>NC_138881.1:90635806-91269518 GCF_965194805.1 Balaenoptera borealis | reverse complement strand
CCCAGAGCCGCGGCTGAGCTGAGGTGGCAAACTAGCGAGGCAGCTGGTAAACACAGCGTCTGCTGCCTCTCGCCCGCCCGCCCGCAATCCGCCGCGGAGGAGCTCCCCCATCACCCTTCACCCTGGACAGGCCCCCGCAGGGGAGCCGGCGAGGGGGGCTCCAAGTACAGTGACGTGCGGATAATCCAGCTGTCGCTGGGTGAGCACTTACTAAGGGCCGGGCACTGTGCTTTCCATCCATTTTCTCATCTCAGCATCCTCCCCATTGTACAGAAAATAAAACCGAGGCTCAGGGGAGCAAAGGAAACAGACCCAAATGCAGGAGCTGGTAATGAGTGGGGGGGAGAGATCGGAAACCCGAGGGGTTGCAGATTCGCCGCTGCCTGCCTCAAAAGCCACTTTGTGCTACTGCAAAGCAATTATTTGAATACCCGGGTCTCCACCTCCTGTTTCCTCATTTTCCCGCCAGGACTAGGGACAGGTGGCAACTCCAGGCCAGTTTGCTGGTGGAGGTGGGGTAGGGGCCCTGGGAGGTAGGATCCTGACTGCAGTGCCTGGTGCCAGGGAGCGGTCATCCCTTTTCACCTCAGACAATTCACCTACTACGCGCCAGGCCTTGTGGAAGACAGAAAAAGGTCTAGGAGGTAGTCTCGGTCCGGGTGTGATCCAGGAGACAGGCAGTGAGCCTGTGAGGTGTGGGTTATGCTAGAAGGGTCAAAGGTGGCGGGTGCAGAGGCCCTAAAGGAGCAAGTAACCAGTGTCCTCAGACACCCACCACAGAACCTCGGGGAACCGCTGGCGAGGATCACACCACCCACTCCTCTTTAAAGGATGAGTGGGAGGCGGCCTTGTTGGGAGACTGAGCCCCGTGGCTTCTCTCTGGGAGCTACCCTAATCTCCCTGCCATGGCAGTGACATCTGTGAAGTGGGAAAGATCTCTTACTCCTTCCTTCCTGGTCAACATGATGAAGTAACACCGAATTCCTGCCCTTGTATTCTGATCATAAAAAAGAGAGCAGTTTTAGAACTCGTATTCCTCCCTGCCTTGCCCCTGCTTATCCAGTCACTCATTTGGCAAATGTTTATTAGCATCTACTGTGTGTCAGGTACCATGGTAGGTGCTGGGCACCTCCACGGTTCTATGGGGGAGTCTACATGGGAGGTGGAAGGCACACGGGGCTGGCAGTTAGGAAACACATTTTAAGTCCTAGTTCTTTGACTAAATAGCTGTGTGACCCTGGGTGAGTCATGTATCCTTTCGGGACCTCAGTTTTCTTGTTGGTCAAACAGGGATAATAACACCTTCCCATCCTATTTCACAGGGGTGTTTTGAGACTCAATGGAGACAGTGGATGTGAAGGAGCTTTGAAAAGTATAAAGCCACTAGACGAATGTCAGGGATTAGTCTGTCTCCAAGGTGGGAGGGGGCTGCTGGGAAGTAAAGCTTAAGAGAAATCCTGGCTGACTTTCCCAAATGGATTGCACTGAATTCCATCTTCCCCAAGTCACTGATTCTGCACTCAGGCAGAAGTCTCTGCTCTGTGAAACATCGTCTTCTGTCAGCAGTGCCCATGACACCAGGGTTAGTGATGACCTGGTCTTAAGCCAGGGAGATTGTTTGGGGGACTTGAGTGGAACCAGGGGGGCAGTTTTGCCTCTGGGTCTCTAATTCCTGTTAACAGCAGCATCCTCCCCCCAAATCGAGCCTGCCGGATGTGTCTAGATAGAAACCACTTGAGGCCCCCAGAGACACCCTTTCAGGAAGCACAGGGCTCATGTCAGACAGCAGTGGTGGCCTTGCGGGTGGATGCTCTCTCTGCTTTTTTGGAAGCTAGGGGTCTGGGTTCAGCCCAGCTGACTGAGATCTACAACAGAACTGGGGGAGCCTCTGGGAGGGTCTTCAGTGTGCTCAGTTCAGCCCTGCAAGCAACCTCAAATAGACCTATAGTCTAAATTATACTACTACACTTGTTATGCAACACAGCTCCAAGGCAAATTCCCAAATTTCCAAGAAGTACTCTCCCCTACCCCCAGCTACCCCAAGTAAACACACAGTCTAAGGAAATACAGGCTCTTACCAGGCAAACAGCTTCCAGACAAATCTGCTAGCCTCCTTCCTTCTTCCCTCTCCCCCTTCCCACCAGACTGTCAACATGAAGCCCCTTCCATATAAAAATAGAGAACCGACGCAGAAAAGGGAGGGCTCTGGGGACCATGGCCGGGCGAGTCCAGAGCTGCACTACACAGCTCTGGAGCCGAACCAGGATGGAAGTCAGAGGCAGAGACAGAAAGGAGCCCGGACTTGGGCCAGGGCACCTCCAGTCAGCAGGCTCCTGGGGGGACCTGGGGGGAGGTGCAGACTCCCAACCCAGCGTCCCTTGGCAGTCTCAAGGCGCCTCTCAATGTCCTCATAGATTCCGTTGTCACATCCATCTCGCCCAGGCTGCTCCTCTTAATAAAGTGCCCCTGCGGCCACTCCAGACGGCCTGATGTTATCCTTCTTCACTCTCCCACCCTCCTCCCCAGCGTGGGCCACACAGCAGTGATTCAGGCCTCCTGGGTCACAATACAGTCTCCTGGGGAAACGCTTCCTGAGTGCCCAAGCCAGGGTGTGATGAAGCTTTGGGTGTGGGTGTATCAAGTACTCCTTCCTTGCCCCCTCAGAGTGGCCTGGGCCCTGGATTCAGTCTCAGCCTGCATCTTCCTCCCTGGGCCAGCTGCCGCTGCTCTCCCCCCAGCTATATAACCTGAGTCCAATTTGCAAAGCCCTTCCTCGGTGACTGTCAATAAATCCCCCATCTATATCCCCCTGCAAGACCAGAAAGCTTCAAGATCCAAAGGAATGAATCACCCATGGTGAAATTTCAGGCACAGTGACAGGCAATTGAGGAGACATATTTGATCACATCATGCTTACCTATGTGTAAGGCTGGCCCTGAGGATATTCTGGTATGTTCCCTCAACTATAATGAAGACTTGGAATAATAGCAAAGGAAGCCATAGAAAACACACCAGGCTGGGGGCAGGGACATCTTGCTGTTCATCCCAGCTCTGGCGCTAATTAGACGTATGGCCCTATACTTTCCCTTTCACAGCCCTGAATGCCCTCCAACTGTCCCCACCTCCTTCGGATCCAGCAACTAAAGGGTTAATGCCCGGCCCAGTAGGGGCTGATCATTCTGCCTGGTCAGCCATATAGGTGATATAATTAATATTTTTATTATCATCCCACTCTAGGATTCCACTCTAGTCTAACACCCCTTCCAGGCCATTTCTCTGTGAAGATGTGTCAAGGGCTTTCTGGATTGAGGTATGCCCCACTTCCTGCCTCTGAGGCAGGTGGGTCCAGGTTGTTTCACAGCAGGTAGAAAAAGAAGGGAGCAGGGGTTGAGGGGGTGAGTGGCTCTGTAGTTAGCAGCAGCTGCCCTGGTGACTCTCTCTGTCCTGGTGACTCTCTGCCCTGGTGACTCTCTGTCCTGTGGTCTGGATGCACTTGCCAGAGGATGAAACCAAACGTGTTGAAGTTGGAGGGACACTCCTTTCGACTGTTACCTGAACAGGGCATTGACTCTGTACCCCGCCCTGGCCTCCCCCCTGCCCCTGCCACCTCACCAAGGGCTGTCAGGAGCTCTTATCTGCTCCCCAGGCCTACCTGGGGTGCCTGCCGCCATTTTCTTTCCCTCCTTAGTAGCTGACCACTTCCCTTCTGCTCTTACCAGAGCGAACCTCCTCAGCATTGAAACCCCCCCTCACTTGGCCTCTTTCCCCGCCCTCTGCTCTTCTACTTCCTTCTCCCTGCTAAGGCCTGGCTGCTCCAATGGGTGCTTTGCTCCTGTGGTGCGAATGTTCTGTTCTCGCAGGGCCCGGTGTTAATTTGCTCTCATTTGTGAGCTGCTTTGTTAACCTAAGTGGCCTTTTCTCGATGTGTCGTGCTTAGTGCTGCTCCGGCTGCCTCTGTTACCTCCCCACCACACTCTCCTTAATCTTGTAATGAGAGGCCCTTCCCTGTGGAGAAGGAGTTGGGCTTTTTCAAAGCCCTTTCTGGTACAGGCTTTAGTAGCTCAGTACATCTTCGCAACCACCTGAGGAAACACAGCGGGTGTGATTACTGATCCCTGCGGCAACGATGAGGAAACCAGGGCTCAGGAGAGCTGAGAAGGCCTGTGTGCTTGGAGATACAGTGTGATGGCCGAGCAGGCCTAGAACCACAGCTCTTTTCCACAGGACTCCGCATGCTTATGTCATTCATCTTCGACACTGTTCTTTGAGGCCCCAACCAAGACCCCAGAAAGGTCACATATGCACACACGCCCATATGCAATTTTACTTATGAATTTGTGAGGGCTCACAGGACCTCTGAGGGTCAAGCCCCCTGCATCAGTATTTTTTTTTAAAGCTGCCCAGGTGATTCTAATGCGCTGCAAGGAGTGAAAACCACTGCTTGAAAGGAAGGTGTGAAAATTAGAGATGAGAGTGTAAAAGTTTTAGGGGCCAAGAGCTTTCTTAAAAGCCTTGGGTGTCCCCGGTAAGAACTGAAGGGAGACTGGGATGGGAACTATGGCCTAGCTTCCCTGCCTCGGTTTACTCCCTTCTGCCTGAAGGAAATCATTCTGCAGGCCTTCACCGCCCCTCCCCAGCCCTGGACTGGCTTTGTAAATCAGTCAGCCCTGATTTTGCTGTGTGAAGGGACATTAAGAAAGAAATGCACCTTCCTCTCCATATATACATGTTGGCTAATTGCTGGGTAAGCACATCATTAGTATCTTCTACCTACAAGGGTGAAGCTGAATTCCCCTGAGTAAGGCATGGGGGTCTCTCTTGAGGTGAAGGTTAGAGACTTTCATGTCAATCACCTAGAAAGAGGTGCTCCTTAGGTAAGAGACTGGAACTCCCAGGAATAATAATCCATCCGGATAGTTATCATGGATTAATCACTTAGTAGGTGATGGGCATTTCACTTACATTTCCTCATTTAATCCTCAGACTCATCCTTCTTTTATATATTAGGAAATTGAGGTTCAAGAAGTTACATTACTTGCCCAAAGGTCACCCAGCTAGTAAGCAAGTATGTTTTCTTTGGCCAGCTCAGTGTTTTCAAAAATTTTATAATTTACTGCTAAGATTTTATAAATCCTCAGATTTCATATAAGAATCAGGATTTCTGACTTCTCTTCAGAAATCCTACCTGGCAACCCTGGGCCCTAAAGTCCCACCTAACCAGGATCAGCTGACGCTGTCCTCTAATCATGGGGCCAAGTGTCAGCTGCCATTTAATATTGTTCTTGTAGTGCTGTGTTCCTGGTTTTATTTTTTTATTATTTTTCCACTTTATTTTTTTAAAAATTTTTATTGGAGTATAGTCGCTTTACAATGTTGTGTTAGTTTCTACTGTACAGCACAGTGAATCAGCTATATGTATATATATCTCCCCTCTTTTTTGGATTTCCTGTTTTTATTAAAAGAATAATAAAGAGGAGAATGAAACATTTCTTGGGCATACATCTGATCTTGCCCTAGTGAATACATTTACTCCTTTAGGTCTGGCCCTGTAGGCATCTGTGCCTATGATCCCTCCACGCCATTCCTGTGCACTGCCTCTTTAACGTGGGGAGAGAGAAGGCTGGGCACCCCAGTTTGGGAGGGCACTTATTGGTGTTTGGGACTGTAGGTGGTCTCTGGTCCATGGAGGTGGGCTGGGAGTTAGGAAGGAGGAATGGGTCCCCAGGGGACCCCAACAGCAAAAGATGACTGAGCGATATCTTCTAGGGCCGACCGATTGTCTAGTCTAGCTTCCTGGCCTTTATCTGTGAAATGGGCGTAATGATAATAATAGTACCATGTCTACTTCATGGGCATATTAGGAGGATTAAAATGAGTATATGTGTACATATACTTTTAGAATCGTGCCTGGCTCAAAGGAAGTGCTAAACAAACGTTAGCTATTTTCATTATTATTATTCTCCATGTTGGTTTCCCGGAATCTTGTCATCTCCTAGCCTTTGACATGTGAAACTTTCAGCCTGATCTAAACAATACTGTAGAGTATTAAAAGACCCCTGGGATGCGCGTCAGTGTTACAGGGGAAGGTGAATCTCACAGATGCTTCTTCCCGCTGAAACCATCTCCTTCTAGTGCCAATCGTGGAGGTTCTGGGTGACACTTTATTAAGTGAGATGACATTTCCTACTCTAGGGAAAGGGCAGCCTTGCCTTGCACACCAGAATGCCCTCCACCACCTTGTCTACCTGGCAATCTCCTACACATCCTTCTGGACTCAGCTCAAATCACTTTCTCTGGGAAACCCTCTCTGAGCCTCATCTGCCTCCCCAGGTGGAGTTACTATAAAAGTCTACCCCTCATTAGAATATGAGCTCACTGAGGGCAGGGCAGGGCATGACTTGTCCACTGGATCCCCAGTGCCCAGAACAAGTATAGGTGCTCAGTAAATGCTGGTTGAATGAACTGGGCGAAGGGGGATGTGGGGAAAAGAAAGGTTCAAGCCACATTTTCGGGGGGCTCCCTGGCTCCCAGCAGACCTTCTAAGTCTGCTTCTGTGTGGCTCCCTAAATTCTTCAAACCAGCATCACAAACTCTCTGTGCCACTCCCAGGCCTATTTTAAGGCTCACCTGTAAGGTAGATAGATGTGATGGTTTTTTGGAGCCTTCCCCAACTTTCAGCATGCCCTTGCTCCTTTGAACAGCCCCTCACTATGATGGACCCATGAGCTTCCATCCCCTAGGCTGTTCAGGGCATCCCCAAAGCATTGAGCACTTCCTGGGGCATCCCTCGTGAGCATCAAAACTGAGATGTTTTATGTCCCCATAAAACATGTCAGGCCCTGCTCTCCCACTAGGTCTTCCTTCCCAGACTAGATATCTGAATCTCCGACGCCCCCATCCAAAGGGGATTTTGAGCCCTGGGAGGCTAGCTGGGGAGCCACTTGTGTGTGAGTAGGGTTCCAACAGTAATACAGCTGGGGTGAGATTTGTACCATCAACCCTGCCACCCTCCATGAACAATAACCCAGGGCAGCCATGGGCCCTGCTCAGCAGTCTCCCCCAACTCTGCTCAGTGTGATCCTGGTCCCCATCTCCTACCCCACTGCAACTTCCCTGCCCCATTTCCTCTGGATGATCTGAGTTCCTTTGCCAGGAGCAACCTGTCTGCGTGCAAAAAAACAACTTGAGAGCCATTAACGGGAAAGAGCATCTTTCAGGAAAGCCAGATGATTTTAAAGCATTAATGGACACCTTTGCAATTCTGTCTCAGGAGGAGATGATGTCTCGTAAGCTGGCACTGGGCTGAGGACTGCTCCGCACAGCAGCCCTCCAACACTGAGAACACATGCCCTGGAACCAAAGATATGCCAGAAGAGCCAGGTGACATCCGAGGAACAGTGAGAAAACCCAAAACGTGAGCTCCCAGAGTGCCAATCCCAATGCACGCGTGCGTGCACACGCGCGCGCACACACACATCCAAGAGACACAGGCGGGGCCACACGTTGGCACAAAACCACCACCCACACTCTTGCTATAAGACCCACGTGTGATTTGCCAACAAATTGCAAATTAACCTCCTAGTGAACAGATTAATGGTATTCATGGTAATTTACACTCCAAGTTTCATAGCAACAGACTTTGAGCATTCTGGTTGCATAAGAATTCAAGGATTTTCAAGTTCCTGGAGACATTGTAGTAATTAACCTGATAAGCCTATGCAAATTAGCTCCAATTTGACACTGTCATTTTTGAATCCAATATCCAGGCTATTTGCCCAGAAGGTTGCCTGTCGCCGCTCCAACTCCTTGGCTTGAGGTGCTAAGCTGACAGATGCCAGTCTGCATTTGTCTATGCAAATGAGGCCCCAGAGCAGAGCTCCCCATCAGGCTGGGGAAGGGACTGGACAGTTACAAATGGGCTCCTTGCACGGTGACGAGAATGGAGTCAAGGCTTCCAGGAGAAACGGGGAGGGGGCTCCAGTCAATTTGCACACTACTGACAGAGCTACCTTTTTAAGATCCTTGGTTTGAGGACAAAAATTCCTGACTTGCACAAGAGTTTGAGCTTTTCACCTGAAGGTCAGAAAGAAGCCTCTTTGCAGCCTGTTGCCAAGTGCCACTGGAGTTTTTTATCTTTCCAGAAAGATCAGCTTCTTAAAATAAAACCGAAAGCTGGGGTTCCCTGTTTCTTCCCTGGGAAGGTGAAGTTTAATTGGCTCTATTTCCCATTTTGAGCCAAAAAATCACAGAACGTACTCAACTCCCTCATCAAATCAATCAGCCTATGGGCACAGCATGTGTGTTCTCTCCATGGGTGGACTGGTTCCTGTCTGATAATGTTTAGCCTCAGAAGGTGGCCACTCCTCCACCCGCCCCCCACAGAGCTCCATCCTTGACCTCCTTCTTGTTTGAGCTCTTGAACCACCAGGAGTCACTGAACCCCCGGGGTAATCTGCCCTGTGCTTCGCGCTCTGCAGGGCACAGTAATGAAATGTCACAGAGGACAGCATTCTTGGCCCACTGGCTACCCACTGCTGCCCCCAGCTCAGCTCTCCCCAGGACCTCAGCTGGTTGCTCATGGTGCTGCCACCCCACAGATTGGTTTAGAAACAGCTTTCTGGAGCCCCGATTTGGGGGCAGGGGGTGAGGACGGAAATACTGCAGAGAAACTGTCCAGGTCACCCAAATCCAACCTGCCCCTAATGGGCTACCATCTGGAGCTCAAAATTCTCTGGAATGCAAGGCCAGGCAAGGTGATGATCAGAGCAGCCTCACCACTCTAGAAGAGCTAATACTTGGAGGTGATAAAACACTTGAAACATATGCCAGGGCCTTTCAGTAATATACCTTTACCTGTCTTCCTCAGTAACCTCTGGTTAAGTCAGGATTTCAGAAGTGTTGGAAGGTCACCTGTGTAACTGTTGGCTTCCTCTCTGAATGCATACATCAAGCCACCAATCCAAGAGGATGCCACTCTCCCTCCTGTCTACCTTCCCCTTCTCACCATGTCCACGTCCCTATTCACCCAGCTACCAACCCCTCTTCTTTGACTGCCAACAACAGATATGTCCATCAATAACCATACTATGATGATGATGGTGATGATAATAATAATAATAACAGCTCCCATTTGGGGAGCATTATACTACATGCCAGACACTTTACATGAGCTTGACATGCAACATCTCACTGCATCTTCCTAACAACCCTGTGAGCTTGGTACTATCATTAGCCCCGTTGTGCAGACAAGGACACTGAGGCAAAGATTTAAGCAACTTGCTCAAGATCACACAGGTAATACTTGGCAGTGCTGCAAATCACACGCTAGCTGACAGATGCCAGAGACTAAGCATTTAAGCACCATCCTAAAACATTTCACATGTGTATGTACCACTATTTTCCAAATATGAGGCAGATGTCATAATGATTAACAAAATTACTTTAAAAATATCACATATTTAGATTACTTTGTGGTCATTATGTGTTTCTCAATCAATGGATACTAAAATAGCTGTAAGAAGGGTCCAGAATATGGGTTGTTGGCTTTAGCCAGATTGAGAACCGTGGGTATTTTGTGCACAGAGTATTCCCACCCCAGGTCCTCTCACCCATGAAGGCACACATTCTTTTTTCTGCTCATCTTCTGTTTTATCTCAAAGGACCTATGTGTCTCTGTAGCTATGATGCAGTGGGGAGCCATGTTTAAAGCTATCTGTACACTCATTAAGCAAACATTTATTGAGCTCCTACGACCTGCCAGACACTGTTCTAGA
Source organism: Balaenoptera borealis (assembly GCF_965194805.1). Lineage (NCBI taxonomy): Eukaryota > Metazoa > Chordata > Mammalia > Artiodactyla > Balaenopteridae > Balaenoptera > Balaenoptera borealis. Next base: position 91,259,745 of record NC_138881.1, on the reverse strand, counting down.
CACGGGGGACACTGCAGTGAACAACATAGCTAAAAAATCCCTGTCTTCGTGGAGCTTGCCTCCTAGTGGCTATATACAAATAAATAGGTAAAATTACATGATATTTTAGAGAGTGAGAAAGTGCTTTAGAGGAAAAATGAAGCAAGGAATCAGGGATGAGTGGTTGCCATTTTCAATAGGGTGGCCAGGGAAGGCCTCTGTGAGAAGGTGACAACTGAGCAGAGTCCTGAAGGCAAGGAGCGAGCCCTGTAGCTGTGTGGGGGCAGAGCCTGCCTGACACAAGGAACCGCACAGGCGCAGGCCCAGGGATGGAGTGTGCCTGGGGTGACCAAGGAGTGCGAAGGAGGTGAGCTGTTGGAACAGTCTGTCTACGAGAATGTTGTAGGTAGAGAGGTGGATTCAGAAATGGGCTCTGTCATTAGCTCTCCAGGTGGCCTATGAGGGCCACCTTAACCTCGGCTGGTATTCAGGACTAGCTCGGGGCAAAATTATGAGGCAAATGCTTCTGTCCATCACTCAACTCCCTAGTCCTTTCTTGTTGCCTCCTCGGGAGCCCATTTGCTCCCCCAGCATTTGGGGCCTCTCCAGTCCCCCAGCCTGAGAAATAAAAGAGTACAACTTGGGGGTCCCAAAGATCTGGGCTTGCCCCCTGGTTCCGCCTCTTACCAGCTGTGGGACTTTCTCTGGGTAAGTCATGTACTTCTCTGAGCCACAACTTCCTTATTTTTAAAATGGAGATAATAAGGTATTGGGAGGATTAAATGAAATAAATGCATGTAAAATGTCGAGGCCTGTGCTCAAGAAATGGTAGCTGCTATTTATTCATTCACACCCAGGTATAAGCTATAGAGACAGTCTGTGTGCCTTGGGACCCCTGAAAGGCCTGTGCATTTCTTGCAAGGAAAATTCTCAAATACACCAATTGTGGGTTGTCAGCAGAGAGAGAGAAAAAATGCAAGTAGAATCACTACTGTCGGGAGTGTCCTAAATTTTTAACATTACAAATGGGTATTGATACTTAGAAAGCTCAGGAACTACTGGCATCGATTGGCACTGTCAGCAGCACTGAGCAGGTGGGAAATTCAAAGGAAGCCTCGGATCTTCTGATCCAGCGTGAGGAGGGGTTTCCATAGTCTCTTCCCTCTTTACTCTGTTGCTTCTGCTCGCATGGGACAGTGGGAGAGGTCAGAATCATGGCTCTAAACCCAGAGTGGGCAACCTCTGGGCTTGGCAGGCCTTCCAGCCCAAAGGGCCTAATGGCTTATGTCTTCTTTGCTTTCACACATCTCTAAGTATCATCCCACTGCTCCTGTTACCTCCTCTTCCTGTACTCTGAGCAAACATTCCTGGCCAGCCAGAGAAAGTGGCCACTGAGAAAGTACTTGGTGATGACATCCCAGGAAACGTTGCTGAGGGCTTTGCCGTGACCTAACCAGAGCTTGGGCCTGTCGGCCCCTTACTGTACAGAACGGCTGCAACCTGGACAAGTTTCTCACAAATCACAGTTTCACATATCAAAGCCTATTTTCCGTTTAACTTTGAACATAAAATTGGAGATGTGTTTCTCAGAGGAGAAAAAAAAATGGGGCCCTGAGACTTAATAAAAAGCATGTTTATGAATGCAATGCAGCAACACACTTGAAAATCACAAATGTGAGTGGAAAGAAAGGAGAATTTTCTTATAAAATATTAACAATGCCCTCAAATGAGTCACAAGATCTGAATACAAAATAGCTAGTGTTATTTCGATGTTTGGCACAATAGCTTAAAGGCCCTAAAGAAAAACAACAACAGCTTAACTGAACAGAACACACTGGACTGAAAAGTTGCCCTATAAAATTGCCTTTCTAATGTTTTACAGCAGGGGACCAGGCACATTCTTTGGAGGCTCGGATCCTGAGCTCTAGCACTCTGGAGAAGCTGCTGGATTTCAGAAACGAACAGGTTGATCTGGCCCAGAGAATAGACAAAGCAGCACAGCCGTGGCGATGCTTAAAAATGCCCCAGGAAATGAGTTAATTGGGGCCGTAGAGGTATAGGAAGACTTTCTGGTAACACAAGACTTGAAACTTCTGTAAAGTGAGGCTTTGGGTCATGTATAATGAATCAGTCCCCCAATTTCTAACTAACTGTTGCTCTGGCTAATGTCTTTCTATGGAGTCTCTAGACAATGAGAAATTCCTATGAAGGGCTTTCTGCCCTTGGCACTTCCCCCAAAGTATGTTGCAAGGAACACCAATCCCAGAAGAGGCTCCATAAATGCGTTTCATGGACAAAAAAGTGAGAAATGCCTGGTTCTCTAAATCAGTGCTTCTCAAAATTTAATGTGCATACAAATTGACTGAGGATATTGTTACAATGCCGATTCTGACTCGGAAGGTCTGGGGTGGAGGCCTGAGACGCTGCATTCCCAGCAAGCTCCCAGACGACACTTTGGGTGGCGAGGCTCTAAATGTCCTCTTGGAGATTCATGATTCTCATTAGTATGTTAAGGGCTCTGTGAAACCCTGTAGTAAAGTTGAGCTTATCTAACCCAGCATTTGTTAAACTCATTTGTACTCGGAAACCTTTCTCTCTCGTGGTACCTATTAATCCCTCACACTCTGGGTACTGTGGAAGCCAATTTTTGAAGTGCTGCTCTAGCTAATACTACTCTACCTGGAGTGACTTCGCATCATCTGAGAAGTCTATATTTTGGGGTCGTGGCCATAGCCCTCATCTAGGGCTGGTTAATAGCCCCGCAGAGACAAAGGTATGCCAGGGCTGTGAACTGCCGTTGGTTTTCAAAGACTCCAAGCTCAATGACAGCAAAATACTATAAAACTCTATTTACCTTCCTGCCATACTCACCACTTTCCAAAATGCTTTACAACCTTAATGTGGCTTGAGCTGAAATGAAAGCAGGGAAAAGTGAAGAGATTTGGAGCACAGAGGGGCAGGCATTTTCGAAAGAGGAATGAAATAGGATGATGGAGCAAATGGCACTGAAAGCAGACGGGAGGTAAGGGACGCAGGGGTTGGCTGGGGTGAGGAGGAAGGAAGAGGCATCAGTAAGAGATGTCAGTGGGCAGGGTGTCCCAGAAGTGCAGTGAAGAGAGACTATACACTCTATAAAATCCAACCTCATAGAATGAGGAAGAAGAAAATACGAAGAGAAGAGTGTTCTTGTTTACCTGGCTTCCACCTGTACAGGTCTCAGCTATGTATTTTCCCAAAGTTCTGCTATACAGATTGTTTGGCCGGGAGGCCCTCTCTGGGCAGGTTTCTCATTCTCGTGGCATTGGCTGCCAGATGGAAAGGGACTGGGTTGTCAGTTCCTGTAGGAGGGCATCTGCTCACACCCGTGGTGGCCTGTCACTCCAGCCCCTATCCCAATTAGCAGATGGGTCCGAGAGAGCTCTCCAATTATCAGAAGCCAGTGGCAGACAGTGTTTCCAAACTGGAAAACAGGGAGGGATGGGAACTCCTGTCCTGGGAGTCAGACAGAGGCCACACCTGAGCTCCGCTGCTCACACTAGCTGTGAGGTCATGGGGTAAATTAGTCCATCGAAACTTCAGTTTTCTCCTCTCTAAAACAGGGTTAAGAATAGGATCTACCTCCCAGCAATTGGGTGAGGAATGATTAGGGTGATCCTGGTAAGATGGTTAGGACAGTGCCTGACACAGAATAGGAATCCAGTAACTGTTAACTGCTATTAGTATTATTCTTTTTTTTATTATTAATAAAGGCTGTTTAGTGCAGTGGCTTGACACAAAGAAAGTACTTGACAGATGATCGCTGATATGATGACAGGATGACAATGACCATGACAATGATGACAGTGATAATGCTGCTGTTTTTGATGGTGAGGGAGCTTGCTTTGCCTCAGCCCTGCTTTGGCAGTAGCGTCGGAAGGGGGTGTGCTTTGAAAGGCTCTGGGGTCTGAGAGTCCTGGGTTCGAATCCTGACTCTGCTACTGACTAGTAGGTGAGCAGTTTTCCCATTTGTAAAATGGGGACGATAATTCTACTTACCTCCCTGTTGTGAGCAGGGAAAGAGATGATGCGTGCGGAGTAGGAAGCCCGGTGCCTGGTACACGGTGAGCACCGATAGCTGTGAGCCGGCTAGCTAGCCAGCCAATGTCTGAGAACTTGAGAGAGCTCTGGAGAGCGAAGTGGCAGGAGTCAAGGTGCCCTTACAGTCCAATCTGAGAATCACAGGCCCATAAAAGGTGTACATACACACCACGTGCCTTTTCACACATTACCATTTCACACATACAAAAGGGAAATAACTTGTTCAGGCCCATATGCAGAAACCCACTCGTGAGCTGAGGAGAATTTCCAGTGCACAGAAATTCCTGACTCAGAGCTTAAAGTGTTTGTTTTTCTTTTTTAAAATAGTGCCTTTTTGTTCAAGAAGAGTAGTTCCAAAAAAAGATGACTAAAACCCTCTAGACTGCCAGCACCAGGCATGCAGGTTTGGGTCACCATCAAATCCAAAACACCTAGTCCGGTGGCTGGCATACGATGGTGCCCAATAAATATCCACTGAATAAAACATTACATTTTCATCTCGAAGTAGTTTTCTAGCAAGAGTATCTATCAATGTATTTCTTAGGTCATGAATCAAGGACGTTTTTATCGGCACTTGGGAAAGTCCCATCAAGTCTGCAAATGGGCCAAATTTGAATATTAGCCATAAGGGCTAGACACCCACAAGTACACAAAGACTCCCTCAAGTGGATACACAGACAGTCACTCTCCAAATGCTTTGCCAACTTTGGGCCTCCCCTGCAAGACGTGGGCCCTGCTTCTTTGGATGGAAATAGCAGAGCACGCGTCTGTGATCGTTCTCAGAGCCAGTGGAGATATGGCGATGAGGCCATCCAGGGTCCTTGTCAAAACCAAGTGGATCTGGGGTGAAATTTCAATCATCTCACCAGCTGGCACCAGAATCCCTCTTAAGGAGAGAACAGGGACTGTCTCTAGGAAAAGATGTTGATAAGCTACTTGCCTTGACAGCATGGGTAGGCAAGAGTCAAGGCAACGGAAAAGACAGCATAATGCCAGGTGGTGAAAGTGAACAGAACTTTGGGGTTGGTGGGGAACAGAGGGGAGAGGAGTAGATGGAGGAGAGAGAGGGGAACTGGGGAACATGCTGGGAAGCTAGAGCCTGACTGGGAAAATGACCAAGGCCTCCCTAGGTCTAGGATTCCTACGTTTACATTCTCAGCTGTTTGTGCAAGCTGCACAACAGAATCACCTGAGGGAGCTTTTAAAAACCTGGGATGCCCCCGGGGCCTCCCTTCAGAGATTCTAACATAATTAGTCTGGGGTAGGGCCTGGCCTCAAGGCTTCTAATAGCTCCCCAAGTGATTCTGAACAAGCCAAGCTTTAGAACCACTGCTCCAGATGGAACTCTTTCAGGAGAACCACGTGCTGGGGGTGAGGGACGAGGAGAAGGGAGGCCTTCCCTGGGAATGCAGAGGTCTGGGAGGATGGCGATTTGGAAGGATCTCGATCTGCTGGGCAGAGAGGACCACAGGGACGCCTGGATTACAGGGATAAGTGATGCCCGTTGTCTGATTTCCTCCTCGGCTGCCCAGTCCTCCCTCCCTGCCCGAGCAATTATGACTCCCGGCTCAGCTAGCCCATTATGCTTCTCCTTGTCGCAAATATAACCTCTCTCCCCTTCCCATCAAGCATTATTTGCCCTGGATCCCATTTCTTTGTGAGCCTGCTTTTGACAGGTAAAAGCCAATGAATCCGATATATGAAAACTTTCCTCAGACCAAAAAAAAAAAAAGATATTTTAACAAAGGTCTTCAGAGGACAATGCCTTGACTCACAGCAATAATGACAAAGCATGGAGAACATATTCTGGGGTGGAAGGGACCTGTGGAGGTCCTCAAAGCACACCTTGTGAGTAGATGGCTAGCCAGGAAGCTGATGACTGGAGATCCACGTCTGAGAAATGTCGGAAACAGCTGGGTCCATTCTTTGTGGGCAACTGGAGATGGCACCCAGGAAAGGTCCAGGCGTCCCCCAGCTTCACGGGGTTCTTCTGACATCCAGCCACCAGTGTCTTCCTCCCCACTCCTCCACCAGCCCTTCTAGCTCTTTACCCCTTCAATACAGCTCTGAAGAAAATAAGCTCCACAGGCCAAGCTACCCCGTTAAAAGCTCACTTCATCACGGATAAGGCAGGAGTCAGCATTTTAGTGGCGCTTTAGCCTCCGCCAGAGAAGACATAGGCAGAGAAAGGCAGATCGCAGGTGCCAATTCCCTGGTTTTTATAGGCCCAGGCCTGAGGGATCCTGTGACACCTCCTGAAGCGAAATGTGACAAATGAGTGCTTTTCAGTGGGAAAACCATTAAGCAGGATGGAACCAAGAAGGAACAGTCCTCCTTCCCCTGTGGCCCTCCCTCCGTCTGCTCCTGCCCTCCACACGGGGAGAGCCTAAGATAAGGTGAGGCTTCCAAGAGCCTAGGGTCTCAGAGGCTACCAGTGAGCTGTGGTCACAGCTCCATTTCCCAGGGTGACTTACTCAGAGGAAGGAGCTTGAATGGAACAGGCTGCAAACTCTACATCAGAGTGAAACCTGCTAGACGAATGGATAAAGAAGATGTGGTACATATATACAACGGAGTATTACTCAGCCATAAAAAGGAACAAAATTGGGTCATTTGTAGAGACATGGATGGATCTAGAGACTGTCATACAGAGCGAAGTAAGTCAGAAAGAGAAAAACAAATATCGTATATTAACGCATATACGTGGAACCTAGAAAAATGGTACAGATGAGCCGGTTTGCAGGGCAGAAATAGAGACACAGATGTAGAGAACAAACGTATGGACACCAAGGGGGGAAAGTGAGGGGGGAGGGGTGAATTGGGAGATTGGGATTGACATATATACACTAACATGTATAAAATGGATAACTAATAAGAACTTGCTGTATAAAAAAATAAATAAAATTCTAAAATTAAAAAAAAAAAAAAGAATGAAGCCTGTTAACTTGCTGACCCCTTCCTTCACCGAACTGGGATTCCTGTCTTATTGAACACAGAACTAGAGTGCTTTTAAAAACCTAGTAAGCCAATTAAACCTGGGAAGGAACCTGCATATTTTCTAACATTATTGAACAAAATTTAAACACGTACTACATCTGAGCAGGACTAAACATTTAATTTGGTCCAGGATCGTTCTCCGAAGCTGGGAGATGCTTGTTTGGGAACTCTTTCCTCTGCCTCGACCTTTCCCTCTGCTCCCTGGCCCCCCATCTGTCCGGTGTCCCTGTCCCTGAGCTCCCCACCCCCGCAAAGAAAATCTCAACTGACAAGTTCCTGCAGTGGGATCCCTGCAAGGAGGCACTCAGCCCTAAACCAGATTCCCGAAGACCCGCCTCACCAGCAGAGGAACCCAAGCTCCACGGCACAAACAGCCCTTCCATCCCACGGTGCCTGCCCCTTTCTTTCCCCCTCACCAAATTACTTGGTTGGCTTAGCCCACTGGCGTGACTAAATTGGAACACTCTTCCAGGGTGTGCGGTTCTTTCCAAGAAGACTTCAAAGAACCCGGAAGCAGACATTTCTGACTGAGAGCAAACTGATCTGGGGTTCCCTCTGTAACCCTTACCTCTTGGAATGACCAGATCTTCGGCCTTCCCAATTAGCTAACCGTCTCCTTTGGGATTTGCACCCACCTGTGGGGAGCAGCCTGAACCGTGAGAAGGCCGGGAGGTGGAGGACGGTGCTGAAGCAGGCACTGGGAAAGCCAGCAGCTTCGATTTCCCTGAGAGGCAGCAGAGGGACTACTGTTGGATTCTACAAAGCTTGGCTCCCTGTCCAGTCGGTATCCAGCTAGAGTTGGACTTGCCCTGGTCTGTACATTCCCTAAAGGACCCAGGCTTGCTGGGCTTCTCTGCACCCCGGGAAGAGCCCCCCACCTTCTGCCCTGGCCCCTGACTCTAAGACCCAGCACCCGACTGCGTCCTGTCTCAATCCCCCTGCTCCTCTTGGCCGAGACCCGAACCCAGCTCCCCTCCCCCTTGCCCCAAAGAAGTCAGCAGGAGCCAGGGATGACGCAGCTTGTCAGGGCAGGAGATTGATGGCCGGCCCTCTGCTTTCTTTCTCCGCCCCTTCTTCCACTGTCTGGCTCCTTCCAGCTCTGGGATTTGGAGACGAGGGAGGAGGCAGAGAGGGAAAATGCTTAGCTGTTCCATTCACATTCTTCTTGATTCAAGGGGCTTTTGCTAGTCTTAATTTGAAGGGGCTCAGCTGAGAAGACGCTGGCCTCCTTGTCAGAGTGGAGAGGTTTAGGGAACTGGGCTCCCTCCCTGTCGCCTTCCCCCTGGCTGGCCCAGCGCTGGTTCTGACCCGAGGCCCCTTTCTGAGGCCCCTCTCGTCTCAGAAGCACTTTGGGCAGTTTGCTTCAGGCCCATCTGGCGCCATAATCCCCTGGCCTCTGGGAGGGCCCAGAGAGCTCATTTGGAAGCCTTGGGCCTGGGCCTTCATGCAGTGGGGGAGGGGACGCTTTAAGCATCACCAGAAGGAACTGCTGGATCCCAAGGACTAACCTGTCCTGCCCTCAACACGCAGGCTTCTCCCTGTTCCTGGCCCTGCCACAGCTCCTCCGCTGCAGCTCAGGAGGACAGGGTGGGGTCTTGACCGGCACTACGTGGATACAGCAAAGCTCTCCAGCCGAGAGCCCCTGGCCACTGTCGTCCTCCTCGCCCACCTGGCACACGCGTTCTCCGGCGGTGAAAAGCACCAACAGGAGGCCTCCATCCAGATAGGCAGGCAGGGAGCAAGAGTGAGTCCCCCCCACCAGGGCCCCGCAGGCCTAGGGGCTGAGTGCTGGCTGCCACAACTGACTACAGAGGGGCAGCTAGGAGGGCAGGGCGCACAAAACTGGGGACACAGCCGTCAGAGTCACGATTCAGACAAACAGTCGGCACCAGACTACCAGGAAGGGAATGGGCATCCAAGACGTGAGCCAAACAGGTGGGCAGAGCACAGGAGCAGAAAATGCAGGGCTGAGAGAGCTGAGAAATCTGGGAGTCTTCCTGAGGTGGGCCTGGGGCCCAAGAGACCTGCCTCACTAGATCTCCTGCCCTCATGCTCAGAAGATGGCTGGCAAGAACAAAATGCCTGGGACCAGGGGGTACACGGGGAGGGGGAGAGCCTCAGGGGGGAACTTAGGAACCTAAGGGTGGGTCACCATGGAGCACAGGAGCCCATGGCTAATGGCAGCCAGAGCCGCCAGTAGTCTATTCAGTGCCTTTGTGTAAAAAGCTTAGAAGAAGCTACTCCCTCTGGGTGAACACAGCCCCATGAACATATGGCTTTGTCAGATGAAAAATGTACCCCTTCATCCAGGTGGACTCAGCCCTGCACGAGGGCACATGACTTGCGGAGCAGACTACGGGCGGGATTTCCTCCCCTACTTACCTCTTTGTCTAATCACCTTTATGCAGTTCACAACTTGCACAACTGTATGTGGCAACCCAGACTGCAACAAATAACTCCCCTACTCCTCCACACTGAGGCGCAGAGAGAGTGAGCTGCCGAAAGCCTTGCCTGCACCCCATCCTCACCGGTTTAGAAGCAAGGGAAGCAAGGAAAGCCAGGACAGCCGGGTTCACCGCTGTCCCATTGAACAGGGACAACGGTGAACCCGCCTGGGGTACCAGACCACTGGGAGGCTACACTGTGAGGTGGAGATAGAGCAGCCTTTTCCTTTTTGACACAGTTCTCTTCTAGGTCCTTCTGCCTGTCAGCAACTTTGCAACTTTTTGTTTTTCTGTGTTTTTTTCTGTCATGGAAGCAATACGCATGTCTTTTGTGTGTGTGTGTGTGTGTGTGTGTGTGTGTGTGTGTGTGTTTAGGGGTCAAGGTTTTTAATGCAATACATACAAAAAACCTATATTTATTCTATCACCAACACTTATCCAGGAATTATTTTATATTTTTTATTTTTTAAATTGTGGTAAAGTATACATAACATCAAATTTAGCATCTTAATTGTTTTAAGTGTCCAGTTCAGTGGCATTGAGCACTTTCATATTGTTGTGCAATATGCACGTGTCTTTTGCATCCCCCAATGTCTCACTTGCATTCCCCTCCCCCCAGAGCCCCCATGTAACCACCCTGCCCAATAGTGTTGGTATGAAAGCCAGCTCTCTGTGGCTCTGCTCTAAAGTAGAACCTAAGCTATATTATTGTGACAGTGCTCCTCAGTTCCCTTATCTATACATTGGAGGCAGATCAATGCCCCTTCCTGTTCTGAGGGTCTGTGACTATGAAAAGCCCGTACCACCCCCTGCCCCAACGTTTGCTTCCTGACCCCTCCTCTCCGGCAACTCAACAGAGGGCCCCGTGGCCCTGGAAGCTGGGGTGGGAAAAATTATGAACCCCAGGGCCGAATCTGGTGACCGCTCGGCTCAGAGTTGAAGGGGAGAGTTGGGCCAGGTGCAGCATAGATCAAGCGCCTCAGCCCGGGACCAAGGGAGATGGCTGAGCCCGTAGTCAGCCAGCAGCTACCTACTAACGAGCACTTCACTGACATTATCTTCATTCCGGAGTAGCCTTTCCAGCAAGTCTCTGCTGACAAAGGCGGTGGCGGGGGGGGGGGGGGCTGGGGGGGGGCTGGAGACTGAGCGAGGACCTACTGGATCCTGGCCTGACCCCAGAGCATGGCTACCTTGCTGGGTAAGACAGGGAGGGAGGAGGGGCGAGCCTCTTCCGAGACTGAGCTTCTGTCAGGGCCACCTTGCAAAGATGTTTGAGAGAAAAAAGAACTCTCAGCTCACGGGGGTTTTGCCGGCCAGCATAATGTGTGTTATAATTTATAAACAGAGGACTGGAATAGGATTTCAGGGGCTCCACCTGGACTAATTAATTAGCTGGGTGACCTTGGGTAAGTCCCTTCCCGTCGCTGAGTCTCGGTTTCCTTCTGTGTACAATTCGGAAGGAAATTGAACTAGTCAATCATCTCCAGCATTCTATCCTATCCAGGTCTGTCCAATCTCCCACCTGCATTCATTTGTTATGATGACACTGCATCAGGCCCTGCTCACAGCCTGATTTCTTGCAGCCACAGACTCCATTATTTTGGAACATGGCCATCAAACATGACGTGGAAGGGGATCCAATTTTCAAGAGGCTGAAGTGAGAGCTCACCACAGATTCCTTCTGGCCGGCTCTTTTCCAAACCATCTTGCTCCCCTCCCATTAGGCCTCACTGCTTGCTCAAGCATGCACCCGCTCTCTCTCTCTCTCTCTCTCTCTCTCTCTCTCATTCTTGCTCTCCCTGGCTTGCTCCATTCTCTTGGTGGCATTTATCCTTTATGGTGATTAATGTAGACACCAGGCAAATGCTGGCCAAAGGAGAATGCAAATTAAGTCCCTGTCCCTTGTGCACTGGGAGGGGCAGTCAAAAGCCCTTCTATCTGTGTCTGCTGAGGAGGGATGAGGCCTGAACCTGGTGGGTCTAGCAAAGCAACAGCAGGGGCAAAGTGACCCTTACAAATTACAGCTTGTCATGTGCTTGGGAGGGCCAGACCCCACCCTAATGGCTCTGTTTGTTGAGTTCTGAACTGACCCTTATGCCCTGCCAGCAGTGAGATGGATGGCACCTTCATACTCCAGCCAAGAACATCTGGAAGGTCCCCCAGCACTGGGCTAGATCCTTCTCTCTCATCAGCAAAGGCTCAAATGGCCGACAGAACACGCGAAGGTAGAGCTGGGTGACCGAATCACAGGTCATTCCTTTTGACTTCTCTTCTCGCCAAACCTTGGACCACCAAGCCATTATGGATCACCTTTCAGCAAGCCCTTCTGACACCCACCTAGAGGATGTGTATTTCGGTAAGATTTCAAGAGTGGAGACGAGTCCACAAAACCAACCAAAATGAACTGATGACAGTTTTAGCAACTTCTATTTCTGTGTCAGTCAATCATGGAAGACTCACAAGCATCTCCATGGCCCAGAGAAAGGGATGAGGCAGAAACTAGACAGCCAGCCTCTGAGTAACTTAGAGCCCTTGAGATACCCGTAACCACGAGCTGTGTTATGCTGCAACCTAGGGACCCTCCATGTGACAACTTTCTTATCACGCACCCCAGGTAACATCCAGAGTGGAAAACTGGCTGAGCTCTGCCATCATACCCATCAACTAACCAACAATGGCCAACCACACGGCAACTCATCATTGCCTCCTCTCCATCATGTGTCCCAAATTTCCACGGGCCCTTGGGGCCCGTGACTCATCTCTGGTACAATGTTTGGCTGCTTCCGACAACCATGTGTCCATTTCTCCATAAGCCGGCTCATACTAAGAGTTTCTTTTATTCCCTATGTTCTACTATGAATATTTTCAAATATACGAAGCTGCTAAAGTAGCCCTAAGACCAATACAATAATCACCTTTATAGTCATCACCTAGATTCAACATTTATTAATATTTTTGCTGTTTTTGCTTTATCTATCTCTGTATATTTACATATATTTTCATCGTGGTAAAATATCACAACATAATAGTTACCTTTTTAACCATTTTTAAGTGTACAATTCAATGGCTTTAAGTACATTCACACTACTGTGCAACCATCACAATCATCCATTTTCATAACTTTTTCACCATCCCAAACCAAAACTCTGTACCCATTAAACAACTCCCCATATTCCCCAATCCCTATTTGTATCTTTTTAAATGCTGTATCAGTTTAAAGTTTCAAACATCATGACACATCGCCCCCAAACACTTCATCATTCGTCTCCTAAGAATCAGAAAATCCCCACATAATCACAATGTCATTCTCACACTGAAGACAACTAACAATCTGCTATCCAGTTGTCGGGGTCTTCTTAAATAAGCAAAGGGTTCTACATGTAAAATGAGGGGAATGAGTCACACGTAGTCATTTCATAATCCATGCAGTGCTGTATAAATGTAGGGCATTAATAACCTTATTAGATGATCTTGAAATTTTGGTTCAGCTCTAAAATTCAATTAGTGTTTATGATTTTCCAAAGGGTTCCACCTCCAGATCAGCTGATGTGCCAGAGGCAGCCGTCAACCCCGCCCTAGCGCCCCGAGGCAGGGAGACACTCCTGGGGGTGACAGCCTTCATTCCAGCTGCCTCTTCTACCCTTACGCCTGATCAGCAATCAACAAATATATCAAATAAATCCGTACAAATCTCAGACTGACTCCACAAAGGAGTAAAAAGCCCATATAAAGTAGGTTCTCGAGACTCGGAACACGAAAGGAGCTGTAAGTACCTGGCCACAGCCAAGGGGGCCTTCATCAGCACGTGGAGGACGGCAACAGCCAACGTGGCCGCTGGCCCAGGGAGCAATAGGTCCCAAAGAAAGTGGGGTGCCGAGGGCCCTCCCTCCCCACCTCTAGCACTGCCCCCACCTCTCCTCAAACCAGGTTCTTGGCTCTGTTAGCGCAAATATTTGAGCTCCTTGGTCTCCGTATTTGTCTCTGGCTCCAGATATCTGCGCACAGTCACCAATCACTTGAGCTTTCAGCTGCTTTTTTCCCAGCCATCTTAACAATCAATTTCTGTATGATTGCAAGGCTTGGCTTTGCAGTCTAGCACAACCAGGCACTGAGTCAAACATTTTCTTTTTCTTTATTTATACTGTGTCTTGTTTCAGAAAGGATTTAAAACGAGGAGACAAACATTTAGTAAACATCCTGGACCAGATGCTCCAAACTGTGCTAGGTGCTGTGGGAAATGCAAGAGAGAACACATGCTTTTCTGGGGGTTCTGTTGTTTTGGTTTGGTTTTTTGTTTGTTTGTTTTTACCCTCAGTTTACAATTCACTTGGGGAGACACAACTCCCTAAGGAGGCAACTAACCCACAACAGCTCTGGCCCGGGAACTGGGAGCCTGAACACCTGGGTTCTTACTCCCAGCTCGGCCACTAGCCAGCTGTGTGATCTTGGAAAAGTCACCTCCCATCTCTGGGCGTCAGTTTCCTTACAGGTAAAATGAAGAAACTGTGTTTGAGCGTAGAGACAGAATGAAGAGACCGGTAATATTGATTTTCTGAGGGGACAGGATCAGAGGGGCTGGAGAGGGGGATACTCTTTTTTTCTTGAAGCTTCTCTGTGTTTTTTGACTTGTAATGAGCATGCATTACTTTTGTGGTTAAATAAATCTATCATTTACAAGTGGGGAGGGATGGAACTTGCTAAATTCTGCTTTGGCTCTAACCACGGTCTGTGACTATCTGTGGTTCGGACAACACTGAGCCTCTGGCGTTGGGAGAAGGGAAAGCTCACTGATGGCTCTGACAGTCAGGAAAGGCTTCCTAGAGGAGGGGAGACTCCAGGCGGGTCTTGAAGGGTTGGCATGCTTTGGATCGGTAGAGACATGGAGAGGGCATCCTTGGCATGGGGTGGAGATGGGCAATAAACTAGCTGAGACCATAACAGAAGATGGAGGACAAAGAGTAGAATAACTCTTTCCCAAGGCCCAGATGCATCTTAAGTTGGGGATGGGGGCATCCCAAGCTGGGGAGGGAGCTTGAGAGCAGGAATAACGCAGCTCAGTTCCCTCCCAGGGGGCAGACCCCAGGCCCACCTGTCATCACAGCAGCTGCAGAATCTGAGTGGCAGAAAGTCTAGAGGCCCCAGCCTGGTGCTCTTGGATCACGGAGTAAGCATAACACTTGGGTATTAGCTCATCAATCTCGTAAATTCATCTCTCTTTTACTGGGATCGGTCAGGAAGCTGATTAAATGCTGTGCGAGTGGGATTTGGCTCAGATGCTAGCCGGGAGCTTGGGGCTGAAGTTTTTCAATGTTCAGCTCATGCATAAAATTCATAGTTTATCATTACCCAGACTTGCTTCTCTAGAACTATCCAGATGGGAATGTTTCTCTGTGACAGCCCTATCCTGGGTGTGCCGGTTGCCTGGCCTCTCCCCACAGTTCTTTCTGCAGTAGGTGCTGCCGTGGCCCCCACCACCAGCTCAGCTCTGTCTGCAGAATCACTGAGCCAGGATGCCAACAGCCCTGGGCACTCAGCTGGCTCTTCCTCTTTCCTGGGGCCCCAAAGGGATTCCCTGGGGCAAAGCCAGCACCCTATACCTCCGATGTCCTCGGGCAAAATTGGGGAGTAGGCTGGATGTCTTTAAGGAGAGATGTATATGCCACCACTACCACTCCCTGCCCCCATCCCTGGCTAGATGCCCTTTGGCTGTCTTTTTAGCCTGGGTGCCCCATTCATCCCTGCTTTCCTCTCTCAAGGCCCCAAGTTCCCCAAGTAACCTAGGCCTGGACTCCTACCCCGGAGGCCAGTCCCTCCTTTATCCTAAACCCTCAGCCTAACCAGGTGAAGTAATCCCAGCCAACAGGCCGATGGGAAAGGACCAGGGAGGAGACTGAGCCCAGACCACAACCTTCTTCAGCTTTGGCCTCTCTGCTTCCCTTTCCCCTATCTTCTCTGAAGGGACAGCGCTTAGATTTGTCACCAGCATACTGCCTCTGACCTTGTTTCCTCATCTGTAAAGTCTCTTCCAGCTCTGCTATTCCCCTTGCTATGATCACACATACAATTCTACCAGTCCCAATGGAATTGGAGACCCCATGTTCATTCCTACTGTCTTCCCCAGTTTCTAGGTAGCCCCCAAAGAATAATGATACTAGGACCAGCAACTACCATGCATTAAGCACTCACTGAATGCCAGGCCCTGTGCCTGTCCAGGTCTCAAAGCGGGGATCCCGTATGAACCTGCAGCCTGGCCAGGGGTGGAGGGATGAAGGCATCAACACAGGCACAGATGTCAAACATGACTAAGCATCGGGTAGGTGCTTGCAACTGAGCTGGAAGCTAAGGGGTTTGAATGGTGTGGGGCAGATACAGTGTGTCTGTCCTTGGGGGGTTAAGAAATGGGACAAATGATGAAATTTCAGTCAACAGAAGTCCAATCTTCTGATCCATCAATTGATCATATACACTTTTTCTTCACTTGGCTGTTTGGTAAAAGAGGCAAAGGCTAATGAAATAAGCCTGCATGAGGGAATGATTCAAGTAAGTAATTATCAGGGGATAGTCTGGATTCAGTACACATTTTCGCCTATACTTTCTCCATCCTATAAAAATAACAAAACTCCATCTTACAGACAAGGAAATCGAGGCTCTAATAGGATAAGCCACAGCCCAAAGTCACACTGCTAGTATGTGGCTGCATCAGAAGTGGAACCTGCACCCTCTGACTTCTAAAAATCAGTGTTCTGACTGATATACCATACTATCTTCCTGTGACCCCAAACATCGGGGCTGATGTTTAGAAAGCAAAGTCCTTAGTCATCAAACAGAATCCATTTCACTGAGCCTTACATTCCAAGGCAAGAAAGGGGCCTCAGACTTTAGAGAGAATTTCAACAATGAATTGAAATGAAAACCCTCAATCCACCAGAAAACTGCATTACTATCTGCCCATTCCCAAATATTCTGGTCAACAGAGGTTTTGCTCCATCTACGGATAATTCTCTTTTAGGCATCTGGAAACAATGGCCGAGCTGACATTTCATTGGCTCGGAGATTCTTCTCAAACCAATGATTGCTTCCCCCTTTGGATGTTGTTGAGGAAATAGCAGCTCAGGCTAAGGTTGGGGCAGAGGAAAAAGGAACCGCAGAAAACAAAAACACATTCCCAGCTGGGGCTCCTCTTCCACAGAGCAGAGCAAGACACTTGACAGGAGCTCAGGGAGGAAAGAGAGCTGGGATTAAATGGCCTTCACAGGCCAAGTAAAGATCCACTGCCACCCAGACAGCGGACAGAGAGCATAATCCCTTTCACACTCACCGTGTGTGTTATCCGTGGGTATGCAATGCATCTGTGTACCGGGAGAGGAAATGTTCCTCTCTGGGAGCACACATACACAACACACACACACACACACACACACACACACATATATATATATATATGTTCAAACACATTTGGTGTCCTTACTCTAAATTCAGAGCTAGTCCTGCTGTTGGTGGAGGTGGGCCTGATACTTCCGTAAAATAAGATTCTGGAATATACACCCATCCTCTTTGGGGAGTCTCCCATACCAGGCCTTGATTTAGTCAACTTGTCCTCCTCGGGCTGCCGAGCAGAAAGCCTGCATCAGCACCCCTGCCCTCTACCCCCTTAGAGGCAGTTTAACCTGTTGCAGCCTTTGTAGACCCTTTTGCTTTTTTCCTTTTCTTTACTTCTTGTTATTTGATTTTCTTCAATCTCATCTGCACATAGGAGGTGCTTTATAAATGTTGCTCATTAGTGGCAGCAGGGCCAAGGGGTGGCTGGGGGAGAAACCACCCTTCCCCATCAATCTCTAGCAAGCACCTGCCCCCTGCAAGCTACCCCCAAGAAATATGCAACCTAAGTGAAAACCATGTGCACAAAGGCAGCTTCCAGTCAAGGCTCCTCAGCTCCCTACCAATGAGACCGTTGCCCCTATGTTCGCCCTGTAGGACAATCGCGGAGGCCACTCTTTCAGGTTTTCTCTGCATTTTGCAATCTGAGTTTGCCCTCCTTATCTTCCCTCCATTCCTCCTGTCTCTCAAACTCCACTCTTCCTTGATTTTCTCTTCCCTTTCCCTTAGCCTCTCTCAACCCTTGTGCTTTTTTTCTTGATCCTCTTTTGACCTCTCAGATCTGCATATTCCTCACCTCACCTCCCTCCCTCTCCAGACTAAGCCTCAATTCTGGAATCTTCTCCATTCCTAATTCCTTGCCTCAGACTCCAAGGGTTTCAAGCTCTTCCCTCTCTGCAGCTATTGCAGATAAAGAAGAGGATGAGTCTGCCCTGAGCTGTGAGTCCAGGGCAAGTTGTAGCCAGCCCAGATCCCCACCTCCTGCTGCAGGGACCCAGGTCTCCCTTGGTAACGAACGAGGGGAGGGGATCTGCATCTCTGCAACGATGACTGTGCTCTTGGAGCTTAGCATTTTGAACAGGTCCTCAAACACACCTGCATCCGCTTCCCAGTTTCTTGATCTCAGAAATGTGTTCGAAAGGAAATTAGCCATTTGGTAGAAAAGTGTGCGTGCGCGCGCTCGTGTGCGTGTGCTCGTGTGCGTGTGTGTGTGTGTGTGTGTGTTAGGGGTGAGGGTGGGAGAGTGCTGTTACACAAATTAGAACCTCTACTCCTGGCTCAGCCATGTGGAGATGGAGTAGAAACTGCAATGCAAAGTCGAGTTTGTGGGGCTCCAAAAGGTTGTATGATCTGGACCCAAAGCCTTCTCCCTTTGTAGCCAACCTCTGGTCCCACTGTCTACCTCCATCACATCCTGAAATCGGGCTCAGGGCCAACTAACTGTGGGTAGGATAGAAAAAGGGCAGATTTGGGACCATGACCTGGGTCATGGTCCCAACTCTGCCACCTCTTATTAGCTGTGTGCCCCTGAGCAAGTCACTTCACCTCTCTGAGCCTCAGTTTCCTCTTATGTGAAATGGCGATCATTAGTGTGCCTAACCCATAGACCACGTAAAGCCCTCAGCAGAAGAAGACACACTCAGAGAGGTTTCCTTATTGGGTTGGGAAGTGGGGTCTGCATTGGGAGAGATCTGCCTCATTTGGGCTGGGTGCCCTGGGTCAGAGCCAGGTATATAAGTAATAGCAGCTACCATTTATTGGTACTTTCCCTACATGAGCTCACAATTCCTCACAGCAACCCTGAAAGCTAGGGACTATTTATCTCCATTTTGCAGAGGAGGAAATGGAGGCACCGAGAAATAAAACAACTTGCCCTAGGTCACAAAATCAGCAAGTGGTAGAGCCAGGACAGGAACCCAGGAGGATAGTAGGGAGGAGGAGGCGCCAGCAGGCAGTTGCTACCCACAGCACTGCTTTGCCCAGGGCTGGCTGGGCCCACCTACCCAAGACCCAGACCCATCACACCCAAGGGAGCCCACAGCCCATGCAGCCCTTCTTTACTGTTAGCCAAACTCACCACCCTGAAAACAGCGGCTTGGAGCTGACACGGCGGCAGTGGCCTGTGGGAGGCAGCCAAGGGCTAGCTCAGCAGATATGACAAACCCTCCTGCTTCAGCCCCTTGTGTGAAGCTAAAATTAACAACTTTCCCAACTGCAAACAAATGCAGTTGCTGAACCTGCATTCCCCTCTCTTGCTTCTGCTGCCACTGGGCTTCCTGGACCTCATCCCAGCTCCCTCTTCTCTCCCTGGCCACGCCCATAGGGTGGGTCTTGTGGGCAAGGGCTGGGGGCACTGATACCTCTGCACAAATATGGGCCTGGATCAGAGGAGGGTCGCAGGGCATCTGGCAACTCCAGGTGTGGGTCAACCACCTCCCAGCTACCGCCCACGCTACCTTTTCATTCCTCTCTTTGCCCCTTTGGTATCCAATATCTCTGGCTATCACTAAGTCCAGTAACAACTTACGCTGACCCTCAGTTGGCCAGGATATTCCAAGTTTCCACTTCACTGGGGACTTTGTAACACCTACCATCAATCCTCATCCGTTTGTGGCAGGCAGCCTCTAAAATGGTCCCGATAATCTCCAGTTCCTCATATTTACATTCTGTGTATCCACTCCCCGTGAGCTTGGGCTGGACCTCGGGGCTCATATGTAACGAATAGAATATGGCGGAAGTGATGGGATAACTTCTGAGACAAGGTTAGCAAAAGACTGCAGCTTCTGCCTTGGGCTGGCCCACCCTTGGTCATGCACCTGCTTTCTCTCTCTGATTAATCATACTGGAAGAAGCAAGCTGCCATGTTATGAGCCACCTAATAGAGAGGCCCACAGGCATGACAAGGAACTAAAACACTTGAAGTCTGCCAACAGCCACGTGAGTGAGTTTGGAGGCAGATCCTTCAACCCCAGTTGAGTTTTCAGATACGACAGCCCTGACCCACGAATTGACCACAACCTCCTTGGTTGGCCTTGAGTGGCCTTGAGCTAGAACCACCCACCTAGGATGCACCCAGACTCCTGACCCACAGAAACTGTAAGATGATAAATTTTGTTGTTTTAAATGGCTCATTTTGGGGATCATTTGTTATACAGCAATAGATAACTAATATACCATCTAGTATTCCATTCCCTCAAAGCACTGCTTTATCCCAGGTAACAATGGCCAATGACCTAATGTTTTGATTTTTTTTTTTTTAACATCCAGCTAAGAGGATACCTAAATTCAGTTAAAAACGCTTGAGTCGGGGCTTCCCTGGTGGCGCAGTGGTTGAGAGTCTGCCTGCCAATGCAGGGGACACGGGTTCAAGCCCTGGTCCAGGAAGATCCCACGTGCCATGGAACAACTAAGCTGGTGTGCCACAACTACTGAGCCTGCGAGCCAGAACTATTGAAGCCTGCGTGCCACAACTACTGAAGCCTGCACGCCTAGAGCCTGTGCTCCGCAACAAGAGAACCCATCGCAATGAGAAGCCCGCACACCGCAATGGAAAGTAGCCCCCCGCTCGCCGCAACTAGAGAAAGCCCACACGCAGCAACGAAGACACAACGCAGCCAATAAATAAATAAGTAAATAAATAAATCTTTTTTTTAAAAGCCAAAAAAACAAAACAAACAAAAAACACTTGAGTCTCTAGCTCACCACTAAAGAACAGTGGGGATTTTAGATGCTGGTAGAAGGCTAATGGAAAAGATTATTGGGGCAGAAGTCCCACACTTTGTATACATTGGGTCCTGAGCCCAGGCAATGCTCGCAGCCTGTTAGAATCCCCAGCTGATCAAATTGTGACCAAAATAACTCAAGGTTCATGGCAATATCCACACTGTACCTCCTCATACCAGTTTCCTCCTTGGATAATAGTAGCTAAAGTCTAAGTACTTCATATATTGTACAACACAGGGAATATAGCCAATGTTCTATAATAACTATAAATGGAGTATGACCTTTAAAAATTGTGATTCACTATATTATATACCTGTAACTTATATAATATCATACATCAACTATAATTCAATCTTTTAAAAAGTCTAAGCACTTCATAATGATTAACTCATTTAATCCTCACAATAACCCCATTCTACAGAGGAGGAAACTGAGACACAGAGGAGTTAAGTAACTTGTCCAAGTTCAGAGTCAGTAAGTGGCAGAGCAGGGATTTGAGCCCAGGGTCATAACCGTTCTCCTCTAGGGGAGCCCATGTGTACTGGGCAAAAGGATGGATTATGGTTATTCCAAGTTGTCAGGACCTTTCCTTTGTCTCCTTCTGTCTTCCTTTCATTTTGTGCTCAAAAACTAACAGCAGTTTCCCACTGCCTACTGGATCAAGTCCAAAGTCCTCTTCACAATCTTTACCATAATTTGGCACCAGCCCATGTATCTTTTTCTATTCTCCACCATACTTCTAGCTACAATAATCCCAGTTTTCCCCCCACCCATAAGCTATCTTCCTGA
Organism: Balaenoptera borealis; assembly: GCF_965194805.1. Lineage (NCBI taxonomy): Eukaryota > Metazoa > Chordata > Mammalia > Artiodactyla > Balaenopteridae > Balaenoptera > Balaenoptera borealis. The sequence goes on along the minus strand of NC_138881.1, from coordinate 91,238,359 downwards.
TTTTGTCCTACCTGGAAAGCCTCAAAGTTTCTAGCTCGAAATGACTAGGTGTGACATAGAAAAGGTTTTATAGTCAGATCATGTGGAAAAATCCTGCAGACCCTTCCTCTTTCAGTGTGGTCATCCCAGATTCCAAGGAGATTAGGAATGCTCTACCTGAATGGAAAAGCAGCTCTCAGTGGTCAAAGCTCTTTGCCATGCACTTCACCCAGCCAAACCCCATCTCCTCCTGAAAGCCTTCCCCACTTTCTTCTGCCCGTATGAAGTCTCTGTCTGAGGCACAGCATGGACTGTCCTTGAGCCATTCAATTCTGAGCTCAAACGTCACCTCTGCAGAAACACCTTTCCTGACTGTTACTCTCCATCTCCGCCCCTTGTTTCTTTCCTTCCTGGCAGTTATCAATACAAGTAGTTAATATTTATTTGCTGGCTTTCAAAACATATGTTCCCATTGAAATGTATGCTCCACAAGGATTTTGTCTATCCTGTTCACCACTGTGTTCCCCGTGCCTATAACATGGCGGGACACGTTAGAAGTAATCACTGAATATTTTGTTGGTTGAATGAAAAAGATGTTTCACCTGGAAGCTCCTTGTTTTTCCCCTGGAAGTAGTTGAGAACAAGTGTCCAAAGGGCAAAGCCCATGTCACAGTCTTCAGTTTCCCATGGCATGTAGCGTAACACAGGACGTAAGTAAATCCTGAGACCATACTTGTAGAATAAAACTGTTGGGATGTCTTGCCCCAGGACTCAGTTTTTTTTTTTTTTTTTTAAATTTATTTATTTATTTATTTATTTATTTTTGGCTGTGTTGGGTCTTCGTTTCTGTGCGAGGGCTTTCTCTAGTTGCGGCAAGCGGGGGCCACTCTTCATCGCGGTGCGCGGGCCTCTCACTATCGCGGCCTCTCTTGTTGCGGAGCCCAGGCTCCAGACGCGCAGGCTCAGTAGTTGTGGCTCACGGGCCCAGTTGCTCCGCGGCATGTGGGACCTTCCCAGACCAGGGCTCGAACCCGTGTCCCCTGCATTGGCAGGCGGATTCTCAACGACTGCACCACCAGGGAAGCCCAGGACTCAGTTTTTTCAACCCATTTAACTGCACTACCCCGACCTACTGGGCTGCCAGGGATGGAGAGTTGCAGAGTGGACGTGGGTTTTTCTACTGCACGATGTTCTAGTCTCGAACCTTCCAAGGGGGTGAGCGGGGTGGGGTGGGAGGCCAAAGCAGGAGTGGGGAGTTTGGCAGGTTTTCTGCAGGTTCTGGGTAGTGGAGAGAGTCTTTGCAGGGGAGAAGGTACAGCAAAGTCAAAAGGAAAGATGGGAGGAGCTACCCTGACAGGCAAAAGCTGAAGCCCACATATGTCGGAGAAAAGGAAATCTTGGTCCTGGAGCAGGAGGGGGCATTTGTGGTATCCAAACTGCAGGGTGGTCAGGACATCTTGAGGCTTCAAAGCAAACTCTGGGGGTCTCTGTGTGAGTAGGAATGTGGACTATTACTGCAGGCCTCAGTGACCTGGCACGAGAGAGGGAGAGAGAGAGAGAGAGAGAGGAGAGAAGGAAAGCCTGGGGTCTTCCTGTCTAAAAATAGAAAGAATCTAGTGAGAGGGAAAAGCCCATTTCCTAACCTTGATGCAGTTAGGCAGCGGAATAAACTGCCTAGCGAGAAGGTTGAGTCACTGGCATTAGAGGCATTGAAACTAGGCAAGATCAGATCCTAGGGGGGTTCTCAGTACCAGCAAGCCCTTTCTGGCTGTGGGCAGTGGGGGAGGGCATGGGGGTTCAAATGGATCCACTGAGAGGCCTTTTGCACGGTCAGTCCCCAGGGGCCCAGTCCCCAGGGGCAGCTGCATGTGCGTGCACTCACGCATACAACTCACACTCGTGCACCCTGCATGGAGGGAAATAACCCTGCTCCGTCTTGTCTGTTTCACTGAGGGTGAAAGGGGCTATCGCACTACAGAGATTTCATCCCTTCTCCCTACTGACAAGTCACTTCTGTGACCCTGATGCCCCTGCAGAGGTCCAGGTGTCCCGTAGAGGTCCAGGTGTCCCGTAGGCCTCCTCAGTCAGGAAAGATTCAACAACCTTGCAGATTTACCTTCACACACACAGGCATGTACATGTGTAGTCTGTGTACTTCCTCTAAACACATCCTCTCCCTCTCTCTGTCTCTGTCTCTCTCTCACCGGAGCTACTTTCAACAGCTATCAGCTGGACTCCTTCACCCTTGTGTCCCTCTGGCTCCCAGAGGGCACCCCCTGCCTTTCTGACCCTCAATGCTTCCTAGATTCTCTTGGCAAAAGACAGGAGTTTTCCCTGCCTCCGGGGGTATCCTTGCTACCTCCCCAAGGCCCAGCGATGGCTATAGAAGTGCCCGTTCCTGCTCTGAGAACGCAGGGAAGATACAGACTCGCCTGGGGTCCTGCAGAAGAGGCCATGTTCTTTTTCTTGCCTTCCCCCCACGCCATCCTCTCGTTCCTTCCTTTGTCAACAGAGAACTCAAAAGCCTCCTCAGTCCCACTGAAGGGAAAAGGAAAGAACATGACCCAAATGAAATGGATCAACTAGTAGACTGAGAAACTGAAACTACTCCAGAGGCCCAGGGAGGGAACGGAGAGCAGCGGGCAGGGAATGAAAGTGGAAAGGCCCCAGCTGAGAAGCCAATGACCACAAATGGCCCTGCAGGGGACTGGCCCGGCCAAAGATGCTCTGCTCTGCTCAGCTGGCTCAGAGCCGAGAGCATCTACCAGGGCGGCCTCGTGGTAAAACTGGGAGGTAGGGGGAGCTAGTCTCCAGTATCCCCTGGCTTGTTTTTCTCCCCATTTTGAGGCTTTCTCCCAGACTCCCAGTGCTCTCTCCCTGTCCCTCCCCACCGCAAAATTCTCCCAGCCCTGTCCCATTTCTGCAGAACCTTGGGTGCAGCGAGTCATTTGTGCACCCGGGTGTGAATTGCTGGGTCATGGCTGAAAGCTGAATCCGCCAAAGCTATTGTGTGGATGTTCACAGACTGTATTTGAGAAGGAAAAGAGAAGGACGGTGGTCTGTGGTCAAATATATACTGAAAACCTTAAACAAAGATAGCAGGTTTCTCTACTGCAGGACTTCTCAGAGCCTTTAATATGGTAATGTGCATTGTGAAGATCTAAGAAGGGGATATCTAGCATTTCTCAAACTTATTTGGCCACAGAATCTTTTTTTTTTCTTTTTTGTAGAGCAGCTTACAAGGGTAGTGTAGGAACCTCAACTAGCTCCTGTTGAAAGAACTGAGAGGCTTTCAGCATGGTGAGCTGAGGGGTAGGTAGCAAGCAGCTCTTTTGAAAAAGGTGACTTAGTCCTGTTGAGGGTCAGTTACCTGAGAACAAGATGTTCTCTCTGACAGCTCTCCAAAGGTGAGAACTATGTAATATCAAGCTGTTCATAAAATCACTGTGTCTACTGTGTGCTGGTCAGAGGACCCCAGGAGGACTTTTCAGTTCTGAACAAGACCCCTAAGAAGCATCCTCACAAACCGGAGTGTTACCAAAGAATGGTGACTAAGATGCTATAAGGCCAATGGACTAAAGCCTCTTCTAGGTCCTGGACCAGTGTTGAATGTTATGAACACAGGGTGGAAGACATGTAGGCACACTTAGCCAAGGTTTTACATCACAATTCCAGGAGGTCCATGGACCTCCAGGTTAAGAAACTCAGCTGTACAACCATACCACAAAAGGAATCACTGAGCTGGAAGCAACCAAAATGTCCATCAACAGAAGAATGGATAAAGAAGATGTGGTACATATATACAATGGAATATTACTCAGCCATAAAAAGGAACGAAATTGTGCCATCTGCAGAGAGATGGATGGACCTACAGACTGTCATACAGAGTGAAGTAAGTCAGAAAGAGAAAAACAAATATCGTATAATATCACTTATATGTGGAATCTAGAAAAATGATACATATGAACTTATTTGCAAAGCAGAAATAGAGACACAGATGTAGAGAACAAACATATGGATACCAAGGGAGGGAGGGGGGTGTGATGAACTGGGAGATTGGGATTGACATATATACACTACTATGTATAAAATAGATAACTAATGAGAACCTACTGTTTAGCACAGGGAACTCTACTCGATGCTCTGTGGTGACCTAAATGGGAAGGAAATCCAAAAGAGGGGATACATGTATACGTATAGCTGATTCACTCTGCTGTACAGCAGAAACTAACACAACATTGTAAAGCAACTATACTCCAATAAAAGTTAATTAAAATTTAAAAGTAAATAAATAAAGTAAAAAAAAATCGTTGAGCAAACTGGGTAGATTTGAAACCAACTCCCCCTAAAACCCAGCTCCCCTGAGAGTTTATGATTATCCTCTCTATCCAGAACGTTATTCCCTTTCTTGTCCTGCCCCTATTCCCCTCAGGATTGAGGAGTATCAAAGAAAAAGGGGGACTGAAACCGAGCAGGACCCTGTGGGGCCCTACCGGGTATGAAAGTCCCTCTGTGTCCCTGTTTCTTGTCTGTAGGAAAAGGTCTCCTAGGCCTTCCCTGAGTTCCAAAGAGCAAGCATAAGCAGTTACTAATTAGGGAAGTGAGGGAATGCAGAAACAAAGGGAAAACATTTAAGCCATAAAAGTAATGGTAATAGTTCAGCCATAAAACAGAATCCTAGTTCCTCCTCAAGAAATATACGTAACAATCTGATGCATATCTTTGAGCTGTTCAGCAGAAACTAAGACACCCCCTACCCCCTACCCCCCTCCAGGATGGTGACTACATGCTGACCACAAGACTGCTTGGAACCAGAAGGCTGATGATTAAAATTCCTGAACCACCACCCTGTTACCTCACTACCAACCAGTCAGAAGAAAGCCATGCACCCTGCAGCCCTCACCCCAAATGTTGCCTTTAAAAACACTTCCCTGAAAGCCATCCAGGAGTTGGCATCTCTTGAGCATGAGCTGCCCATTCTCCTTGCTTGACGCCTGCATATAAACACTGTACCTTCCCTCACCACAAACCAGTATCAGTAGATTGGCTTTACTGTGCACAGGGAATGGACTCAAGTTCGGTTCAGTGACAGATTTAGTCAGAAAAGTCAAAGCAAATAAAAGTCAGAGGACAGACAGACTTGAAGAAACCTAATAGCTATATTCAGATACTTTAAAGGCGCTGCCAGGAGGAAGAGGAAGGAAAGAAGTTACTGAAAGACTTTCAGGTCAATACAAAAAAAATGTTCTAATTAGACTTTTTCAACAATCGAATGGGTTACCTTAGGAGGCAGTGGATGCCCTGCTGATGAAAGTGAAAACGTGAAAGGGAGACTGAACTAGATGATCTTCTAGGATTGTCTTCCCAACCTCACATTTCCTTCTATCCATGGGTTTCTGTCTGTCACTGAGAACCTTCTTAGTTGATTGCAGACCAGAGTCACAGTCCTGCTGACAAACCAACCCCAAAAGGCAAGAGCAGGTGGAAGGTGGCCCAAGCTCTGAACTGCCTGTCCCCCTCAATCCTCTACTCCCACCTAAAGTCCTGTATCTTACTAGCCCCCTGACTAGGGCTCTCACAGGTTGCTCCACACCAGCTAGTTGATCTGATAAACTAATCTGCACTAATGGGATCATGAATGCTAATGAATTAATGTGTTACCTTCCCAAGTGACATATTTGCATTTTAACAGAGGTTTTCAGGAGATAATGCCTTAACTCAAAGGAGTGATTAATGTTGAAATTTCGCCTGTTTGGCAGTCTAGTAAAGGAGATATTTTTGGAAAGGGAACCTTTTTCTACCCTTCACATCACACCATCTGCTAGAAGAGCAAAAAGTATGTATGTCCCTGCCCTTGAGGGGTTTACAGTTTATAAAGTTGGGGGATTACAATGGCTGACATTTATTCCGCCTCCACCAAAGTGTCAGGCCCTGTGCTAAGTGCTATATAAATACTATCTTTGAATCCTCACAACAACAGCCCTCTGATGTAAGTACAGATTTTGCAGAGAAAGGGGCTGGGCCTCGGAGAGGTTAAGTAACTTAGTACCATTATTTCATTGACTCTAGAAATTAGAGGCAACATTTTCTTAGGTTTCCCTGAGGAAGAAAAGATGCTGCCAGCTAGCCTACAATGCACCATGGATTGCAAGAAGCATTTCAGTTTCAAAAAGGTTAAAATTGTGTTTTCGAAACCATGGAATACAGTAACTGGTAACGCCGGCTCCAGAGTAGTTACTCTGCCTAATGCTGTTCACAGAATGCATATGGGAACTAGCTGGGCAACACCTTGATATAATAATATAATAGCAAGCACATAATATTTTAATACAAAATGATTATACAAAGACTGAGAAGGTTGCACACTGAGTCTCAGGTCAGTGGCAGCGTGTGTCGATGGGGTCACGAACCTCAGCGGTGGAGAGAAGCAGGGACAGGATTCAAGGTAGAGGGACTATGTTACGCAGGGCTTGGGACTGAGGTGGGGGGATGCTGGTAGCAAATAACCTACTGTCAGACATCCTTCCACTAGGGAAGCAGGGTTTTGAGGGTATGGCACACTGGCTGGCTTGGCTCAAGTGAAGGGGTTAATTTGGGAAACCATGAGAGATACCTTAGCAAGATGGGATGGGGAAGGAAAGTGAACTGGCAGATGGTTTTCCAAGGCCAGGATGAGACGTTTCAATTTGATATGGTGGACAAAGTAAGCTACTGACTCTTGCAACTTAATGCCAACATATTAGGAAAAGCTCATTCTGGCCACCGGGATGAACTAAAGCTCTCACCTCAAAGCCAGGGGCTTCCTGAAGGGGGAAAAAAACCCAGCACCGAGCAAGGGGGTTGTGTCATCAGAGGCAGCAGAGTTCCAGGGCACCAGGAACGCTGACCTCTCAGCGCTCTCTCTGGATGTGCAGTGCTCTCTCTCCGGCTGCATTCCTCCCCTGGAAGAGGAGGTAGCGGCACCACCTAGGTATGTGCCGCTCTTCCCTCCGCAATGGGCAGAGAGGTACAGACTGGATGATGTACGGCTCATCTCCCCTCCACCCACTAACTAGGGTTTGTTGAGCCCTTACGATGTATCCGTGTGTCCAGCACCACCCGGCGTGGTATATGGATCAAAGAGGCCCCTGAAGGGACTTCTCTGGCGGTCCAGTGGTTAAGACTCCATGCTCCCAATGCGGGGGGGCCCAGGTTCCATCCCTGGCCGGGGGAGCTAAGATTCCCACGTGCCGCACAGCACAGCCAAAAAAAAAAAAAAAAAAAAAAGAGGCCCGTAAAGAGCTGACTCCCTAACTGTCTGGATTCCAAAATGGAAGAGGGGGAACTGTGGGTGACAATTTCTTTTCCTATATTTTTCTGTATTCTCAGTTTTCCCCTCTGTATAGGTATTACGTTTTATAATCAGGGAAAATTTATAATTATAAAAAGGAGGGCAACCAATGAGGGTGAGAATGATCAGGAAAGGCTTCACAGCACAGGTTGGACTTGAGCGTCTTAGTTAGAGGATGCAATGGAAGGATTTCCAGAGGTGGAGAAAAAGGGGGGCCCTGCAGATGGAGGAACAGCGGGAAGATGAGTACACAGAGAGGAGTAAGCTGTGAGTGGGGTACAGCAGGGCACAGAGAGTAAGGAGACTCGTGGAGCCTCGGGGTCAGGAAGAAATAGGTCAGAAGGAACATATATTTATATGGTGAAGCTCAGCTCTTGTGGAAGGCAGGCCTTGGATACCAGGGAGAGGAGTTTCTATTTGATACTGTAAGCAAAAGGGAGCTATTATAGGCTCTTGAGCAGGGAAGTGACATGATGAAAGATGTTTTAAGGAGAGTCCTTTGGCAGCAGTGTTGAAGGATCACTTGGCGGGAAGGGGGGTAGGTGTAACAGGCAGAGGGACCAGTCAGGAGGCTGCTGCAGTAATCTGGGCACGAGGTAACAAGAGCCTGGGTTACGATGGCGGCAGTGGGAATGGTCAACAAGGCGTGGATTCACGAGGCACCTGTGAGAGATGAACTGCCAAGACACAGTGGTGACTGATGGGAGTGGGGAGGGAGCGACTGATTCCAAGTCTCAGCCCATGGGCTATTGAAAGAGTGATGGTGTCACTAACAGAGGTGGAGATCCAGGGAAGGGCTCCGGGCTGGAGATCAGCGCGGAGGGAAAGGTTGGAGAGGAGATCCTGAGTTTCGCTTTAGCTATGATGAATCTACAGTGATGGTAAACTCCTAAGAGAAAATGTCCTTAAAGGTAATCATGAAATGGAACTGGAGCTTAGGTTAAAGGCCAGGCTTTATCATTTGCTGCCATCACCCAGAATTCCAAAGCAGGACAAGCTGTATTTAGACTGACTGTAGAAACCACTTGAGAGAGAAGGGGGGAAGAAAAAGGAAAAAAGACCCAACAGCCAATCTGATTTGGACTTTGTGTGGCAACAGCAGGCTGGTGGGTCTGTTTAAACGCCCCCCCACCCCTTTTCTCTGTCAGTGAGTGATTTCCCTACGTATTAGAAGGATTACAGCTTGACTCCAGGTGACAAGATGAATATGGAACAACACTCGCTTTATTAATCATATCTGCATTCTCTGTGATTTCACCGAGAGTGGCAACAGAGTCAATGCGACACACAGCGCCCTCGCCAGCCCTGTGAGTGGGCTGGTTTTCAAAGTCCCAGCCCACAAACGCAAGATCCAGACTTTGGCTGTCTTGATACAGAATCGGAGGCAAGTCCCATTAAAAAAATAACCTGGGGGACTTTCCTGGCGGTCCAGTGATTAAGACTCCAAGCTCCCACTGCAGGGGGCGCAGGTTCAATCCCTGGTTGGGGAACTAGGATCCCACATGCCGCGCGGCGTGGCCAAAAAGGAAAAAAAATAATAATCTGGGTACCTCAGTTTCCCCCTGTGGCAACTGGAAATTCATCTGTAACTGACTTGCTTGGGTCTGGGTTAGAAGGGGGAAGATAAAGAGAATGACTACTGAAGGGGAAATGGATACATGAAAAGACAAAACTTGGGAGAGAAGCAGAGTGCAAATTGCAGCAGGATTTCCAAAATGAGAGGTCTTGACACTTCCCTGGTTGCCTCCTAAGCCAGTTGGCACCACCATGCCCTCTTCTTTTCCACTTTCAATAGGCTTTTTCCACATGAAGAGTCATAAATGGGACAATCACCCTCCTCAGCGACTAGCACTCCCTCCTCCCAATCCCGCACTTCCATGAGCATCTTCCACTCGGGACACCTGCCCACTTCTCAGCACCCTCCTTCCAACCATCACCCCTACCTCAAACCAGCAACCAGAAGGCTGATCAGAAATCAGAACACAAACCTCCAGCAGGGAAATGCTGGAGACCGCTGGTCGACACGCATTGTGTGTGTGTGCACACGCGTGCGCGTGTTCATCCACCAGTCTAGCCATCTGTTCCTCTGTTTTCCCAGTGGGTTTGGATCAGAGCAAAGAGAGGCCTGTTTGGGTGGTCCTGCCCCCAGAGGTGAGTTCCCTTGGCGGTTAGGAGCCCACAGCCTGGGCAGACTTACTCTCCACTCATTCATCTTTAGAAGACATCATTCCCTCCCACAAGAAGAACCGGTAAGAGGAAGGGGGCTAAAGTCCCACAAATATCCCTTTATCGCAGTTCTCTATTCCCCTCCTACCCAGGGATGGGGGACTTGGTCGAGACACCTGCCCAGGGATGAAATTCAGTGGGCTGGGCAGGCAGGGGAGAGCTGGTGAGGGAAGCAAATGAGCAGGCAGGGACCTCTACCATCACCCTCCCACCCACCTGTGGGCTCCTCGCTCATTTCTCTCATACCAGCTGTAACAACAGGGCTCCAGCTGGCATTAAAGTGCTGTGGTAGCTCTTGCCATGCCGCGGCACAGGTGTGACCTCCGCTGGGATGATCCCAAGCGCTCAGAGGCGTTTTCAACCTGATTCTACCAGGGCGGTTGAAAGGTGTCTCCCCTCCCACAGGTCTTGGGAGCTTGAAACAGACAGCCCCTGCCCCCAGCCTCCCTGTTGGGGGTGTAGGACTCAGCACTCCAGCTCAGCTGTCCTCTCAGCCAGATTCTGCGGCCAGACTCCCCATTGCTCACTCTTTCAGGTCGGGGCATGGAAGGCCCGGGTGCAAATCTACTTTACTCGGGATAGTTCAATTAACCCATTGTTGTCTTAGCTCCAGTGAAATTCTGCCACGTGAAGGCCCTGAGGCCTGGGGGCAAAAAGAATGTGTCAGTATTGAGATTAAGAGGAGGGTGTGGATGAGACAAAAACAAGTCAGGAGAATCTACTTAGTGGTTTACCAGCCACGTCAATGCCTTCCATGCCTTTTGGATCTGACCCTCCTCTCTCTGCCCACTGCCACCACCCTAATTATTGTACCTCTCACCTGGATTGCTGTAGTAATTTACAAGCTGGTAGCAATCCCTCCTTATTCCAATCAAGTCTGCTTCCTATGGCAGGGTTACCCATCCTAAAACACTTCAGCCAATAGCCCTCCAGGGCCTCCTCAAGTCCAAACTCCTTACGCTGACATCAAAGACCCCCTAAATCCAGGTACCCCTTCCCCAGTAAGTCATTTTTCCCCACCGCACCTCCACACCCACCCTCTCCTCTAGTCAGATCTCCTCACTCTTCCTTGATCACACCATGACCGAGCTCTCCACCTCCTGCCTTTCCCCTAACTGAAACAGGAGGAAAGGGGGCAGGGCACAACCTTTAAAAGAATGACATAGCCCGAGGACATGACATAAACTGATTAGAACCAACTAGGTCCAAGATGGCGGATAAGTCGACTTCCACTAGACCTTGCGCCTCAGTATATGCTCATTGTAACACATCAGCAAGCTAAATGACACACCCGCAGGTGCCATGGCAGTTCCAAGGCTGACCATAAAGGTCAAAAAGTGGGCCGTGGCCCAATTCCTGGAAATCCCCACTCCTTCCCCAAAATAGCTGGAATATTCCTCCCACTTATTAGCCTATGAAATTACCCACCCGTATAAAAACTGACAACCCCATACCCTGGTGCCGCTCTCGCCTTCTGAGATGGCCCACACTCTGTCTATGGAGTGTGTTTCTCTCTAAATAAATCCACTTCTTACCTATCACTTCGTCTCTCACTGAATTCTTTCTTAGATGAGACATCAAGAACCTGAGCTTCATTAAGTCCTGAGACCACGTGTGTGATCTCAGTTAAAAGACCGTGGGTTCAAGTCCCAATCTGAGGTGCACAGTTTCATAACCATGCCTCCCCCTTGGAAGCCTGCTCCTTTTCTAGCCAACAGTCTCAATCTCACACATTATTCACAACCAAACTCAAGTTCAACCTCCTCTGGGAAGCCCTTCTCCCTCCAATCCAGCCCACACTGCTCACTCTCTCTGTGCCCTGAACCCCTATGACGCTTACTGTCGAGAGCACGTAATGTGGTACATAATTATTTCCCAACTTGTATTATTCTTAGTTGCTTCATACGAATAAGTATGATTTTTTCTGCTAAATTATGAATTTCTAAAGAGCAGACCCTTGGCTCTCTCCTTCTCACCAGAACATTGGCATTGGGCCAGACCCAGGAGCACTCAAGAGACTCCTGTTCCCTTGCCTTAACTCCAAAATGAAGAAGGAAGGATGAGATGAATGAAGGCCCTCTGAGGATCTTCTCCGACCGTTGCCTCCACTTTCTCAAAAGACATTCCCGGCGGTTGAGGAGCTGAGGCTGCCCAGAGAGGCCTAGCCAGCCAATCGGCTGTTGCATCTCTAGTTTTCAGTCCACTCCTACCTCCTAAGGCTTTCAGAGCGATCAATAATGCTGCCTAAGTGATCAGTCTGAGACACGATGGGCTGCAGGGGCCAGTGTTTGATTAACTCCAGAGAATAAATGTATGCTGGAAGAGATGGAGCAGGGAGGGAGGAGAAGAAGAGAAAGCAGGAAGAAAGATGAGCTGGGGGAAGGTGGAGGGAGAGGTTTTATGGATGAGGATCCAATAGGATGGAGCTGACAGTAGTGCTCACCTGATCTGATTCAACAGCTGAAGCATGTTCTTACTGAGGCAACTAATGTGGGGACTTTCTCAGAGCCCAGTGAATACGCCAGGGCTGCTGGGCAATCTTTGACCTTGGCAGGACCATTGCTGCCATGGCCCACTGAGGGCTTAAGAGGCTGCAGCCTCCCTATTGGATGGAAATTGGGTGTGGGATGGAGACTCCAGGGGACCCTAAGGAAGGACTTGGGTCTTGAGCTATGCTCACTGGCTGAGTCTACAGATATCCCAAGCCCTGGCATCCTTCGGTCCTCCACCCAAGACTGGTGACTGTGATATCCATGATGAAATGGGACAGTTGGCTGATCTGCCAGGGTGATGTCAGCATTACCTTTTCTCTGTCCATTGGTGTACACACTACCCCTCCTCCAAGGCTCGAGGCCTGGAAATTTAATTATTTGGCAGTTAACAAAAAATGAGGAGTTCGTTTCCGATTTTCTTTTTCTAGAGGGCCCAAATTTCTAGCTATACCACTAATCAAAGTTTTCTGGGAAAGATAGTGTTATCAGGAAAAAACAGAACAGATGGCTTATTACTGTGCGAAAGTTCCTCCTTTCATCTAACCATGATTCCTGCTGCTCTCATTAAAAACCTACCCTTCAGATATGATATCATGGTATTTTTACTCTCCCCATCACACAGGCTCAAAACCTCGGAATCACCTTTGACTCTGTTTCCTTCCTCACCCCACTCATCCCATTGGTAGGTAAATCAGGTTTCTTCTACCTCCAAAATGCATCCATCCACCTCCTTCTTTCTATCCCCAGCCAGCTACTGTAACAGTCTCCTAACTGGTCTTCATGCCTCCAGGATGGCCCCCTTTTAATCAATCTGCCAAATCGGGGAAAAAACGGAGAAAAAAAGAAGAGTAAGCCTGAAGCTAATGAAGCCTAGAGATAACTTCCACTTACAAGAGATGCAGGAGATAGTGGAACAAGCTAAATGACAACAAGGGGAAGCAAGCAGACCAGAATGTGGGATGGTGGACGGAACAACTAACGTGACTTCTCTAACAAGTCAGAGACAGGGGACTGTCGAAAGGGCCTTAAGAGACATAATGACAAAATGTAATGTGCAGAGCTTTTTTGGATCTTGATTCTAACAAGCCAACTGTAACACATGTTCTGAGACAGCTGAGGACATTCGCGTATGGACTGGGTCACGGATAATAAAAAGGACTATTGTTACTGTTGTTAGATGTGTTAAAGGGACTGTGGTTATATGGGAAAACGTCCATTCTTCTCAAATATGCGTAGAGAGGTATTAGGGGTGAAATGACATAATTGATGTTTAAACTTTATTTTAAAATACTTCAGCCAAGAAAAAAAAAGATGAATGAAGCAAATATGGCCAAGTCCTGGTAATTACTTAATGTTGATAATGAGTATATGGACTTACTATATACTATTTTCTCTATCTGGGGGGAGAAATGTTCATAATAAAGAACAAAAACAAGGGACTTCCCTGGCAGTCCAGTGGTTAGGACTCCACCTTTGCTTCCACTGCAGGGGGCATGGGTTAGATTCCTGGTGGGGGAACTAAGATCCCGCATGCCTCGAGGCCAAAAACAAAACAAAACAAAACAAAACAGATAGCCATCCACTATATCCCAGACTCCCTTCCTAGCTTTATCTTCTACTCTTACCTCATTTCTCTATGACACCTACCCTATGTCCTCGCTCAAATGATTCCTGTCTAAACTTCATTTCTTCACTTACTCATTAATTCATTTGTTTACTCAATAAATATCTAGTAAGGACCTCTTGTATGCACTAGGCCCTGTAAATGCAAAGATGACTGAGGCTGAGGAAGACAAGAGGCCTCCTTCATCTTTATATCCTTTCTAGCAACTAGCACAGCACCTTGCACATAATAGGTGCTCAATAAACATTTATGGAGCTGATGTGCAGGGGGAGATGTGATAGAATCCCTATCTACTATTAACTAGTATTCAATCCAACCCAAGAAATGCTTATTGAACACCTACATTGTGTAAGGCATTGTGTGCTATGGAGATAACAAAGAGATGAAAAACACCAGGCTTTTTCCTTTGTTGAACTTATAATGTAGGCCAGACATACACATATAATGTTATATTTGCATGTGAGGGATATATGAATTAATGACTCAAGCAATAATAGTGAGGTGTATCAGTGATGCACTTACCAAATATATTTTAGAGACAGTAAGTGCAGGAGGAGTTCAGAGGAGGGAGAGAAAGGCCTTCAGTCTAGAATGATCAGAGAAGACTTCACAGAGGAGGTGAATTTGAATGAGAGTTGAAGGACGGGTATTGTGGTATTGGATAGAAGTAGAGCACAGGGAGAGAGGAGAGGGCGCCCCTGGTGAGTGGGACGGCATGAACAAGAGCACAGTTGCAATAAAAAAAATGTACAAAAGACATGTTTAGGAGAGCCTGACGAAAGAAATTTGGCTAGAGTAGAGGGTCCACGTAGGACTGTGTTTCTCAAGTAGACCAAGAACATCAGAATCACTTTGAAACTGAGCAGGACCCTGTGGGGCCCTCCAGGGCACAAAAGCCTTTCAGGCGTCTGTCAGTTTCTTATTTGCAGGATAAATGCTTCAGCCCCCTAGACCTCCCTGAGTTCAAAAGGGCAGATTCAAACAGTTGCAAATCAGGGAAGGGAGGGAGTGAAGAAACAAGGGAGGAGCAGTCCAGAAACAATAGTGCAGCCTTGGGGCAGGAACCTGGCCCCACCTCAAGGAATGTACATAACAATATCTTTGAGTTCTTCTGCAGGAACTAAAGCTCCCTGCGGGATGGTAACTTCAGGCTGAGCACAAGATTCCTGGAGCACCGCCCTGCTACCTCATCACCAATCAGAAGAAACCAATCAGAGGAAAGTCACACATCCTGCAGCCCTCACCCCTAATTTTGCCTATTAAAAACTTCTCCCCCAAAATCACTGGGGAGTTCGGGGTTTTTGAGCATGAGCCATGCGACTTCCTTGCTTGGCCCTGCAATAAACCTTTCTCTGTTCCAAACTCCGACGTTTCGGAGTTTTACTTGGCGTCACTGTGCGTCGGGCACATGAACAAACAACTTGGGCGAGTCTGTTCAAGTGCATATTCCTGGACTCAGGCTCTAGACCTACTGAAGCAGAAGCTCAGATGGTGGGACCCAGGAATCTGCATTTTAACAGTTCCCCCAAGCGATCTTGAGACACATTAAAATGTGAGAATCCACGATGTGGGCAAAGAGTAGGAAATAAGCTTGAAAGAATACACAGTGTTGGGCCCACTCAAGGAGAGCCTTGAATACCAGGCTCAGGAAGCTAAAATTTACCCCACAGGTATCACCCTCTCAAAGACATTGCTCATACATGTCTTGAATAAAGGATATTTAGGAATATTAATCTGGCAGGTGTATTATGGACCAGAAAGGAAAGAGACTAGTACAGTGCAGACATGAGGTGGTGGCAGGGTCAGGGTGGACCAGGGTAGAATCAGAGATGGTTCTGAGGTTTCTAGTCTGGGAGACTAGAAAGCTATGTAACCGAGAGGTCAGAAGAGCAAGGCATCTTTGGGAGACAATGAGATGAGTTTGTGAACGCTGAGTTTGTGACACGATGGCAGACTATCCAAGGGGAAAGGTTCAGCAAGAAGGTGGAAATAGAGGACTGAAATAGCGGAGAGGGGTTAAGTTTGGGCGAGAGAAGTGGGAGCGGCCAGGAGAGGGGTGAGAGGGGAAGCCATGACCCCCAGCTGCCAACAGAGGAAGCAGACACAGAGGAAGAGGACACCCCGATCTGAGGGCTAAGGAGGAGTAACTAGCAAAACAGAGAAAAAAGGAGGAGTCACTGAGGTGGAAGGAGACCCAAACAGTACAACCAGGCAGAGGGCATCTTCAAAAAGCTAGCGATGGCTAGCAGTGTGGCTAATGCCGAGGTAAAGCCGAGGCTCAGAAAAGGTCACTAGCTAGGGATGCTCCCAGGGAAACCTGCTCACCTCTGCTCGTCAGCGCAACACAACAAGCACACTGGCTCCTCCACGTAACAGGCAGCACCCCTCCCTCGCCTCCCCCTGCCCCCGTGTCATACCCACACTGATTTCCAAGCTCGTTTCTTCTAACTGCCCAGGGGAGCAGGCGCTGGCGTGCCACTGGATTGTTAACGTTCCATCGTAAGGATGGTGCCCTCAGAAAAGGGGGCGCTGCCTGTCGTGGGTGGGAAATCACACAGGACCCCAAGATCCCTTCCCTCTCCTTACCAGCTCAGCTGAAGGGGGACCGGAAAGGAGGGAAGGTGGTGCACTTCCCTCCCCTTGCTCCCTCCCCTCCCCTCTCCTCCCCTCCCCTCTCCTCCCCTCCCCTCTCCTCCCCTCCCTACGCCCCAGCCCTCAGATTTCACAACAGGGCTGCAAGGTCCAGCCCATTTTCAGAGTCCTTCGTTTTGGCTGCTGATAATGCAAGAGAGTGTTTTCTTTTTTGAATTTATGGTAAGAAGGAAAACAGAAGTCCTTGAGAGAAGAGCCAGAACAGAGTTTTCTGCTTCGAATGCTAATAGCCTTAAGGCTGGACCACAGCTGAAGCTATCTTGGGTGTGGCCTCCTCCCAGGGGCCTGTCAGAGCTAAGGGTCTTCACCCAGTATCGATGGGGACCCTCTCAGCCCCCCCGAAAGGGATCGCCAGGGCCTCTGAAGGCATGAACCCCCAGAACCCCCAGAAGCTGAGCTTGTCAGCATGAGCCTCATTTCCCATAATTTGCTCCAGGTGTGTGTGTTTTTGTGTGTGTATGTACATGTGAGCGCAAGCGTGCTTGTGTGTGCGTGTCTGTTGTGACTTCATTTAGCCTAAAGGCTCCGAAAGAACAGGGATCCTTCTTCCACTGCATTGGTGCTGCCCTCTCAGGGTGCCTCGTCTGGTGCTGGGTGCGGAGCCCAATCATTTCTGCAGAGTGGGGGGGGGGGGTACAGAGTGCTTCCACTGTCCTGCATCCACCTGTGCTTCCCTCCAAGGACCGAGGGGGATACTACTGCAGTGGGGCGGTGCCGGACCAACGCCTCTCCTCTGCCCCTGCCCCCCTGAACACCCCCCAACCCCCCTGAACACCCCCCAACCCCGACCCCTTGCGCCCTCCTGCCTTGCCCAGCCTGCTGCTGTTATCAGCAATCCCAGGGCTTTCCTGTTGCACTTTTTCAATCTACCATGGCTCCCAAAGGACTGAGTTGGTGGCAAAATCCCCCGATCAGGCCACACAGCTCACTTCCCAAGACCCTGGGACTGCGCCATTCACCAGAGAGCGAGGTCCTCAGACTCGTTCAAAATGGGGCCTACAGCCTCCTAGGAGTGCCCAGCCCCCTCACCCAGGGAGGCAGAAGCTCCACTGCGTTCTCAGAAGCCACAGCAACGACAGCATCACTAGCTGGTGTTTATGGGGGCACCGGCTGGCTCCGGGCAGCTAGCCCAGCCAGTCTGCAGGGCACCTCAGATGCGGGAGATGCTAAGAGCCAGGAACCTGGGGCACCTACCCCCCTACTCTGGCCCGCCTCCTCTCTCTGGTGGTCATCAGCTCACACTTACAAGGCAATTGTGGTGGTGACTGCCGGTGGGAGAGAGGGGAGGATCTCTCCACACGCAGCAAGGAGTGTTTCTCTCCTGCTCGGATCATATCCCTCCCTTCTCAGAATCCTGCAGTGGCTCCCAATTGCCTCTCACATCAATTTAAACCTTCTCTCTGTGGGCCTCCAAGTCCTCCATAATTACATCCCACCTTCCCACATCCACACTCCCACACACACATCACGCATAACTCGGGGCCAGACAGAGACGGTCGATGCCATCCATCCCATCCATCCACAGCGGCTCCTGCCTGGGTCCTGCCACAGGTGCCTGAAATCACCACCAATGGAGCCGCTCCTCAGCCTCCCTTGAAAATGCAAATGTTAACTGAAGGGTGAAGGCAATAAACCACCATCAGCTATTAACACCTTGGCCAGACAGGGATTCTGTCTTCAGATTTGATCGAGCTTGGAGCAAAGCCCCACCTAAGCGCCTAAGGGGGTGGGGGAGGGGACCCAGAGGCGCCTGGAGCAGCCGACGGGAGGGGTGCAGGGAAGGAGTTCTGACGTCGAAGCATCTCTGTCACGATTTTACCAAGGGCTACAGTCTGACTCGGCATCTCCACTTAAACCCGTCAAACGCACTAGTCCTCCCTCCCTCCCCCCAACCTGCTTCCCCCTCCACACATACATTATGTCTTATTTCACCTCAGGGGTGCCCTCACGCCAAGCTGCTGAGATTGAATTGCTTCTCTCACGTGAAAAAAAAATAAGCTACGAAACTGGGTAGAAGCTGGCATGTCTGCCTGGGCATGGCCAAGTCTTGCTGAGGTCTCCCGGGGGAGAGCTGAGAGCCTTTCGCTCAGTGGAAATAGCAAAGGCTTCCTGGGAAGCCTCTCTCAGCTCCCAGGAAGCTGAGGGCTGGGTTCCCCCGTTTCTCCTGCAGTGAGCTTGATGGGCAGGGAAAGGGAAGGAGGGGCAAGGTCCCCGAGCCGAGGGCCCCAGTGGCTGAATCACCACAGCACCCCAGGCCCTCAAGGCCAAAGTGTGTGCCTTTTACCCCAAGACTTCCAGTGGGGAAAACTCACTCGGGGCTTCTCTCTGAGTCAGCATCGACTCACCCACCCTCCACGCCAAGAAGGGCGCCCCCAAGGGAGCCTTGCTCTTATAGCCGTTTCTCCAATGGACAAGAGTCCAGAGACTGCCCCGCCCTCTGCAAGAGCTGCAGGATGCTGAGACCACCTGGTGGACTCCAGGGCTCTGCAGCTGGACTAAGATGCCAAGAGGAGGGGGCAGGTCTGGCGGAATTCAGCATACACCGTGATCAAGGGCTCTTTGGTGGCAGCTACAAGGGTGGGGACGCCACCTGCTTCTAACGGAAGGTGTCAAGCATTTTTGTCCCTGCAGTGGTTTCAGTGTGTGTGTATGGGTGTGCAAAAGAAGCCCAGGAGCTCGGGTGTGGATGGGCATGACTACAAGAGTTGGGAACGCTTTTGGCCAGAATGGAGTTCTTATGGGCCCTGGTAGAGGGGTCTACAGCAGCTTGGGGTGGGGGGTGGCTGTGTGTTTGTGCCTTGGGTGGCAGCAGGTACTGATCTGCAGTAATGTGCAGTTGTCATGTAGTTTCTCAGGGACACTCTGAGACAACACACTCACTCACATACACTCACTCCAAGCTCCAAAGCACCCGGCTGAGGAGTAGAGAAGCGAGCGTGTGTGTGTGTGTGTGTGTGTGTGTGTGTGTGTGTATATACGTGTGTTAGCGGTGCTGGGGAGGGGGTGCATGTAGCTGTTTGTGTTTGGGTGACTGCTTCCTGGTGGGAGGGGGCAACCGTAGCTGTGTGTGTGTGTGTACGTTTCGCCTTTGGATGAGGGTGACTGTGTAAGCTGAGCGCCGGGTATACGGTGCGGCTGTGTGTGCGTGTGTGCGTCCGTGTCCGCGTGCGAACATGGCCCCGGGAACCACGCACATGCTTCAGACAGCTGTTTCTGGCAGCCCAGGGGCTCGGTCTTCTCGGGGCACCCCGACTAAGGGGCCACCTCCCAGCAGCCAAGCCCCGCGTCTCGCCGGCTCTCCCAACTGTGCCCACGGCCCCGGCGCGCACACAAAGGCTCCATAATGAACGCGCTGCGCTCCCTTGTGCTCGGCTCCTCGACCCGCACCCTCAGCGGCCGAGGCGAGCCCGCCACTCCGGCGACTCACCGGTCAGTGGGCACGCCACCGGCCGCTCCCCCCGCCCGCCCAAACTCCGGGCGGCCCGACGCTCGAATCCCCCCGCCCCGGCCCCGGCTGCCGGGGGCGCCCAAGTACCCGGCCTCCCCGAGCCTGCCCGGGGCGGCACGCTCCCGCCGCGCCTCACCCCCAGCCGGGCTGAGACTGCGGGTGCGCCTCCCTTTAGGCAGCGCGCCTCTTACCTTCCTCCTCCGCCTCCTCTTCCTCCTCCTGCTCTTCGGCGGCGCGGCGGCGGCGGTGGCGCGGCGGCGGCGGCGGCAGCGGGACTAGGGCGCCCGTGTCCCCGAGCCCGGCACGGGCGTGGGGCTCAGTGGCGCCGGGCGGCGGGGCGGGCGAAGGTTGGCGGGGCGGCAGCAGCTGGCCCGGGACGCGGGGAGCTGGCGCGCAGGCGGCGGGCTGCGGGCAGGCTGGCAGCGGCGCGCGCGGGCTCCTCGGGCGGGCTCCATGGCTGCGCCGCGGGCGGCACCATCGCCGTGGCTCGCTCGTCTCTCGCTCGCTCCAGGAGTGCGGCAGGCTGCGAGGTGACGGATGGCGGCGAGACTGCCGGACGGCCGAGGAGGGGAGGGGAGAGGGGGCGGGGGAGGGGAGGGGAGGGGGAGGAAAGGGGGGAGTACGGAATGAGGGGCCTCTCCGGCGCCTCCCGACCCTCGAGTGCGGGCGTCGGTTTCCCCGAATGGGAACGCGGCTTAAAGGCACAGCTGCCGGCTCGGGTCACAACTAAAAATACGCACAAAATTGACAATTGGGGAAAGAATCTCCCAGGATACAACCCAGCCACCCAGCTACCCAGCCCGACGCTGCCTCACTTTTTGAACCTGACCGTTCCGCCTGGGCTCTGCCGGGAACTGCTGGCAGCGAAGAGGGCAAGCCAATTTCCGAAGTGCACCCGCGAAAGTGGGGGTAATGGGGGCGGGTAGTGAACTGCCGAGAAGGGGCCACGGGAACGCTCGCTTCGGGACTCCATTCCCCGGCCCCTGACCTTGCCTCCCCGAGCACCCCCTCGCCCCCTGTTTGCTCGCCTTCTGCTGGGGTGGCCCTCCCTGCAGCTCCCCTTCTGGTCGCCACCGCCAACGTCCACACGCACCTTGAGTTTCGGCTCCGTCTCCAGCTCGCAGCGCCTCTCCCCAGCACTGGAGTGCGAGCTGTTTCGAGCCCAGGCCCAGTTCGGGAGCCCACCTCAGGAAGGGAGCGATCTGCCAGCTGGCAGAGGTCCGCTTAGAGCATGCGGTTGGTTTGGTGAGAAGGGAAGGAGGTTAACATGTGTGTGCGTGTTTGTGTTCACCAGCAGATGGAGGGAGGGTCCTGCACACCACACACACACACACACACACACACACACACACACACACTCCCAAAGGAGAGCAACCAGGCACACAGCACAGTGCCTGATGAATGATCTCAGGACATTTTTAAGAGACACGCTGTGAATACTAAACATGTAGCAACCGAGATTCAAGGAAGGCTCTTGGTCTCCCAGGTGGCTCCAGACCCCTTTGGAGGAGTTCTGGGGATCTAGAAGAAAGGCCGCTCTTCTTCTCCCCTAAAAGGTAGCCTCAGTGGGGACCCACAGGGACTGGGAAACTGGACAGTGGGTCTGGGAGGGCAAAGTTGAGGCCAGGGAAAAGAAAAACAGAAGGAAAGGGTGGAGTTGAAGCCTCTGGTGATGCCAAATGCGTGGTGAATTTTTGCACGCCAGAGGCCCCTCGCAGACACAACTAACATTGGCACACTTGAGCCTCAGCAGTTCTAGGGTGAAAAGTGAGCCCTCCTCAATTTCCCTTGTGTGCCTGGACTCTGGAAGGGAGGCTGTTGGGAAAAGGGGACCCATTCCAGTTGGAATATCTTCCCCACCTCCAGTTCTACTTAAGCATTTGGGTAAAGCCTCAGAAGAGGCTGGAGGGCTACTGAGGGGCAATCCTGGGGCAAGAGGATGGTCTTGTGAGCTGCGTGGAATTTCCAGGATACAGAGGAGAGCTCCCAGTGCAGGGCTCTGTGGCTCCCCGCAGCTGGAATCAGCAGTGGAGTAGCTGACTAGCAGATTTGCCCATCTATCCACTGAGCACACTTTTTGCTTCCTTCCTGGCACTTCCTACTGTGAAAAAAAGGATGGAAATTCCCTGCATCTGGATGGGTTAGCCTAGGCTGGAAAAACAAGCCGATGGAATTATTACAAATGGATGGAGAGTGAAAGTAAAGACATAACAGGGAGAGAGACACACAGCATTCCTGGGCAAACGCACAGGCAGACCAACACACAGGAAGATGCTCTGAAGAGCACAACACACACACGGGGACACACGGATCACACGTGGGGCCACAGACACACTGAGCTAGTACCAAAAAAAAAGTCTAGTCTAGCTAGAGAAGTGACTCAGACTTGATTTCTAGTCCTTCCAAAAGAGAGAGGTGAAGAGAAGCAGGGAAGAGCTGGCCTCCTGCCTCCAGGGACTGGAGAGGGAGCAGGGAACCAGCTGTCTAGTATGAATAATGCTCTTTGCGGCCAGACGGTCCCTAGCTGGTTTCCTTGGGGTGGTGTCTCCGGGGCGGGGGCACCCCCTCCAGAGTTCCCTGATCCTTACCCAGTTCGTTCCTTATTAATTTGAACATTAATAACACATACCAATAAGTTGGTTTGTACCAGTTCTTACAATTAAAACTCAACGGGTTAATAACTAAAACAAATGCATTTTACAACTCTGATTAGCCATCTTCTGCTGCTTGCTGGGCTCGCTGGGAGCAGATGCCAGTCTCCAGTCATTCTGCTGTGCAGTAAACACAAGCAAATAAGGGGTACTGAAGGGGAGAGAGTATTGGGAGGGACTGTATCACTGGACATATGCATGTGTGAGGGCTCCTGGGTGAGGAGTGAGGCAAGGTACAGTTGAGAATAGAGATTAAGTACACAGCGTCTAGAATCTGCTTCTTATTAGAGGTGTAACCTTAGGTGGGTCACTTAACCTCTCTAAGCCTTACCTGTGAGATGGAGATGCTGGCAGAACCTACTTCACAGAGTTATTGGGGGTATTAAATGAGATAATGGATGTAAAGATCACAGTTAATGGTAGCTGTCATTCTTTCTCAAGAGGAATCTGCCTCCTAGTCGCCTACTAAAAGGCCCCCCGTTTGGTTCTCACTCTGCTTATTTCCTGTCTGAAGTGATGTAGGTTTTTTAAAAAATAAATTTATTTATTTATTTTTATTTTTAATTTTTGGCTACGTTGGGTCTTCGTTGCTGCACGCAGGCTTTCTCTAGTTGCGGCGAGCGGGGGCTACTCTTTGTTGTGGTGTGCTGGCTTCTCATTGCGGTGGCTTCTCTTGTTGAGGAGCACAGACTCTAGGTGCATGGGCTTCAGTAGTTGTGGCACTCAGGCTCAGTAGTTGTGGCGCACGGGCTTAGCTGCTCCGCGGCATGTGGGATCTTCCCGGCCCAGGGCTCGAACCCGTGTCCCTTGCATTGGCAGGCGGACTCTTAACCACTGCACCACTAGGGAAGTCCTGAAGTGATGTAGCATTTGCATTCTGTTTTACTCTTGGACAAAATGAGTTCTTGAGCCTACATGCACATTGGCGGATTTCATTTCCAAAAGGAGAACTCCCCCTCCCGCCCACTCTCCCTACCCTCCCCAGAATCCAGAATCACATAGTAGGATTTGGGTTTTTTTGGCTACGCTGCGCGGCCTGCGGCATCCTAGTTCCCCAACCAGGGATGGAACCCGCGCCCTCGGCAGTGAAATCGCGGGGTCCCAACCACTGGACCGCCAGGGAATTCCCAGTAGGATTTGTTTCTGTTTTTGTTATTCGACAAACTGTCTGCACCCCCTATGCTCAACAAAGGAGGAGGGAGAGCAGGAGACAGGGTACAGAGAGGGTTCTTCAACATTCTTAACCCTGTGCCCAAATGCAGCAAAATAAACACTTGCATGTAAAATTGGGACCCTCAATCCAGTCACACTGAAATTTGGTGAGGAAGATCCCCTCGGGATAAACATTTAGCCTCTTCAAATCTCATGACAATTGGATGACGAATGACGATCTTCCAGCCAGAAGTCTATTTCCTATTGAAATCAGTACATTGAGAAGAAGCTAATAAGTGGCACTCTTTTTCTCCCCTGCACACTGAGAGTGGATGGAGGCAGCCCAGCCTCACTGGCACCTTGGACTGTAATCGACAGTTAACAACCAAGCAACTCAACTCACCTTTAACTGAGAATCCAGGAATAAATGGACAGAGACTCTCTTGGCCTTCAGTAATAATAGTAATACTGATTACCATTTATCGACCCATCACTCACTTTGAGCTGGGCGCTCTGCTAATGCTCCTAGGAAAAGGCGGATGGTTCTTCATCCCAGGGGATACAATTAGTTCCACTTCCCTGGTAGGACCTCCAGCCAGCCCTGAGAGCTTTACATGCATTAACTCATTTCACAATTATCACAACCCTCTTACTTAGGGAACATGATCATCCTTTTTTTTACAGAGGAGGAAGTAGCCAAGACTCACATAGCGGTAAGTAGTGGAACCTGGATTCCAACCACAGAATGAGCATTAATAGTAATAATAATGATACTTGCTAGCTTTTATTGAGCACTTATTATGGGCCAAGCATCATGCTAGCATTTTGCGTGCATTTGCAAGTGTAATCCTCACAATAAACCTGAGAGAGTAGGTACTATGATTATGACTATTTTAAAGGAAAATGAAAGAGTAGGTATTATGATTATGGCTATTTTAAAGGAAAATGAAGGCTCAGAGAGGTTAAGTAATCTCCACAAAGTCACACAGTTAGTAGGGCCTAATCCAGGATTTGAACCCATGCCAATTTGACTGCAACAGCTATAGTGTCTCCAAAAAGGCTGTGACTCCCAGCCTTCAACTGGGGTTATACAGTGTAGACAAGCTGGTAGCCTTTTCCAGAGACATACTCAACTACCTGCCTCTGCTGGGACAATCCAGTAATCCACTAGCATCCAGGGAAAGATGAATAAGTGAAGAGCAGAGTATCACCAATGGCCAATGGCAAGAGCAGGAAGTGCATCTGCCTAAGGCAGCAAGGTCCGCCCCCCCTCCCAGTTGGCTAGGCAGGCCCTGGGGTGGTAGAAGGAGGGATGGCATAATCAGAACCATCAAGGAGGAAACCACTCACTTTGTAATTTTTCAGCCCCAGCCCCTTGGTCTCCATCTTGCCTTTTGGCAAGACACCCACCAATCCTAAAGCATCTGGGGCCAACCAGGGCCCTGATGTTTGGGACAGGGTGGGTGGAGAAAAATCGAGAGGAACCTCCCGATTTCCTGAGCTCCTTGGGAAACTGGGAGCTACCAGGAAAGCAGGAGGCCAGAGAGAAACCAGAGAAAAATGCAGACGGAAAAGGGCCATTTCAAAGGAATTGTCACTAGGATTTGTCGCTAAGAGGGCTTTTTAGTGGCCCTTTGTGTGCTGAGCCTGCCCACCCAGTGTGGGCTGGGAGACACTAAGGGACCAGCTCCTGGGCTGATGAGCTGCAAACTGCCAGCCAGTCCTTTCCCAAAGCCTCGCTGGCTGGTGCCCTCTCACCTCCAACGCAGCTGCCTGGCGGGCCCTGCCACCTGCTCGTTCTGTGGGTCCCAGCTAGCTCCCAGCTTCCCAGTCTCAATTCATGCCCCTGTAATTCAAGAACTGTAGTTCTTCCCACAGAGGTGCCCTGTGACCAGGATGGGGTCTTGGCACCTCTCTGAGGCTTGGGGTCAGAGGGACACTCTTTGCATCCATAAATCCCAGGCCTCTTTGCTGTTGCCGGCTCCCTAGCCTTCCCTGCTTCTGCTCATCTCACCTACTCGATGGAGGTGGGCTGAACAAGATTTCCTAGCATCCCCCCACTCCTCCCCTCAATAAGCCCCTTTCTTCCTGGATCCTCTTTGCGTGCCCTTCCCTAGACAACCCCTCAGGCTCTGGGTGTTTCCCAAATGCAATCTCTGTCCCCCATCAAAATGTATCCATCCCTTGTCCTAGTCTTAGATAATCCGATAAACTAATCTATACTTAGGGAAACACAGACTGTAACTGGCAGTGCTTCTCAACTTTTACCAATGCACACACGGAGTCCCTAAGAACGGAATAAATGAGAACCCGGCCGTGAAGGCCAAAATGGCCCAAAGTGCCAGATTTCTTCAAAGTCTCACAATTTATTTCAGAAACATGAATTTTCAGATTCTATTCCATAGTACGCTGGTGTTTGACTTACCATGTAAGTATTGCATAGCTTTAAAATCCTTGCATACATTGAAGCTCCATAAAAGTGCACTGTGTTTATCCCGTGGCCCTGTGTACCCCACAAGAGGTACAGACACCCCCATTCCAGCAGCTCTGAATGAACGCATCATCCCAGAACCTGCTTGCTTTTGACCCACTATCTCTACTGAAGACAGCGGTGAACAGAAAGAATGACTGGAACAGTTTGGAATGTTGGGGCGCGGAAGAGTGTAGGGGGAGCCTGTCTTCTCGTGAAGCTCAATTTCTCCCGCAGGCCCCGCAGCAGAACCAGCTGTACCCCTAGGTGCCAGGGGGCAGCGGCAGCCTCCCACCTGGCGTGATGCGAGCCTTCCCCTTACTCACATTCACCGCCCCCCAGCTGCGTGTGCCGGAAATTCTCCTTTGGGTTAAGGCCCAGCCTCCGGAAGGTCCTGGTAAATTGCACATGTTATCTGGAATGGACAGCACATTAAGTCATTAGCGCCCATTAATGCACTCACCTGAATACATCTATCAGATTGCCTGTCACCTCTCGGAGGGCAGAGCTGTGAGGGGATGAGACAGTGACCAGGGACCTTTCCTTGGGGTGCGGTGGGGTAGGGTGTCCGAGCTCGACCGCAGCCTTTCCCCAGCTGTGGTCCTGTTGCAGTGAAAATGCTGATTCCTGGGCCCCACCCTGGACCCTCAGACTCTGTACTTAGCAAGTGCCCTGGGACAAACCTGCATCCAAGCACAGCCAAAGCAAGGCTGAGGAGAAAGAATGCTGCTCTGGGAGAGTTGGGGGCCAGGGCCAAAGGAGAGGCCATTGAAGGGAGGGAATAAGAAAATCTCCCCACCAGCAGCCTTGCATTGCCCTGGCCCTACTCTGGAGCTTCCTTTTTCTCTCTCTCTCTGTGTCTCTCTCTAGTCTGTCTGTCTGTCTCTCTCTTTCTTTTTCTCTCTCTCTCTCTCTCTACCTTCTGCAAAACTGGCCCTCCCCGCCCACCTCCCTCATGCACAGGGAGCCCCGTGGAGAGAGGGCCAGTGGCTCAGGAAGGCCTTGGAGTAGGAGCTGAATTGACAGACTCTGGGGAATCGCCCATCGCTTCCTTGTGTGCCTTCCTTCTCTCCCCACTGCTGGCATCTTAGGCATGTTTGCCCTCCTGGAGTTAGGAAGCAAAACACCAATTTCAGTGGATGCTGACAGAGCCCGTCAGATGCCAAGTGCTTGCTGCTGCTGCCGCCAGCGGTACAGCTCTTCCCCACAAGGGATTCCGGGTGTGTGCTTGGGACACTGCTGCCAGGACCCAGCCTCCTCACCCTTACTCATAACTCTCTGGGTTGGGGTGGGAGTGGGGTGAAATTTCAAAAGGAGAAACTGGATGGATGACAGGAAACGTTCCCAGGCTGGTGAGCAGAGGCCTGGGTGCTTCTGATCTGATAGGCTCTGCATCCTGGCTGGGCCACTGTGTGGTCATGGGTGCTTGACTTAACCTCTCTGTGCCTAAGGTCCCCCTGGAAAAAAACCCAAAGGAGGGTTGAATATTTGCCCAATGCTTTTCATGGGGATGCAAACTTACAAAAGGATGCACCCGGACCTTTTTGGAAGGAAAACACACCCAGAGATAAATGTCCCTTGAAAGACTCTAGAGAAGAAAGAGTGTTTAAATCTACCTCCCCTCAAAGCCCTGGGGGGCCCCAGTAATCTGATAAATGAATTCTTGCTAATGTGCTAGTGAGTGCTAATGGGCCAACGAGTTCCCCTCCCAAAAGTTTGCATTCTTGTCCAGAGCTAAGCTATCAATGTCTTTCTCCAAAAGTGTGATGAACGGTGGGAATGTTTGACATGGAGGCAGGTGGCTGAGGAGTTTGAGAGTATGGAGGCCTTTCCTGGTTCACCCTCAGACAATCTCTAGTTGGCTTTTATTTGATTTTCACAATAACACTGTGAGGCGTGTAGGGCTGCTATAATCCCCATTTATAGATGAGGAAATTGAGGCTCAGATTGACTAACTGACCGTCCAGGACCACACAGGTAGGAAGTGATTGATTCCTGGTGACAGTGGCCCTCCCTCTTTTCCATGCTGACTCCGTCTGAGCACGGGGCTCAGGAACACCAGGCCTGGAGACTCAGCCGGCTTCTGCCATTCGCGTTTTCTGTCTGTCACTAATTTCTCTTTTCTTCACTCTGTCTTTTCTGGACCCCATTTTCTTTTTTTTATTTTTATTTATTTATTTATTTATTTATTTATTTATTTATCTATCTAGTTAGTTAGTTAGTTAGTTAGTTAGTTTTGGCTGCATTGGGTCTTCGTTGCAGCGCGCGGGCTTTCTCTAGTTGCGGCGAACGGGAGCTACTCTTCGTTGCGGTGCGCAGGCTTCTCATTGCGGTGGCTTCTCTTGTTGCGGAGCATGGGCTCTAGGCGCGCGGGCTTCAGTAGTTGTGGCACGTGGGCTCAGTAGTTGTGGCTCGTGGGTTCTAGAGCGCAGGCTCAGTAGTTGTGGTGCACGGGCTTAGTTGTTCCGTGGCATGTGGGATCCTCCCGGACCAGGGCTCGAACCCGTGTCCCCCGCATTGGCAGGCGGATTCTCAACCACTGCACAACCAGGGAAGTTCTGGACCTCATTTTTTGTTCCTCTGCCTGCCATTCACCAGACAGGGAAGAAAAAAAATATTAGCTTTGCAAGGAAAAGCGGGCATTGGTTTGTGTGTTTCAGTGGGCTAAAGCAATAACCCCCAGAAAGGCCTGACTAGAACATTCTCACTGCTGGGCTGTCAGTAACTTGCTGTGTTTGGCCTGGAGTCAATTGATTAACCTTTCTATCTGCGAGTTCTCATCTTTTCAACTTGCAGAAGACTTGCCACGTTCCTGGTGGGGTGGGCCTTAGGAAAGGACGGGGAGAGGTGAGCGGGTGGGAGATGGGGATGTCTAATGAATGACAAGAGCTGAAAAGCACTTTGCAACCATCCCTAAGTGATGCATCGATATTGAATGGCATTCTCTACCTCAAAAGTCATGGCTCCGAAATGGGAGGCATTTGTTAAGGCACTGCAGGCAGTTCCCTGGTAATCCAAGAAGCCTCCTATTTAAGGAAAAAGCCTAATTATAGCTTCTTTTCCCTATCTCCTTCTCTTGTTCATTAAGACCAAAGGACATTTGCTCAGGAAATCAAATCTTGGTTTCAGAAGATTTCATCTGCTCCCACAAATTGAATTTCCCACCTGGAGTCAAATTCTCTATTTATAACAGAGATATCATCTGCCCAGAAATCTGTCCTTGGTCCAGGCCTAAGCTTGCTGAGTTGTGCTTTGAATGGTGACCAGCTCCATGGGCTTGGTGGGCCTGAGAGAACGGAGGCCATGGTCCCAGGGTGTGGAGGCTAGACTGCATCTTTTGGAGAGATGCTTGGGCTCCAGCTGCTTTGTCAACTGAGGCCTGGCCCCTCTCTGCGCTTGAGCACATTTTCAGTGGCTGCAGCTGTAGGAGGTTTCTTCAGGGCTGTGCTGTTAGGCTTGGTCTCTCTGTCTCTACCTCCGATCCACCATGCCTCAATAAAGCCATCTTGCCAAAGCAGGGCTGGTGGCAAGACACCCCCCTGCTCAGCCGCCTGTAGCATAAAATCCAAACTCCTCTGCTAGCGCCCATCTCCCGCTTAGTCCATACCAAGAAGTGCTCACTCCACCAGGCATGGCTCCTCACTCTTCCTTGCTTCTACCCTGCCTCCTGCATTTCGATCTTGCACTTTCTCCGGCCTACGTTGCTCTCCCTCTTCTCTGCCCGGCCACATCGTGTCCCTCCCCTAGGCTCCAGCCCCATCACCTGTGGAGGTCCCATCCTCCTCAGAGTGCTGAGCCCTTCTCACTGCACCAGCCATTTGGCATGTATCAGAGAGTGAGTGCCTTGTTGCAGCATTTGTATTTTCAGCTTGGACTGGAATTTGTCCTTTTGCGGGCATAGCCCCGTCTCCCTATCTTTGTGGGCAAAGGCCAAGCCTTGAGCTCCTTTTCATCTCCCAAAGTGCCTGGCCCGATACTGGGCCAGGGAGGTAGCTGGGTTCAGGCTGCCTGCAGCTCTGCAGTCTCCGGTGGCTGCTTTGTTTTCAGCCTTCAGGGCCTCCCCCTCCCCCTCCCCTTTTCTTGCCCTTCACTGGAAGCTCCTAGCACCATTCAGTAGCTTCTGCCTTTTATTAATCATTTTGATGGTCCTTCCTTGGACCCTCTTCAGTTTCTCTGAAATTAATCAATCCAGAGGTAGCCAAGAAAAAAACTGCGAAGTCGGGGAAGTTGGTCTTTCATACAACAGTTCCCTCCGCTGGTGGCTCAGTGTCTGCAGTTGAGCCAAATAAACATTGATTTCACTTCCTGTTCCCTGAGATTAAACTTGACTAAAAAAAGGCATGTAAATGTCCTTTTTATGATTAAAAACAATTGTGATTGCCTAGCAAGATGCTCTGAGTTCCTGAACCCGGAGTAGCTGGAAGCTGGGAAAAGGTGATTGTTCTAAGAAAGTCAGAAATGCATTATTTCCTGGGGCTCAAAGTGGGGCAGTGGGAATGTGTCCTCAGCTGAAGGAAGAACCTTTCTCTGTTCTGGGAGGGATCACTTTTAGTCACCTTGATGGCCCAGGAAGTTATTCAAGTGCAACTACTTCAGCCTGGCCTGGGAGATCTCTTGAATCAAAAGAGTGGGTTAGCTGGGGGAGGGGTGTGCACCATTTACTGGTTGGGGAGCAAGAGCCTATGTTTACTGAGCCTTTACCACGTGCCAGGCATGGTGCCATGCAGGTTACATCAATGGTCTCATTAAATCCTCAAAACATTTCTATGAGGTAAATGCCTTCATCCTTGACCATAGGTGAGGAAACAGAGGCACAGACAAGTGAAATAACTTACTAGTTAGTAATTGGCAGCACTGGGACTCAAGCCCACGTCTATCTGATGCCAAAGCCCATGAACTTCACCACCACTCTGTTCTGCCATGACAAATAAAACTGCCTTTGAGGAGCAAGAATCTTAAAAAGGGCCACCCTGGGGCTTCCCTGGTGGCGCAGTGGTTAAGAATCCGCCTGCCAATGCAGGGGACACGGGTTCGAGCCCTGGTCTGGGAAGATCCCACATGCCGCGGAGCAACTGAGCCTGTGCGCCACAACTACTGAGCCTGTGCTCTAGAGCCCGCGAGCCACAACTACTGGGCCTGCATGCTGCAACTACTGAAGCCTGCGCGCCTAGAGCCCGGGCTCCACAACGAGAGAAGCCACTGCAATGAGAAGCCCACGCACCGCAACGAAGAGTAGCCCCCGCTTGCCGCAACTAGAGAAAGCCCGCGCAGCAACAAAAACCCAATGCAGCCCAAAAAAACCAAACAAACAAACAAACAAAAACACGAAAAAGAAAAAGAATTCTTTAAAAAAAATGGACCACCCTTTCACTACTTTCTCTATACTCTCAAGGCATGCTTTGAAGCTACTAACTGTGACTTTCTTTTTTCATCAGGGTCTTAACAGCCACAATGTGCCCCATCCCTTGCCCTGCATCTTCTTTACTTATCTAGTACAGAAAGCCAGTGGATGAGAGCACAGGCTCTAAAGCAGACTGCCTGGGTTCAAATCCCAGCTCTGTCACTTTTTAGCTGTGGGAATTTGGGTAAGTTGCTCAATCTCTCCGTGCCTCCTTTCCCTCATCTATAAATTATAATAATAATAATACTTACTTCACAGAATTGCTAGGATACTTAAGTGCAGTCACGGATGTTCTGGAGATGGATGGTGGTGATGGTTGCACCACAATGTGAATGTACTTAATGCCACTGAACTGTAAACCTAAACATGACTAAAGTGGTAAATGTTATGTGTATTTTATCACAATTTTTAAAAGCAATCCTTTCAAACATAAATTCCTTAACCTTGTGATGTTTCTAGGCACTTGAGGACACATAGCGAACAAGACAGACCAGGTTCCTGCTCTCATGGGGCTAACATTCTAGAAGGGAGGGAGAGACAAAATCTAGTCAACAAATGAACAAATAAGATATTTTCAGATATGAAGAAAATGAAACAGTGATGGGGGAAAGCCACTTTATTTATTTATTTAGCTGTGCTGCGTGGCTTGTGGGATCTCCGTTCCCTGACCAGGGGTTGAACCTGTACCCTCAGCAGTGAAAGCGCAGAGTCCTAACCACTGTACCACCAGGGAATTCCCAGGGGGAAGCCACTTTGGATTAAGTAGTGGAGAAATGCTTCTCAGAGGAAGTAACGTTGTGACAGTTAACCTGAATTCTGAATGATAAAAGGAGCCAATCATATGAGGCTCTGGGGATAAAGACATTCTAGGTAGAAGGGACAGCTAGTGCAAAGGCCCTGAGGTTTGAGCTAGCTTAGTGTGAACTAAGAACCTAAAGAAGGCCAGTGAATGTGGAGATGAGTTTGGAGAGAGACAGAGGCCAGATCCTGGAGGGCCTTACAGGCCATGGTGAGGGTTTGGATTCTAGTCTAAATCCAATAGAAAGCCATTAAACAGTTTTAAGCAGGAGAGTGACATGATCTGAAAAACTACTTTAAATAGATCGTTGGCATATGTGTGAAGGATCGATCCAGGTGAGAGATGATGCTGGCTTGGGCTAAGATGGCAGCAGTGGAAAGAGACAGAAGTAGATAGATTCTGGATATATTTGGGAGTTTGACAAGCTGTATTGAAGGATTGGGTATAAGAGATGAGGTAAAAGGATGACCAAAAGGATGACATTTGGGTTTTCCCTGAGCAACTGGATGATTGGTGGTGCCCATGTACTAAAGATGATGGAAAGTGAGGGAGGAGTGATGTTGCGGGTAGAAATCAAGAGTTCTGTCTTGGCTGTGTTAAGTCTGAGATGCCTATAAGATACCCAAGAGGAGATGCCAAGTAGACAGTCAGATGAAATAACAACAACAAACTTTTATTGATGCTTACTATGTGTCAAATACTGTCCCAGATGCTTGACACATATTAGATCATTTAATTCTCACAACAACACTGTGAGGTCAGGAATTATTATCATCCCACTTTACAGAGGGACCTGTCCCCAAGACCAATTCTACTGTAGTACCATTTATGAGTGTATACAAACCTCAGCATTTAGCATAGATATGCCCACTGTA
Organism: Balaenoptera borealis; assembly: GCF_965194805.1. Taxonomy (NCBI): domain Eukaryota; kingdom Metazoa; phylum Chordata; class Mammalia; order Artiodactyla; family Balaenopteridae; genus Balaenoptera; species Balaenoptera borealis. Next base: position 91,205,260 of record NC_138881.1, on the reverse strand, counting down.
CTAGGGCAGAAGGATGGTATTTAAAAAGATGAGGAAATAGAGGCAAAAAAGGCTAAACAACTTGCTTAAGGTCACATAGTAAGTGGAAGAGCCAGGATTCAAACTCGGGCTGTCTGACTCCAGACCCTGTGCCATCATGTCATATGTCTGGAACTCAAAGAGGAGATGAGGGCCACACATAGAAATACGGGGGTGTTCATCTTAAAAATGCCATTTAGAGCTGTGGGACTGGATGAAATGATCTTGGAAGAGAGTGAGAAAGGGGTTTAGGGCTGAGCCCTAAAACATCTCAAACATTTAGAGGTAGAGTGGAGGAAACGGAGTCAACAAAGCAGACTAGGAAAGCACAAGGTAAGGCAAGTCAGGAAGGTTGTGGCATCATGAGAACCTAGAAAGGAGAGTGTCTCAGATAAGCTGTGTCCAGTGCTGCTGAGAGGGCCAGTATATTGGGGACAGAAAAGTAACCACATTTATGGGCCCCAATGCTGAAGAGAAGGAAGGCTAGTTTCCTAAAACTTGTATAATGCACTGCCCCTTCCCTCTTCCCTTTTTTCCTCCCTCCCTCCCTTCATCAATTCAAATACACCGAGGTCCACTTCAGTACTAGAACCTATGGGAGGTGACCAAAGTGTTCAGACCTAGGATCTCACTGCATCCTATTTAGTATTTGCTTTGGAAAGGATTTCAGAGTCAGTCTCGGGTTACAAGAGAGGGTTCAGTCATGCCTGACCTGAAGAAGGCTGCCAGTGGGACAAGGCGGCCTTGGGGTGTTGCTGATTTACTGAAGGCAAGGAAATTGGCACCAAACTCAGCAGCTTGGGCCTCCTCCCTGCCTCCCTGTGAACGTGGCCCCCCGGAGCGTGGCACCTGATTACAATCCGCTGGATACTGCTTCACAGTAAGCTGTAAACAACTACCAACATGTCTTTCTCAACACATAAAGACTTTCCAGGGGACAAACACTCTGTAAATCATTTTTATGTGAAGACCCAGAGACCCGTTTTGTCTTGCTCAGGGGTTCCCTGATACAGGACTATTATTAGTTCAATCTATTGGTGGTCACTATCCAGCTCTCAGCAAAGCCTGTTCTTTTTCTAGGAGTATCTTCTACCTCTGGTCCCTGCTGAGCCTTCCTTGAGTAATCAGTAGGTCTTCTCCACCTTCCAGGTCTCACAGAGACTTACACTGCTTGTTTTTCTCTTCCTTGAATTGTCCTTTGCTTTGCTCCCACCATGAAGAGTGGCACCTGACTTTCATCTGTTTTCAGAGTGGGGACCTGCTGGCTACATTCAGGGCCAGAGGGACCTGTCCAGCAGGACGGGTGACTTGAGACAATTTTATAACCCTCTCAGTGCCTGACCTATTACCATACACACACACGTACATAGCAGATCCTTAGCAGGTATACGTTGAATCTACTAGAATTAAATGTGGGTTGGACCTTGGCATCTGACGTTGCTAATATCTGTAGGGCTAGTTGGGGTTCTAGTTCAGCGTGATCTTTATGAAGTCACATTATCTTTCTGGCTCTGACGTTTGACATGTGCAAAAAGAACAAATTAAGCTAGATGATTTATAAAAGGTCTTTCCAATTCTGGTTGCCAGTGATTATCCGGCGCTAGGGTCTACAGGAGATGGAAAGGATCCAAGGGAAATCTCTTCTTTAAGAAAATGTAGCACTGACAGGCTCGCAATGACTGGAGAAGAGTGCAGTTGGGGAAAGGAAGAGCAGGTATCTGAAGCTAGAGGAGCAGGTGAATGCGAGAGGAAATAAAGGACTTTTCATTCCATATAATAATAGCTAACGTACTGAACCCTAACTAGACGCCAGGCCCGTTACCTGTCTCACTGAATCCTCACAATTGTACGAGCTAAGGACTGTTGTCATTCTCATTTTAGAGATGAAAACCTGACACCAAAAAAGGTAAGTAAACTGTGCAAGGCCGCACAGCTGGCCATTGGCAGAGCTGGGTTGCAAACCCTGGTGGTCTGACTCCAGAGCGTGTGTCCTTAACGACTCTCCTGCCTCCAGAGACAGGAGAGGAAGATGATATTGAATGTGCAGTTCCATTTGGGTATTTGGTGAGCAACTCGGAAAAAAGGAAGCCAAGCCAGGTGCAGGAGCTGGGAAGAAACCAGTTAGACGTTAGGAAGAAAGCAGTTCGGCACTCAATCCCTGTACAATACTATACTAAGGCTGAGAGACTCCTCAGTGCCCAGAGTGTAGTAGCTGCGTTCTAAGGCCTGAGACTCCTGGGTCCCTGGGGGTGGTAGCAAGGACAGTGCAAGCTGCCAGCCCGGCAGCAAGCTGTGTGCCGCCAACACATCATGTCCTGCCTTTGCCCTAGGCGCTGAGAACCGTGCCCAGCACGGGAGGGGCATTTTTTTGTGCTTTCCATGCCAAGCCCTCCCCACTTATGAGAAATGGCCTCAGTATTCATCTCTCTCCTTACAACACCCCATCCTCCTTCACCTGAATGAACCTGTCAGTTGTCTCCTGAGGAGGAGCCGCAGACAGAGCTACGTTCAGCAGTAGTTCAAAACGGATCAAATAAACTCCTGTCTTTGACTTATTCCAGAAAGAGAGTGACCACAGTGCCTACTGAATATCTTCAAACTCACCCAACCCGGGGGAAGCTGACCGGAGGGAGGTTCCAGGAACCTGGTAGACAAAGCTGAAACCCTGAAACCATTTGCTGCCTCCCTGGAAAGGGGGAAATGTCTCTAGGACTGGTGACCAGGAACCTTCTCCCTGTGAGCCATCTTGCCTCCCACCCCGGATTTTTCACTGGCCTTTTTCCATGTTGGCCTCTTCTGGGATCCCCTCATTTTTTTTTTTTTTTTGGAGGTATCTGATTTTCTTTATTTTTTTAAAAGATTTTTTTGATGTGGACCATTTATAAAGTCTTTATTGAATTTGTTACAATTTATGTATTTATTTATTTATTTTTGGCTGCGTTGGGTCTTCGTTGCTGCACACGGGCTTTCTCCTCATTATTTTTTTTAAGTTTTAATTTTTATATTTTTTGGCCACGCCACACGGCTTGCAGGATCTTAGTTCCCCGACCCGGGATTCAACCTGGGCCCCCTGGAGTGGAAGCACGGAGTCCTGACCACTGGATGGCCAGGGGAGTTCCTGGGTTCCCCTCATTATAAGAACATTTTCTCCAGGAAAACCCAGTCAGCCCACGGGGGGTTCTGAGGGGTTGTCTGAACCTCAAAAATCTCTGTAGGGACTTCCCTGGTGGCACAGTGGTTAAGAATCCGCCTGCCAACCCAGGGGACACGGGTTCGAGCCCTGGTCCGGGAAGATCCCACATGCCGTGGAGCTACTAAGCCTGTGCACCACAACTACTGAGCCTGCGCTCTAGAGCCCGCGAACCACAACTACTGAGCCCACGTGCCACACCTACTGAAGCCCTTGCGCCTAGAGCCTGTGCTCCACGACAAGAGAAGCCACCGCAATGAGCAACCCGCGCACCAAAATGATAAGTAGCCCCCACTCGCCGCAACTAGAGAAAGCCCGTGCGCAGCAACAAAGACGCAGCGCAGCCAAAAATAAATAAATAAATGTATATAAAAAAAATCTCCATACCCATGACTTTGCAGTGGTCAGGCGTGGGGCTGAGGTCAGGAGGGAGAGGCCTCACAGGTCACCTTTAGTCGCCTAATCAGGAAATGAGCAGGTTTGCCCAAACCATTGCCCCGGCATCCCCCAGGTTCTTAGGGAAGTGGCTCTATGAGATTATGACAGCTTGTTTCCCGTGCTCCCTACTCCAGCCTCTCTTGTTCTGACTCCCAGATAATCTACAGCTCAGCCACCAAGCAGTTTCCAGATTCCTCTTCAGAGCTGTCGGGGAGGACCGCCAAATCAACTGCATCCTGTGGACCTGCCTCTGCTTACCGACAGGCACAAGCCCAGGCCAACTGAAAGAAGGCCATCTACCAGCTGGTGTCAAAATGCTGGAGGCTCATCTCACCTAGGCTAAGAGGTGCCTCCGCTCCTCCCCCTTCCTTACTCTACCTGCAGGAGGTCCGTTTAGAATTTCTTTTCCCCTTCAAGGCACTCTTTGATGTTCTTTTTAAGAGGATTTCAGTGCTGGAGGGATAAATACATACCTGATTTTCCTCAGCTCACACCCCCACTAGGGAAGGTTTCCAGCCCTTTCTGGGGTATTATTTGGCTGTAGACCCTTTCTCATCTAATGCCCATCCTTGCTTTTGCTCCTTGGGGGGGCATTGCCTTTCCACGACAGGGCATTTTCTTTTCTTTCTTTCTTTCTTTGGCCATGCGGTGCAGGCGGGATCTTAGTTTCCCTACCAGGGATCGAACCCATGCCTTCTGCAGTAGAAGCGTGGAGCCCTAACCACTGGACCGCCAAGGAATTCCTCCAGGGCATTTTCTATCTCAACTGCCAGTTTGTCCTAAAGGGGAAGTTTGGACAGACCTTTGAATGAGGAGTTCCCAGTGTGGTATGTGTGGTACAACCCTGACTCCCGGGTCACATTCTGTGCCAGGCACTGTGGTAAAAGAGACAGACTTTTCTTGTCCTCATGGAGCTTACAGTCTAACAGGAAGAAAGACAATAACTGAGTCATCACACGCATAACTAAAGTAGTTACAAGTTGGGATCAGTGCTCAAGCAGAGAATAACAGGGGCGAGAGAAGTTGACTTCATTTTTATCAAAATGACACACACATCTGGTTAAAAAAAACCACACCAACACTATAGAACAACTTCGAGTATAACAAACAGCATCCTTTCATCCTCTCTCCTCAACCTTCAGTTCCACGAGGCTGCTACTTTTAACCTTTCTCTTTGAATTCTTTTGCGGATTGACCTTTATTTCTCTAGATAATATGCTTCTGTCCTCTTTTCTTGATTTATCAACTTGAAACATTCATCTATTGGACTTCTCCTATGATAGATGAGTGTGTAGTGGTCAACAGTACACGCACTTTCATTCTCCACGCCTCCCAATGTAGGTATATAGTACTGTAGTTCTATTACTAAGTACAGTTGTAACATTAAATAATGTACGTAAACCCTTATGTATTGTTCCATCAACTATAGATTGCCTCTCTTGACTCCCCACTTTTATCAGACGGAACTGTTTAAGTCTGTACCCTGCCCTCCACCTCTTTCCCCCTTCTACCTCTACTTTCTGTCAAATGTGTAATTACTTTTACATTGTCAAGGTTGATAACATTTACATACTCTTCTATAGCTGTGATTATATGTACCATGCTTTATTTATCGGTTGATTCTAAAAGTTGACAACTAATAAATACTGTTTACATTATTGTGACTTCAAAAATATAATTCACTGCAGACAAGGAGGTATCATGATTTTCATGGGCCCTTTCTTCATAAAAGAAAGGATCAAAAATGATGTTTTATGGCTGTATTAGTATAAAGACAAATATATTCATCTTATATATTAAAGCCTTTTCTTTGACCTAAAAGTTCATTTTTCCTTCTGATTTCAAAATAAATTAAAACAAGGAATTCCCTGGCGGTCCAGTGGTTAGAACTCTGTGCTTTCACTGCCGAGGGCGTGGGTTCAATCCCTGGTCGGGGAACTAAGACTCTGCAAGCTGTGCGGCCAAATTAAAAATAGATAAATAAATAAATAAATAAAAAGAAAAAAATAAAAAGAGAGACCAGATTTTAAAAAATAATAAAAAAGTAAAACAAAACATTTTTGTGGTTTCCAACTTCATATAATGGAATCATACATATGTATCCTTCATGTGTGATCTTTGTTCAATTAAGTTAGTATAATTTTTACAATCTTTAAAAACAGCTCTTCTGAGGAATAAGTGACCTACAATAAATTGCACGTGTTGAAAGTGTACAATTGCTAAGTTTTGACATATGTATATATTTGTGAAACAATCACCACAATGAAGATATTGAACATATGCAACATCCCCAAAAGTTTCCCTGGCCCCTTTGTAATTCATTCTTCCCATCCCTAGGCAACCACTGCCCTGCTTTCTGTCACTACAGATTAGAATTTTCTATAACTGGAATCATGCAGTATTTATAGTTTTGTGTCTGATTTCTTTCACATATCATATTTGTGAGATTCATCTGTGTTATTGAGAGAATCAATAGTCAATTCCTTTTTATTGCTGAGTAGTACTCCACGGTATGGCTATACCAAAATGTGTTTATCTATTTGCTTTTACTGGGCATTTGAGTTATTTCCAATCTTTGACAATTGTAAATATAGCCTCTAAGAACATTTGGGAACAAGTTTTTGTGTGGACATATGTCCTCCTTTCTCTCTAGGAGTGGAATGACTCGATCATATGGTAGGTATATGCTCAACTTTATAAGACACTACCCAAATGCTTTCCAAAGTGGTTGTACCATTTTAAAATCCCACCAACAATCAGACTTCCAGTTGTTTGACATTCTTGTCAAAACTTGGTATTGATATTCCTTTTAATTTTAACTTCTAGTGGCTGTGTAGAGGTACATTGTTGTGTGCAGTTTTCTTGGGCTGTATCCCGCAGGCTTGCAAGCCCTGTACTTGCCCAGCATCGAGACTGAAGAAAGAGCCCAGAGTCAGCGACAGAGACATCAAGGGTTTAATGAATGGGGGACCTTACGCATCTGAAGTGATACCCCACCAAGTGTGCAAAAGGTGGGCATGACATGGCAGCAGTCTTTGCTGCGGGGTGGGGGAGGGGGGAGGGGGGAGGTTACCAATTATAGAGGGAATTGACATCAGGTTGGCTCATCAGTTACCTGGGAAACCAGCAGAGGAGCACATCCCTTACTGCCCCTTGGTAAACTATCATGGTGGAGATGTTCTGATCTAAAGATTAGAACAATCATTAGCTGGAGGCAGGGGCAAGCACGGAGGCATTTATTGACTAGGCTCTATGATTAAGAGGGAAGGTCAGTCATGTGAGTAGGGCGTAGGTAGAGCAGGGACTGGTAGAGCAGGGGATGTACAGAGAGCAAGGGGAGAGCCATCTTGGGTGGTCTGACCATACAAGTTTTAATTCTCATTTCCTGAATGACCATTTTAATGTGTTTATGAGCCACTTTTATATCTTCATTTGTAAAGTGGCACTTCAAATCTTTTGCTCATTTTTAAAAACTTGTTTGTTTCAATAAATCTTATTATTGAGTTGTAAGAGTTCTTTATATATTCTGGACACAAGTCCTTTGTCAGATATGTGATTTGCAAATATTTTCTCCCAGTTTTTAGGCTGTCTTTTCATTCTCTTCACAGAGCGAAAGTTTTACATTTTGATGAAGTCCACTTTATCAATTCTTTTCTTTTGTGGATCAAACTTTTGGAACCATGTCTAAAAACTATTTTCCGGGCTTCCCTGGTGGCACAGAGGTTGAGAATCCACCTGCCAATGCAGGGGACACGGGTTCGAGCGCTGGTTGGGGAAGATCCCACATGCTGCAGAGCAACTAAGCCCATGGGCCACAACTACTGAGCATGCGCTCTAGAGCCCGCAAACCACAACTATTTAGCCCGCAAGCCACAACTACTGAAGCCTGCGCATCTAGAGCCTGTGCTCGGCAACAAGAGAAGCCACCGCAGTGAGAAGCCTGCGCACCGCAACGAAGTGTAGCCCCCGCTCGCTGCAACTAGAGAAAGCCCGCTTGCAGCAACGAAAACCCAACGCAGCCAAAAATAAATAAATTTATTTAATAAATAAATAAATAAATAATAAATAAATAAAATAAAAACTATTTTCCTAACCCAAGATCATGAAGATTTTCTCTTATGTCTTCTAAAAATGTTATAGTCTTAGGTTTTTACATTTAGATTGAATATTCATTTTAATTCATTTTTATATTAAGTATGAGATTTAGATCAAGGTTCTTTATTTAACATACAAATTTCTAATTTTTTCAGCATTATTTGTTGAAGACTATGTTTTCTCCATTGAATTGCCTTTGCACCCTTGTCTCTCTCTTTTTAAAATATTTTCTTCTTTTTTTTACCTTTGTCTCTTTTTATAGGTCTCTGTCTGGACTCTCTTCTGTCCCATTAATCTATGTGCCTACCCCTTCACCAATATACCACATTGTCTTGATTACTTAATTTTACATAAATCTTAAAATCAGTGTGATTTCTCTAACTTTTTTCTTTTTTTCATATATTGTCTTGACTTTTCTAATTCCTCGCCCTTTCCATATTAATTTTAGAATAAGCTTATCTATAGCTACAAGAAACCTCTGGGGGTTTTGATAGACATTGCATTAAAGCTATTGATCAATTTGGTGAACTGATATTTTAACCATGCTGAGTTTTCCAGTCCATGAACAGGTATGTCTCCCCATTTACTTAAGTTTGATTTCTTTCGTAAGCATTTTCTAGGATTCAGTATATAAGCCTTGCACATGGCTGGGAACTGTAGCTTTGAAAAAATTACAGTTGACACTTGAACGACGCAGGAGTTAGGGGCACCAACCCTCTTCACTGTTGAAAATTTGCATGTCTTTACATTCGACCCTCCATATCCTCGGTCGTTCCTGTAGTACTATAGTACTTACTGAAAAAAAATAAGTGGACCTGGGCAGCTCAAACCCGTGTTGTTCAAGGGTCAACCGTAATTCTACATTACATTCAGTTGGCTTTTTAATTAGAAAACTCATGTCTTCCATCAACGTTGGAAAATTTGATCATAGTACTCCTTTGATAATTTTCTTTTTCCTTCTTTTTGGAATTTCTAACAGTTAGATGTTAGACATTGAACCTCTTGAATTTTTCTTTTTTTCTGTTTTTAATATTTATTTATTTATTTGGTTGCACCAGGTCTTAGTTGTGGCAGGCGGGCTCCTTAGTCGTGGCATGTGAACTCTTATTTGTGGTATGCATGTGGGATCTAGTTCCCTGACTAGGGATTGAACCCGGGTCCCCTGCGTTGAGAGAGAGGAGTCTTATCCACTGTGCCACCAGGGAAGTCCCCTTGAATTTTTCTTCTTTATTGTTTTTCTTTCCTCCTTTATTTCTCATCTTTTTTCTTCATTGTGGGAGATTTCCTTATCTTCATCTTCCAATCCTCTGTAGTAGGCAGAATTCTAAGATGGCCCTCAAGATTCCTGCCCCCTAGTGTACACGCCCTGTATAATCCCCTCCCTTTGAGTGTGGGTGGGACCTATGAATATGATGGGATGTTACTCCAATGATTAGGTTATATGTCAAAGGTGAAGGGATTTTGCTGATGTAATTCAAGTCCCCAATCAATTTCTTTTTAGTTAATCAAAAGGGAGATTATCCTGGGTGAGCCTGACTTAATCAGGTGAGCTCTTTAAAGGAGTAGAGTTGATTTACAATGTTGTGTTAGTTTCAGGTGTACAGCAAAGTGAGTCAGTTATACATATGCATATATCCACTCTTTTTTAGATTCTTTTCCCATATAGGCCATTACATAGTAGTGAGTAGAGTTCCCTGTGCTATACAGTAGGTCCGTATTAGTTCTCTATTTTATGTATAGTAGTGTGTATATGTCAGTCCCAATCTTCCAATGTATCCCTCCCTTGTGCCCCCCGCCCCACCCCGTTCATCTTTTGAAATGAGGCAGTAGAGAGTCTGACTGGGAGCTGGGTGTATGAGCAGACCTGTCAATGGGCAGATTTTGCTCAAGGATGATGGGAGAGGAGCTGGTTATGAATCTTTGATGGGGGGATGGGGGTGGGGGAGAAAGGTCCAGATAGCAAACTGCAGAAGGCCTAAGTCTGAGGCACTAACACCCAACTAGCTGTCCTAATTCTGTCTAAATACTTTGTTCAGTTTCTGTAAAGAAGAAACCCTTTGTTTTTAGGCTGGCAAGTACATATTGGGCTGCCGGACAGTCTCCATGTAGGAGTTTGGGGGTCTGTACCCTGCACTGTACAGACCTTCAGTTGTGAGGCCCTGTTGTCAGCTTTCCTTCTCACTCTCACTCTTTGTCATCCTTGCAGTCTTAGCAAGGCCAGACCTTGCTAAGGTTTGCAAGGTAGGCGGGCTGCCTCTTTAGCTGCAGCACTTCCACACATAGTTTAAGCTGATTGTTTGCTCCACTTTGCTTCATCAGTTAACACTCCTCCAGATGCTTTCTGACTTCAGAAATTTATTTAAATTTCTCATCCGCTGACGGCTCCCCTCCTGTTCTCTTTATTGTGGTGGGTTTATGCAGTTTAAAATTTCTGTACTGTTATTTTAATAAGGTCTCTGGAGGGAGAGGACTTACATGTTTGTGCTCAGCCTACCATCTTGAACTGAAGAAAAATGTACAATGAGGATAATAGTGGTGCCTATTACTTTTTTGAGGATTAAATGATTTATACATGTAAATTGCTTAGCACAGTGCCTGGCACATATTTGATTATTTATAAATATTAGTTATTATTATTATTATTGTCTCGACAAGCAATTGGGGAATTGTGTTTCTGGACGGGAAATCTTTTCCTGACGCCATGGGAAACCACACCAGGCAGGTGACCACTACAGCCACCATCGAATTAAGTCCAAGTTTCAGTGTCTTGGGTTCTAAAAAAACAATGCTTCGGGAAAAAGCTTTAGGTTTGGGGAGAAGTCATGGGGGTAGAGGGGTGGTTGGAGGGAAGAGCTACATGTCTCAGGGGGCAGGTCCTGAAATGGAGGCAATGAAGCAGAACCAGAGTGACAAAAATCTCAATTTTCCCTTGCAGCAAACTGGGAGCCAGCTGTGCTGATGGATGGAAGGTGGTCTGCAGCAGCAACTGCAGCAAACTCAAGTAGAGACCAGAACCAAGGCAAAGAAGATGACAACAAAGGGCTCAGATTTGCCGTTGACTCAAGGAAGCCAGGAGGCGTGGAAGCAGGAACTAGGAGGTGAATGAACAGGAATTGGATTTGTTTTTCTCTCGGAAGGATTGGAAATCTTCCCACTAGCAACTCTTTCCTTTCCCTGTTCATCAGGCTCCCTTGCTTCCTCCTGAGTGATTGTGGGCACTGTACCTTGCTACACCCGCTAACCCCAGAAGGGTGAGTCGCTGTGGGCCTGGATTCCCAGTCCTCCCCTCCAGCAGAGCCAACTCCCTGAGGATGGGGCTGATCTTATATGCAGTGGGAGGAGGGAGCTTGCCTTGGTTTTCTAAAATCTTTAGCAGATCTGCCAAAATACCATCTTGACCAGAGATACCTCCCTCGCTAGCCTGCTACGCTGCTTGAAATCCCACAGTTCATTTCGGTTTGGTGTCTTCAGAGTTCCTAGTTGCAGTGCAAACATCATGGGAAGTTTGGTATTCAGGCATGACTCCATTACCAGCCAGAAGACATTAGGTCTAATTCATTTGTTCAGTCAAACAGCCGCCTCGCAGATTTCCCAAAAGAGGTGGGAAAGAAAGGGTACCTACACCTGGCAGGGAGAGATGGACAAGAAATCTTCTCAACTTGGATGGGAGGTTGGAATGCTTTCCAAGGTCCCTTCTCTTCCATGATTTTAAATTTTTGAGACACTAGAGGTAAAACAATTTGGCGATTCCTCTTGTTTATCTGGAATTCCATGGTATCCAGTCACTTCAGAAAAACAGGGAATGACAATGTGGCCTGGGCAGTGGGTGAAATGTCTGGAAAAGAATTTGGAGCAAAGCTCTGGGAGGCCCCATCCTTCACAAAATCTTTAGGGAAACACACCAGAGATAAAAGATCCCTGAAACTTGATGTAGGGTTATGATTCTAGCCCAAACACACTCTATTTTCTAGGATAATCACTTGTTTTCTCTGCCTCAGTCTCTTTATCCATACAATGGGTACGGCAATCTCTGCCTTATCTATCTCCACAAAATTGTTGTGAGGATCAAAAGAGCTGACAGCCATGGAAGTGATCCAAATTGTCAAGAGTTCTTTAGATATAAGATATTTTTATATATTAGGCTTCACAAGGACATAGTAGCTGGCCTCAATTGGAAGGAAGATTTTTAAAAAATAACTATTTTCTGATCATGAAAGCATTATATAATTATAGAAAATATAGAGAGGGATCAAGAGAAACATTAAAATCACCCTTAATCCCACCCAGAGACAGGTACCTTTAAGGATTTGGATTTTGGTGTATTTCCTTCTAGTCTCTTTTCCTCCATGAAGGCAAAGACTGTGTCTGTTTGTCCCACCACTGTATCCCCAGAATCTGCCAATGTACCCAGCACACATTAGATCTTCAATAAATGTTTGTTTAATTAATGAGTACATATACGTATTTTAAATTAAAAAATTCTGTGTGTACATTTTTATATCCTGCTTTTTTTTTTTACCTAATTATAATCTGAGTATTTCCTATGACATTAAATATTCCTTGGGACTTCCCTGGTGGTCCAGTGGTCAAGACTCCGTGCTTCCAATGCAGGGGGCACAGGTTCGACCCCTGATGGGGGAACTAACTACATGCATGCTGCACGGCACGGCCCCAAAAATAAGTAAATAAAATAAATTTAAAAAGATAACACTTCCTATAAAAAATATTCCTTAAGATATGATTTTCCATGTCTGTACTGTATTCCGTCATATCAGTGTATCAGCTCTCTATTATTGGACATCTGTGTTGCTTCAAACTGTTTGCTATTATAATTAAAACCGATAAATATCCTCATAGCAAAATCTTTGTGCCCATACCTGTTTGTTTCCTTTGGATAAATTCTTAGCAGTGGGATTCCTGGGTGACATAGTAAGCACATTTAAAAGACTTTTAATACATTACTAGATTGCCCTCCATGAAAGTTGTACCAATTTACTTACCTGCCCCAGCAGTCTATGTTTTTTTTTTTAAATGCACATAAGTTTTTGCTTTTGACTTTGTCACGTCTATCTATATTTTCCCTTTGTGACTTCTTCCATTGCATTTATGCTTAGAAAGTCCTCAGGGAAGGTCTTTTAAAATGATAAAAGGTCAATTTGTATGCGGTTCCTGCTTTTGCAATGCGATGTATTCATGGAAGCTTTATCATAAGACAGTCTACAGACTGGGAAATGGACCAAGCTTATGCATACACATAGCTGTATTCATCTATCCCAATTTGATTGGTTTCATCAGCAGAAACTAATGAATATGTGGGTGAAGGCAGCAAGGGGTGAAGTATAGGTGCTCAGAAAGCAGTGTAGCAGGGCAAGCAGTGAAGAACATCACTTGCCTCTTAATGGTTCCTCTGTCTTTCTTGGATATTAGAGAGTTTTCATGCACACTCCGTTCAGAAAACCTCCTTCCAAAGCTGGAGGAGCCCTAGAGTGTAAGACCTCTGTGACCAGTAGGTGAAAAAGAGGTTCAAGGAAGTCCTAGGGTTATTCGTAGATTAAGGAGATGCTAGAGAGTGATAAGCACTTCAGAGAGGTTCACCCTGAATCTGACCTTCCTTGACTGGGAGGCTTGAGTGATGTGAGGGTCGGATGGCTGGGTTTCGGAATCAGGAAAGCTCAAGCTGGCCCTCAGCAGAGAGTTTGGGACAGTGTCTCTGGCCAGTGAAAGCTGCTTGTGGTTCACTCTGGGGCAGAGGAGGTAAGAGCGTTCAGAAAGGAGAAGTCCAGTTGTTGATCATCTCTATCCCCACAGCATCTAGCAGAGTGTCAAGCACATAATAGACACTCAGTAAATATTTGTAGAATGCATGAATGAATAAACCAATAGTTGCTTTGCTAGTTTTGCACCCTGAGAGTTATTTGTCCACTCCCTGGTAGCTTCTATGACTTGGCTTCCTCTACCATCCAAACTTCACCATCCTGTTTCCTATTCTCTTGGGGAGCCTTTTGCAAGGTCCTAAAACTGGATATTCTAATTATAACATTGGATAGTGGTTAAGAGCATGGACTCTGGGGCCATGTAGGTTTGGTGCAGCACCCTCAGTCTACCACTGAGTTGTATGTGACATCGAGCAAGTTACTGATCATTTCTAAACCTTAGTTTCTCTGTCTGTAAAACAGGGTTAACAATAGTATCTACCTATCTGGGCTATTGTGAGGATTACATGAGATAATGCACGTAAAGGCTTTAGCAAAGTCCCTGGTACGTAGTAAACACTCAATGGTTGGTAGCTGTATTAATTTCCTGTGGCTGCTATAACAAAACAGCACATACTGGGTAGCTCATAAACAACAAAAATTCATTTCTCATACTTCTGGAGGCTGAAAATCCAAGATCAGAGCGCTAGCATGGTTGGGTTCTGATGAAATCCCACTCTCTGGCTTTTTTCTGGTTGTGTCCTAACGTGGTACAAGTGGCAAGGGAGCTCTATGGGGTCTTTTTTATAAGGGCACTAATCCCATTCATGATGGCTCCACCCTCATGACTTAAGTGCCTCCCATAGGCCCCACCTCCTGATACCATCACGTTGGCATTAGGACTGCAACATATGAATTTAAAGGGGACACAAACATTCAGACCATAGCAATGCTTTAATAAATTACCACAAATTTGGTGACTTAAAACCACAGAAATTTATTCTATCACAGTTCTGGAGGCCAGAGTCTAAAATCAGTTTCACTGGGTTGAAATCAAGGTGTCAGCAGGGCCTCACTCCCTCTGGGAGAATCTATTCCCTGCCACTTCCAGGTTCTAGTGGCTGCTAGAATTCTGTGGTTGTAGCTGCATCACCCCAATCTCTGCCTCTGTGGTCTCATTGCCTTCTCTTCTTCTGTCTGTGTGTTTAATCTCCTTCTATATCCCTCTTATAAGGATATACAGGATTGCATTTAGACTTTACCTGGATAATGCAGAATAACCTCCTGTAGTGTAAGGCCTAGAATATCATGTGCTCCCTCGATATCTTTGAGACTCACAGGGCCTCAAAGTCCTAACTGCTTTCTCTCATCCAGCAGGAAAGAATCCCAACTGGTTAGTCCCCCTAACAGCTGGATCAGCTGAACCTCACTCAGCCCAGTCCTCAACCTAACTGGTTTTGCCTCCCTGACTGCCTGTGAAATTATTCAAACAAACCAATCAATCACAGTCTCCCTTGGGAACCAAAGGGTACCACACCCTTCTGTTACTACAAAGCCTGCCAGCCTCCCACAGTCCCTTCTGCTTTACTCTTTTCCTGAGTGCAGCCTCCGTGCGGCCCTGCATGGCACTTGGTGTCCTCCTCCTCTGGACAGTGACTAAATGTGACTAATAACTGCTGTCCATCTCATCTGTCCAGTGTCAGGTGCCATGTATTTGACCATCCCCAGAACCCTAAAGTGGGACTCTCTCCCTCGCCAGTGGGGTGACGAGGAGGGGAGCAAAACATCTCCCCATTTCAAGATGCTTCATTTACTCACATCTGCCAAGACCACCTGCCCCCCCGCCCTTTGCCATATAAGGTGGCATTCACAGATTCCAGGGATTAGGAGGTGGATCTCTTTTGGGGGCCATTTTTAGCTACCCACAGTAGGCTTTATTATTATTTAAGAGAGTGCAAGTTCACAAACCCCTTGGTAACTCTAAAGAGATAATTATTTAATTTGGTATACCTCTGAGTTCCTGCTGACTTGTCTGTTAACAAATACCAAGGACTTTTAATTTTTTTAAGGAAGGTGAGGCAACATTGCAGCGTAAAGAATTTAAGGTTAATTTGGGCATCACTTAATGGTGGGAATATTCCTCTCTAGTTAAATCTTTGTTTCAGTTCTCCCCTCATATCTGATTTTCAGGGCTGTGGCAAAGGTTGCTGCTTGGCCCCTCATATCCATTCTCCCTTTCTTCCATAGTGATAGAAATTTTAACTGAGTACATGGCTTCCCAGAAAAAAAAAATTATATTTCCTTTCTTCACTTCCAGCTAGAAGTGGCCATGGGTGTGAGCCAGTGGTATGTAACGTTCAGGCTAATGGGATATAAGCTTAAGTGACGTATGTCAGCTTCTAGGAAACTTCTTTAAGAAAGCTGCCCATGTCCTTGATTTCCAAAATATACAAACAGCTCATACAACTCAATAACAAACAAACAACCCAATCAAAAAATGGGCAAAAGACCTTAATAGACATTTCTCCAAAGAAGACATACAGATGGCCGATAGGCATATGAAAAGATGCTCACCATTGCTAATTATTAGAGAAATGCAAATCAAAACTACAATGAGGTATCACCTCACACTGGTCAGAATGGCCATCATTAAAAAGTCTACAAGTTATGAATGTTGGAGAGGGTGTGGCGAAAAGGGAACCCTCTTGCACTGTAAATGGGAATGTAAATTGGTGCAGCCACTATGGAGAACAGTATGGAGGTTCCTCAAAAAACTAAAAATAGAGTTGCCATGTGATCCAGCAATCCCACTCCTGGGCATATACCCAGACAAAACTATAATTAGAAAAGATAAATGCACCCCAATGTTCTTTACAGCACTATTTACAATAGCCAAGATATGGAATCAACCTAAATGTCCATCAGCAGATGAATGGATAAAGAAGATGTGGTACATATATACAATGGAATATTACTCCTCCATAAAACAGAATGCAATAATGCCATTTGCAACAACATGGATGGACCTAGAGATGATCATACTAACTGAAGTAAGTCAGACAGAGAAAGACAAATGCCATGTGATATCACTTATATGTGGAATCTAAAATACGACACAAATGAACATATATATGAAAGAGAAACAGGTTCACAGACATAGAGAACAGACTTGTGGTTGCCAAGGGGGAGAGGGGGTGGGGGAGGATGGATTGGGAGTTTGGAACTAGCAGATGCAACCTATTATATATAGGATGGATAGACAACAATGTCCTAATGTATAGCATGGGGAACTATATTCAATATCCTGTGATAAACCATCATGGAAAAGAATACGAAAGGGAATATATATATATATATATATATCTATAACTGAGTCACTTTGCTGTACAGCAGAAATTAACACAACATTATAAATCAACTATATTTCAATAAAATTTAAAAAAAAAGAAAGCTGCCCATGTCTTTTGCCTCTTCTTTGAACCTTCCTTCATCTGCCTCTCTAGAATGCAGATGTGGTGGTAGGATGTCTAGGTTGGAGGTCCACTTTGGACAATGAAGACAAGGGCCATACTGTAGGAATGGCAGAATGCTGAGCTAGAAGTAGCCTGGATCTTGGAGGACATCATGGGACAGAACCTCCCTGAGCCTGACACTCACATGAGAGAGAAACTATACTGTTGAAGCCATGGCTATTTTTGAGTTTTCTGTCATTAGAAGTTGAACTTAATCCTAATCAAAACAGAATTTTCTCTTCCTGCTCCTCCACCACCTCCTCCTTCTACTCCTCCTCGTTTTTATTCTCGAAAAGGCCTACCTGCCAAGAGAGTTCAATTACGATGAACTTTGTGCAACATCCATGTTGCCAACTTGTTCATCTGGCCTCTCCATTCTTTGGTATCTCATTCCAATAACCTTGTCCTTTATACCATGTCAGCCACCCATGACTGTTCAATCTCTAAAATCAGTAACCCAAACACCCCACTGTATGACCACAGCTTCCTCTTCTTCTTAACTACTTATTCAAATATTCCAATTATGACCCTTTTGACCTAATCAGCACCTTCAGTATATTGACCACTTAATTTTATCAGTCCATCAATCTCTCTTTTCTTCCATTCTTATTCTGCTTACATAATTCATCATTTCAACATTTTGCCACTGCCTCAGACTCTCTTGTACCTCCAATTTTTGCTGCACCTGCCTGGTAAAAGCCTAATTATGGATGAACCCTATTATCTAGTTTCTTGATTCTTTAACCCAAGCACCCAAGCACTGCCAAAGAAGTTAATACAATAAGGCAGACTGGGATCACTATAAATTTATGACAATAGATTATTCCAGTTAAACATAGCATATTGAACACCTACCTATTCCCTCATTAAGCCCCATCAAAATGTGAGTAAAGAAAAAAAATTTCAAGTATAAACCCATGAGAACAAATTGCAGAAAAGGAGACCACAGAGGATAAGAGAGTATGAACACATTTTTTGAAGATGGAAAGAAATTGGAGGAGATAGCAGAGCTGAAAAGGTTGAACAGCAAGCCCATGAAAACGATGATGGTGATGAGAAGCAAGCCAATTCACCTACAGAATTCCAGAGAGGCTCAGGAATTGGAGGTGCTAGTTAATGAGTAAAGAATGGGAAATGACTAGAGGTGAAAAGAAGGAGTTTACTTGAAAACCTGTGTGAGAAAGAGTTACCCACCACCTTGGCCCACCGCGAATCTCTTCCCCCATCCTGGTAAGAGATAGGAGATTTATTCCACAGATAAACTGAACCAGAGAGACTTTGGTTTGGGGCTTATCAGGCACAGAGCATGGTACCATTTGAAAATAGTGCGATTAAGCGAAAGTCTACATATCCAATGGTGGAAACCGCCCCCCACCGCCAATACCTCTTGTGTCACGTAGCTCCAAGCATGTTAGCAGCTAGATATATAGTAGTCACTAGGCAAGGGATTGGAAGTTTGCTCTCCAGAGAAACTGAACGGCCCAGAGAAGAGATCTACTGATACAGGCAGTCTTTCGTTCATGGCAGGGTGAGACCATAAAAATGACCGTTGCAAGCTGGACCATGCAAAGTGACTTTAATAATCAATGGGAAAAACTACAATTATCCCATGACCTTTAACATTTTTTGGTCAAAATGTTAAAAACTCTCTTACCGTTGGGTATAAATGTATAGGGAAATGATGAAAATGTAAAACTGATATTTACTTAGTATTCTGCAATTTAAAACATTAGGAACATTGAGAATGAAAGTGCTTTATTTTTTTTTTTTGAGGGGAAAACTTATCAAGAAGTAGTTTGAACAGTGCCTGCCTTCTTCTCATAGTATAATTTACAATATGGAGCAATCATCTTTTCTATGCCTTGGCTTGGAAATTGTCATACTCTTTTCCAAATTTGGATCAGCTTCCATCATTTTATCCTTTGCACTTTCAAGCCTGTGAAACATCTCTGAGGGGTCCTTTAATGTGAAGTTTTTTGCCAGCATCACTTCCTTTGAGACATCTTCATCCATTTTGCACAACAACTTTCCTGATTTATGTTGATCAGTTCATCCTCACTAAGATGAAGTTTCTCTGGCTGCATATCTAGAATCTCTCCTTTATGGCCCCTTCGTGATCCTTCATCTTTTGTAATGTAAATTATTGATGGAGTTGCCTTTTAAAAGAGACCTCTCTCCTCAACATCAAATGGTTGATGATCATTATAACCACCTGCCTCAACTAAGCCTTGGAATCTTGGTGCAAATTTTACAGCAGTACCCTCATCTGTGCTAGTAGTTTCACCAGGTAAGTTAATATTAATCAATTCATGTCAACTTCAGAAATGATTAAAGCAAACTTTACTGGTAATAACTTCAGTGCTTTGGCCTGAACACTAGCCAGATTGATGAGGATTTTTTTATTACAATCTTTAATCCAAAGTAGAAGTAAACACTCCATTTCAATCATAAGCAGCTTTCTGTCCCTAGTGCAATTTAAACTAAAAGTTGTCGATGCAACTTCACCTTTTTAGAAAACATTGATCAAACTTGTCCAATGTTGTTTGTACCATAGCTTCATGCAGGCCTAGGTCTTGTCCTGTTTTGCTTTGCTGTAGCCATTTTCGAATCATACCCAATTTCATTTCCAGCATTTTCATTTTTTGGCTGTACTTTCATCTTTGTTAGCCAATTCCCCCTTTTGGTTATCCATTTTTGTAAAATGTCGTGGGATTTATCACCGGGAGACAAGGCGTCAACACAACTACAGTACATGCTTTGTAGTCTGCGTGAACTGAATAATAGATTCACAGGGACCAATCACCAATGGGCTTTGAAAGAAGTGACATGGTCTCTTCTTTGTTTAAGTTTTATTTATCTTTGGCTGTGTTGGGTCTTCGTTGCTGCGCGCGGGCTTTCTCTAGTTGTGGCGAACAGGGGCTACTCTTCCTTGCAGTGCGCGGGCTTCTCTTGTTGTGGAGCATGGGCTCCAGGTGCGCAGGCTTCAGTAGTTGTGGCACATGGGCTCATTAGCTCTGGCTCGTGGGCTCTAGAGCACAGGCTCAGTAGTTGTGACACACGGGCTTAGTTGCTCTGCGGCATGTGGGATCTTCTCAGACCAGGGATGGAACCCGTGTCCCCTTAATTGGCAGGCAGATTCTTAACCACTCCACCACCAGGAAAGTCCAGTGACATGGTCTTGATGCACATCTGTTATTTACATAGTGATTTGTGGGCTGAAGAGCTAGCAGCACAGTTTGTACTTTATGCAATTGCTTACAGTTAATATACTTTGGTAATTGAAATTTGAACTGTGCTATTGGGGGACTGGTGGAAGCTGAAATTTGTTCATATAGGAATCATGCAAAATGAAGATTGCTGGTATTGACTATTGTTTTTCCTCTGGTGAAATGTCTGGGTTCCTGCGCAGTCATCTACAGTGAAGCCTACCAGTTAGTAAGCCTTAGAAGAACTTGCATTTAAAATAAATGGACAGGGGAGGGAAGGCTGAAAAAAAATAAAATATAAACGGACAACAGAGGATCACCAGGCATTTGAGGAAAGCCTTTAACACGAAAGAAAGAAAACAGTGAGAGAAAGGGGGGCGGGGAGAGAACTCAAAGGAAACAGAGACAATGCATAGAGCAGGAGGCTTTTAAAAACCAATAATTAATACCCTTAGAGAGATAAGATAATTCATGCAATAAGCAGAAATCCTTAAAAAAAAAACGAATAGAGAGCAAGAAAGAGCTATTAGAAATTAAAAACAGTATAACTGGATTTTTAAAAAAATCACTGTAAGAGTTGTAAGATAAAGACTCTTACCCAGAAAGTAAACAGATAGTTATATAGAAAATCAGAGAGAAAACATAAGAAACATTAGAGAATCAATCCAGAAGGCCAAAATGTAATCAATAAGAGTTCTAGGAAGAGAGAAGAGAAAAATGAATAGGAGCAAATTATGAAAGAAATAGTGTACACTTCTGGGAATGAAGGACATGAGGATCCAGACTGCAAGGATCCAACAAGTGCCCAGCTCAATTAATGAAAAAGGACATGGACTATGAAAGAGCATCATGAAAACTCAAATGCTGGGGATAAATAAAAGATAGTAGAAGTTTACATAAAGGAAAAACAGGTTACATACAAAGGATTGGGGAATCAGAATGACATCAGACTTTTCAACAGCCATATTGAAAGTTATAAAATAATGGGAGGGCGAAGATGGTGGCTTTGGGATCAGCCTGGCGGCCGCTGTGCAAACTCCCAAGAAGAAGGCGACCACCTGTGCCGTCTTTGCACAGCTGCCTGCGTACAGGTACCTCAGGTACCTCAGGGCTGTGTTGGACACTGAGGGGACCGAAGTCTCGGGCTGAGCAGGATGAACTATCATTACAGACTAGAGTTTCTGATGTCTCTGTGACTCCACTGCTTGGAACTGACCCAGCCCAGGGCAGGGGGGACTTGTCTGGTAGTCGCCCTGGCTTCTGCTAACTCATTGGTTTCTTCCCAGGCCCCTGATTCTCCAAGGAGGGTCCGCAGCACCTCGAGGGGCTTTAAGACGTTCACCGGAGTGTTATTTTTGAATAAAGCTTGAGAGCTTTGGAAGCCCAGCCGGGGCAGTGCCCCTTCACAGAGATTCAGGGCTAGCCTGGTGGCTGAAGGCCTAAAGTTTGGAATTCTCCTCTTGGAGAAGTGCTGTTGGGATAGCTGGGTAACCCAGGTAATGGTTCCTGCCACTTCATCAACGAGCTGTGACAAGAAGTGGAGAGTAGCGTGCCTTCTACTTGGGTACTGTGAATTTTGCTGACACAAAGGATGTTCTCTACCTGGACTGTTGGACAGATCCTCGGAACTTCACATCTTTCCTGCATTAACCCGCGTGAGCAGCTGTCAACCTCCTAGGGTGGAGGGAGGGGACTGCCTAGAAATTTGGGGACCAAAATCAATTAGGTGGCCTTTACTTGGTCTTACGCAAAGGATTCCAAGAAAATATTTTAAAGCAAATAAAAAATAGATTGGTCTCAGTGAAAACAAGATGGTACAGAAAGGTTTAGGGACATGAAAGGTTAACCACCAGTGAATGAGCATCACAGTCGACATCTAGCTGCACCTCTTTGCAGCGACATACAAAAAGTAGATTTGCCACATATTGACGCCAATGTTAAGGATTTCTAGATTGATTGTGATAGTATTCTAATATTTGAGGTTTTTATGATACCATTAACACAGACATCCAATTTGCCTTTTGATCAATTGGTGAAAACATAGGTTGTCCAGATACATTTTAAAAGAATATACTGGTGGTTGCCAGGGGCAGGGAATGAGGAAATGAAGAGTTACTGTTTAATGGGTATAGAGTTTCCATTTTAGAAGATGAAAAGTGTTCACGGGGATGGATGGTGGTGACGGCTGCTCAATGTGATGAATGTGTTTATTACCACTGAACTGTATGCTTAAAAGTGGTAAAGATGGGGAGGGGGATAAATTGGAAGATTAGGATTGACACATACATGCTACTATATATAAAAAAGGTAACTAATAAAGAGCTATTGTATAGCACAGGGAACTCTACTCAATACTCTGTAATGGCCTATATGGGAAAAGAATCTAACAAAAAAGAGTGGATATATGTATAGCTGATTCACTTTGCTGTATACCTGAAACTAACACGACATTGTAAATCAACTATACCCCAATAAAAATTTTTTTAAAATGGCAAAAAAAATAATAATAATGGGAAAATGTTTTCCAAATTCTAAGGGGAAATTCTTTCTAAAAAGAATTTTATGTTCAGCGAAACTGTTAATCAGGATTTAGGGTAGAATAAATAAATTTTCAGACATGCAAGGTCTTAGAAAACTTAACTCCTATGCACCGTTTCTCAGGAAGTGATTAGAAGAAGTGCTCCAGGAAACAGGAACATTTGCAACCCAGGAAATAGGAGATTCATCATAGAAGGGGAATGAAAGGAGCCAGTAAGGTGAGAACTGTGTAGCAGGGGACTTCCCTGGTGGTCTAGTGGATAAGACTCCGAGCTCCCAATGCAGGGGACCCGGGTTCGATCCCCAGTCAGGGAACGAGATCCCATATGCCACAACTAAAGATCTCACATGCCACCATGAAGATCCTGTGTGCCACAACTAAGATGCAGCACATCCAAATCAAAACAGAACAAAACAAAACTGTGTAGCCGGCCTAGAAGGCAATGAGTCTAAATTGGAGCAAGAAGATGGAGGCCTGTAGGACAGATGTCTCTATTTAAAAAATGGAACTGATAGAATACGATATCTTTGACCATGGTTAAAAACAATACTCTTGGGAGAGTATAATTAAAAGAATATTGATAATACCCAAATAGTAAGCCCACAATTTTTTTTAAAAAAAGGACCAATTCACTCTAAGGAGAAAAAAGCATGTAGAAGAAAGGAAATATAATCATAGTATACTACTTGGCTCAGCAATGAAAGATATTAACATAGTCATAGTAATGTAAATGATGAGTATCAGGGAATCCCTGGCGGTCCAGTGGTTAGGACTCCGAGCTTTCACTGCCAAGGGTGTGGGTTCGATCCCTGGTCGGCAAACTAGGATCCCGCAAGCTGCATGGCGCAGCCAAAAAAGAAAAAAAAAAAGATCAATATCAATTTAAACAATAATTGTGATGTAACTCTGTTGGAAGGATGGAGGGTAGAGAAATCTGTGTGTGTGTGTGTGTTTGTGTGTGTGTGTATGGGGTGTCTTAAAGAGCAAAACTCTATCTCCTCCTTAAATTATGGATGATTTGATGAATTTTTCCTCTCTATATTAAAATGTCTTACTATAAAACTATACTAATCTAGACAGTGTGGTATTGGTGTAAGAATAGATAGATCAGTGGAACAGAATAGCATATATATACACATACACGTATACATATGTAAAAATACAATATATATAAATTCAACATATATAAATTATATATATACATATATATATATATTTACAAATGTACCAAAGTAATTCAATAGGGAAAATATACTCTTTTTAACAAATAGTACTGGAAAAACTGGATATCCTAATGCAAAACTGAATCTCTACTATTACCTCACCTTAGACACAAAAATTAAGTTGAAATGTATCATATATCTAAACATAAAATCTAAAATATAAAACCTTAGAAGAAAAATAATAGGAGAAAAATTTTATGACCTTGGGGTAGGCAAAAGCTTCTTAGAGCACCAAGACACAAACCACACAATAAAAATTAATAAATTGGACTTAATCAAAATTGTAAAATTTTGCTCTTCAAAAGACACCATTAAGAAAATGAAAAAGCAAGTCACAGATTGGGAGAAAATATTCACAATACATAGATCAGATAAAGGAATTGTATCCAAAATTTATAAAGAGCACTTACAAATCAACAATAAGAAGACAAACAGCCCAATTTTAAAAAACGAGCAAAGGATTTGAAGAGACACTTCACGAAAAACATATGTGAATGGCAAGTAAACACATTAAAAGATATTTAATATCTTTAGTCATCAAGGAATCACAAACTAAAACCCCTACTCATCCAGCAGAAAGGCTAAAACTTAAGATATTGACATAGCAAGTGTTCATGAGGAAGGGGAGAAGCTGGAACTCTCACACAGTGCTAGTGGGAATGTAAAACAGTACAACCAATTTGGAAAACAGTTTGGAAATTTCTTAAAAAGGTAAACTTACACCTACTACATGACCTAGGTGTTCTACTTCTAGGTATTTATCCAAGAGAAATGTAAGCCTATGTCCATACAATGACTTGTATGAAAATATTCATAGCAGATTTACTTATAATGACTCCAAACTGGAAACTACCCAAATGTTCCTCATTTGATGAATGGAAAAACAAATTGTGGTAAATCTATATAACATGATATTACTCATCAATTAAAAAGAACAAATTATTGGTATATTCATCAACATGGATGAATCTCAAAATCATTATGCTGAGTGAAAGAAGCCAGGCCAAAAAAGTATATACTGCATGAGTCCATTAATATAAAATTATAGAAAATGCAAACTAACATGCAGTGACAGAAAGCAGACCACTAGAAGTCTGGGGATGAAGGTGGATGGAGGAATGGGTTACAAAGGGGTACAAAGAAACTTTAGGGGGATGATGGAAACGTTTGTTATCTTAACTGTGGTGATGGTTTCACAGGTGTGTACATGTCGAAACTGAGTGAATTGTATACTTTAAATATATGCAGTTTAATGTACTTCAATTACACCTCAAGAAAGTTTTAAACTATTTTTTAAAAAGAAACCAACTACTGATACACTACAACATGTATGAATATCAAAATTATTATGCCAAGTGAAAAAAAACAGGTGCAAAATATGTAGTACATATCGTATGATTCCATTTATAAGGAACTCTAGAAAAGACAAATCTAATCTATAATGGTTGCTGAGGCCAAGAATGGGCTGTGGAAATTAATTGAGAAAGACCGCAAGGTGTATACAGTTGACAAAACTCATCAACTATTCACTCTAAATGGGTGTATTTTATTATATGTAAATTATATTTCAATAAAGTTGATTAAAAATTAAAACCAGTGCTATTTTCAGATGATATACCTGGTTACCCAGAAAATTCAAAATAATCTACAGACAAATTATGAGAATTAATAAGTGAATTTAATAAGGTCATTGTTAATGAGGTCAATAAACAAAAATCAATTGTATTTCTATATACCAGCACAAACAACTTGAAAATAAAAATTTTAAGACTATACCATTACTCTGGATTGGGTCTTGGAACAGAAAGAGGACATGAATGGAAAAGCTGGTAAAATCCAGGTAAACTCTGGAGTTTAGTTAATAGTAATGTACCAATGACAGTTTCTTTTTTTCAATAATTAATTAATTTTGGCTGTGCCGGCTTTTAGTTGCTGCTCCCGGGATCTTTAGTTGCGGTATGCTGACTTCTTAGTTGTGGCATGCAAACTCTTAATTGTGGCATGCATGCGGGATCTAGTTTCCCAACCACGGACCGAACCTGGGCCCCCTGCATTGGGAACGCGGAGTCTTACCCACTGGACCACCAGGGAAGTCCCAACAGTTTCTTAGTTTTGACAAAAGCACCATGGAAATGTAAGATGTAAACAATAGAAAAAATTGTAGGAGTGGTATACAAGAACTCTCTGCACTATCTTTGCAACTTTTCAGGAAATCTAAATTTAGTCCAAAATAAAAAGTTTATTTTTAAAAAAGCAACCTTTAAAAATAAAAAAATAACATAAAACAAATTGACTTAAATTTCTATCTAATGATAGAATTATTCAAAAAATTTAAAAACAGTAATTTGTACGTCTCCAGTGGGATATACCTTACAGAGATAAATAATTGTAAAGAAACAAATAAAAACAACAATACACCTTAATCCTCAGTATATCAGCAGAAATAGTCATCCCATTTAGAATCTGGATCCAATGTACACTTTTTGATATTTATATTTTTGTCATCTTAACAAGTAATTTACAGAAGTAAGAATGAAGACAAATAACTTTATAAAAACATTTAGGAAGGATTTTAATATAACAAATAATTTTGTATCAAGTAAATTTTGGCACAAAAACATCGTAAACAGTATAGAATGTAGTCACATGGCCTCTTAGCATAAAGGGATGGTTCAGGTCCATGTCACAAAATACTGCATAATAAAATATTTCCTGTTAACTGACTGTCATTCTTTTTTTGGTGAGTCTTTTTTGTTTTGTTTTGGAGGGCTTTTTAATCATTCCTTTTTGTCTTTAGAGATATATTATAGACTCATCAATTCTTGAGTTTGAGAAAATTTATCTAGGATATATAACTTCATCTGAAGACTCATAATCTGAGATTTCACTTACAGAATCAATTTCACTGTCATAATCTGAGTCTGGAGTGCTGTTATCTTTCTCATTATATTCATTCACATTCTGACTCATCTAATAATTGTGAAATACTCTCCTTTGTCAATTTTCTTCTATTTGCCATTATGGGAAGACATTTTAAAAAATTTTGGATTCTCAGATGGGTTTATTAAAAGTTAAAAGTACGTTACAAAACAAAAGCAAAACCCCTAAACCATTTATAATAGCATTGAAAAATATTCAATACCTAAGAGTGAAACTAGGAAAATTGTGCACAACTTCTAAACAGAAAGTTCTGAAACACGTTTGAGAAGAAGTAAAAAAGACCTAAATAAATGGGTAGATTGTAAACGAATTGTAAATCTCAATATTGTAAAGATGTCAATTCTTGCTGATTTGATCTAGAAATTCAAGACAATCCCAATCAAATCCCAGAATTTTTTTCCAGTGGTGGAAAATAATGGGAATTCCCTGGTGGTCCGGTGGTTAGGACTCCCTGCTTCCACTGCAGGGGGCACGGGTTCCATCCCTTGTCGGGGAACTAAGATCTCACATGTCACCTGGCATGGCCAAAAAAATTAAAAAATTAAAAAAAAAAAGAAAGAATGAAAATGAAAAACCAAATAAAATTTATATGGAAATACAAAGGGCCAAGAATAACCAAGGCAATATTGAAGAAGAGCAAAACAGGACATCATACCAGAAACTAAGCTATATCTAGCTACAGTTATTAAGATCATGTGGTATAGACACAAGGACAGACAATTAGACCAATGGAACAGAATAGAGAACTTAAAACAAATCCATATCTATAATCACCTGATTTATGTCAAAGATGACATTGCAGTTCAGTGGGGCAAAGAGTAGTGTTTTCAATAGATGGTGCTGGATCACTTGATTATCCATACAGGAGAAATTATATGTCAACCTCTTTTCATATTATACACAAAGATGAATTCCATATGGATAGCAGATATAAGTGTGAAAGGTAAAACAATAAAGCTTTCACAAGAAAATTTAGAATACAGAGCAGGTAACTCTCAGAAGCCAAGTCTGGGGCAATCTGAACAACAAAGTTAATAATGATAGCAATGAATTACAACCCATAGAATAAAAAGGGTCCGTATAAAACAAATATACATGGGTCCATACTCATGTAAGTAAATAAGTGAATAAACAAAGTAGGGGAGGGATAGATCTTTCTTACAGAAGAATTCCAATTAATAAATGTAGAAGGAATAATGGAGATAGATCAGCATCATGAGGCAAACACCACAGTAATATTTATTTCAAGCAGGAAACGTTGATTGATGCTTAAATTACTGGGCAAAACTTGAGGAGGAACAGGATAGTATGATAGTCTCAAAGTAGCTCCTTTCAAATATTTATCAATTACAAAGGGAAAAATAACTTTATAGTGGAGAAACCTAATAGACACTACCTTAACCAAGTAATCAAGGTTACCATGACCAATAACAGGGCATGTTGACATCATGTACCCACTGACATGATGCACTGAGAAGGACACAGCATTACCTCTGTGATATTAGTGCCAAAAGAAATCATAACTTCAATCTAATCATGAGAAAACATCAGACAAGCTCAAATTGGGAACATTCTACAAAACTAGTACTCTTCAAAAGTGCAGGATCATTGTAATATTTTCCTATTGTTGCAGTGACAAATTACCTTAGTGGCTGAAAACAAAACAGATTTATTCTCTTACAATTCTGGAGGTCAGAAGTCTAAAGTCAAGGTGTCAGCAGGGCAGTGCTCCTCCTGGAGTCTCTAAGGGAAGAATCTGTTTCCTTGTCTTTTCAGCTTCTAGAGGCTGCCTGCATTCCTTAGTTTGTGACTCCCTTTTTATTCATTGCTCCATCATTTTGCTTCCATTGTCACATCGTCTACTACTGACTCTGTTCTCCTGCCTGCCTTCCCCCTTATAAGGGCACTTGTGATTACATTGGGTCCACCTGGATAATGCAGGGTGCTCTCCCTATCTCAAGAACCTTAACTTAATCACACCTGGAAAGTCCCTTTTACATGTAGGCTAACACTCATAGGTTGCAGAGATTAGAACATGGACGTCTTTGGGGGCCATGATTCAACCTACCACAGTCATGAAAGATGAAGACTGAGAGAATTGGCACGGATTGGACATGAGACTAAGGAGACATGATAATTAAATGCAATTAGATCCGGAGCAGAAAAAGGACATTAGTGGGACAACTAGCAAAATTCAAATAAGCTTATAAATTAGTTAATAATGTATCAGGGCTTCCCTGGTGGCCCAGTGGTTAAGAATCCACCTGCCAATGCAGGGGACATGGGTTCGAGCTCTAGTCCAGGAAGATCCCACATACCACGGAGCAACTAAGCCCATGTGCCACAACTACTGAGCCTGTGCTCTAAAGCCTGGGAGCCACAACTACTGAGTCCACGTGCCACAACTACTGAAGCCCACGTGCCTAGAGCCTGTGCTCTGCAACAAGAGAAGCCACCACAATGAGAAGCCTGTGCACCACAACAAAGAGTAGCCCCCGCTTGCCACAACTAGAGAAAGCCTGTGTGCAGCAACGAAGACCCAATGCAGCCATAAATAAATTTATTTATTTATTTATTTAACAAATGGGCAAAGGATTTGAACAGACATTTATCCAAAGAAGATGTACAAATGGCCAAGAAGCACACGAAAAGATGCTCAACATCATTAGTCATCACTGGAATGCAAATCAAAACCACAGTGAGATACCACTTGATACTCACTGGGATGGCTATTATAAAAAAAAAAATAAGAAAATAATGAATGTTGGTGAGGATGTGGAGAAATTGGATGCCTTGTACACTGCTAGTGTGAATGAAAAATGATTCAGCCATTGAACTAAATAGTTTGGTGGTTTCTCAAAAAATTAAACATAGAATTACAATACAACCCAGCAACTTCACTCCTAGGTATATCTACAAACGAAATGAAAACAGGTACTCAAAAAGATGTAAAATCATATCTATAGCAATATTATTCACAATAGCCAAAAGGTGGAAACAGCCCAAATGTCAATCAGTGGATGAGTGGATAAACAAATTGTGGTATACACACACAATGGAATATTATTTAGCCCTAAAGAGGAATGAAGTACTGATACAAGCTACAACACGCGGATGAACCTCAAAAACACTATGCTAAGGACTTCCCTGGCGGTCCAGTTGTTAAGACTCTGTGCTTCCACTGCAGGGGGCTTGGGTTTGATCCCTGGTGGGGGAACTAAGATCCCGCAAGCTGCATGGCGCAGCAAAAAAAGCCAACAACAAACAAACAAACAAACAAACAAAAGAACACTATACTAAGTGAAAAGAAGCGAGACACACAGACACAACGGGGCACATATTGTATGATTCCATTTATATGAAATATCCAGAATAAATCTATAGAGACTGAAGGCAGGTTGGTGGTTGTCAGGGGCAGAGGGAGGGGGAAAGAGGAGTGAGGAGCATCTGCTTAACAGGCACAGGGTTTCCTTTTGGGGGGACAAAAATGTTTTGGACCATGATAGTGGTGGTTGTTGCACAACATTGTGATCATACTAAATTCCACTGAATGGTTCACTTTAAAATGGTTAATTTTATGTTATGTGAATTTCACTTCAATAAAAAAAATTGAAAAAAAAATAGAATGCTTGAGTTTGACTTGTTGCCTATTCACATATGTCCTGGAAATAAAAGTTTCTGTCCAGTACTTAAGTGCTGGCTTATTTAAGGAATGTGGCCATAAATGAGCTCATGAATTACTTGAAGTAGGAAGATTATTTAGAGAGTGACAGAGGGGATTCCTTTTCAAGCAACTTTCTCATTGTAACATTTAATCTATGGGCATATAACTAGAAACATTTTATGAATATTTAGAATCAATAAATTGCTCTGAAATTCCTGCAGTTAACTTTGTAGGATTCTACCATAGAATGGTGTCTTTTTTTTTTTAGATTTGTGTGTGCGTGTGTGTGTGTGTTTACAAAGTTATGTTTTAAAATGTTTGAGTGCTTTCTGAAAAGTGATTTGTTTGAAACACATTTAAGACTTTTTGAGTGTTAAAAAATATATATACACACAAGAATGTAGTATTTTAGTAGCCCCAAACTGGAAATGACCCTAATGCCCTTTAACAGTAGAATGACTAAATTAACACAATGAAATAATATATTGCAATGAGACTAAATACACTACTATAACACACAACAGTATGGATGTATCTCACAAGAAATGTGGAGTGATAAAAGCTAGACACGTAAGAGTGCATATTGGATGATTTCATTAGAATTCAAAAATAAGGAAAATTACTCCATGGTATTAGTTAGGATAAGTTAAGTTAGGATAATGGTTATCTTTGCAGGGGCTAATTACTGAAATAGGTTACAAGGGGACTTC
This sequence comes from Balaenoptera borealis, assembly GCF_965194805.1. NCBI lineage: Eukaryota > Metazoa > Chordata > Mammalia > Artiodactyla > Balaenopteridae > Balaenoptera > Balaenoptera borealis. The sequence goes on along the minus strand of NC_138881.1, from coordinate 91,174,032 downwards.
TGGGGTGTTCTCTCTCTCTTTTTTAAAAAAATATACTTCATTTTTTCCAGCAGGTCTAGGTTCCCAGCAGTATTGGGCAGAAAGTACAGAGATTTCCCACATCCCCCTGCTCCCACACATGCATAGCCTCCCCCGTTATCAACATCCTCCACCAAAGTGAACCTATATGGACGCATCATAATCATCCAGAGTCTGTAGTTCACATTAGAGTTCACTCTTCGTGATGTACATTCTATAGGTTTGGACAAATGTATGATGACATCCATTACAGTATCATACAGACTAGTTTCACTGCCTTAAAAAATCCTCTGTGCTTCACCTATTCATCCCTCCCTCCCCACTAACCTCTGGCGACCACTGATCTTTTATTTCCTCCATAGTTGTGCCTTTTCCAGAATGCTGAATAGTTGGAATCATAAACTATGTAGCTTCTAGGTGTTCTTTTTTGATCTGGATGCTGGTTATGTGGGTGTGTTCAGTTTGTGGGAATTCACCAAGCACATCTGATTTGTGCTTTTCTGTATGTATGTTATACTTCCATCAAATATCCAAAAACAGGCAAGCAAGCAAGCAAACAAACAAAATCCCTCAAACTCACATACCCTTTCAGCTAACTGCCCTGTATCTCTTCCCTCCTCCTTATCACAGCCAGCTTCTTGAGTTTTATATATTCACTGCCTCTATTTCCTCACATTCCACTCATTCCTCAACCCACTCCAATCTGGCCTTCTGTCCCCATAACTCTCCTAAAACAGCTCTCACAAAGATCACCAATGGCTTCCCATGTTGTTAAATCCAACGGAAATTTTTCTATCCTCAGTTTGCCTCCCTTCTCAGCAATATTTAATACTACTGACCACTTCCCTATTTCTTTTTCTGTCTCTGTAATCATCCTCCATGGAGGGGTTAGCTTTCAAACTTTCTTTCCTTTTTTTCAAATTCTCTTTTTAGTTGAAGTCTAGTTGATTTACGATGTTCTGTTGGTTTCACGTGTACAGCAAAGTGATTCAGTTATACATATATATGTATATCTATTCTTATATACTCTTCCTTATTTTTTGTTTTTTGTTTTTTTCTTGAGTTTCGGGGTTTTTTGTTTGTTCTGTTTTTTTAATTTATTTATTTATTTATTTATTTTTGGCTGTGTTGGGTCTTCGTTTCTGTGCGAGGGCTTTCTCTAGTTGCGGCAAGCGGGGGCCACTCTTCATCGCGGTGCGCAGGCCTCTCACTGTCGCGGCCTCTCTTGTTGCGGAGCACAGGCTCCAGACACGCAGGCTCAGTAGTTGTGGCTCACGGGCCTAGTTGCTCCGCGGCATGTGGGATCTTCCCAGACCAGGGCTCGAACCCGTGTCCCCTGCATTGGCAGGCAGATTCTCAACCACTGCGCCACCAGGGAAGCCCTCTTCCTTGTTTTTTGAAGCATTCTCTTCCCATGGAGTTTTGTGACCCAGTGCTCTCACGGTATTCCTCTTACCTCTCTGGCTACTCCATCTCTGTCTCCTCATTCTCCTCTATCCAGCCATTAAACACTGAAGGTTTCCTGAAGCCTCAGCTCTAGATTTTCTCTTCTCTTTCTACACTCTCTCCTAAAGTGATCTCATTCATGCCCATGGCTTTCTGCACAATTTACATCCTAACTCCCAAGTTACAGCCACATCCCAGACTTCTCTAAGTTCATACTCAGATATTCAATTACCTAATTTACATCTCCATCTGAATATTTCACAAACATCTCAAACCTAACTTGTCTAAGACTAAAATCTTGATTTCTCCCTGCCCCAAGCCTTTTCCTATCCATCTCAATAAACTGCACCAGCATCCATCCATTTGCTCAAGCCAAGGAATTTTTGTGTGTTCCCCAGCTGCTCATGCCCAAAACCCGGGCATCCTGTACCACTCTTCTCATATGTCACTTCTAGCCATGAAAGAATGTACTAGAAGATAGGTGAAGGTGAAAGATTTACAGCAACCTGTTCTGAAGCTTTCTCTGAGGTCTGGCCAGGTCAATAACTAGTGGATGTTGTGGTACAGTTTACCCCCCATCCCAAATTCCACAGATGCTGGAAGCATTGGTTGTTGATGGCTCACAGTTGTAACCCTCTCTTGCCATTGCTATTAGTCAAAGGTGACCTTGCCCTAGGTTATGCTTTTTTAGGCAGGGTGGGGTGTGGTAAACAGCACACATCTAATGACAGTAGAAAGGCTCACCAAAGGCTCACACCCCTTGCCTCAATTTTGGACAACCCTGAAAGGCTATCCCAGCTCCAGAGCTCCCCATAGGAACAGCTGTGGCTTTCCAGTTTGCCTTCTCCCTCCCCCCAGTTCCTGCTTTCCGCACTCCCTCACAGGCAGAGGTCCCGAGTGTACTCCCTAACAACCTTCCTGTATGCAAATCTCTGCATCAGAGTCTGTTTCTAGGAAACCTGACCTAAGAAAACAAACTCAAAATGGGCCTACCTGGAAGAGCGAAGGCAGAAGAGGCAACACTCTAATTTAATACAAAGAGAGAAGTATTACTATCAGGGTGGGGTAGATGGGGGTGGAGCAACTCTACCCACAAGGAAGCCAAGATGGCTACAGTTCAGGCAATGAATGGGGAAAGCTGTGCTTCTAAAGGCACAGCTAAGAAAGATTTCGCCTCTGTTCAGCAGCAAATTTCAGCTGGGCCCCTTCTTATGTAACTAGTCCAGGTTACCCCTCACTTCTGTTTCCTTAGGAAAGTAAACTCCTGCCCACCAAGCCCAGAAAATGGCAATTTGCTCATAGCCACACTATTCAAAGGGTAATGGTGGAGGTTCTTTCACCCTCTGTGCACATCTCTCCCCCATACAGACATAGACACACATACACAGAGAAACAGACACATACACATGCAAACACAGACCACCCACAGACAGACAGACACATACACACACAAAGTATTGCTTACTACAGACCAGGGCCTAAAAAATTTATTTAAACAACTCCCTGAGGATACTTATATTTTTGAAAAAAAGTCACCAAATGTGAAGACAATACTCCAACTCAAAGAAGAAGGGATTTACACCTGTGTTTTCTGCAGAGTTTTATAGTTTTATCTCTTATATTTAGGTCTCAGATTCATTTTTATATATGGTATGAGATAGGGGTCCAAATTCATTCTTTTGCATGTGAATATCCACTTGTTCCAGCACCACTTGTTGCAAAGACTACTTCTGAGCCATTGAAATGTATTGGCACCCTTGTTGAAAATCAGTTGCCCATAAATTGCAGGGTTGGCATTCAGTTCTTTCTTTCAAAATAATGTGTTATATATTTTATATTTTATTTATTTATTTGGTTGAGCTAGGTCTTAGTTGCGGCAGGCGGGCTCCTTAGTTGCATCTTGTGGGCTCTTTAGTTGCAGCTCGCCGGCTCCTTAGTTGTGGCACGTGAACTCTTAGTTGTGGCATGCATGTGGGATCTAGTCCCCTGACCAGGGATCGAACCCAGGACCCCTGCATTGGGAGCGCGGAGTCTTAACCACTGCACCACCAGGGAAGTCCCTGTTATATATTTTAAAGACGAAAGTAATATATGTTCATTACAGAAAAATATATGTGAGCAAAAATGAAGATCGCATATCATTCCACCTTCCAATCTCAAGGTCACACATTCTACTACGGTTAACATTTAAAAAATATCCTTCCAGACTGTTTTCTGAAGTGTAGTATATTACAAACATGATATACTATAATGCTGATTTGTGTCTTGCCTTTTAAAAAGTTTCGCAATGTCATTGATATATTTCCATGTCAATAAATACAGATCGATATCACATCATTGGTTTTATTGACCTCCTGACAGTCCATGGTATGGATATGGCTTCATTTTTTTCACCTCTTCCCCTATTGTTAGACATTAGGTAGTTTCCAATGTTTTCCCATTGTAACGTAGCTGTCACAAACACCCTTCGGCATACATACATCTTTACACACCGGTCGAGTTGTTTCATAAGTAGCAAACTGACAACCCACTGGCTGGCTGATTTTTGCTCACAGTTGTGTTTTGCTTGGCCAGCATACCTTTTCTAGTAAAAAAGTTGTTTTGAATTTGGATGATTTGTTAGCGTATATTCCTAGAAATAGAATTGCTGGGTGTCATGGCATTCAGTGCTGATTTAGCAAGGTTCTGCTATTTGCTTGCCCCCAGATGGTCATTGATCTCTTTCCCTGAGTTAATGCCATATTGGGTGGGTGGATGACAGAGAGAATGGTGTGAGGCAAGCCTTAGACTTGTTCTCTGAGTTTACTGAGGACTCAACCAAAGAAGGTCTCTGGGGATGTAAGACACCAGACTAGGAGGACTACTGGATTAAGAATCAGAATACCTGGATCTAGGGCTTCCCTGGTGGCGCAGTGGTTGGGAATCCGCCTGCCAATGCAAGGGACACGGGTTCGAGCCCTCGCCTGGGAAGATCCCACATGCCGCGGAGCAACTAGGCCCGTGAGCCACAATTACTGAGCCTGCGCGTCTGGAGCCTGTGCTCCGCAACAAGAGAGGCCGCGATAATGAGAGGCCCGCGCACTGCGATGAAGAGTGGCCCCCACTTTCCGCAACTAGAGAAAGCCCTCGCACAGAAAGGAAGACCCAACACAGCCAAAAATAAATAAATAAATAAATTCATTAAAAAAAAAAGAATGCATCCCTTTAAAAAAAAAAAAAAAAAAGAATACCTGGATCTAGTCCTAACTCTACTATTATATAGCTACGTGACTTTGGGCTAGCTATTACAGCTCTCTAACTCTCATTTCCTTACAAGGTTGTTAGGAGAATCAAATGAGATAGTGCATGAAACATGTTTTGAAAAGCGCAGAGTCCTATACAATTACAAGGCAGTACTATTTCTGTAAATTACCAGAAGTGTGCTTACATGGGGTCAAACAGATCTAAGCTTAGAATGCAAAGCATTGTCTGCTCTCAGAACCCTGCTTTTAGAGGAGCTCCTTTCCAAGGATAGACATGATTCTAGGTTGCCAGGATCTGATCTGGTGCACTCCAGTTCCACAATCATTTATGGATGGTTTCATATGCCAGACCTTGTGGGTACAAGAGTGATTATGATTAGTCCCTGTCTTTGCAGAGCTTTGCAGTCCACTAGAAAGAGACAAATATGTATTGAGATCATCAGAAAACGGAGGGATAAAGAATGTAATAGAGAGAGCCAAGACTGCAATGCATAGGAGGAGCACTCAAGGCCTGAAAGGGGGCCTTTTGAGGCAGGATTCCACAAATAGCACTGAGGAGGAGAAAGGACCAGGGGTGTGTGTGTGTGTGTTTGTGTGTGTGTGTGTGTGTGTGTGTGTGTGTGTGGTTGTCTATGCCAGTCGAGCCAATCTGGGGCTAGACTTTATCTTAGATTCTGTGCTCATTTCTATGCATTTACATTTTCTTTTTTTAGTATTGTGTTTCCCTTCATTTCCTAGTCAAGCTCTTTTTGAAAAATGCTAATCTGGTCTTCGCTGTACTAACAGGAAAAGAGATTTGTCTACACCCATGCCAAGAGACTTGGAGAACCCAGAGTGTTCTGGAAGCCAATCTTGCTGGTGAAATAAAGAGCCCATTTGGAAACTAGGGAAGAGCTTGGAGACGCTCCTTCCTCCCTGGGTGCCTGCTTCATCTTGCATTCTTCCCGGATCATTTCCGGACCCCTCACCCTCCAACCATGTGTCTGCTGCCACTGAGGAAGCAATAACCAAGATTTTAGAAAAAGCCAGCTAAACATCTTCTTGCCCTTCTCTATAACCCACCTCCTTCCCCCACTTTGGGTTATCTGAACTTTTCCACTACAAATAAAAAAACCAAATGCAATGATTATTGAAGCCAGAGGAAATAAAGGATGTTGTTCTACTCTTAATGCTTATTAAATTTGGACTTAATCTTCTTCATCGCCATTAAGCCTCTAAACCAGCCAATACACTTAAACGAGGTGAAATGAAAAGACTTACTGTAAGAGATGACAGGAGGCTCTTCGGGAAATGAAAATCTCCAGAGATTTCCAAAGTGAGAGTTACTGAGCCAGGAAGGGGAAAGAAAGAAAAGGATTTTTAAAGCTTAATAAACAGGATGCCAATTAAGTCTCGGGATTAAAAAGCTAGGTGATGTCAATGTTATCGATAGGAGGAAGGGTTAACTGGAGCCAGGGAATTAATCAGCGCTGTGTTGTTTCTAGATTCTTCTTTGATTTGTTTTTTTGGAAACCTGCTGGCGGTGCCTTTCCTGTCTCAGTTTATCCCTCTGCGACATAGGAAGAAACACAGGGCGATGAGGAAATTCCTATCTGCTTGTGTAAAGGTTCAGAAAAGGTCTTTCCCCATTAACCAAGTCCCTAATCCTGTTCTGACACTTTTAAGGCTGTAATTCGGGTGAGCTCCCTGCCTAGTGACTACAGACTGAGACGATGCCATTTTAGGAGGGAAGATGTCAAAGTTACCCAATAACCCAATATAGGCTTGGACCGGGAAAACGACCTCTGCTGGGTTCCGGAAGTGCCTGGTTTTCTGTCACCTTTTTGGACAAAGAGCCCTGTCCCAGAAGCTCTCCTTTACATCCCCCCCCCTGCTCCCTCCCAGGGCACACGAGAAGCAGCTCTAAGGCGTGGGAAGGACACCTCCCAACTTGGGAGGTTTTCCAGGGCCCCAGTTTCCACCAGCCAGAAGTTTGATTTACTGGCACCATCTGCGGGAAGACAAATGGCCCCTTCTGGCTGTGCTGGTCAGATGCAAGGAAGAAAAGGAGAAAAAAATGGAGGAAGGCAGATTAGTAAATCAATAAATACCCAAGTGACATATAAAGAATGAACAAATAAAAATTCCTCACAGGAAGGTGGCGGGTGTCCTGAGATGGTGATGTTGAAGTGGAAGGGGCGACACTATCTGTTTTTTTTTAGCCCAAGGATAATCTCTTAAATTCTGGGTACAAACAATACAGTATAACTCTTATGGTTGCTATGACAACGCAAATCCCTCTCCTCTGATGTCAGGCTGCCCTCCCCCCCTCCTTCGGAATCCAGAGTGCCAGTTTTCTTTCTGCTGTAAATGCTGTGCTTGGTTTCAAGGGCTCAATGATGGGCTCATCTAATAACTCCCTGTCTCCCAGGACTGTTTGTTCCGGATCCTTAAGGTCACATTCTATTTGGGGAGGAGGGAGTCTGACATGTGAGAGACTAGACCAAGGCAGACAGATAGTTCCAGTGAGGCATGTGACCTATTTCTGCTGATGTCTGGGTCAGTCTCTGACCAATCGAAGGTCCAAACCTCTTCTCCCTCCACCTTGCACTGGCCTATGCTGTGGCAGAAAGCCAGACCTGACTTTAGGGTAACAGAAGACCAGGACCTGCTTTGGGAAGCAGGCTGTGGGCTATGGTATAATTTGAAGCCCTCCTGCCAAAAATCTCTTCCCCAGTTGGCCTGACTGAAACTCTCATTATTAGAATCATTTTTATAGATGAAAGCCTTAAAAGTAGCTGTCAAATGAAAACGCTGCCCGTGCACGGGAAGAATAACTAGCTTGCAACACCCCAGCGTAAATTAGAAAGGGAGGACAGAGCTTTTGAGGTACTGGGACACAGGATAGATCAAGTTTGAAGCAGGAAGGGAAGGAATCGGTTCATAACACTGGGCACTCCTCAGGACCCGCTGTCTTTTCACATTCCGCCCAAACCTTTTCCCCTTTCTAAGTCCTAGCTCAGTAAATCTGGAAGGCATTCTTTTGTTTGTTTGGTTTTTTTTGACAATGTAACTCTATATTTTCTTCATGATGTAACTTTATTTTTATTTATTTTTTATTGAGGTATAGTTGATTTACAACGTTGTGTTAGTTTCAGGTGTACAGCAAAGTGATTCAGATATATATATATATAAATATATATATGTAATTATACCATACCTCCTTTTTCAGATTCTTTTCCCTTATAGGTTATTACAGAAAAAAAAAACCTGGAAAGCATCTTGATACTGCCCTCTCACCAGTCGAGCCCAGCCAATCATTAATTCCTGTCTCATCTGGGCTACCTTCCTGCATAAGCCTCCTAACTCATCTCCCTGCTTTCATTTTTGCCCTTTCCCCACCCATTCTCCACCCTGCAGCCAGAGTGATTACTCAAAAATGAGAATGAGATCATGTCACTCCTCTGATTAAAACATTTCAATGGAGTCCTCTTGCCCACTGGGTAGAGTCCAGCTTACTGAGCACAGCATTTAAGACCCTCCACATGGGACCCAGCTCCTGCATCTCCAGCTATATGTCACATCTCCGACCCCAACCCAACACTTCCCACACATCCTAGCTCTGGCTACAACTAACTGCTCCTTGTGATTTGTCAAGCTCATCATGTTTCTGATCTTTTTCACCGGAGGCTTGCTCTCCCTGGAACCCCCTTCCATTTCTTTCCCCTTTACCTAGTTTACTCTTATTTGTCTTTCAACGGTCAGCTTGTGTGTTACCTACTCCAGGCCTTTCCTGACCCCTTCCCCCATCTCAAGTCCAGATTAGTTACTTTTTTGCCAGGGACCCACAGTACTTCTGCCTCGCTGGGGAAATTACACCAACCACATTGTCTTGTAATTATTTGTTGATTACCTACAACTCCCAGGAGACTGTGAGTTTCATGAGGGCAAAGACTGTGTCATTATTCATCATTATATCTCTAGTCCTTAACACACTGTCAATCGGCAATACCCAGTAAATATGTGTTGAATGAACAAACGATACCCAGATTGTGTGGATAAGCTGTCGTTCTTGGTAGGGGAGAGATGGCAAAAGGGGAAACTGAAACTCAAGGGGAAAAGTATAAGTAAAAAGTCAGGAAAATTCTGAAAGAACAGCATTTGAGGAGAAACAAGGCCTATCAGATATTAAAACATGTTACGATGCTACCTTAAAACAGTTGAGTTCTTGAGGAAAAAAAAATGCCTATTAACAATCCTCAATACGTGTGGGAAATTAGTACATTTCAAAGATGACATGTCAAATCAATGGGGGAAAAGGTGAATTATTCAAAAATTATATTTGCATAATGGGCTAGCTGAATTCTCTAACTTATTCTTTACATCAAAATTAATTATAGGGGCTTCCCTGGTGGCGCGGTGGTTGAGAATTTGCCTGCCAATGCAGGTGACACGGGTTCGAGCCCTGGTCTGGGAAGATCCCACATGCCGCAGAGCAACTGGGCCCGTGAGCCACAATTACTGAGCCTGCGCGTCTGGAGCCTGTGCTCCGCAACAAGAGAGGCCGCGATAATGAGAGGCCCGCGCACCACGATGAAGAGTGGCCCCCGCTTGCCACAACTAGAGAAAGCCCTCTCACAGAAACAAAGACACAACACAGCCATAAATAAATAAATAAATAAATTTAAAATCCCAAATGTAATTCTATAAAAAAAATTAATTATAGATGAATCAAAGATTTTAATGTGAAAAATGAAACCTTAAAAGTACTAAAAGAAAATATGGGAGAATTTAAATACATATAATCCTGGAAAGGGGAAGGCCTTTCTAAGCAGGCCACCAATCTAGAAATCAGTAAAAAAATTGATAAATGTGACCACATAAAAATTTAAAATTTCTGCACGGCAAAAATATACATAAACAAAGTCAAAAGACAAATGACAAGCTGCAACAAGATATTCGCAGCACTATGACAAAGGACTAATTTCCTTAGTTTCCAAAGAGATCAAACAAGTCAAAAAGAAAAACACCAACAAGCCCAAAGACAAGCAAGCAGATGATATGAACCGCCAGTTCACAGAAAAAGAAATACAAATGGCAAATAGACATATTAAAAAAAAGTTTAACCTTGCTCCTAAACAAAAGAATGCAAATTAAAACAGCAAGATGCCCTTTCTTCACCTACTGTACTGGCATATGTTTAAAAAGATTGATAATATCCAGTGTTGATGAGGGCATAGGGGAACAGACAATTTAGCTACTATAATTTTTAATGTACATATCCTCTGACCTAGCAATTTCACTTAAATAGCATCGTGATTAAGAGCACAGGCTCTGGAGTCAGACTGCCTCCATTCAAGTTCTGTCTTGACAACTTAGCTTTATGACCTTGGGAAAGTTCCTCAAACTTTTTTTTAAGCCTCAGTATCCTTATCTGCAAAATTGGGATAATAATAATACTGTCTTAGTCTGTTTGGGCTGCTATTGAAAAATACCAAAGACTGGGCAGTTATAAACAACAGAAATTTATTTCTCATAGTTCTGGAGGCTGGGAAGTCCAAGATCAAGGTGCCAGCAGAGTCAGGTTCGAGAGAAGGCCTTCTTCCAGGTTGCAGACAGCCACCTTCTTGCTACGTCCTCATATGGCGGAAGAAACAAGGGGGTCTCTCTGGCCTCTTTTAGAAGGGCAGTAATTCCGTTCATGGAGGCTCTGCCCTAATGACCTATTCACCTCCCAAAGACCCCATCTCTTAATACCGTCACATTAGACATTAGGGTACATGGGCATTAGGTTTTCAACGTATGAGTTTTGGGGGCGAAGACACAAACATTCAATCTAGAGCAAGTGCTTACCTCATAGAGTTGTTATAAGTATAAAATGAGATAAGTCATATAAAGTACTTAGCACAGTACCTAGCATATAATAAGCATACAACAAATGTGAGCTGTCATTATTATTATTGTGCCCAAAGAGGCATTTATTAGTAAACCCATTGCAGTATTATTTATAATAGCAAACAAAAACAAAACAAAACACCCTAGAAACAACCTAAATATCCTTCAATAAGGAATTGATTTACTAAATGATGCCATACAGTGTAGTGTTATGCAGCCATTAAAAAGAATGAGGAGAGATACATCTATATGGATCAATATGACTAAATCTCTAAGTTATGAAGTGTATAAAATGTATGATTCCACTTGTGTAAATAAAAAAGGAAGTATGTCTCTCTTTCTCTCTCTCTCTCCACACACACACACACACACACACACACACACACACACACACGTGTGTTTTTTTGTTTTTCTGGAAGGTTATTCAAGATACTGAAAGTAGTGTTCATCTTTGGAGAAAGATGCATACTTTTATGCACTGTTTGATGTTTCCATCAGGTACACATATGTTTTTTTAATTTAAAGAAATGACCTGATAAACTCTGATCCTGTCACCGTTCACAACCCTTCAACTGCTTCCCACCTCACTCTGAGTAAAAGCCTAAGTCATTCCAATGGCCTGCAAGGTCCTCGTGATCAGACCTCTTGCTCTGCCATTGACTCTCCAACCTCATCTCCTGCCATTCTCTCCCTTGCTTCCTCTGCTCCAGTTACTCTGGCTTCCGTGCTGCTCCAATAACATACCAGCCAGAGTCCTACCTCAGGACTTGCTCTGACTATTCCCCTCTGCCTTTGAAGGTATTCACACGGCTCACTCCCTCGCTGCCTTTAAGTCTTAAGCTCAAACGCCACATTCTCAGTGAGGTCCCCTCTGCCCCTGCCTCATTTAAAATTGCAACTCCTGACATTTCTATCCCCATATTCTGCTTTACTTTTTCCCACAGTATTTATAACAATCTAATATACTATATATATTCCTTACTACTTTATGGCCCATCTCTCTCCACTATCATGTAAGATTCATGAGGGCAGGGATTTGGGTCTGTTCCGTTCATATTCATTGTTCTATCTCTAGTGCCTAGTGTCTCACAAATAGTAGGTACTTAAAAAATATTTGTTGAATGAATGAATAAAAGATTTCCAGGCAAGAAGGAGCCCAAGAACTCAGCCCTTCTTTTTCCTTATCCCAGATCCCTTTGGGATTCTCTCTTAATCCTCTCCCTTTTGAATTTCCAACTTCTCCTTTAACCTTGTGCCTGGCACAAAGCTCAAAAAATATTTGTTGTAGAATGGATTTATATATTCATTCTGAGATATGTGATCGGCAACTAAAGAGTAAGAGCCCAGGAGTATTTGAATTTTAGCAGGGATCAAAACGTATTGGCAAAGGGATTAGCCAGCTTCTTGGCACCCCCAAGATCTCCCCACAGTAACTGGTACATTTGTCACAAACTTTGGGGACCCACGACCTTCTCTTTCCCCTTCCACTTATTTAATGACCCCATGGGCCTAGCAGTAGCTTTAAGATTACTGTTTGATTTTTAAGGTTCCCAGGGCCTAAAGAGAGTGCATAACAGGAAAGACAAACTCACATTGCAAACTATGAATATTCTTAAGGAAATACACACACATAAGTAGGTATATACACATGTAATTATGTGCATACACATTTACATATACCAGTTGTCAAAAATATATCAGGGCAATTTCCAAGCAACTCCCCACAAACAACAGCAATATTTTATATTCTTAAAACAAGAAAGTCCTTGAAAAATTCTCGGTCTTGCCAAGTCTTGTATCTTTTATGGGTCAATAAAAAGGTAATCCCAGATCCAGGCATTTCTAGATCACTCAGGTTGGTTTCTCCTCCAAAGAGGCAGGAGACAGGATGAGCTCTGCTAATAGAATTATACCTGGATACGTGTGGGAGGGGCTGTGGGGTTCGAGCGTCTTAGAATCCTCTCAGCTCCCATCCAGTGTCCATACTTTTCTTCCTCCAGCACTGACTCAAGTACCCTCTCCAACACCCTTGTGGAGACTGGTCATTTCTGGGAGGTGGGAATGGTGGCTGCAGAGCTTAGAGTCTGATGGGAAGTTGTACTATCTGGGATATCGAGCAAGACCTCATGGCAGTATCCCCCCAACCAAGTGACTAGCAATAAAGTCATAAGCATGAAAGAGCTCAGAGAGGAGAAAAATGGTGGAGTCAAATCCATCAGCTTAAGAAAACCAAGTCATTGGTCTGAAAGAATGTCCTGTTGTTCAGGCATCAGGTCATTTGAAGCTTATAGAGGAAAGAGTCTACTTGTAACTCAGTGGTCCTTAAACTTTAACATGCCTGTTAAAAGTCAGTTTTGTAGGCTTCATTCCCATAGGTTCTTACTCAGTTAAGCTGAGGTAAGGCCTAGGAATCTGCATTTATGAAAAACCCACAGGTGATGCCAATACAACTGGTTAATTTTATGACTTGGCTACTGAGCGCCCAGGCATTTGGCCAGACATCATTCTAGGTATGTCTGTGGGGAGGGGGTTCTGGATAAGATTAATATCTGAATCAGTAGACTGAGTAAAGCAGATTGCCCTCCCTAATGTAGGTGGGCCTCATCCAATCAGTTGGAGGCCTGAATGCAACAAAAGGGTTGAGTAAGAGGGAACGCCTCCTGCCTGACTGATAAGCTAGGACATCCATCTTTTCTCATTTTTTTAGACTCAAACTGGAACATTGACCCTTCTTGGGTCTGAAGCATGCTGCGTGTCAGACTAGAACTTATATTATCAGCTCTCTTGGTTCTCAGATCTTTGGACTCAAACCAGAACTACACCATCACCTCTCCTGGGTCTCCAGATTGCTGACTGTAGATCGTGGGACTCCTCAGCCCCAATTAGTGCACGATCCAATTCCTTATACTAAATTGCTATGTATATCATATCTAGATCTGTGTCTATATCTATATCTATATCTATATCTATATCTATCTATTTATCCTACCAGTTCTATTTATCTGGAGAACCCTAACTAACATACCACCAGTTCCGATTTGAAAATCCAGTCCCCCAGTGACTGAGCACTGTATATCAATGGCAGGAGTTATCAATTTATATTAGGATTCTGGAGACCTAAAGGGTCACACTCTTTGGAATTAGAAGCAGGGGTCAAAATCTGCTATGGGCTCCTGGTTCCCTGGACCCCTGGACCCCGTAAACAAAAACAACTAGTGTTTACTGAATTCTCACAGTGTGCCAGGAACTATGGCAAATATTTACATGAATTATCTTATGTGAAACTCCCAACGGGTACTATTACTATGGTCATTTTATGAATAAGAAAATGGAGACTCAAAGAGCTTTAGTAAGTTAAGCAAGAGAAACACAACCTTACTCCCTTCTTTAATTTCCAAAAGAAGTTTTGGTAAGTGCTTCTAGGGGGGTTTGAACCCAGGCAGTCTCACAGCAAGCCCAAGCTTCTATCCATAATATGACACTGTCCTCTCTGCTGGTCACTTGTGTCATTGCCTGATTCACATGACGGGCTGAAGGATGATTTCAGAGACACATCTGCCTACTGGTTAGCCGGGAGACACTCTGAAAAAACTTACTTTGGTTTCCCTCTTCTCCCATGACCATAGGTTGTTTACATTATTAAATATGGCAACAGCTCTCAACTCTGCATGGCTCATTTTTGAGCCAGGGCTGTACGTTGGGCTTCCTTGGTGTAGGTAGGTTACAACTAGTACCTTCTTCTGGCTCATATCAGCTCTGGGTTGACTATTTTCAGTAGGCCAACAGTATTTATGGATCTTGTGTACATGCATCAATATTACAATTATCAGTAGATATCAGCTTCCAGAAGACAGGATCTAGCAGTTTGGATGATGGGCAAGGGGCCTGTAAATTTCAGTCCCAGGAGATGCTTCCTATCTGTGTAGGTGGCAGTAAGCAGAGTGATGGACCAGATGAAACAAACAGTTCCGGGAGTGGCCCAAGTTCAGATCCAGTAAGAGCTTTCTTAGAAGCTCCCCTTTCTGAAATAACCCATAATTCTCAGAGGAGAGGAGTATGGCTGTTTCAAAAGCCAAAAACAAACCTTCTCTGAGCAGATTAAACCTTCTGCCACAGAGGTAAATCTCAAAACTAAAAAACTGGCCAAGGAGCGATCCCAATGCCCAGCTATCAGCCAATCCAAGGGTGAATCAGATAGCACACAGGATGGGGGGCAGAGTCAAACCAGTTGAGTCAACCGGGCCCTTAACTGTCAGAATGAAAAATATTTCTCAGCTCAACTGATGGCATTAAGATCACAAAGTACTATGGCTCATTTATGGTGGTGGTTGATACATTTGTTTAAGGATCACGCGCGTGTGTGTGTGTGTGTGTGTGTGTGTGTGTGTCCCCTTACCTCTTGTGTGTGTGGGCCTCTTTTCTGCCCCATTGTGCAATTATTGCTGCACGGACTCAAAATTCTTTTGGGCCAGAAGTCTGAGTGGCTTGGCCTAACATTCACCCTTTGTGCAGAGTGAGGTTTTAGTGAGGCAAAGGAACTGGGGCCGGGCATAAGCTCTGAATCGATTTTTGTGGTGTCGGCTGAAGATGCCTGTGCTGTCAAAGCCTCCATGTCTGTGCATTTGCATTTGTTTTCTAATTCCAACCTTACCTCTGCTAAACTGAGGGATCTGTCCACAACTGGCCAGCTGAGATAGGGAAACACTGGGTTGTCAGAGGCCAGGTGTGGGGATGGCAGCATCCGTCCTGGTTCAGGATTCTAGACAGGAAGACAGGAGGGGAAGGCAGGCCACCGAGGTTGATGTGTCCTTCTTGCTTGAGACCGCCCTTCCCTTTTGATGTCTGTAACAGAAATGGCTGTACTACTACTACGTAATTTTAACGTCCCAGGCTGTGTGAGGAAATGCCACCAGTGCACCTGATTCACAGCTACCCAGAAAAGAGAGGCCAGCAGGACCCCTGGGCCCAGATCTTGAGCTCAACACAGCATCACATTCCGGCTGAGGCTCAGGGGCTTGTTTGTCTCCGGGAGCTGAATGGGGGTCCCCCAGGAATATTGATCCATCTATCCTGCCTCTCCCAGCTCTCCAGCGCTAACCAAATCTGTAGGTGAAAAGATGGATCCAAGGGAGAGGTGCCTCAAAATCAGAAATCTGTGTGGGTTTCTTCGAGAGGTCTGGGGACTTGTGGGGCGGCAATGTAAAAATTATTGGAGCCAAATCTGCACATCACCTCAGCTTGCAGATTTTCCTTTCCTTTCTTTTCTTTTGACTTCATTTCGTGATGGCAAAAAAACCCTCGAGCGGCTTTCTTAATTAAGTAAATTAAGGCCAGCTTGCACCTTTGTGCGAGAGAAAGAGCGTTTCAGGATCTTTTGCCTGATGCCTCCTTAGTGTCCCCCTGCCCCGACCCCTAGCTTCAGGTGTGTGTGTTGGGAGGGGAGGGGACCCCATCTCTCCCCAGAGACTTCAGGTTAGGGAAATCTGACCAAGTGGCTAGATCTAACCACAGCCTCCTGGCAAGAAAGGACACTGCAGGCCCCAAGGACAGTTCAGTGTGATGGAAGGGGAGTCAGCCATTCTGGAGGGCTTCTGTTCCTCTGGTCCCCACTCTGCTTCTAGCTTCTGCATCTGCTGTTTTTGTTTGCCTTGGGATGTCAGGCAAAACCTCAGTCCCTCCTTCGATTTCCACAATAAATCTACTTGTCTCCAGTATTCAGCAAGTCTGGGTAGACTTTACTGATGTTGTGGGTAGAGTCCCAGGAAGGGGATCCCAGGATGGAGGCTTCTGCCAGATCCCTTGCATTCTGCTCCCTCTCCTCTCTTCTCTGCTCTTTTTACACTCCTCCTCCTAGATTGTGTTCCTATCTCTCATGCAGTTTCTTCTCACTCTATTAGAGCATCTAGCAGATTAATCATCTAGGCCTCAACAGATTTAAGAACGTTTCTTTTGTGTACCAGTAGCCACCCTCTTTAAAGGGAGGATGGGATTATAAATAACTATTTATTTTCTTGCGGGGTCATTCATCCTCATATTTTCCCATAAGACAGATGGAAAAACTGAGGTCTTAGCCACCTAGCAATCCAACAGTGTTGCTCAGCTCCAGACGCAAGTCCTCTGTATACTAGACTGGTTCTCTTTTCTTCAGGTTACTCTCTCTCTCTCTCTTTGAAGCAGCTTTGCCAGCTGTACATATTCTAATGTGAAATCTTTTCTGGATGCTGGATGATCTTGTTGCTATGCCCTAGGCTCCATACTCCTCTAGAATCTCAGGGGAAAACACCATCTCCTCAAAAGCTGGGAGCTCTTAGAATGCAGCCGAAGACCCTTCCAGGATCCATGAGAGCTGTCCAGCTTGTTTGGGGTGTATGTCCCACTTTTCAAAACCCACTTCAATACTGGCTGAGAGGGAAGAAGTCAGGGAGAGATGACTGGAAAAGGTGGAGAAAAGAACTCTGTCCCAGAGGATCTTTTTTAAAGCCAGATAGCCACCTACCACCGTGGTCAAGGCAGGCAACCCAGTTCTGGGCTTGTTCAGGAAAGATCTATCCCTCCCCTTGCACAAAGACCGCCTGCCTCTGAATTCCGTATGCAGGGAGACACAGCAGAGCTGGGGGAGGGAACGATGGCGAAGGCAGATGTGGTCACGACATCTAGGAGATGCTATCAGAGCCCACTCGAGGTTTTGAAAGGGGTACGTTTCGAAAACCACAAATAAATGTGATT
This sequence comes from Balaenoptera borealis, assembly GCF_965194805.1. Lineage (NCBI taxonomy): Eukaryota > Metazoa > Chordata > Mammalia > Artiodactyla > Balaenopteridae > Balaenoptera > Balaenoptera borealis. The sequence continues at coordinate 91,156,726 of NC_138881.1, read as the reverse complement.
TTATGCAACAGGAAACAAATGTATGAAATTCATTAGCCTCGAGTTAGCGTAAGCTGAAATTATGTGTAAATACCTTTTAAGAAGGGTTAGATGCATTCATAAATTTATGCATAGCCGGTTACTAAGGGCAACGAGCATGTTTTCATAGGAAGCTGGAAACAGAAGAGACTTTAGAGATTGGCTAATCTCTAGTCCTCTGGCCCCTTCCCCCCCCACTCTGCAGTGACGGGCCATCAGAAAGGGGCCTCCTGGAGCCAAAGAGGGAACTAGATGGGAAATGGGTGATTCCTAGTGGTCTCCCAGGTAACCCCCGCCCTCAATCTTTTTCCTCAAAGTTAAGTTTTAGAGAGGAGAGAGGGGACAAACCGGCTTAAATGCCTCTAATTAGCTGGAGGAGCCACAGAGACTCTTTGTGTGTGGGGCTTGGGGGATGGGCAGAGGGCAAATATGAAAAGACGGAGAAGAAAAAGATCCTACCTTGCCCTTGGAGAGATCATAGTCTAATAAGGGATATAAATAAGTGAGAAAATATTACGAGATTATGTACAACACAGCAGGGTATACCCTGGGGGTGTCGAGAAGGGATGAGTGCTGTGTACAAAGAAAGAGGGGATCAGGACACATTGGCTTCCCGATGTGAGAGAGCCTGAAGCAAGTGGCAGCGTTTACTTAAACACACAGCGAACGGTTAGCCCTCCCATCATCCAGTCAAGCCTAGACTCCATTGTAGCGCTCACGGCTCTTCAGAAACAATGGGCCTAGCGCCCCCTGGAGTTGTGCATCTCAGCAGCCCTTCTCAAAAATCAGCTACTGTGACTCCGTCATTTCTAGGTGAGGAAATGGACGCCTGGAGACATGAATGAATGAACATGTCACACAGCTATTTCACATCAGGGTGGGGCTCTACCTCGCTTCTACCAAACTGCAGCCCAGCCCTCTCACAACACACGCCCTGAGATCCCTTCCTCGGGGCCACCCTTAGCCAATACACATTACAGTGAAAGAAGTTTCATCAATTAGAGTTAGAAACGCTTCTTTCTGTGAATGGGAAATAGGGTATCCCTTCCCCTAGGCAGATGCAGACCCTCGCAGGGTGCTCGGCTTGGCAAAGGGACCCCTCAGCTGGTTGTCCTGTGTTGGACACCCTGTCCCAACCTGTACGGTAGCCCTGCCCATTAGCGACATGAATCCTGGGCTGTGGAGCTACTCCAGGAAACATTTGTCATTGTAAAGACCCAGCTCCTGCCCGAGCCAATCCCTCCCCTCCCTGATCGCCCAGCCCCCAGGTGATGGCATCTCAGTGGTGGAAGACATAGTCCCTGTCGAGTTTCTTTCCGATTTTGAAGTCTGTAAAGCGCTGTGGACTCCCTCAGGCTATAAGACAGTTCATAAACATAACATGTTATTATCTCACTATTAAATAAACAGAACAACGATTAAGTCTGATCTGAAAAAATGAATCAGCTTCCTTCACGCTGCTGGAAGTTCTCAAACGAGGTGCCAAACTTCGTTTTTAGTGCCTGTTGAATCAACAGCTCTCTCAGCTGCCTTTCTCCTAGCAGCGCCTTCCAGCTTTGCAATTCCAGTCTCCACCTCACGTCAGGTGGGACCTCAGATGCCAAGAGCAGTCAGCCTCCTCCCCCTGCAACTCTCTGAGGGCTGCGGGACCAGAGCTAGATCTCATCCTCTCCCCTCTGGCCCATGCGACTTGTCTCCCTCCTAAACCATCTGTCACAATTAAGCATAACAACAGAAACTCTTAAAATTGAGCCCATACAAGCTCCTCTTTCTATTGTTCCTCAATATCCTGGGGCCCAGAAGATAAGATTGAGCAAGAAGCCTGGGGGGAAATTTCCCCCCAGGCTCCACCACTCACTAGTGCTTAGAATTCTCTCAGGAGTCTGATTTCTTCCTAATGTGTGACTCCCAGAATCCCTAGGTAATTACAAATAGTTCTGATAAGGAGAACACAGAGTACCAGTCACTCGAACTGCAGCGTGAATGTGTTTATCATATCTTTTTGCAATGAGACAGAAGGATATGTGAATCAGGAGACATGAGAATATCTCACACTGTAACAGAATGGATGTACTCCACCAAAGGTAGCTGTAAAGGAAGTTCTAGTTCTTCATTAACTGTTTCCTTTCTCTCTTTTTCCTTCTTTCTTTCCTTCCTTCCTCCCTCCTTTCCTTTCCTTTCCTTTCCTTTCCTTTCTTTCCTTTCCAGGAGATTATTTCATTCTCATTGTGGTGTGAAAGATTGATGGGCAGAATTTCCCTGAGCCAGTAAAAAGCCAGTTAATATAAATCATCACTAACCCCCTTCCTTCCTCCCTTCCTTCCTCCTTCCTTCCTTCCTTCCTCCTTCCTTCCTTCCTCCCTCCCTCCCTCTCCCCTCTTTCCATTTGGAAGGCTATAATGAACGAACTCATTATGGGGGAAATTCCTTCCATAGGCCTAGTTTAACTGTCCGATAACAGTTTAGTGGGACTTCAGTGGGAGGAACAGGAGAGGCTGTGAATGGCAGAGGGGTTCCTGCTCTTATCTGAGACCGTCCCACTAGGATTTAGCTGCTGTGTAAAGCCTGATATCCGAGGGGGGTTAAGACTGGTGGTGGAACCCAGCATGTGCTGCTGGTTTTAGTGGGAGGAGGGTTTTTGCAATTCTTTTGGAGCCTAACTACCCCTTTAACCATCAACCTCCATCTCCTGGGCAATGCCAGGAGTTTCTGTCTCCTCACTTGTGCCTTCCAGAACTGTTTCTCACACACTCCTTCCACTTTTAAAAATTAATAGACTATCTTTTAGAGCAGTTTTAAGTTTACAGAAAAACTGAGCAGAAAGCACATGTACCCCCCTCTCCCTCCACACCAGTTGCCTCTATTATTAATATCTTGAATTAGTGCGCTATGTTAGTTACAATCAATGAACCAATAATAATATATTATTATTAAATAAAGTCCATAGCTTTCATCAGGGTTCACTCTTTGTACTGTACAGTTCTCTGCATTTTGATAAGTGTATAATACTGTATCCACCATTACAGTATCATACAGAATAGTTTCACTGCCCTAAAAATCCCCTGTGCTCTACCTATTCATGCCTCCCCTTTAGCCCCAGCCCCTGGCAACCACTAATCTTTCTACTCTTTATAGTTTTGCCTTTTTTAGAATGTGATATAGTTGGAATTATGTAGTATGTAGCCTTTTCAGACTGGCTTCTTTCACTTAGAGATATGCATTAAGTGATATTAAGTGTCTTTTCATGGCATGAGTGCTCATTTCTTTTCATTGCCGAAGAATATTCTATCATCTGGATGTACCAGATTTTATTTATTTGCCTATTGGAAGATATATTGATTGCTTCTAAGTTTTGGCAATTATAAAGAAAGCTGCAATAAGCATTGTGTGCAGGTTTTTGTGTGGACCTAAGTTTTCAACTCGTTTGAAAACTACTAAGGAGTGTGGTTGCAGGATTATACGGTAAGACTATGTTTAGCTTTGTGAGAAACTGCCAAATTGTCTTCCAAAGTGGTTGTACCATTTTGCCTTCCCACCAGCAATAAATGAGAGTTCCTGTTGCTCCACATCCTCCTTGCCAGCATTTGGTGGTGTTAATGTTCTGGGTTTTAGCCATTCTAATAGGTGTGTAGTGAATGGCATCCCGTTGTTTTAATTTGCCATTCCCTAATGACATGATGTTGAGCATCTTTTCATATGCTAACTTGCCACCTATATATCTCCGGTGAGGTTTCTTCTCAGATCTTTCACCCATTTTTAAATTAGGTTGTTTCCTAAGTTTTAAGAGTTTCCTATATTTGGATATTAGTCCTTTATCTCTCATGTGTTTTGGAAATATTTTTTTCCCAGTCTGTGGCTTGTTTTTTCATTCTCTTAAGAGTGTCTTTAACAGGGAAGACTTTTTAATTTTAATGAAGTCCAACTTACTAATTTTTTCTTTCATGGACTATGCTTTAGGTATTGTATCTAAAAATCATCACCAAACCCAAGGTCACCTACATTTTCTCTTATGTTATCTACTAGAAATTTTGTGGTTTTGCACTTTACATATAGGTCTAAGATCCATTTTGAGTTAATTTTTGTGAAAAGTGTAAGGTCAGTGTCTATGTTCTCTCTCTCTCTTTTGTTTCTTTTGCTTGTGGGTGTTTAGTTATTCCAGCACCATTTGTTGAAAGGGCTATCCTTTCTTCATTGAATTGCCTTTATCTTTCTGTCAAAGATCAGTTAGCTATATTTGTGTGGGTCTATTTCTTTTTCTCTTCCAGTTTTATTGAGATATAATTGGCATACAGCACATTGTATTAGTAAGGTGTACAGCATACTAATTTGACTTATATACAACATGAAATGATTACCACAAACCACAATAGTTTAGTGAACAGCCATCATTTCATATAGATACAAAATTAAAGAAATAGAAAAACATATTTTTCCTTGTGATGAGAACTCTTGGGATTTACCCTCTTAACAACTTTCATGTATAACATACAGCAGTGTTCATTATATTTATCATGTTGTACATTACATCCCTAGTACTTATTTACTTATAAATAGAAGTTTGTATCTTTTGACCACCTTCATCCAATTCCCCCTCCACTCCCCCTCTGCCTCTGGTAACTACAAATCTGATCTCTTTTTCTACGGGTTTCCTTGTATGTTTGTTTGCTTTTGAAGTATAATTTACCTACAACACTATGTTAGTTCCTGTTGTACAACATAGTGATTTGATATTTCTATACATTTCAAAATGATCACGACAACAAGTCTAGTTACCATCTGTCACCCTACAAAGATATTACATAATTATCGACTATATTCCCCACACTGTACATTTCATACCAGTGACTCATTTATTTTGCAACTGGAATTTTGTACCTCTTAATCTCCCTCACCGATTTCTCTCCTCTCCCCACTCTCTGTGGGTCTACATCTGGGTGCTCTATTCTGTTATGTTGATTTATTTGTCTATTCCTTTCCCAATACCACATTGTCTTGATTACAGTAGGTCTTGAAGTTGGAGAGTGTCAGTCTTTTGACTTTATTCTTCATCTTTTTCTTCATATTGTGTTGTTTATTCTGGGTCTTAATACCTTAGCATATATACTTTAGAATCAGTTTGTCAATATCCACAAAGTAATGCTCTGGTATTTTGATTGGGATTGAGTTAAGTCTATAAATCAAGTTGGGAAGATCTTTGCATCTATGTTTATGAGAGATATTGGTTTGTACTTTTCCTTTCTTGTAATGTCTTTGTTTGGATTTAATATTAGGGTGATGGTGACCTCACAGGACAAGTTAGGATGGGTTTCCTCTGCTTCTATTTTCTGAAACACATTGTAGAGAATTGATATCATTTTTCTTAAATGTTCGGTAGAATTCACCAGTCAAACCATCTGGGCCTGTTGCTTTCTCCTTTGGAAGGTTATTAATTATTGATTCAATTTCTTTAGTCAATATAGGCCTTTTCAGATTATCTATTTCTCCTTGTCTGAGTTTCCGTAACTGTGTCTTTCAAGGAATTGGTCCATTTCATCTGAGTTATCAAATTGGTGGGCATAGAGTTATCGTTAATATTCCTTTGTTTTCTTTTTAATTTCCATGGGATGCCCTCTACTTTTACCCCGTTCATTCATTTAAAAATTATGTGTTGAGCACTTACTGTTAAAAACATGAGGGGCTTCCCTGGTGGCGCAGTGGTTGAGAATCTGCCTGCTAATGCAGGGGACACGGGTTCGAGCCCTGGTCTGGGAAGATCCCACATGCCGCGGAGCAACTAGGCCCGTGAGCCACAATTACTGAGCCTGCGCGTCTGGAGCCTGTGCTCCGCAACAAGAGAGGCCACGATAGCGAGAGGCCCGCGCACCGCGATGAAGAGTGGCCCACGCTTGCCGCAATTAGAGGAAGCCCTCGCACAGAAACGAAGACCCAACACAGCCATAAATAAATAAATAAATAAATAAATAAATAAATAAATAAATAAATAAAACTTATTAAAAAAACATGAATTCAGCATACATTCATTGAATGTCTATTATATGCTAGGTACTGTGGTAAGGTTAGGGATAGCATGGCATTGTCCTCTTGGAACTTACATTCTAGTGAGGAAGATCGAGTTTGAATAAATAAATAGATACATCAAACAATTGCAATTGTAGTGGATGCTAAAGAAGGAAATAAACAGTCAGGAGAAAACTTCTATAGCAAGGGTGGGCTGGGAAACCTCTCTAAGGAGGTGACATTTTAGCCGAGAATTAAAAACTGAGAAGGATCCAGCCTTGAGAAAAGCCTAGGAAAGAGCACTGCAGGCAAAAGGAACCACATGGATGAAGACCCTCCAGAGAAGGAAGAGCTCACATAGGAGAAGATGAAATCAATTCAGTGTGTCTAGAGCATAGTGAGCAATGGAGACAGTAGCCCCAGAAGAGCTCTGAGAGGTAGGCAGGGGCTTGATCCTGGAGGACCTTATAAGTCATGGGAAGGAGTTTGGATTTTCTAAGTGAAATGGGAAGCTTTTGAAGGATTTTAAGCAGGAGAGTGACATGATCTGATTTACATTTTTAAAAGATCACTCTGTGATCTTTCCTTACAGCTGTGAGGAAAATAGAACAGAAGGAAATGAGAGGGAACAAGAGAGAACAAGCAGGGAAACCAGATAGGAGCTATGACTTTTGTCTAGGCAGAAGGAGCTGGGTGCCTGGACTTAAGCAGGGAGGGCAGTGACAGTTGAAATGGGGAGAAGTAAAAATGAATGAATTGGGATCTATTTTGCCAAGCACAGGACTGGACATTACAAGCTGCATTAGCCGGGCCATCCACGGAAGGATGCCTTTCTCTACCTCCAGTTTGAGGATTTCTTCCTCAGGAACCCCAGTTGCTCAGGAGCCACAAAGTGACCCCATTGGTTCCTCATATTATCCCAATAAGCTCTGGGAGTGACTATTATAGTTCCCTGGGCTTATCAATGACATATGTTCGGGGACCACAATTTGCATCTCAAACAGGTGTTTCTACATTCTGGGCACATTCCAAATAGTGCGGCCCTGAGGATCTGTGTTCTCATCTCTCCCAGGTGGGTGACATTTAGAATGATTATTGTTCAGCAGCACTCAGACTTCTACTAAATGGTATGGCAGAAGGAAGAACCTTGACTATCAGCGTGATTAGACAGTGGAATGGATTGCCAGAGGAGGTTATGAAGTTTCCTCCAGCCAGACAAGCTGCTGAAATATGAAGACATTATGTACCAACGTGAGCAGCATCCTTATATTCTAAGGGTGGGTAGAGAAAGCAATTCAAGTGACAAGGGGAGTAAGGTGGAAGGACACGGTCAGGTCTAGGTCATGGGTTCCTGCCAAACAACGCAAGCCAGGACTCACAGCCAGGCTGGGCCAGCAGGTGAATAGGGGAGCTAGAATGAATGCCCAGGGAGCTAGTTACCGTGAGTTATGAGGTTGAAGCCAAGGTCTGAATCCAGGGTGTAAAACCAGACTGGAGGACACAGACAAGGCCTGGAGTCTGAATAGACAGGAAAGAGTAATCCTGCAGAGGTCCAAACCAGGCAGAAAGCAGTGTCAGGAGAATCCTGGTCTAATGGTGGTATTGGTCTTTGGCTGGGCTTCAAGCTAAGAAGAGAGAAATAGGTGGAGATAAAATCAGAGTGGGACAGGTATCTCCTGAATCAGAACAGCTAGGTGGGTCCACATCATAGCTCAGCCAAGGATGTGCCACTGGATCTCAGAAATGGGACCCATCTGCCCTCTGCTTTATTTCGAAGCTTCCCAGAGAGAGGCAGTTTCACAGATTTTTGTGACTTCAGCACAATGCTACGGGCTCTGGGGGATGAGGCCTCGCTGGGTGATCTACTGCCCCTATTTTCTGTAGTCTGTGGACATCCTTTTGACGTGGCAAACAGATTGGAAGTAAAATCAAGTTCACAACATAATCACAAAGAGGAATTTCTCGGACTCTGCCCTTGCCTGTATTTGCCCTTCTTCAAAGCCTTTCACTAATCCTACTATTTCAGCGAGTCTCCCAGAGGTCTGTGACACAGGTTCATTAACGATATCCTTTCACCTCCCCAGTGGCTTCCACCATTTCCCCCTTTCCTTCTCTAGCTCCCTGGGGTGATAATCTGCTGCCAAGACTTCTGATGCCTGTAACAAAGGCATTGATGCATTGAGGTGGCCGCTGCTCCTGCTGTCGCAAAGCTGCTTCTCACCCAACTGGAACTACTAAAGCCAGTGCTTCTGATGTGCCCTGTGTACTCAATGCCCCACAGAGATTTTAGTGAAATAGTCCTTTAAATTGGTACTTACCCTTACAAAGCCCTCTCTACTTAGGACTCAGGTATGAGTCCCGGGAGGCAGATCAGAAGATAACCAGGGTAGTGGCCTCTGGTGGGTATTGTGTTGTCGTTGTTGTTATTTGGTTTTCGCTCCTCCCAGCAAACTTTCCCACTCCCCTTCAACTGGTTATAGCCTCTACTTCTGGCCTCAGGGATAAGTATGTGAACTAGAGCTGGCCACTCACAAAACATCCATTCTCTTAGCAACAGTGATTGGACCGAATGATGGGCACATGACCAAAAAAAAAAGGCCATTCAGAAATGTTCCCTGGGATAGATCCATGGACTCTGGGAGATAGAATTTCTCTTCGTGAGGCTTTGCCTGCTGACAGCCATGTCTCTTTCAATATGGAGAAGACCAGTCTGCAAGAAAGGATGAGACAAATGTGGAAAGAGAAGCAGAGATAAGCAGAGATGAAATATAGACCCAGAGAGTTCTGGCAATGTTGAGTCTCCAACCTTGGTTCCTTCCTAGCCTTCTGAACCAAAGCAATCATTTTTTTTTTTCTGCTTAAGGTGGGTTGAGTTGGGTTTCTGTTGTTTCTTATTTTTAAATGTCCTGATTAATTACAACCTGAGAGTTATACTCAACATCTTCCCTCCCCCTCAACTCTGAGGTCTAGGAGGGATCTTAGATGTCCATTCTTTCTTCCATTAGGATGACATCTTTCCTGCGAAGCTCTTTCAGCTTCTAAACACATAGTTTCTCAGTGGACCCACCTCCTAGACCCTCCAGACAGAACAATACATATGTGAATCCAAGGGTGAATCCAATTTAGGCTGCTAAGTTAGGCCCCTTCCACATAATCACTCATTTAACAAATATTTATTGAGCTCTTACTATGTGCCAGACACTGTTCTAGGAGCTGAGAATATAGAAGTGAATAAAATAGACAACATTTCTACCCTCATGAAGCCTGTATTCTGATGATAATTAGATAACAAATAATTACACATATAATTTAATCTCATCAGTGTTATAAAGAAAAATGGAGCAGGTTAATAAGATAGGAAGTGATGGGGTAGAGTGCTATTTTAGGCAGTATGAGCTGGGGAGGCCCTCCAAGGAGTGAACAGTCGTGAATAAAATGTGGATACGAGTCATGTGGATATTTAGGAGAAACATAGTTTAGGCTAGGGAGACAGGAAGTACGAAGGCCTGGAGGTGCCTGACATGTTCAAAAACAGCAAAGGAGGTCAGTGAAGTAAGGTGAGTTAAAAGGAGGAGTGGTAGGAAATGAGGCCAGAGAGGTAGCCAAGGGCCAATCTGCAGCAGGCCTTGGAGGTTGGGGTAAGAACTTTGTATTTTTCCCTAATTGTGATGAGAAGCTATTAGAGTGTTTTGATCTGGGGACTGGCAGTATCAGATTGACCTTTTACAAGCATCCCTCTGGCTGTGGTGGAGATAATGGATTGTAGGGGGTGAAACAGGGAGGCAAGACAGGAGATTACTGTGTGAGTCCAAGTAAGAGATGATGGTGGTTTCAACTAGGGTGGCAGCAAGGGAAGCAGTGAAAAGTAGGTGGATTCAGCATCTAGTTTTCTTTTTTTTTTTTGGTTTTTTTATGACCAGAAAACAAGTGAGAATTTTTAATTCACAGAGGATGAAAACACAAGACACTGATCTCATTATACATACAATATTACAATAAGCTGATTAGCTGTGGACTATTAAAACATTTAAGACTTCACATACACACGTGTACTTTGAAACAAGAAACACAGGACAATTTTAATCTTTGATATGTCATAACTACCAAGAGAAAGAACACTGATTTGAGTCTAATTGTTTTCCTGGCATGCAATCACTATACAGGCCAGGCCGAAAGCATACTGTATATTGTTAAGGACATCTTTAGGCAAACATAAACATTCTCATTTGGGAGCTTTTTCTCCCTACCCAAAACAATCTGCTTTTCCATCGCTGTCAAGTAGCTTGGTTTGTTATCAATTTAACCAGATCACGACAACAAACAACATTTTCACCACAAAACTCAGGTGAGAGGTTTTTACACAGGTCATACAAAAAATATTTGTTCCCAAGAAAAGCAATCTGTAAGTTATAGATGCAACCCTAAGAAAAAGAGTCTTGGTTACAAATCATTCACTTTCAAATATTGATGAAGAAATAAAGAATGGAGGGGTGGGTAGGGGTGGGTGGCAGAGGCAGTGGCATGGCAAGAAGCACAAAAGCACAAAAGGTGTGAAATGAGGAAAATATTTGCCACAGGAAATACTGGATTCAGTTGATTTTTTTTTTAAATGAGGTATCATAAGAGTGTGCCAGTAAATGCAAAAACAAAACAAAATTAAAAACCAAAATGCACATTTCCAATGGAAAAACCTCTAAACCTCTTATAGTTTTCTTTATTCAGATTAGACATTTCATATACAGCAGTTAATCTAGAAAAATACATTTAAAAAAATCTTCAGCAGACCATGCTCTCTGTAACAAAACTTTCCAAACCCTGTTTTATTATACAAACCAATCTACAATAGTAGTGTAAAAAGAAATTCTCAAGTTTAGCAATGTCATTTTCGATCTGACATCCATCTAATTTACATATGGGTTTCCACTATTCGTATTGCAGAGTTAGAATTCTGTAATAAATTTTTTCTAATGTATTCTGTACATATTAAATAATCTAAAAGGTTCCTCTTGTAGTGCATTTACTATTTAGCAAGTCTATTCAGCATTTTTCCAGTACCATTTGCATTACAGTGATTTGCCTGTAAATGTAATTAAAATCTAAAAGTACACACAGTTAACTTTCTCAAATAACGGTCTATTTCTGGAGGGAACCTAATATTCACGGAAAAGAATTACCAATATCGTGATTAGAAATGAGGGGTTAGAATGCACTCTGAGACTATATAGCACAATTATAAACATAAGCTAAAGGACAGTGAGTCTTTAGCCTGTATTTACATCAAATAATGTTGGTTTCCACAGGGTCATACCAAGAACTCAGTATGGCACTAGATAGGATTGTTAGCTACAAGTCAGTGTAGCACAGACAGCCCCCAAATACCCTGAACTGGCTTATGCTAAATTAAAGTCCAGTATATTACAGTGTTTTAAGTACTATTTGTGTGCTGCTGTGCTACTCCGTAAAGACAGCAAGCCTTCATCAAGGGATCGCATCTGGGTTATAATGGGTCCTAGCAATCAGAATGCCACTGTATGCAGAAACGCTGAAAAAAAAATACACAGGTTTCAAAACAGATATACTTCATTTTGTTTAAAATGCCCAGGAGCATTTTCAAAATAACTGATAGTAAGTATTGTTCTATAGAGTGATGAACCTATTGAATCATGAGAAGAAATTCTACATTATCCAGTTTGAGGAGAAAAAATGTAGTATTCTTACCAAATTATCCAGTGTATATGACTGGTTAGAATCGCAAGTTTTGATTTTTACTGAAATTCAGAGTATGAAATGCAAACATTCAGGATAAAATTAATTCAAACGTACACACAGTTCTATCAACTTGCAACAAAGCAGCAAATATGAGGGCCTATCACACATCTGGACTCTCCCATTCCTTTCTGATCCCTCAGAAAAGTGCAAAATCAAAGAGTCACTGCTTGGTCCAAACATAAAATACATCAGGTATAAGGACTTGGAATCTGATGAAATCCGGCTTCTATTCCACAGGTTGTCTTCAGTAAGAGTCAACGTCCAAAGATGGAATTTATCTCAAGAAGAATTAACTCTACAAACTGATTCTGGTAGACGGTATGAACTGCTATGTTACCAGTCTCTTTCTCTGGCTTTAACAGAGTGGGACCAGACACAATTGCTATACTCTGATATGTCATTCTGTTTTTTTCTCCATTTTCTATAACTCTTTTGAGATGTCTAAACAGAGTCTGCATTGTGTCCTGATTTGGCTTTGGCAACTGTTTGATTAGATCCTTCACAGCAGAGACACGCTGTCTTGGTTCTTGTTTAACTGCATTAACAAAATCATTAAAATGATCAAATGTAAGGAGAGGTTCTGGTAATTCTCAAAAAAACATTTTCAGTGCTCCAGTGATGACATGAATATCTTCCCATTTACTATCCTTCAAGTCCAATTTCTCATCGTGGTTGACTGCAAACCTCAGCTTCTGGATCACTGCAAGGTTGCCACTAACTCTGTAAATCCCATTAACATCCAACCCATATTGTTCAACATGTTCAATGCACAATTTCACAAATTTTGGCACTGTGCCATTCTCTCTCTGACACAGATTAGCAAGATTGGCTCCAAATACCTGATCTTTAACATAACCGTTTTCACGAACAGCTTGCAAAGTGGGGCATCGTGTAAGAAACTTCTTTAAGTTTTTCTTGTTTTTCTTCTGTTCTGAAGAATCTATGCTAGATACTTTTGTGGAACGCAATTTCTTCAGATCCTTATTGTCCTTTCTTTATCGTGCTTTTCTATTCCCGGTGAATCTGGTATATCGTCCTCAATTGCTTCATCGGGTTCTACTGTCTGATTACTGATAGTGCTACTAAGAACTTTAAAACCACTCATTGATAACAGCGTCATTATCAAACTGAATCAGCAGTTCTGTTCCTTGACGGGTTTTCAGCTCAAATACATTCTTTTTGCTGGATTTATCCTTTGAAGCCATCTCAATCGTCGCCCCCTTAAAGTCCACTGTGAACTCTGGTTTGGATTGATTACTCCCAAATCAGCTTGTGCGACTTCCTTGAGTTCTGGTAAACAGTAAAGATGAACCCTGCAACACGGCCCAAGAAGACAATCAGTTCTTTCGAACCTTTTTCCCATTTTCCGTAACTTTTGTTGCATTTAATAATCCATATTTCTCTTGACCCTTTGGACTGCTGGCTGTATCTTGGTTCTTTGGTGAAGAGGGAGAAGACTCATTTTCAGAGTAGCAGGGTTTTGAGCCAGTTGGAGATTCCTTGTCATTGGTGTCCAACACAATGGTGCTATGTCTCCACTTTGTTAACACTATTGGTTCTTGCAGCCGCCTGTCCAGACTCCTACTTTCAATAATTTCTCTTTGCTGCTGAGATGAGGCATTATACTTTGGCAACTCCCATTCTGACCGAGATCCATCTGCACTGTAGTAATATTGTCTACCTTGATCGTCAACTTGCTTGAGCCACTCTTGATCTCTTGGACTTTGGGAATCTCCTTTGCTTATGTTTGTATCTCGAGTCCAACGAGGGGGTTTCCAAGTTCTTTCCTGTGTTCCTCTGTTATAGTAATAACAATGCCCTGAACTATCTTTATGAGGTTCCCATTCTCCATTAATCTGAATTGCTGGGCTTCCGGGGATTGGGGGGGAGAGACGACTGGGATATTTTCAGTTCTTGCAGGTTAGTGTAGACAGGAGAATCTGGCCGCCCTTGATTTGGAGGTGTTGTCGCCCTTATCTGCTCAGTGGAGCTGCTGCTAAGCTCATCACCGGACTCTGAATCCTCATGTATCCGTTCTGAGGCTTCTCCTGCTGAATCACAAGACTGTTCCTGGGAGAAGCCAGCTTTCTCTACGTCCGAGAACTCTGGACCGGGAAAGTGACCAAATAAGCGTGTCCTATTCTGGCCAGAAACTTTGGGAGAATGTGAGTCACTGTTGAACTTTCCATTATTATGGGTCAGGTTCAGGCTGAGGTTGACAGTCTGACCTGGAATATAATTGGGTCCAAAATTCTGATTGGCATCACGAATAAGACCTGTTCCTTGAACAGACGGCAATGGCTTTCCAAAACTTGAAAGCTCGGGCAATTTGTTCACATTTTCTGTTGACCTCTGAAGATGGAGACTCTGCATCGTTTTCACAGAATGATTCGGCAGCCCCGCTGTCTGTTGCACAGGCGGCATCAGGGCTCTGCGGCCGACCTCCCTCACATACTGGGCAGGCACACAAAACGCTTTGGAGTTCTCATCCAGCTTGACCTGCCACCAGTCATCGCTGGTCTTCTTCACCAGGATGTATCGCTCCCCTTGTTTTATCACGACCTTTCTGTCCTTCGCTTCGCATTCTTAATCATACTCCACTTCAATATACACGTGCCCTGGAACAATCTTCCCACCTCTGTCAGCCGTTTTCTTTCCATAATATTCACCTCTCAAAAAGGATGCTTTGCCACATTATGACTCTGTGGCTTGTTGGAGCAATATGGCTTAGAAGGAGAACTAAACATCCAGTCTTACGTTTAAACCGAGGGCCCGGTGGCCTCGCGGGGGCCGGCTCCCTCCTGGCCGCTCGGCGGCGGCGGCGGGGAGCCCAGGCGAGCCCGAAGGGCGCTCGCTCGGCCGCAGCCGGGCCAGCGGGTCCCCATCAGCATCCATTTTAAAGGCAAAGCCAGTTAAAGCGAGTAAGCCGTGCTGATGAATTGGACAGGGAGTGTGAGAGAGGGTCAAGGATGACTCCCAGTGTCTCAGCCTGAGCAACTAGGTTAATCGGGGTGACGTTTTTTGAGATGGGGAAGAATGAGAGAGGCACAGGTTCAGGAATGGGGGAAATCCTCAGTTGAGTTTGGGACCTTTTAAATTTGAGGAGCCAATTAGGCGTCTAAATGCAGATGTGAAGAAGTTTGGAGAAAGGAAATATATATCAAACAAAGGGGTGCAAAGTGGTTGGATGGAAAGGGGGAGTTTCGGAGAAGCAAGAAGAGTTCCAGCAACACCCAGGCAGAGCACATCACGCTGCCAAAAATGGAAAGAGAGACCACCCTGGCGGTCCAGTGGGGAAGACCCTGTGCTCCCAACGCAGGGGGCCCAGGTTCGACCCCTGGTCGGGGAACTAAGATCCCACATGCTGCTGCAACCAAGACCCGGCGCAGCCAAATAAAAAAAAAAAATGGAAAGAGGGCAGATACACTTTTTTTTTTCTCATTATCTCCCTAACCAGGGCCTGGCAAAAATTCAAGCTATATTAATTGAAGGGGGTTTTGTTACTGTAAATCAAGATAGGTAAAGGGACAGAGACTCTTCTAGCATCATAATCCACCAAAAAGGCATGCCAAGAGAATGTCAATGGCAGTGTGGAATGTTCAGCTTTCTCAAAGAGATTCCACCCCGAGGCCAGCCTTTGGTTTCTGCTCTCTCCATCCCCCTCCACTCACAGGACTGGAGAGGCTTCTTCATCTCCATTCAACTTTGGAACTGGATGGAGCTGAGTGACTACCCAATTTAGACACCCACATCAGACAGGGAAGTTCCCAGAGGTCCAGGGGGATGGAGAGCAGAGGCAGGGAAAGTTTTCCCACCGACTGCAAGAGGGGGAGGAGTGCTCCAAAGCATCTAGAACAGAGGTCTTGTGCCCACCGAGGAACTGAGAATTGAGTGGAGTAGTAAGGGCCACTCAAAATCAACATGTCCTATTGATTCGGATTGGTTAGAATGTGTGATTTAAACGGGGAATAAAGGCCATTTTGTGCATTTTTCTGCACCCCGTGTATATATGGGTGACCAACTAACATGCTCTTTTAATCTCTCTCTTTCTTCCACCCAGGGGTTGCACAAGTATTCAGAGCACATGGAAATACTGAACTCTTTGAGGGCAGGAACCGGCGCTTAGTTTAGTAGCTGGCACACAGTAGGCACTCAATAGGTGCTTGCTGAATTTTTTTTAAAAGCTAAAAGAATAATCCAAATAAACTGAGGTGAGAATCAAACCAAAGGGGTAAGTGAGCAGAACAGAAGGAGAGGAGAAAAAAGAAAATGCAAATGTGCGGGATAAGGGCTGTCCGGCTGCACTTGGGAGAACAGTAAGATGCAATAGGAGTAGGGAAATAAAAAGGAAGCAAATTAGAGAGGTTAAAGTTATCATTAGAAAAGAAAGGTAGAAAAAGAAAAGAAAAGAAAGGTAGAAAAAGGAAAGAAAAGAAAGGTAGAACTGAGCAAGTTTTGGCTGCCAGCTTTTCTGCCTGACTTCTGCCAACAGGGTGTGCAGTTTTGTTGATGAAGACTTCTTCTTGGCCCTGTGCAGCAGTAGATCGACCACAGAAGAAAACTCAGAGTTTCAGCATTCAGAGGTCACAGCCAGGCAATGGGGACGGGAGCCAGCCTTGATCAATGCAGAATTGATTTACAATTTAATGCTTTTTTGTTTCAAAGTAAGATACCAGAAGAGGACAACTCGGGGTCAGGCTTCAAGTTCCTCCTGCCAACACTGTAACACTAATAGGAGGAGTTGACATTATTGAACACAGGCTACACAGTATCAGGAGAGGGTGACCTGTGGAAAGGGCATGACAAAGAAGAGGTAGTGGGAAAAAGAAAGGGCAAGGACCTAAAAGAGAAGGCCAGGAAAGTGACTTACAGAGAAATATCAAAGGAGGGCTAGACCTATAAAATAGAAATTGATGGATGAGGGGAGGAGGACATTAAAAAGATCTTTAAGAGGCTTCAGGGACTGTAAGAAAGAGGGCAAAGCAGAGATGTCACGTGGAACATCTTACGTAACAAGTAGCTAGTGAAAGCTATTGTAATATATAACATGATGGAAAGAAGGGTGTGCATGTGGAGGAGGCACCCCAGCACTTAGTGTCTGCATGTAAATAAAGAGTGGAAATTCTATGGCTACCCAGCCAGTGGACCCCTGATAAAACAAAAGTAGGTGCTACAGTCCCTCTCTTTTAAACAGAAAGGAGACTCAGGCAGTGTGGTGACCAAGCATTTGTGTCAATAGAGTGGCATTAAGCATCTCAGTTCTGTCATTTAAAAGGTGACCACTTTGGGCAAGTTCCCTTGATTTCTAAGCCTCAGTTTCCTTGTCCGTAAAATGGGGACAATAAAACCTAAATCACTGGGTTGTCATTAGTATTAGCAATGCACGGACGGTGCCTTGCCCATAGGAGGCACTCACTATTATGACTACTAGTACTAGTACTAGTACTCCTACTACTTTTTCTATTGATTCTATTATTCATCCATCTTTTTACTTAAAGAAAATGAAATGAACAAACAAAATACACTGTTGAGGATTATCCCAGCCCTAATGAAAACATCTTTTTTCTCCTGGTAAGGAAAGAGAGTGAACCAAAGGAGGAAGGGCAAAAGGCATGAACTTAGACACAAAGCCTTATTCAAGTAGGAGAATACTGGCGTGTGTGTATGTGTATTTGTGTGTGTGTGTGTGTGTGTGTGTGTGTGTGTACAGCAAGCTGTCAGAGCAGGAATAACATATACAGTTGGCCCTCTGTATCAACGGGTTCTGCATCTGTGGATTCAACCAACTCTGCATGCAAATGCTTGGGAAAAAAATTCCAGAAAGTTCCAAAAAGTAAAGCTTGAATTTGCCACTCTGTGGCAACTATTTACATAGCACTTACATTATATATACAACTATTTACATAGCATTTACTTGGTATTAGGTATTATAAGCAATCTAGAGACGATTTAAAGTATATGGGAGGATGTGCCTAGGTTATATACAAATACTCTGCCACTTTACATAAGGGACTCGAGCACCAGGGATTTTGGCATCCATGGTGGTCATGGAACCAATCCCCCACGGATAATGGGGGACTACTGTATTAAGACCATAGATGGGGAAAGGGTGAAGATTAGAGTTTAGTGTGTTGAAAAAGTGGTGTCGACCACTTGTGGAAAGGTGTTTGGTGATAGGAAATGAACTGTAAATGGGCAGAATATCTTGGATCTTTTATAATTAAAAACCCCATGGAGGAACTTACACAAGCCTCTTAGATAGCCTCATCCACCAGAGGGCAGACAGCAGAAGCAAGAAGAACTACAATCCTGCAGCCTGTGGAACAAAAACCACATTCACAGAAAGATAGACAAGATGAAAAGGCAGAGGGCTATGTACCAGATGAAGGAACAAGATAAAACCCCAGAAAAACAACTAAATGAAGTGGAGATAGGCAACCTTCCAGAAAAAGAATTCAGAATAATGATAGTGAAGATGATCCAGGACCTCAGAAAAAGAATGGAGGCAAAGATCGAGAAGATGCAAGAAATGTTTAGCAAAGACCTAGAAGAATTAAAGAACAAACAAACAGAGATGACCAATACAACAACTGAAATGAAAACTACACTAGAAGGAATAAGTAGCAGAATAACCGAGGCAGAAGAACGGATACGTGACCTGGAAGACAGAATGGTAGAATTCACTGCTGCAGAACAGAATAAAGAAAAAAGAATGAAAAGAAATGAAGACAGCCTAAGAGACCTCTGGGACAACATTAAATGCAACAACATTCGCATTATAGGGGTCCCAGAAGGAGAAGAGAGAGAGAAAGGACCAGAGAAAATATTTGAAGAGATTATAGTCAAAAACTTCCCTAACATGGGAAAGGAAATAGCCACCCAAGTCCAGGAAGCACAGCGAATCCCATACAGGATAAACCCAAGGAGAAACATGCCAAGACACATAGTAATCAAATTGGCAAAAATTAAAGACAAAGAAAAATTATTGAAAGCTGCAAGGGAAAAACGACAAAAAATATACAAGGGAACTCCCATAAGGTTAACAGCTGATTTCTCAGCAGAAACTCTCCAAGACAGAAGGGAGTGGCATGATATACTTAAAGTGATGAAAGGGAAGAACTTACAACCAAGATTACTCTACCTGGCAAGGATCTCATTCAGATTCGACAGAGAAATCAAAAGCTTTACAGACAAGCAAAAGCTAAGAGAATTCAGCACCACCAAACCAGCTCTACAACAAATGCTAAAGGAACTTCTCTAAGTGAGACACACAAGAGAAGAAAAGGATCTACAAAAACAAACCCAAAACAATTAAGAAAATGGTCATAGGAACATACATTTTGATAATTACCTTAAACGTGAATGGATTATTTTATTTTTATTTTCATTTTTTATTTTTTAACATCTTTATTGGAGTATAATTGTTTTACAATGGTGTGTTACTTTCTGCTTTATAACAAAGTTAATCAGTTATACATATACATATGTTCCCATATCTCTTCCCTCTTGCATCTCCCTCCCTCCCACCCTCCCTATCCCACCCCTCTAGGTGGTCACAAAGCACCGAGCTGATCTCCCTGTGCTATGCGGCTGCTTCCCACTAGCTATCTATTTTATGTTTGGTAGTGTATATATGTCCATGCCACTCTCTCACTTTGTCACAGCTTACCCTTCCCCCTCCCCATATCGTCAAGTCCATTCTCTAGTAGGTCTGTGTCTTTATTCCCATCTTGCTCCTAGGTTTTTCATGATCTTTTTCTTTTTTCTTAGATTCCATATATATGAGTTAGCATACAGTATTTGTTTTTCTCTTTCTGACTTACTTCACTCTGTATGACAGACTCTAGGAACGTGAATGGATTAAATGCTCCAACCAAAAGACACAGGCTTGCTGAATGCATACAAAAACAAGACCCATCTATATGCTGTCTACAAGAGACCCACTTCAGACCTAGGGACACATACAGACTGAAAGTGAGGGGATGGAAAAAGATATTCCATGCAAATGGAAATCAAAAGAAAGCTGGAGTAGCTATACTCATATCAGATAAAATAGACTTTAAAATAAAGAATGTTACAAGAGACAAGGAAGGACACTACATAATGATCAAGGGATCAATCCAAGAAGAAGATATAACAATTATAAATATATATGCACCCAACATAGGAGCACCTCAATACATAAGGCAACTGCTAACAGCTATAAAAGAGGAAATTGACAGTAACACAATAATAGTGGGGGACTTTAACACCTCACTTACACCAATGGACAGATCATCCAAACAGAAAATTAATAAGGAAACACAAGCGTTAAATGACACAATAGACCAGATAGATTTGATTGATATTTATAGGACATTCCATCCAAAAACAGCAGATTACACTTTCTTCTCAAGTGCACACAGAACATTCTCCAGGATAGATCACATCTTGGGTCACAAATCAAGCTCAGTAAATTTAAGAAAATTGAAATCATATCAAGCATCTTTTCTGACCACAACGCTATGAGATTAGAAATGAATTACAGGGAAAAAAACACAAACACATGGAGGCTAAACAATACGTTACTAAACAACCAAGAGATCACTGAAGAAATCAAAGAGGAAATCAAAAAATACTTAGAGACAAATGACAATGAAAACACGACGACCCAAAACCTATGGGATGCAGCAAAAGCAGTTCTAAGAGGGAAGTTTATAGCTATACAAGCCTACCTAAAGAAACAAGAAAAATCTCAAGTAAACGATCTAACCTTCCACCTAAAGGAACTAGAGAAAGAAGAACAAACAAAACCCAAAGTTAGCAGAAGGAAAGAAATCATAAAGATCAGAGTGGAAAAAAATGAAATAGAAACAAAGAAAATAATAGCAAAGATCAATAAAACTAAAAGCTGGTTCTTTGAGAAGATAAACAAAATTGATAAACCATTAGCCAGACTCATCAAGAAAAAGAGGGAGAGGACTCAAATCAATAAAATTAGAAATGAAAAAGGAGAAGTTACAACAGACACTGCAGAAATACAAAGCATCTTAAGAGACTACTACAAGCAACTCTATGCCAATAAAATGGACAACCTGGAAGAAATGGACAAATTCTTAAAAAGGTATAACCTTCCAAGACTGAACCAGGAAGAAACAGAAAATATGAACAGACCAATCACAAGTAATGAAATTGAAACTGTGATTAAAAATCTTCCAACAAACAAAAGTCCAGGACCAGATGGCTTCACAGGTGAATTCTATCAAACATTTGGAGAAGAGCTAACACCCATCCTTCTCAAACTCTTCCAAAAAATTGCAGAGGAAGGAACACTCCCAAACTCATTCTACGAGGCCACCATCACCCTGATACCAAAACCAGACAAAGATACTACAAAAAAAGAAAATTACAGACCAATATCACTGATGAATATAGATGCAAAAATCCTCAACAAAATACTAGCAAACAGAATCCAACAACACATTAAAAGGATCATACACCACGATCAAGTGGGATTTATCCCAGGGATGCAAGGATTCTTCAATATACGCAAATCAATCAATGTGATACACCATATTAACAAATTGAAGAATAAAAACCATATGATCATCTCAATAGATGCAGAAAAAGCACTCCCTAACACCTTACACAAAAATAAACTCAAAATGGATTCGAGACCCAAATGTAAGACCAGACACTATAAAACTCTTAGAAGAAAACATAGGAAGAACACTGTTTGACATAAATCACAGCAAGACCTTTTTTGATCCACCTCCTAGAGTCATGGAAATAAAAACAAAAATAAACAAATGGGACCAAATGAAACTTCAAAGCTTTTGCACAGCAAAGGAAACCATAAACAAGACGAAAAGACAACCCTCAGAATGGGAGAAAATATTTGCAAACGAATCAACGGACAAAGGATTAATCTCCAAAATATATAAACAGCTCATGCAGCTCAATATTAAACGAACAAACAACCCAATCCAAAAATGGGCAGAAGACCTAAATAGACATTTCTCCAAAGAAGACATACAGATGGCCAAGAAGCACATGAAAAGCTGTTCAACATCACTAATTATTAGAGAAATGCAAATCAAAACTACAATGAGGTATCACCTCACACCAGTTAGAATGGGCAGCATCAGAAAATCTACAAACAATAAATGCTGGAGAGTATGTGGAGAAAAGGGAACCCTCTTGCCCTGTTCGTGGGAATGTAAATTGATACAGCCACTTTGGAGAACAGTATGGAGGTTCCTTAAAAAACTAAAAATAGAATTACCATATGACCCAGCAATCCCACTACTGGGCATATACCCAGAGAAAACCATAATTCAAAAAGACACATGCACCCCAATGTTCATTGCAGCACTATTTACAATAGCCAGGTCATGGAAGCAACCTAAATGCCCATCGACAGATGAATGGATAAAGAAGATGTGGTACATATATACAATGGAATATTACTCAGCCATAAAAAGGAACGAAATTGAGTCATTTGTTGAGACGTGGATGGACCTAGAGACTGTCATACAGAGTGAAGTAAGTCAGAAAGAGAAACACAAATATCGTATATTAACACATGTATGTGGAACCTAGAAAAATGGTACAGATGAACCGGTTTGCAGGGCAGAAGTTGAGACACAGATGTAGAGAACAAACGTATGGACACCAAGGGGGGAAAACCACGGTGGGGTGGGGAGGGTGGTGTGCTGAATTGGGCGATTGGGATTGACATGTATACACTAATGTGTATAAAATTGATGACTAATAAGAACCTGCAGTATAAAAAAAACCCAAAAAAACAACTAATACTAAACTTTCTCTGGGTTATTTGTATGGAAATATGTTAATATAAATGTTTCAGACATTAAAAAAACAAAAAAAAAACAGCAAAGAAATCCCCATGACATGGCTTAGCCCTTTGTCTGTCTGGTATTAAACGGCGGCAGCTCGAACAGAGAGACAGAGAGGAACTGGATAATCTTATCCTTTTCCGAGCTGCCTCTTTTTGCTTCCCTTCTCTTGCCTCAGAGAAGAGGCAACGTCCCAGAGCCTCAGAGCTGAGCTGGGCTACACATCGATAAAATGCTTGCCTGGTAGAGCTGGGGAGGTTTCTTTTCTTTTCTTGGCCATGTGTCTTATTTTAGTAATAAGCAACAAGCTACTGCTTGAGAATGCTCAGACTGAGGGGGAAGAGGATAAGACAGACAATCCTCACAACTCCGGTGGAAGCCTGTTGCTGGGGGTGTGGGTAGGGGCACTGCCCACGGAGAAATGCATTTTGTCAGTGGTTCTGAAGAGGAAAAGGAGCCCCAGGAGGGGACAGAGGCTGCAACAAGCCACACAGGCAACCAAATGAAAAAGCTGCAAGAATAGCAAGGCTTAGAGTGGCAACAAAGTTAAAAAGCAGAGAGCTTAGAAATGCAAAAGGCTACCTACCTATGCTGTTCTTCGGGGTGCAGGCTGAGGTCAAGGTCAGGGGCTCAGAGAGGAATGGCTACATAATTTGCAAGGCTCAGTGCAAAATGAAAATGCAGGGTCCTTTGTTCAAGAACTATTAAGAATTCCAAGACAGTGACAGCAGAAGATTAAACTAAGCCTGGGCCTTATTGAGCGTGGGACCCTGTGGGACTGCATGGGACCCACACCCATGGAGCCAGCCCTACCTAGGAACATTTTTAAGTGGATCCCCAAATATGGGCTCATTTTATTTTATTTTATTTTTTGGCCGCGCGGCCTGTGGGATCTTAGTTCCCTGACCAGGGATCGAACCTGTTCCCCCTGCAGTGGAAGCGTGGAGTTTTTAACTACTGGACCGCCAGGGAAGTCCCTCACTATTTTATTTAATAAATCAAGATGATAGGGCTAGAATAACTTTTGTGTTGTTTTGTTCCAAGCTTTGTTTTCTGAATTTGAAAACTTTTATATTATTTTATATTGTATAATGTATATTCTATTAAAACAATGCAATCATATAGTCATAACAGTAAATGAAGAGAAAGTGTGAATATCTTTTGCAGATGTGCATGAATGGCCAAGCGCCTGTCCTTTAAATAGGAGCTCTGTTTCCTATTTCCTTTAGCGGCCCCGGTCGTGTGTGATTTTGACTGAGGCTCTGGAAAATGGAGGATAAAGGAGAGGAAGACTATTTCCAGGACTCGCCTTCTCCCAGCCCCATCCTGCACATATATTCTCATTCTGGGCTCTTCTTGCAGCTCCCCTCCCTCCCAAATCTTTCCCTGAGCTCTTTAATGTTCATTCTGCTTATTTGTCACCCCTTGTGGCAGCTATTAAACCAAATCCTTACTTTGAGACTTGATAATTAAATGGAAAGAATTAAGCATTTATCCTGCCTTTCCAGTAGGAACTATATTTCAGCATAATTAAATAGCCATAGTTTCATTTTACTTTGTATTTATTTAACACTTACATGGTACTTACCATGCACCAGGCCTTATTCTGATTGCTTTAGTAATACTACCTCCTTTAATTCTCATAGCAACCACATTTTACAGATGAGGAAATTGAGGCACTGAGCAGTTAAGTGACTTAGTCACACAGGTAGCTAGTGGTGGGACCAGGATTGGAATATAGACAGTCTGACTCCAAAGTCCATACTCTTACTGCTGCCTTAGGCTGCCCTGGCTGAACAAAGGAAGTTCTGTCCTGAAGAATGCCAGCTAGTAAATAGAGATGGAGTGATAGAATTAAGAAATTATTTTTAAAACTGTCATGAATTCATTGATCCAGGCAAAAATTGTCAAGTGAGATTAAAACTATTGTGTGGATAGTTGATGGGGAGCTGGACATCTGTGTGGGGCTAAAGTAACAGTCCACAGACTATTTTCTGGGCATCGGGAGGCAAAGATAATTCTATAGTGGATCTGGCTGCCATCATGCTGATGCAGTGGTCAATCATAGCGTTACTACCAGTGGAGCAACCAGACGTGTGTCTTCTGATGTGCTGCAGTACGTGACATAATGCCACGTTGATGTATACTAGCCAAAGATATTGGACTTGAATGTGATCTAGCCTTTAGACCTAACGTCCTGTTTACGGGAAATATAGGAGATTGAGGAACAGCTCAATAATACCACAAGCAAGCACGTAGACAAATCCCAAAAGTGGGACGTTCTTCAGAACAACTGGCCTGGTTTCTTCAATAAGTCAATTTAACATGAAATTAAAAAAGAGTGTTCTGAAGTTAAGGAGATGTAAGGGACATTATCAGATGAATGCATGAGTTTGGACTGAGTCCTGATTTGGACAAACCAGCTGTAAAGGACATTTCTGGACTAATTGGGTGAAATTTGAATACGGTTTGAGCATTAGAAAGTGTTAAAGAATTTGTACACTGAAGTAAAGAATATATATGATTATTTTTAAAATGTCCCCTCGAAAGTAAATTAGGTCCTTCACTCTCACTCTTTTTACAGCATGATCTGTCCACTTCTTTGCTCTGAGTCCTGGCTCCCTGCTTGCACATTGCTTCCTGCAGCAGATGTTGTTGATGCCCCACCCATGTCTTCTGGGCTTTTAACATTTCTGTCCATGCTAGTCTGACTTCCAACTACCAGCTCCTCTGTCTCTTTGCCTGGAGTTTTTTCTCCAGCCCCCAGAGCCCTCTTTGCCTGCACATAGAAGAAGCCAGAAGTTCCAGGGGATGCATGACCTCCCTAAGACAGCTCTGAATCAATAACTGACAGGAGAGGGTTATCCCTCAGGTGCGATAACTCTGAGATGCATGTGCTACTGTGCTTCCTAGAATTCTCCAGCATGATTAAGCTCCGGTTATCCGCAGTGGTAATTTGCTTTATAACACGCCCATTTATTGGCTTTCTTCTCTCCCATATCTCACTTCCCCACTCCTTTATGGGAATTTCCTACAATCACCTCCCAAACAGAGTACTTATGCTGGAATCCTTATCTCAGAGTCTGATTTGGGAACAATCCAAACTGAAACATTTCCCCTAGAGCTGTCTCCTGTGGGAATGGCTTTTTCTCCCAAAGTCGGAGAGCAAGAGAGACACCACCAGTTTTTCCTAGCGCCCTTCTTTCACTCTCGTGCAACATTTCTTCCTTCTTTCATTCTCACACCATTTACTCCTATGCCTCCTCATTGCTATCATTTATCGGCATCCTGGTCACTACCCCAGATCCATGGAAGATTCTGGTACTCCTCTGTACTCCCCTTCCTGTCATTAGCCCGAGGGCCCCATATGGAGGTCCCAACTCTTAGCTTCTTGGTGCCTTCATCTCAGGTTATCTTCAGCTCTGCTCCATTTCACCCACTGCCTTAGCCACGCTATGGACTTCATCATCACCCACTGCTCTATCTCTGAATCTCTAAACTCCAACTTCCATCCTTAAACTGTAAGATCCCACTTCACCAGCTCGTTTTCTTTTTTGATATTTGTTTTTGGACCTGGCTGCACCTGCCCTATAAGCCTCCGCCCAAAGTCAGTCCTATAATCTACCTTTTCTGAGAACTGCTGGAGAAGATCACCCAGCTTGAAGATCATTGACATGGTCTTCAGCCTCATTTGGACTCTCAGCTCTTAGTCAATCTTTTGCTTATGGTTAACAGCCTCTCTCTCGAGTAATGTTCTTGACAGTTGCCTAGGGCCCTTCTCATTCGCTCCCAACCTCTTCCAACTGGGTTTCCATTTTGCCTCTGAGTCTTGGCTCTGTCCTCTTTTACAATCTTCCTTTTCCCATCTAGTGGTTCCATTCTTCTTCAAGGACTGGGCTCCAATGTGTATGCACAACATTTCCTCTAGCTGTCCCTTCAGGACCCCAACTCTGGCTCTAGGCTTGGATTGGCAGCTCTGCTGGGCCCATCCAACTTCACTGCTTCCCTAGTGCTTTCCCCTCCCCTCTCAACCACTAAAAGGGGATTCAGACAACTCCTATTCATCAATTCATCTTTTCAACAAATAGTTGTTGCGTAGCTCTTGAGCCTGGTGACAGGTGCACTGCCAAGAGCTATGCTAGGTGCTGGGATATGATGGTAAATGAGAAAGACAAGGTTTCTGACCTCATGGCCTTGCACACTGTGACATTACCATTGAAGAAATCTGATAGAAAATATTAATAGTAAGAAGGAACTACTTTAGGTAGGGTAGTTAGGGAACACCTCTATGAGGAAGTAACATTTGATTCAGGACTTGAAGGTTTAAAAGGAAACAGACATGTGAAGAACCCAGTGGAAAAGCATTTTAGGCAGAGGGAACTTCAGATGAAAGAGTTCCGAGGCTAGAAAGAGCTTGATACATAACGCAAATACAGAAGGCCAATATGGACGAAGCATAGTAAGTTGAGGGGAGAAGAGTAGGAGAAATGCATGGGGCCATATCTGGTAGGAGTTTGAATTTTATTTTAAGTGTGATGGGAATCCAGTAGAGGGTTTTGATCAGGAGAGTGACGTGATTTAATTTCCATTTTTAAACGATTACCTTACCTTACAGTTTGGGCAAGAGATGAGTTTCCCTTGGGCTAGGATAGTAAAAGTGGAGGTGGGAGAACTGGATGAATTAGAAATTCATATTGGATGTAGAATGGTCAGGATTCGCTGATGGATTAAATTTGGGGAGTGAGAGAGAAGGAGGAGTCAATGATGACTCCCAGGTTTCTGACATACGTTAGTGTCATTTTTCGAAGATGGAAAACATGGGGAAAGACAGATTGGGTGGGAGGAGGGTGTCAAGAGTTCTATTTTATAGGTGTCGTATTAGAGATGTCCAATAGAAGTCCAAGTGTCGATTTTAAATGGGCAGGTGTATATATGAATCTGAAGTTTAGAGTATTTTTAGGGTCTTCACTGGGAATCATCGGCATAAAGATGGTATTTAGAGCCATAGACAGTGATGAAACCACTTAAGGAGTGATTTGAGAGAGAAGAGAAGAGGGAGCTCAAGATAAAATATGGGTAGCTCTGATATTTAGAGTTCAGGTAGAGGACACTGAGAAGTAAAGATTGGTAAAAAAAAATATGGTATTTACAAAGCCAAAGAGGAAAAGTTTCAGGGAAATAAGGAGTGATCATCTATGTCAAATGCTAATGAGAGGGCTAATAAAATTCGGACAAAAATGTAATCATTGGATTTTTTTGGGGGGTGTCAAAAGCCCCATGTTTTATTATTATTACTGAAGAAGGAGCACCTAAAAAAAGGGTTTGAAAGGTTAAGTACAAGGTCTTAAATTGATCATTTTTATCCTTTTGTTTAATTTTATGTCATTCTACCCTTTCTCAAGCTCCTTTGTAGATCACAAGTAGATTTATTTATTTGTTTGTTTATTTATTTATTTTTTAACACCTTTATTGGAGTATAATTGCTTTACAATGGTGTGTTAGTTTCTGCTTTATAACAAAGTGAATCAGCTATACATATCCATATATCCCCATATCTCCTCCCTCTTGCGTCTCCCTCCCACCCTCCCTATCCCACCCCTCTAGGTGGTCACAAAGCACTAAGCTGATCTCCCTGTGCTATGCGGCTGCTTCCCACTAGCTATCTATTTTACATTTGGTAGTGTATATATGTCCATGCCACTCTCTCACTTCGTCCCTGGTTACCCTTCCCCCTCCCCGTGTCCTCAAGTCCATTCTCTCTGTCTGCGTCTTTATTCCTGTCCTGCCCCTAGGTTCTTCAGAACGATTTTCTTTTTTTTTTAGATTCCATATATATATGTGTTAGCATACGGTATTTGTTTTTCTCCTTCTGACTTACTTCACTCTGTATGATCATTGGATTTTGCAACATAGATATCTCTGGGGATTTGACAAGAGTGGTTTCAGTGGATTGATGGGTATAGAAGCCAGACTGGAGTGGATTTAAGATGAAATAAGGAATGAGGAAGAAGAGATTGCATGTGTATGCAATTCTTTCAAGAATGTTTTCTGTTAATGGATACAGAAATGTGGGGAAGCAGCTGGAGGGATAGTAGGGTCAAGGAAAAGTTTATTTGGGGGATAGTAAATGCTAACTCATGAGACTTCCCTGGTGGTCCAGTGGTTAAGACTCTGTGCTCCCAATGCATGGGGCCCGGGTTCGATCCCTGGTCAGGGAGCTAAGATCCCACATACCACAACTAAGCCCACGCAATGCAACTACTGAGCCTGTGCGCTCTAGAGCCTGCGCACTGCAACTAGAGAGCCCATGTGCCGCAACTAGAGAAGCCTGCACACGGCAACGAAGATCCAGCACAGCCAAAATAAAATAATTAATTAATTAATTAATTAAAAAAAGAATTATTTAGTAGAGACAGCGAAAGTCCTCATAAAGGAGAGAAGTGATGCCGTGACAATGACTTCTAGATATCCTCTAATAACTGTCTCCTCCTCTTCCACGATAATAAAACTCCCAATTCATAGCTGGCCTCATGACCTACTAGAATAAAGGTTATACTTTCCAGGCTTCTTTGCTGCTAGATGTGGCAATATAACTATCTCTGGCTAATAAGATATAACCAGAAGTGTCATGTGACAGCTCTTGGGAACCTTCTTTGAAAGACAGCTGGCACATGCCCTTTGTCCCATCTTTTGTCCTTTCCTCCATCCAGTTGCCTGAAATTTGGATGTGATGGCTGGAACTCAAGCTACCATTTTGGGCCTTGAGGACAAGGGCCACATCCAAGGGATGCAGTGAGTTGAGAGGCACATGAGCTTTGAAGATTTTGTGGAGCAGGGTCACCATATCAACTCTGGACTGCCTACTTTCATTCCTTTATGTGTGAGAGAAATAAACTCTCTTGTCTAAGCCACTATTATTTTGGACCCCTGTTGCTCACAGATGAACCTAATCCTAACTGATTTAGTTGGGATCCGATGCACAAGTGAAAGGAATGGTCTTTAACAGCAGACAGTTCATCCAATATATCAGAAAGCAAGGGTACAGGTAGAGGTAGGTGGGTAGATGTGGTGGTGAGAAAGTAAGGAAGTTCTCATTTAATTCATTCTCTTTTCTCAATGCGGTGGGAGGTGAGGTTTTCAGCTGAGAATGGAGATGGACAGTAGAGGGTTGTATGTAGAATAGAGAAGGTATCAGACAGAATTTAATATCTAGAAGAGCAAGGAGATGGCTTCGACATCTGTGAGGAACCCTCTATTAGAGCTGAATTATTTCTCTCCTTATTTCTACCAGCCCTGTTCTCCTGAATCCTTGACTCCATGATCACTTTTCTGTGCTTTATCTTCTAGAGTACCCTGATTCCGATATCCTCATGATTTCCACCCAGTACTTCCAAAGCTGTGCCCTCTCCCTGAGTTCCCCAGATAGGATTCCCCTGGGATCTCAGTGCTTTCCTAAAACTGAACTAGATTTGCCATGCCCTTGTTGGACTGGATTGGCAGGTTTTAACACCACACCCCATCCTGGTCTCACCATTTACTTTTCTGATTTGCCTCATAGGCCTTCTAGCTTTCTCTCTCTTAAGCAAACTCTGGCCATCAACTGACACCTTCTCCACTTTTCATCCCAATTTTCAGCTTGCTCATCTTTCAAACCCTGGTTCTTGTCACGCTTCCTTCAGGAAGCCTTTTCTAACTCGTTTAATCTACGTTGATTTTTAAATTAGTGAATGAATAAGTTGACACCTATTATGTGACTAGAGTTGATTGCTGTCTCTGAATAACTATCCATAAGTATCCATACACTTATAATCTGTACCACATAGTTGAACACGCGACATGTGGAAGTTTCTTCCCACTCTTTCCACTCTCCCCCTTCTTCCCTTGCACCTTACCCTCTTACTAAGAGTGGGCTTTTTGCAAATAAAAGAAAAGATTCAGCGTTTTCCCCCTCCAGAATGAAGCACTGGAGTCATGCTTCAAGATGAGGTCAATACTAGCCAGAGAGGTTTATGTTGTACATGTGTTACTCTGAAGAACATGAAAGACCATAGATAGTGTTTCTTGGACCAGTTACATCAGACCCAATCTGGAGAGTGGGTTAAAAAATGAAGATTTCTATGAGCCAAGAGACATATGTAAGAATATTTAGGGCAATGTTATTTATAATAGCCAAGGAAACAAACAATAACAACAACAACAACAAAACTGGAAACAACCCAAATGACCATGAACAAGAGAATGGATAAATAAATTGTGCTGTACTCACACAATGGAATACTGCATAGCAGTGAAAATGACTAAACTACAGTCAAATGCACTAACATGAATGGATCTCAAAAACAGTGTTGAATGATAAAGCAAGTTGCCAAAGAATATAAATAGTATGACATCATTATATAAAGTCCTAAAACAAGCAAGCTAAATAGTTTTTTTCTAATTCAAAGATACAATCACATGTGGAAAACAATAAGAAAAGCAAAAAGTAATTAATATAAAATTCAGAAAAGTGCTTGCCTCTTGGAGGAAGAGAGAAGAATGCAAGTGGGGAGGGGTACACAGAGAAATGTTCTATTTATAAAGCTCAGCGTTTGGTACGTGGGTGCTCATTGCATCACGGTTCTTTAAATTATACATATGTATCATATATACCCTTTTGTATGCAGATCTCACAGTGAAAAATTTAAGTGTAGATTTCTAGTCTCTGCTCAGATCTACTGAACCTGAATTATTAATAGTGAAGTTCCTGAATCTATGTTTTCATTTGGTACCCTGAATGGTTCTGTAGTCAGAACTACTGACATGAGGCCTCTTTACATACATAACCCATAGAGCCAGGAACCTGGAGCTGAGAAGCAGGCTAGAAAAAGACTCAGGGGTCCGTGGAAGAGAAGAGAAAGAGAAACTATAGGGCAAAGGGACGCCAGATACTCCTTCCAGATGCCTATGTGTTGCCTGGTAGAGGACTGGAGGTTTTGGAAAAGTCGAGACAATTTGTATACCATTCTTTGAGTTCCATATTTTAATTGTGATTGGTGATAGAAAAGGCTTTTCTATATCTACACACCCTCCCAGATATTACAGGCATAAGTAAAGTGTTACGTGAGGTTTTTTTTCATCTTACTACAAGTTCCACAACAGTATGTGTACTAGTCAGCTAGGGCTGCGATGACAAAATACCACAGACTGAGTGGCTTAAACAACTGTATTTTCTCACAGTTGTAGAGGCTAGAAGTCCGAGATCAAGGTGTCTACAGGGTTGGTTTCTCCTGAGGCCTCTTTCCTTGGCTTGCAAATGGACACCTTCTGGTTGTGTGTTCACGTGGTTGTCTCTCTGGACGAGCATGTGTTTGGTGTCTCTGCCTATGTCCTAACTTCTTTTAATAAGGACACAGTCATATGGGATTCGGGCCCTCCCTAATGATCCCATTTTAACTTAATGTCCTCTTTAACATCCCTATCCGCTGCATTCTGAGTTACTAGGGGTGAGGGGTTCAACATATGAATTGGGGAGGGGCGCAATTCAGCCCATCACAGTATGGAATGTGTACTTTGGTTTTGTTTGTTTGTTTTGGTATGACCTTTATGGTACCCTGCACAGAGCGGTGCATACAGTGGTGCCTAATTCATATTGATTGCCTGATCAATAACTCAGCTAAAAGGTTTGGTGGGGAAAAAGGTATATAGCAATGTGTAAAATGGATTCATCTTTCTCCAGAGTTGACTGGTTGTCGCATGTTCATCAGATTGACTAGCTGATCCGTTATCTTCAATTCCAAATAAGCCAGGCATTAAGAATCCAGGAGACATTCACTCCAAAACATTATAAAGCATTAAGCTGCTTGAAGCCTGAACTCTTAGCAGTTTGACATTTCCTTTAAAAGCTGTTGGAATCCCTCTCTCCAGGAAACCCAGTCGGAGGGAGCTTAGTGTTTTACTTATCCAAGTCTTTGCAGCAATGAATTAAACATGTATCGAAAAGGGAGGCATCAAATCTTGCAGCATCTCCCTGTCCCATGCTGAACTGGCACGTCCCAAGGGCAAGGCCAATCACCTCGTCATGGAATGGCGGAGTCAGACAGATATATTGGAGAGGAGGAAAAAAAGCAAAGAAAACCCTTTCCTTGGCAAAGAAAGAGCCTTTGATTTCTTGGCTCGTCATCCCAGACAGAGCTGCTGAGACAGTTTCTTTGACTCCTACCAGCACCGGCCTGCCCTCTGGGGGATCTGGCAGGCATGTGGGGACTGGGAATGAGGGGAGGAAGCAGAAGTTTGTAAAGGAAAGACACAAAGCAAACCTGGCCAGACCCTGCTAGTAAACATCCAATGTGCACATCCACATCTACCACTTCATTTCACCTTCACAACAACCTTAGGAAATAAGCAGGACAGGTACTATTTCTCTCTCATTATAGATATGAAAAAGAAGCCCAGAGAGATGGAGACATGTACAGACAGCTGGTTGGTGGTAGAGCTGAGGCTAGAGTCCAGGGTTCCAGGGCTCTTTCAACAGACTGGTTCTCCTTGGGTTAAGAATTAATCTAGGGGCTTCCCTGGTGGCGCAGTGGTTGAGAATCTGCCTGCTAATGCAGGGGACACGGGTTCGAGCCCTGGTCTGGGAAGATCCCACATGCCGCGGAGCAACTAGGCCCATGAGCCACAATGACTGAGCCTGCGCGTCTGGAGCCTGTGCTCTGCAACAAGAGAGGCCGCGATAATGAGAGGCCCGCACACCGCGATGAAGAGTGGCCCCCACTTGCCGCAACTAGAGAAAGCCCTCGCACAGAAACAAAGACCCAACACAGCCAAAAATAAATAAATAAATTAATTAAAAAAAAAAGAATTAATCTAATTTTCCTGCCACCCCAATTTTATATAGGGAGCAGGAGGGGATGATTTGCACCACAGATTTTAGAATGAGAACGTAACCTGGGAAATCATCAGAAGAGAATACGAGAATTCAGGGGAAGACCCAGCGGGACTCCAGAGGTCTATTTCTTTCCATAACTCACTTTGTAAAACCACCTCTGTGAGATTGCCTGGCTTGTGCCTCCTCTGAAATATCCACCTTATCCAACTTCAGTAGTGACCCATGAGGTCTCCCTGTGCCACGCCCTGCTTACCACTCTGACCTCCTCTCTCTCCAAGTCTCTACTATTGTCCCACGATCCAGCCGACAGGAGCGTGAACAGTTCCCGGAGCATGCTGGGTTCACACCTCCCAGCCTTCTAACACTTGCTTTTCTGCCTCCTTCAGTCTCATGAGCTCTCCATTCTCCCAGTCTGTTAGTCCCTTCTTGGTCTCCCTTCCTTCTCTACCAAGCAGGACCCCATGGCATGCCCCCTCAGCATTATTGTCCCTTTGCTAGCACCCCTACACTTCATTCACACACACCCAACCAAACCCCAACTGGGGACAGCACAACGCGACTTCTCTGCTCCTACAATTGAACGTCTAAGCACTGCTGGAGGCAAATCGCACAACTCTGGAGACTGCTGCTCCTATAAACTTCCAGTCTCTTCAGCTAGGCCTGCAGCCCACTCATCAGGCCTCTCACTTGTCCATAGTCCAACCCCTCTCACACTCCTCTCGATGATGTCTCCAAACTTTTCACTACCCTCCTCAATCCCTTTACTTGACCCTGCTTGCCTCCCTCTTGGCAGAAAACTTTGCTTCCCACCTCACTGAGAAATTTGAGGACATTGGGATGGATCTCTCCAACTTCCTACTCCCACCAACTACAGTCTCCTCTCCATCTGCACCCATCCTTCCTTTCTTCTCCCCCAGTTTCAGAGGGTGAGGTACCCTCCTCCTGTTCAAGGCCAACACCTTTAGCCAGGCCTTGGACCTACCCCTCCTGCTTCCTCCAGGACCTTACTCTGTCAGATGACCCCTCTCTCCCTCATCCTCTATATCTCTTCCTCAACTGGGTTCTTCCTCTCAGCCTAAAAATTCAAGCCTCTCTTATAAAAACAAAACAAAACAAAACAAAAAAGCCAAAACAAACCCAAACTTTTTTTTTCTTGGCCCTTTTTCTTGATCCCTTCTAGCTACTATTCAGTCTCTTTTCCTCTCCTTCTCATGTAATTTTCTCAGGAGAGTATTCTACATATGCTATCTCCACATTCTTTACATTCACTTCTCAACCAACTAAAGTCTGGCTTCTGTCCCTCCCCTACTACTTTGCTAAATACTCTTGCTAAAAATCACTAGTTACCTACTCCTTGCCAACTCAATGGACACTGCTCAGTTCTTAGCAAATCTCTCTGAGGTTTTTGAGATTTCTGACCACTCCCTCTTTAAAGAAAAAAAATAACAGGCTCTTGGCTTCCACAGCCCCCTGTTCTCCTTGTAATACCCATTATTCATCCCTCTGCACGTGTGTAAGCTCCTCTTCCGCCACTTACCCCTTCACTGTTGGTATTCCCCACTGTTATCCTTAAGCCACTGCTTTCATCCTGTGCTAGTTTCTCCCTGCATGATCTCATTCATTCTCATGTTAGTGACTCCTCTTTTGGTTGGAGAAAAAAAAACAAAAACAAAAAAACCCTCATTCAAATTATCCTCGATGGCTGGGCTTTGATTT
This sequence comes from Balaenoptera borealis, assembly GCF_965194805.1. Lineage (NCBI taxonomy): Eukaryota > Metazoa > Chordata > Mammalia > Artiodactyla > Balaenopteridae > Balaenoptera > Balaenoptera borealis. Next base: position 91,121,521 of record NC_138881.1, on the reverse strand, counting down.
GAGGCTGCACATAGACTGAGGTGGGAACTCTATCAGGTAGTGAAGCAGCTTCAAGAATGGGCAAGTCCCTCCATCTTTTTCTTGGGCCACATGCTCACTTTCTCTGTCTCTCTCTTTTGTATCCTTTTGTCCAGTGTCTACTCCATTCTTCTCTTTCTACCGCCTGATGTCCTCTGTTTATCCATTGTTTTCATCCCCTTCTTACTTCAGCTTCAAATGGCCTCAGCTTGTCATGTCCCAATTTTCTACAATCTTTCATCTTCGACTTCCATTGTTAACTGGCCTGGAGTCTCTGTAGTTCTTAGTTCAAAATCCTTAGAGAGAGATTCTCATAATCCCAGTTAATCTTTTTCACCAGGCCATGGGTCATAAGTCTCTGGTCAGTTTACAGATTGGCTGCCCTTGGGTCAGGGACATACTTGGTTCCATTGGCTGCAAGCATGGCAGGTGGGGGGAGTAGGTTAGATGGATCCTGTAAGCACAAACTATAGCTGCTTGGACATCAGTCAGTGGATGCATTAAGTTCCCTTAGAAGTGCTGTGGTCATGGCAGGCCATGACTAATATCCCCGGTGTAATCTCACATCTAAATCTCTAGCACAGACTCTCCCCAGGGCTTTAAACGTTTTAAATTTTTAATATTAAAATGGAAGCATTTAAATTTCAAAATGCCTGCTAGACATCACCTCTTGGATACTCCCTAGGCACATTAAACTCAACATGTCCCAAAGGGGAAATTCTCCATTTTCTTCTAAACCAGCACTACCTTTTGGATTCTCTATCGTAGTTGATGGCACCACCATTTTATTGCTCTTTTTATTACTGCTCTTGTTAGTACTATCCATAGAGCTACCCAAACTAGAGATCTGAGTATCATTTTGAAGTTTCCTTCACATAAATCATCCATCTTCAATTGATCACAAAGCCCTGCCTATTTTACCGCCTGATTTTTTTTTTCTTAATTCCATTCTCTCCTTTCCACACTGCTCCAGTTTAGGCCACCATTATTTTTCACGTGGATGGTAGCAACAGCCTCCCAACTGGGTTCCCCTTTTATGGTCTTGTCCCTCTATAACCCATCCCTCACACCACAAGTAGAGTGATCTGTATTTCTAAAAACATATATGACCATTCCTCTTCTCTGTCTTAGATCTTGCAATGACTCTCTATTGTCTACTGGATCAAGACTAAGCACTTAAAATAACGTACAAGGCCCTCCTCTTTCTTCTGCTCCAGCTCCTCAGCTACCACGACTTGCCTTTCATTTCACATCTCAGCATCACCACACTGCTTATTCCCTCCACACAGCATGCTGTTTCTCACCTCTATGCCTTTGCTTCTGCTGACCCTCTCTGCTTGGAATACCTTCGCCCTGTTCCTTCCTCCACATGACAGGATCATTCAGATTCTGTTCAGGTATAACTTCCTCCAGGAAACTATTTTGTCTTCTCTCCTGTTTCCAATGTGAACAAGGCAGTCCTCTATCTTCTAATTATGTCCTGGTCTTATTTCTATCATTGCATATCTTCCCACATTGCTCTTCAGAGGGCAGAGCCTGTGTCTTATTCATATCTATATTACTAACACCTAGCATAGGTCCTGGCATGCAGTAGGGGCTCAATTTTTGTTGAATGCATGAAAGAAGGAGAGGAAAAGGACACTGAGGCAATAATAGGCAGGCCGGTGAGACAAAGGAGATGGGGAGGATGAGAGGAAGAGGGAGGGAAGATAGAGAAGATGGGAGGGGAGAGTGAGAGAGAGAACGAGAGGAACCACCACACTGGGTCAAAATCATCTTTCCTCTGACCTAACTCAGAGAGACTAGCCAGAGGGCTGGGACCTGGTTCATCCCCCTTTTCCCTCTCCTAGAATCACAAAAGCTGGCAGAGCTATGTCAAGGGCTGGGCACAAGAAGCCCTGGAGATAGATGGAAATGCAGGCTAAAGGACTGTCAGCTGGGTCACTGCTGACAGCTGTAGCAAAAGGGCAGCAGACTATAAGAGGATGCGGTCCTGCTGGGCTGCTGGAACCAGAGATGGGAGAGCCATTAGTTATTAATAACCATAACTAGGCCGTGGTGGCGCAGAGAGGTGACTGCCTCCAACTGGCTAGGATTCCACTTTTCAAATAAGCCATCGCTTCCCACACCTGTGGGTAATGGCGCAGTTCCCAAAATGAAGCCACAGTCCTATCAGCCAATCCCAGGTGGTTTGGGCTTTTAAACCACATAGAGAAATGACAAATGACAAGGGCTTTGAAATAAGAGGCTGAAAGCCTAGGAATTATGATAGTGTGGCCTGGACTCAAGGAAGACTAATCCTAGTAGAAGCAGAAAGAAGGCCCTTCCCCTGGAACAGAATGCTCCTCCATCCTCCCGTTTCCCCCAAACCACTCCTGGCTCAGGCTTCCCCATTTCTGTCAAGGATGTAAATAGCCTCTCAGTCACCAGGCTCTTCCTCACTATTTGATCATTAATTAGCCAAGACTTGCTTAATCTTTCTACAAAATTTCTCTCTGCTCTTCCCCAGTTAAGTTCTTTACACTCAGGTTAACATATAACATAGTCGCCTCCTAAAGCCCAAAGTCTTCAGTGGTTCCATGGTGTCCAACAAATGGAATCCACACTGCTAATCCCAAGCTCTCTTTCCAGTTTTGTTTCTGACCATCTGCAGTATCAACCTTTTACTCCTGCAGGTCTAGAAACTCGCAGTTTTCTGAACTCTCCCTTATGCTGTCCTACATCTGGGCTTGACCTGAGGATTCCTTCCACCTAAAATGCTCTTCACCAATCTCTCGCCCCGGGACATCGCTGCTAAGTCCATACTCAGAGCCAAGAACAGCCCCTGTCATTTACCATCAGTGTGAAATTGGGCAAGTTGTGTTGCCCCCCTAAACTTCCATTTCCTCACCAGTAAATGGGGGTAAAAACAATACCATTCGGGGCTGATGGGAGAAATACATAAATTTTTAAAAGGTATTCAGTGCTCCTTAGCGCAAACAACAAAAGCCAACTCTAGTTATGTTCAGAAGAGGGAATTATTGAAAAGATAGCAGGTTGCTCACAGAATCAACTGGAAAGGCTGGCTATCCAGTTCAGAAAAGGGTCAGGGACCCAGGGAAGCTGGGCAGGGAGACCCCCAAGTAGCTCACATCTCAGGGTCAGTCTAACTAAAATGCCACTACTGATGCTACCTTGCCACGGGTACCACCCTTGGACTCCTGACCCCCCTCTGCTTAAGTGCTCCGTGAATGGTAGCTTTCATATTAAATCTTCACCATCTTTTGAGGCTCAACTCAATTACCACAATAATAATACCCCCCGCCCCCCAGTTTCCAACACCCTGAAATGTCGATATTCTCACTTGATCCTTTCAAGCACCTGGTCAGGTAGAAAGTAGCCAGCTGGAGCAGAACTGGTTAGGTCTAGGATACATGGCCAGTAAGTGACAGACTGAAAGCCAGGTCTTCTGTCCCTAAATTCTATAACAGTAAAATTTATTGGGTGATTACTATGTGTCATGCACTATTCTAAGAGTTTTGTGTGTATTAACTTATCTAATCTTAATATAACCCTATGAGATAGGTATTATTATATAGCCCCATTTTACAGTTGGGGAACTGAGGAACAGAGAGGTTTAGTAACTTGCCAAGGTCATAGAGCTGATAAATACCAGATCTGAACCCAGACAGTTAAGCCTTAGAGTCTGTCTTCTTAACTGCAACACCCAGGCCAGAGTGCCTTCAGAGCCTAAGCTCTTAACTGCTGTACCGTATTGCATTGCAAGTCTGAGATCTCTTTTTTTTTTTTTAATTTTTTAAAAAGATTATTTATTTATTTATTTATTTTTAATTTATTTATGGCTGTGTTGGGTCTTCCTTTCTGTGCGACGGCTTTCTCTAGTTGTGGCAAGCAGGGGCCACTCTTCATCGCGGTGCGCGGGCCTCTCACTATCGCGGCCTCTCTTGTTGCGGAGCACAGGCTCCAGACGCGCAGGCTCAGTAATTGTGGCTCACGGGCCCAGTTGCTCCGCGGCACGTGGGATCTTCCCAGACCAGGGCTCGAACCCGTGTCCCCTGCATTGGCAGGCAGATTCTCAACCACTGCGCCACCAGGGAAGCCCTGAGATCCTTTTTTATGCAGACTAATGTTCCTCCTTTTTCAGCAACCAGTCCAATCACCTCAGCTAGAAGCGATGCCACACACCTAGTTCATCTCTCACGCTACAGGGTAGATATGTAGCGTTTACAAGACATTAAGTTCCTCGAGGACCATGTGCTCTATCGCTTGTAGCACTTCGTAACTGGTGAGTGATTGAGTGAAGGAGGAAGTGAATGAAAGAGTAAAAAGACAAGTGACTTCAACTATGGAGAAATGGGCATTGGGTCCAGGGTGCGGGTTGGGGGAGGATTACAAACCTGGTCAAGCTCCATGTCAGAGGCCCAGATGATCAAGGCCCAGGGATGACTCTGAGGGTACCCCAGCATCCCAAAGCTGAACTGGAGCCCAAGGTTTGCTGATGATTGGACCTTGTCTTAGTTTGCTAGGGCTGCCCTAACAAAATACCACAGACTGGTGGGCTTAAGCAACAGAAAGTTATTTTCTTATAGTTCTGAAGGCTGAAAGTCCAATGTGCCAGCAGGCTTAGATTCCTTGAGGCCAATCTCCTTGGCTTATAGATGGCCACCCTCTTGATGCCTCTTCAAGTGCCTGCCCCTCTGTGCCTGCATGCCCCTGGTGTCCCTTTTGTGTGCTCAACTTTCCTCTTCTTATAAGGACATCAGTCCAATTGGATTAGGGCTGACCTTGAGGGCCTCATTTTATATTTAATTACCTCTTTAAAGGCCTATCTCCATATACAGTAACATTCTGAGGTACTGGGGTTAGAGCTTCAACATAGGAATTTTGGGGGATACAATTTAGCCCATAACAGACCCCTTCCTCCATCTTACCCTTGGCTTTTTCCCAACTAGGGTAGAAGGGAAATGGGTGTGCAGTGGAGGTAAACGCATTGAGTCACACTGGGCCTTGTTCACCTACCTGGGGACCTTAGGCCTGTGTAACTCTATGCATTTGCCTTGGGCCTGAAGTGGGTAGAGAGTATCTTTTGAGATTGGACTTAAGGTTAAACAGGACAATGCTGGCAACTTTCGTGCATCCCTTCCAGATATACAGAAAATGAAAGTTGTGCCATCTGGCTTTTAATATTCCACTTGGGTGCTGTCTATTTAGTTAATAAAAGAAAACCCTAATCACTGTCCTTTGCTAAGTGAGCTGTTATAACATCTGTTTGAAAGCCCCCTACACACAAGTAATTAAACAAGCACCGTGTCCTCTGGGGGTGAGGCAGGGAAGTCAGCTGTACTGCCAGCGTTCTCCAGCTGCACAATGCTCGACATCCCAGAGTGCTAGTTCATTCAGCAGCTATTTACTCAACGTCTACCATTGCCCAGGCCCCAGGGGAGGGGGTGGGAATAGAGACAGAGAGGGAGGCCTAGTTCTTGCCCTTAAGAAGCTTACAGTCTAGTGGTGGAGAAAAATGGGTAGCCAGATAATTCAGTACAGTGATCAGTGCTCTGGCAGAGGGAGACACCGGGTGCTGTGCAAAGCAAGGAGGGGCATCTCACCCGGCCTTGGGAGCCAGAGCAGGTTTCCTGGAAGAGGAGGAGATGAAGAGCTCAGTCCGGAAGAGGGACTTCCCTGGTAGCCCAGTGGTTAAGACTCTGTGCTCCCAATTCAGGGGGCGTGGGTTCCCCGGTTGGGGATCCCGCATGCCACACGGTACAGCCAAAAATTAAAAAAAAAAAAAGAGAGAGATCAGTCCTGAAGAAGCAGAAGTTAGAAGTTAGTGAGTTAAAGATGGGGACAGGCTGGGGTGGGTAGGTGAGTAGATGCTGCAAGCAACGTGATTGTGTTGCACAAATCCAGGGGGCACCACTCACCCTGTGGTCTATGACAGAAGCTGACCCTGGAGTTGTGTGACTCAGTGACAGAAAGGAGTTAGCCTCCCAGTTTTCCAGAAAACCTTTTTTTTAAAAAACTGGTTGGTGTTTTTTCTCTTTTCTTTTTTTCTTTTTAATTTTATGTTGGAGTATAGCTGATTAACAATTTTGTGTCAATTTCAAGTGTACACCCAGAAAACCTTTAAAAAGCTAGACTGAGAATCTGGACAAGGTCTTATGCTAAATGCAAAGAAAAGGTCTTTAGGAGGAGGCTATGGCACGAGGCAAGGGGGCACGAGTGGGTTTCTAGGTTCCTACAAAGACTGAGTTGAGACCTCCACTGAAAGCATCTCTCCATGCCCCTAGACCTGGAAACAGTGCTGGGGCCTGGCTGGAGAAAGGAAAGGCTGTCAGGAGGTAAAGCTGGAGAAGGCTGCAACTTCAGACCAGGAACGCTAACAGGCAAGACTCATCCCTAACGGAAACCAGGAAAGAAATTCACCGTCAGTCTCATATTTTACAATCAGGAATGGCTCATTTTCATAAACCCACTTTTAATAAGAGAAAGCCCTGGGCAAGATTGCGAAATAAAATAATCATACTGCTTTCATTCATACTGCATTGTGTGGTTTACATAAAGTTTCATTTTCTTTTTTTTTTCATGCTAGCTTCACAATAAGCCAGTGAGGCAGGTGGAACAGGGATTGCCACTGCCTTCTGGCAGATGAAAAAACTGAGGCCCAGAACAGTTAAGTTACCCCAATTCATAGAGAAGCAGCTGAGCTAGAATTCAGGCCCTTTTAGACCTGGTCCATGCTTGTTCCACTCACCACGGAGAAAGGCCTGCCTTTGACAGCTTGCTGGCCAGCTCGCTCGCCCTCGCCTCCTGCCTTCCGGCATCACACTCCTTACATCCACTTCGGATTTTTCTCCCCCTTCGGCAGCTACCCTTTCTAGGCCACATGACCTCATCCACATCCAGCCTTTCTCTTATCTCAGGAATGTGTCCAGGTAGAGAAGCTCTTTTTAAGATTCTACTCCATGGGAGAGGGGGGAGAACCTACCCACTAACCTAATTAATATTCCTGAGAGGTTTGGGAAATGACTGTTACCCCTCCCAGAGAACAGTGCACTTTAAGTTCTCAATGCCTTAATCCAAAGGATGGACTCCAATGGTGAGAATTCTAGTGTTTTGGCCTATTTTGTAGCACACTCAGATCCTACCATGTACGTGCCCCCAGCACGCACACACCTGGGACTAGCCCCACCTGGGTGAGCTAACAAGCTACTCATCTAGTCCTTTGCCCATAGGTTAGACACGTGCCTTCTGCCCTCTGAACCCCACGTACCCAGGGACCACATCTCCTTGACTCACAGCTGACCAACTGTGGCATGGTGGCCAGCTGGCACCGTGAGCTCTCCAGGGAGAGCCAGCTTCGGGTGCTAACAGCACACTCCTGCCTGGTCTGGAGAGCCGGCTCCCCGCCATACGTGCCCCCTTCCTGCCCCTCCAGGCAGCTGCAGCTTCCCTCTCCTTTCCCCTGGGATGCTCTGGGATCCTTGTCAGGTTGGAGCCAGGGGGCGTGCGGCCCAGGTTTGTCACGATGGGAAAATGGAAATCACAATCACAGACACACGTGTGCTCTGTGCTGACCAAGGTACCAGTCCTGGGGCAGGTCCGCTCAGGCCTCTGATAAGACCCTGGGAAGAGAAAGAAGGAGAAAGATTTCACTTAGAAGCCAACGAAGCCCAGAAAGGAGAGTGCCTTCCTGTAGGAAGGGCTGATGCCTGGCATTGAGCTGGAGGAAAGCGGCCACGCTCCCCATAACTGGGAAAAGGGACGGAGCTGCACAGGCCTGGTGAGGGGGAGTCCTGGGGGCGCTGGGAGGGAGATCAGGAGGCCCATTTAGCACTTTGCTCCTGCCACCTCCCTCGGACTGGCAGGTACGTTGAGGGGGTGTCGATTCCTCTCCCAGCAAGAAGTCTGCAGAGCCATCACTCTGGGAAGGGAAGTCCTTTAGTCCTCTGTGCCACTGGCCCGTAGGTCTGAGCCCCTGCTTTGCCCTCTGGGCTTCTCCCTCAGAGCCCCTTCCCGTCCCTGGTCTCTCCTATCCAGGCCCTCAGTCAACCCTGCTGTCCTCCAGCCCCCTCCTTCCACGGTGAGGGCTCCACAGTTTAATTATGCTCCAGCACTGCATTTCCCTGTTCCCCTGGCTATAAAACTGCCTAATTTAGCTCTCTAGATCTATTTAGATCTCTAATTGATATGACAGTTGGAGAGTATATCTCCCCCATCTCTGCCCTTTATTTTCTTTATTTATTTTCTGAAATCTGTTTGCCTTTCTCAAGTCTTCACAACTGGAAATGAAATTAGAGCTGTAAAGCACATCATGCCAGTGGCTGCAATGAAACTAAATCCCTGTTCAAAAATGCTTATTCATATTGTATTCCAAATGTTCTATTTCATGTGCCAATGCTTTTACCACTAGCAACAAGCCATTGGAGAAATAAGTACTAAATGTAAATCGAGTTAGACCAGCCATGGGTCCTATTTGAAACGACTGGTCAGAACAGATAAATTCAAAGAGTAAAGTGGAAAGGGAATTCCTTCTAATTAGGAAACAAGGTTTTGTATATCCTCTCTATCAATATGTTTTTGTCTCCCTTTTTATCTTCCATGTAGTAAGGAAGAAAGAAGTAGCCAGAGAATGGGGCAGCTGAAAAAGCAAATGAAGTTAAACTAGTTTGCAAAGTCTAGGCCAGTGGTTCTCAAACTTGAACCTGAATCAAAATCACTTATGGGTCTGGGGCAGGGCCTGAGGATTTTCATGCTAACATGTTCCCAGGCGGTACTAATGCTGTTGGTCTGGGGACCACACTTTGAGAACCACTGCTTTAGGGGCTGTGCTGAGTAGGCTTGAAGGTCAGGAGTCTCTGGTCCTGGGAAGACTTGCCCAGTGGCAGGGACTGCCCCATGTGCCCTGCAGGAGGCTCGAGCTCAGCGGGCAGAGCTCAGCAACCCGCTCCTGGGGAGCCTACAGTGGCCAGAGAGCACAGGTTACGCCCAGGACCTCCGGCTCCAGAGCTCCCCATGTTGTGTCTGCATCACAGTTCAACTTCCTCCTCTGCCCGCTCCTGCTCCCCAAGAATCCTCCTGCCTGCGAAGCTCTGTGTCACACTCTATTTCTCTGGGAACGCAGCCCGTGATGCTTCCCCAAGGTCACAGGCCAATTCAGTGGATTCGGGACAGGAGCCCATGTCTTCTGACTTTCGACATTTCTACCACACCTGGCTGACCTCCCACACTGATTCCTCTTAGGCTCTCTCTCTATAACATCCATCCAGGGATTTGGGACAAGTGACCTTAGAGACTGGGTCAAAGGGTGCTAGGAGAAATGCCCCTCGTGCGCCAGGAGCGCCCTGCACGGTAATGAGTACATGCGTGCGTCGGACAATTAGAGCTGTTACAGGTTCATCCGCCAGGAGGAAATGCGAGGTGCCTTCCTGGCTCCTCCAGGCTCCTCCACCTGCCTGGGACAGTGGCTAGGGGAACTCAGCCTGCACCAGGCTGAAATAAAAGAGATCATGTCAATGGCTCAGGGCTTGGAACCCAAGGCCCTGGACCAGGTGAGGCTGGCCTTGAGGACTAAAGCTCTGCCCCAAGACAGAGAGAGCGTACTAGGGATTGTCAGAGGGCCCACCACACCCTGCTAATGCATTTCCTGCTCCTCATTTTGCAGCAAGACCCAGGGGTTCACAACTGGCACCTACGCTGTGCCCACCGGCAGGATCTGCTCACTGGAGTCCTCCCTCACCATGTGTCGGCTGCCACCGCAGCCTGTTTTGGTGGTGAAGTATGTGGAACCTCGCATTATGGCCTGTTTACAGCCCGGTGGAGCCACAGTGATGGAATTTGTAGGGATTCCTTTGCTGCTTCTGTTTATCGCTGTACAGTGGCAGCGAGGCACAAAGGAGACCAAACCCTAGACTTTCAACAGTTCCCTGGGCCCCTCCGGATCGCCCCTCTGTCTTGGGGAGCTGGAGAGGGGCTGAGAGGAGGCCTCTGACCCCAGTTAACAATCAGGAGGCCAAGTACTTGGGAAGACACAAAGCTTTTGTTTAAGTATCAAATCCCCCAAGTAGTAAACAGGCCAATACTTAGTGCAGCGTTCACAATGCCCCACAGCAAGTGAGACAGACGGACCACAGGCCTTAAAAGAAGGCCAGGAAATGGGCATTTTTAGAAGTTCCAAGACTTGAGCCAAATAAGAGTGAGGGCCAAACAAGGCTTTCAAAAGTGTTGTGCTGGGCTGAGAGGGAGAAATGGCAGTGGGTCACTGTGCAAGGAAGATTATGGAGGCTCGGTCCGGACAGAAGGCTGCTGGTTAAAACCTCACCAGAATGGACATTTATTGTCCCTGCTTCTGTGTCCTGCTTAATATGTTTCTCTCATCTGTAAAGACCAATCTCTTTCTTTTTTTTTTTTTTTTAATTTTTGAAGAGCAGTGCACTCATCTTTTTTTTTTTAATTTTTTTTAAAATTTATTTATCTATTCATGGCTGTGTTGGGTCTTCGTTTCTGTGCGAGGGCTCTCTCTAGTTGCGGCAAGCGGGGGCCACTCTTCATCGCTGTGCGCGGGCCTCTCACTGTCGCGGCCTCTCCTGTCGCGGAGAACAGGCTCCAGACGCACAGGCTCAGCAATTGTGGCTCACGGGCCCAGCCGCTCCGTGGCACGTGGGATCCTCCCAGACCAGGGCTCGAACCCGTGTCCCCTGCATTGGCAGGCAGACTCTCAACCACCGCGCCACCAGGGAAGCCCCCAATCTCTTTCTTATTAAAACATTTTATCATGAAATATTCAGATATACAAAATATATAGAATAGCATAATATACACCCATTTATTCACCATTGTGTTTAAGAAAACAGACCTTACAAATATAATTGGCATCTCCTGTTTACAGCATTCCCATCCACTTCCCCACTCCCATGGAAGAGTACTCTGATTTGGAGTTTATCATTCCCTTGCATGAGGAAACACCTTCTTTGTTCTCTGTTAACCCATATTCATCAGTAATTTCAAACCTAGGGCAAAACTCACCGCCTGGCGCAAAATCATCCCCGATTAATCGCACCTCACTTAAATTTCTTTGTTCTCTCTTCTAAGGTTTACATCTTCCACTTTTTTTTACTCTGTTCCCTTTTACCTGTGGATTCATTCCTCGGTAACAGTAAACTTCCTTTATGGGCTCCCTTGATCGCTCCAACCAGCACTGATGTTAGTTCTGAAGGGGAAATATAGTTGGCTTTTAAGTTAAAATAGTCCTGGATTCAAATCCTGACTTCATCACTTACTAGCTCTGTGACCTTGAGCAGTCAACTCCTTTCTCTGGGCCCCTAGTTCCTTATCTATAAGATGGGGGGGGGGTCACATTAAGTTTGCTGTGAAGATCAAGAAAGATAACATATTGGGGTTTATCATCCCCATGCACGTGAAAGTCATCTTCAATGTATTGAAATCCACAGCCATCATCAATTTCAAACTTGTAAGCATTGATTTGGTTGCTTGCGCTTATTTGATTCATCTATTGGTTACGCACTGTCTCCCGATACACTGTAATTGCTCCATGTGCATAAATGTCTTGTCTTCCCAGAAAAGCTGTATGCTCATGAAAAGCAGAGAGTGAGCCACACAGAATGACAATATAATTTATTGCCCAAACCAAGATATTTTTTAGAGTAGGGAAGGGGTGTTAATAATTGCATCAGGTCCCAGCATAAACAAGGACTGTCCTAATGGAACCGGGATATATGGTCATCCTAGTCATATATCTCTTCAGAATCTCCTCCAACCCTCAGGCCCAGTACCAGGTGGGGAGTAGATGCTTGCTAAATCAATGCTGTGGAGTGGAATTGAAGGGCTGGCAGCCTTGGAAGTTAGCAAACATGGCTAGCCTTGTATAGCTCATCCCTTCCTCCCTCTGTCTCTTGCATGCCCTTCTCCTTATTCAGCACTAATGTCACCCCCAAATGGTACATTCATCATCCCAAATTAGCCATTATTAAAGCCATTCATTTGCAGGGCTGCAGCTAAAATGAATTGTGTTATTATTCCAGTTATGGCAATGAATGGCTGAACATCAAAAGCCATTTTGATTTTGCAGTAAGAAGGCAATCAATTATTGTGTCCTGCTGGTTTGTCCAAAGCAGCATCCAGCTTGCTGCTGGTGAAAAAAGTCTCCCTCCCCACCTAGTCATACACACAATTCCTTGGGCCTCCCCTCACGACACCTGAGAGCCCAAGAAGGGGAAGGACATATTTCTTCTACCAGTCTGGGGTCAATTTTAGCTCTCAAAACCTGGGGTCTTCTTCCACTACAGATGCAAGAAAAAAGTGTCCTTGTGTTTTCTGTCTGATTGTGGTGGCCCGATTGAATGGAGGAATACAGCAAAAAAAATTTGCAGCTCACAAATAACCTTGTGAGCGGTAAAAGCCTGCTTTACTCCAAAGAAGAATTTGAGTTTACAAGAAAAGTACTGGAAAATTACTTCCCTATACCCTTGCCTTCTGTGAATCTACTTTTAAAAGCATAAGGGTTGGGACTTCCCTGGTGGCGCAGTGGTTAAGAATCCGCCTGCCAATGCAGGAGACACGGGTTCGAGCCCTAGGTCTGGGAAGATCCCACATGCCACGGAGCAACTAAGCCCGTGCGCCACAACTACTGAGCCTGTGCTCTAGAGCCCGCGAGCCACAACTACTGAGCCCACATGCCACAACTACTGAAGCCCGTGCACCTGGAGCCCATGCTCCACAATAAGAGAAGCCACTGCAATGAGAAGCCTGCTCACCGCAACTAGAGAAAGCCCACGCAGCAAGGAAGACCCAGTGCAGCCAAAAATAAATAAATAAAAGCATAAGGGTCAAGTCTAATTAAAGGCAAGCCAATGGGAAAAAAAAAACCCCTGGGGTCTTCTTGGCTTTGAGGCTGAGGTATGAGACTCCTCCTGGCTTATACTGCTTTCATCGCTCCCCTGCTCCTGATCCCTACAGAGCCTGCCAGTGAGCCAGACTTGGGGTGATTTCTCAGTTCAGTCCCCTCCACTGTCCTGCTTACCTACACTATAGGCTGGTCTTGTTGGAGGCAACGTTGCAAGGCCCAGCAACCTCATTTCTGGGCTCCTGCTTCTCGAGTCGCACAGTTCTCTGGGTCCCCACCCTGGCTGCCCAGTACCATCACGTCGCAAAGTTACTGATGCATGAAAAAGGCGTGAGGCAGATCATCTCCCAGAAAACACCTGCATCGTAATAGGGCCTCTACTGCTTTACCTCAAAGGAGTGATTTAAACTCCCAGGGGAGGACAGTGCAGGTTGGGATGGAGTGATGGTGACAATCTAGCCCGGACAAGGTATTGATTAGCAGAGGCCCTTTCTGGGCTGGGAATAATGATGACGGTGATGAGAATAATAGCAGTGACTGGACTTTGGCTGTTTACACTGTGCTAGACTTAAACCAAGCGGGCCGGGCTCCTCCAGTCCCCACTGTGCACAGCCTTGAGCTGTTGGGAAGATTAAATGAGCTAAAGTATTGCAGCACTTCAAAGCATGTTTCCTGAGGGCTGTACTGGGTAAGGCGCTGTGAGCTCTGCTACTTCTCCTCACGTCACACTTTGGCTCTGCTGCCTGTAGCCAGAGCTCCTCACTGATGGTCCGTCTCCCCTTCTCCCAGCTTGGCTTTAGGAGTCAGGCCTGGGGGTAAGACTTAGCAAGAGTGTGTGACGTAGAGCAAGTTTTCCAGGTCTGTCTCCTCATCCACAGGTAGTGGGAACGGAGGCCACGTTAATTAGCTGAAATGAAGTTCTCTCAGTTGGAGAGTGCCCCCAAGGGCTACCACTATAGAATTCATTTGCCTGTGCCCAGTGACAGAAATTACACAAGCCCTGGCATTTCCCCCAAGCCCCAGAAACAGAACCGTGTGAGACTGTCAGCCCCAAGGCTCTCTGTTCACCACCACCCCTGCGCTCCTGATCTGTATTTCCCAATGTGTTGTGCACACACACACACCACACGTGCACACACACCACATACACAGCCACACCCACAATACCTCCCCCCCAATCTCACCCCCCGCACACACACACACCCACCCCTCCCCACCCCCTTACCCCTCACACACACACACCCTGAGGAAACTTTCTGGTGAGATCCTCCTAAGAAATGGGCTACGGGGACAGAAACGGCCCTCAAGCAACAGCCCCCAAATACTTGCCAGCTAATATATGGATTTTTGCTGTATATTTGCATTGTCTATGGGAACACAAGCAAGATTATGAAGTATTTGATCAATGTTTTTGTTTGTGTTTTTAGCCGCATTTCTGCCCCTACCATGAAGAGGAAGGCCTCTATTTCCAGGAGCAAAGACAAGTATGAGAAGTAAGTGACTTGTCAAAATGGTGTGACAAATCAGAAACTGGACTGAACAGCAAATGTAGCTTCAGAGTTTCTGATTTGTTTCCTCACTTTTAAATTATCTCTGAGTTGAGAGCACTCATTTATTTGTTCTGTTGGGCCAGGAAGATCCCAAAGATAACTGTGGTCCTGCAAGTATCCATCCAGCTTGTTTTTCTCTATTCCAACTTTTTATATCCCAATGGGGAGCAACAGCCTTTAAAATACAAAGCCCAGTTCTTTAAAAAAATCTGTAATGTTTTTACAATGTAACAGTAAAACAAGCTTACTTCAGATGTTTAGAGAATGAAGAGAAGCTGAAATCTACACAACCTGTAAGCATTTTGGTACATTTCCTTTTTGTCTTTTTTCTGTATGTGTGTTTGTAGCCATATTTCAAACCACATTTCCTGAATCCTGAGACACATATTCTTCATTTCTGAAATCAGGATGCATCTTATAATGGATGTCAAAAGTGATTTGCAAATGGCCAGACAGAAGAATCCACTGTGATATTGTTGTCATTGCCTGCATGTGCGCAGACTTAGCCGGGTGTCGAGGATATCTGTTCATCTGACTCTCACTTCAAGTGAGTTATTTGCATTGGTTGCATCACTCATGGTTAAATTTTTAACTTAAATTTGGCTTTCTCCCTAATTGTCACTTAAAATGTCTTCTAAAAATTACACTATGATGCATCATTGAAATGAAAAATTATTGTGTCTGCAGAAGATTGCCTGTCATGGTCCAGACAATGCAATTAAGGACAGTAGAAATTGCCAGATCTCTTGGAATAGATCATAAAAATTTCAAAGCTAGGAAAGGTTGGTGTGACCGTTGCATGCATTGTGAGGGACTATTACTCAGGCACTGAACGTCTATCTGTCAAAAGCTTCTGAGTGACTTTCAAGAGAAAGTCTGATTGATTTCTAGCTAATGTAATTGAATTGAAAAAAAAATAGACAACGGAAAGAAAAAAAGAAACTATGAGTTTAACCGAAGAGGAAATGTGGATAAACTCCCAAGATTCTTCTACATGCTTTGATATGATCTTCTCACATTATCACAAGCCAGGGTTATGAAAAACAGCCATATCTCAACACAATATGCTGCGACACTGCCAATGGCCAAAAGTAATTCAGAAGAATCTTTAGATTCTGGAACGTGAAGAAAGGTTAGACTCTACTTTTGGGGGTGTTCCTGAAGAAGAAAGTGGTATAAATTGTATGGATCTATGCACATTACTATCAGCAGAATACGATTTGGGTATATTAAAGGTAGTGTTTCTTTTTCCCCAAGCTATTAATAAACCAATTTCTTACAATCTATGTCATCTCTGAATTGAAAAAAATAGGATCATACTGTATGTACAGTTTTGGATTATGCTTTTTCATTTAATATATCATGAGCATTTTCAATGTGGCTGAATATTTGAAAACCTGATTCTATGGCTTGCTATTTTTTAGTATGTGACTATACTGTAATTATTTCAACCATTCCCCTATTATTGGACATGTAGTGTTATAAATAACACTGAGATCAACATCCTTATCTTTTATCAGGATAAAAGGAATTTATCCTGGAATTTATCAGGAATTCCTAAGTTCCTCAGACATAAAAATTGTGAAGGCTCTTGATACATGTTGAAAAACTGCTTCTCAGAAAGGTTTTGCCAATTTACAATTCCACCTACAGTGAATGAGAGTGTATTCCATCAGTACACTTTTTTTCAATTGAAAAATTGGCCTTTGCTAATTTGATAGACAGAAAAAGATAGCGTCTCATTTATACTTGCAGTTCATTGATTACTACTGAGGTTAAATGCTTAAAAATATTATTGTTGGCATTCATATTTTTTGTGTACAGTTTGCCAGTTCATATCCTTTGCTCCTGTGTCCGCTGGAGTCTCAAGGTCTGTCAGATTTGTTTCCAGTTATGTCCAAGATGCTGTTGATGTCCCATATGCCCCGGCCCACCTGATTTCACCTGCAGCTGCAGTTTCCAGCCTCCTGACAGTCATCCACGTTAAGTGCACTGTCTTTCCTCTCTGTCTGCGGCTTTCTTGGGCACAATAGAAGCTTGCTCTGCCTCACCTAGGTGTGCCCTGGAAGTGCAGGATATTTTAACACCACTGAGGCTAAACTTCAACCAGTGGGGATGGAAGTCCATGGACAAATATCACAGATTCTCTGTCCTCCAGCGGGATGATTCTGAGACACGTCTCACACAGTTTCTCAGAGAGTCCCCAGCAGGCCTGAGTCCCAGCTGCCCACAGGTAACTTGCTCATTAACATTCTCCATATTAGTTTTTCTTCCTCGTGTCACTTTCCCTATTTTCTTTTTGCGCTTCTTGAGATCACCTCCCAAATAAACCACCTGTACCCAAATCCTTTTCTCAGGGTCTGATTTTGAGAACTGGAAGTAAAAAAAAAAAAAGAAACCAGAATGTTTTCTGTCCACATGCCTTTTGACAGCAATGTTCATTCTCTCAGATCGAACTCCTCCAATATGAATGGCATATTTGAAAACAAACACAGAAGAATGAACACTATCCCCTTGGTAAACTTCAGAGTGCAGGACACGGCAAGGCAGATGGTCCCGTCACCTGGGGAATAGCAGTTGGTTGCTTCCAAAACCTTGCAGGAGATGTCTGGACTCTCAGCATAAAGACAAAATTAGCTTTCTGCAAGGCTAAAGATCCGAGTCTGGATTCAGTGAATTCAATAAGGTAAAGTCAACTTAAGCAGGCTCACATGGCTTTTTGATACATAGAGACTTCAATAATCTTTGTGTTTATATCTATATTTCTCTATCCCTCACAAATATATTGGTATTCTGGTCTTGTATATATCTATACTGGCATGCCAATTTATTAATTTACAATGAGAAATACAATTGTTAAACAGGCTAAAATGCTTGAGTGGGCAGATCAGTGTATTCTTTCCCTGTGGGCAAGTTGTATGGGGAGCCAAGTAAATTATCAAAACATTGCTTGGTGAGCATAAAATCAGAACAAGGGGGAGTTAGTTGATCATAATAATGATCTCTCAGATTAGACAACCTGAAGCACTCTCATCAAGTATAGGGCCAGCCTTGCCAAAGAATCCATAATGCTGGGTTCACTTGGCCAAGATCATTCTCTTGGATGGAGCTGGCTGGTAACTGTCATTTCTTTGCTTCTAGCTGGCCAACTACTTTCTATTCACTCCAAGAAGTGTATCATACAATTAATTTGGTTTCCACTTACCAAAATTACAGTTGCATTCCAGTTCTGCCTCCTTAAGATTTGTCCTAGTTCACCTTGAGCAGAGTTTTGAGAGTTTGCAAAATTTCTAGTCACGTGTTTACTGATAATTTCCTGGTTGATTTCCAGATATCTAATCCTGTGCCTTGCATGTGAATTTTACTAGTTTAACTCTCAGGTGGCAACTTAATTTACATTTTTTGGAGGGGGGAAAGTGTATATAGGGAGCATCACATAGGTGCCCCCACCCCTGTTGAGATGAAAACTACTTTCAACTCAACAGATTTCTGCCTTCTTTTCCAGCTTCATCTCCCACAATCACTCTGTGTTCTAGTAACAGCCTTCAACGTGCCATCCCCAGAATAGCCAGTGCTCTTTCCCTTTCCCACAGTCCACACGTGAGAGAATGTGCTTCCTGTCCTCATTCCCCAATGAACTCATCCATTCTTCAAGATCCAGCTAACATAGCACTTCCTCTGAGATTAAATCCTTGAACCACCTCCATCCCTACTTCAGCACCGAAGAGATGGACTCTTTCTCTTTAGTGCTGTCACAGCGCTTAATTCAAACTTCTATCATACCATTTACCCCATTGTACTACAATAATTTATAGGCCCACCTTCCCAATAGACTATGAGATCCCTGGTGGCAGAGGCTGGAGTCTTATTTATTTATTTGTTTATTTATTTATAAATTTATTTATTTTATTTATTTTTATTTTTGGCTGCGTTGGGTCTTCATTGCTTGCACGGGCTTTCTCTGGTTGCGGCGAGTGGGGGCTACTCTTCATTGCGGTGCGCGGGCTTCTTATTGCAGTGGCTTCTCTTATTGTGGAGCACGGGCTCTAGGCACATGGGTTTCAGTAGTTGTGGCACGCGGGCTCAGTACATATGGCACACGGGCTTAGTTGCTCCACGGCATGTGGGATCTTCCCGGACCAGGGCTCGAACCCGTGTCCCCTGCGTTGGCAGGCGGATTCTTAACCACTGCGCCACCAGGGAAGCCCCGAGCTTATTTTTATATTCCCAGTGCTTAGCATAGTGCCTAGCCCTCAGTAAATGCTTGAATAAATGAGTTATCCAAAGTGAGACAGCCAAGTATCCAGGAACTGTTATATTTCGAAAACTGTGGTCTTGAAAGATATATGACAGAAAATCATCGAGGGTCGTTTAACAAAGTTGACAGAGAGCTATGAGCTCATATCTTATGCCATCCAGTCATTCATCAACAAATATTTGTGCCCAGCACTGGTGACATGGCAGTGAGTAAGATACACAAGGCCTCTATTTCATGGAACTTACATTTCTATTGGGGGGAGACAGATGATAAGCACATAGATAATTAAAATAATTTCCAGACTGTGGCAACTATTGTGAAGAAAATAAAGCAGAGTGACATGAAAGTAAGTGACCTGAAGAAAAAGGGTTTTCTTTGATTAGGTTGTCACGGAAAGCCTTTTTGATAGAATGACATTTGATCTGATATCTGAATGATGAGGAGGAGCCAGGTATTCAAGGATCTGTGGAAAGACTGTACCAGGCTAAAGGAGTGGGAGGTGCCAAGTCCCTGAGGTAGAAACAGGCTTGTGGTTAAAAGAACAGAAAGAGGGCTTCCCTGGTGGCGCAGTGGTTGAGAGTCTGCCTGCCAATGCAGGGGACACGGGTTCGAGCCCTGGTCTGGGAAGATCCCACATGCCACGGAGCAGCTGGGCCCGTGAGCCACAATTACTGAGCCTGCGCGCCTGGAGCTTGTGCTCCGCAACAAGAGAGGCCGCGATGGTGAGAGGCCCGCGCGCCGTGATGAAGAGTGGCCCCCACTTGCCGTAACTAGAGAAAGCCCCCGCACAGAAACGAAGACCCAACACAGCCAAAAATAAATAAATAAATAAATAAATAAATGGATCATCACCTTAAAAAAAAAAAAGAACAGAAAGAAGTTCTCTGGGGCTGAAGAATTTGTGAGTGCTGGAAGCATGGTGCAGGATGAGCTCAGAGAGGTGAGCAGAGCCCAGATCATGCAGAGTTGTGTAAGCCACATGAAGAAGCTTGGGTTTTATTCAAAGTACAATGGATAAGCACTGGAGGGTTTTCGGTAGGAGAATGATATGCTTTGATTTGCATTTTAAAAAGATCACTAGCCTGTTGCAGGATAATTATACATAGAAACTAAGATTCCCATAAGCAGTACAAAACTGAAAGCTATCACTAATTCTGCTACTTCAACAGCACTCAGTCTAATGGTACACTGATACACAAGGGAGTGAAAAACCAACTTAAGGCTCTAATATACCCTCCAGAAAGTTAGTTGAGTGGCACCACTTTTACAGATGGTTGGGGCAGGTCATGAACACCTTATTCCTTTATAAAGAGAACTTTAAAGAATGCAGAGTCCACTCCAGCTGGATACTTAAAAATGAGGAGGGAAGAAGAGTAGTCCACAAAATGGCCTAGAGTAGGCTGGGGAGGAGACTCTTTGGTCCATGGCCAGATTCATCATTAAGGTATAAGTAGCTTTCAGCTCACTTTTAGTGGTCAATAATCTGTGCTGGAAACCCCACCTAAACTCCCTAACAAAGGTTTAGGAGTTGGAAGAGAGAAGGGCTGAGCAGGAAGCTGTCCACAGAGCACCCACTTTCCCCTCCTGATAAATCACTGCAGAGAAACTACACAGCCGCTTGGTCTCATTCTCAGCCCCTCTCTGCCAGCTGCAGGATTGGGAGCAATGCAGGTGCAATTACAATTCCACCATAACATAACCTGTGTGCCCTGTGAGGTTCTGGATTTGAATTTCCCTTAATAAATCTTAGGAGAGATATGGGAACAGAGGCCCACTGAAGTATTCTGTCAGAGTTGGGCTTTTTGCTTAGAGTGAACCAAGAAGACTTCTGGTGAAGCCTGAGCAAGACAGGACAACATCATCAACTAGGGAAGCATTTTGAGGCAGAACCACGGAGGCTATTTCAATCTCAACCCCTCCCCACAAAGAGGCAGGAGCATTGGATAAGGAAGGCAGACCTAGGACTCATATCTTAGAAACCGAACGTGTAGAGGGTTGAGCCTAGCAAGAGGGGGGAGATTTAGAAGACAACAAGGAGGAGGTCCAGATAGATGCTGCAAACTGCCGGGGATCTAAGGTAACGCACTGCCAGAGGTACTAGTGATGCTGATAAGACAAGGTCTTTGCATGACAAAGAAGAAAACAAAAAATCCAAGGCATTGGGTCTACCTAGATGGAAGAAGGGGGCTACTAATACTGTTTGTCCCCAAAGGATATTTAGAATCCAGGTGTTATAAGCAAGGGGATCCGGGTCCAGCTGTGAAAGTGAGGAAAGGGTTTTAAATTCTTTCCCCTAATGGGTACACAAAAATTAAGGTAGCATCTAAGCCAGGGGAGCAATTGAAACATCAGGTGGGGGAATTGAAGTCGCTTCTAAACTAATCAGGGAAGTTTGGCCATGTAGATTAAATTCAAAGTACTAAGACTTTGACCAGTAATGTGGCATCTATATGAGGGCCCCAAAGAAGGGAAGGGCCTGGAATTTTTTAAATGAGCACCTGGGGAGAGGTTTTGCTGGTCCCTCAGTGAAAAGGATCCCCAAGAAGAGGGCAGGAAGAGAACTGAATGGAGGAGCTACATGCTGTGAATAAAATGGCCTACCTAGTGAGAGGAACCTAATGGAAATGTGTGGGAAGGGCTGATTAATTAACTGACTTGTATGGAGGGATATAATTATAAATCTCCCACAATTCTCTTACAGCGCCTCCAGTAGGGGCAGTCATTTACTTCATAGCCCTTGAGCACCTCAATCAACAGTGCATGCGGTGCCCCTTCCCCCTCCATACGAGACCATCATCCTGAATTGACTGGAGAAGATCACAGATCGTATATGAGCAGTGCATGGAATTGTACTAAGCCAGGCGCATGTGGGATGAAGGGTGGAGGGAGAAAACAGTGACCTCGAGTTAGGGAGCCCATCTTTGAAGCTGCTGATTGGCTACTCAGGTGCCAAGGGCTTATTAAGGAATATCCGTATCAATTGCCACCCTCCCCTCCTCCCCAACATATTGCAGAGCTACTTCAGGCTAGGGAAATATGACACCTCATCAGTTGGTGGGAAGACAGAATAGCAACTGCATGATATGCCGTCTGGAAGACAGCTGAAGCTGCAGGTTGGATGCAGGACATTAAGGGAAGGAGTGAATGTCATGGCTCCTATAAAGGGACATATCACAAAGGAGTCCATTTTTGTTATATTGTTTGACCTGATGTGCTTGAAATATAGCAAACTGTCCAGCTCTATAACACTTGAAAGATTTTGGCCTGACAGTTCCTGATTCCTTCAATATGGGTGGCATTTCGTTTAGAAAAATATATGACCATCGCCAGAAGAGATATAAAGCTGAGAGAGAGAGAGAGAGAGAGAGAGAGAGAGATCCCAGCAATAGTTAGCCAAAGCTCTATTGGCCTTTTTCTCAACCTTGGGTTGATCTGTCAAGTCTAAATTGTATTGTATTTTCACAGAGTTATTGTTTCTAAGTGTTCACAGAGGCAGTGGGCTATAGGGGTAGAACACTGAATTACATTCAGACCATCTGAGTTCTAGCAAGTGACAGAACAAGGATATGAGTAGCTTAACCTCTCCAAGCTTCAGTTTACCCCCCTATAAGGAGGAGCCAAACCTCATCTACCTCACAACGTTATTTTGACAGTCAGCTGAGAGAAAATGGATGTGTTTTGTAAACTGAAATGCACTCTGTAAACATGAGGGATTATTGTTTATCATCACCATAGATCAGGGTCAACAATCTTTTATTTGTAAAAAGCCATATAGCAAATGTTTTAGGTTGGTCAGATTTGGCCTGTATACCATAGAATGCCAACCTCTGTCCCAGATTATCAACATATTTTGGGACTGATGATCCACCTTCTCTGTATTTTGTAAGGTCCCCCATAAAATCTATCTTGACTGTAAAACTATAAGGATTATCTGAATCTCTCCAGTTTTATTAAGGTAAAATTCACACAACATAAAATTCTCCATTTTAACCATACTAAAGTGTACCATTCAGTGTCTTTGAGTACATTCAAAATGATGTACAACCATCATTATTATCTAATTCCAGAGCATTCTGATAACACCAAAAAGAAACCCATGCCACTAAGCAGTCACTTCCCTTTTCCCGCTTCCCCCCGATTGGCAGCTGCCAATCTGCTTTCAGTTTCTATGAATTTGCCTGTTCTGGACAGTGAATGTAAATGGAATCATGCAATATGTGACTTTTCATGTCTTGCTTCTTTCATTTAGCATAATGGTTTCAAGTTTCATTGATGTAGCATATATCAGTACTTCATTTTTTATGGTTAAATAATATTCCATTGTATGGACATTTTGTTTATCTATTCATCAACACATGGATATTTGGGTTGTTGCCACTTTTGAACTATTAAAATAGTGCTGCTATGAACATTCATGTACAAATTTTTATGTGCACATGTTTCCAGATTTTCATATTCTAAGTATATATCCATTTCCCTTGGGTATGTGGTTAACAGTGGAATTGCTGGGTCATATGTCAATTCTATGTTTAACATTTTGCAGAACTCCCCAACTGTTTTGTACAGTGGCTGCACCATTTTATATTCCCACCAACAATGTATGAGGGTTCCAGTTTCTCCACATGTTCATCAACAACTTGTTATTTATTGTTTTTTTTTCTTCTTTTTCTTCTTCTTCTTCTTTTTTTTTTTTTTTTTGGCTGTGCCACATGCGGGATCTTAGTTTCCTGACCAGGGATTGAACCCATGACCCCTGCATTGGAAGCAGAGTCTTAACCACTGGACTGCCAGGGAAGTCCCTTTTGTTTGTTTTGTTTTTTAATAATAGTCACCCTAAAGGGTATGAAATGATATCTCATTGTGGTTTTGATTTGCATTTCCCTAATGACTAATGATGTCATATGCTTATTGGCCATTAGTATGTGTTCTTTGGAGAAATGTCTACTCAAATCCTTTGTCCATCTTTAAATTGGGTTGTTTGTCTTTTTGTAGTTGAGTTGTAAGAGTTCTTTTATGTAGTCTGGATATTAGACCCTTTTCAGATACATGATTTGCAAATATTTTTTGCATTTTGTGTGTTGTCTTTTAATTTTATTGATAATGTCTTTTGATGCTCAAAGTTTTTAATTTTGGTAAAATCCCATTTATCTATTTTTTTATTGCTTTGCTTTTAGTGTCATTTTAAAGAATCCATTCCCAAATCCAAGGTTACAAAAATTTACACCTATGTTTTCTTCTAATAGTTTTATAGTTTCAGCTTGTACATTTAGGTCTTTGATCAATTTTTAGGTTTTCTTTTTTTAATGCAATGTGCTGGTTAGTTTTATGTCAACTTGACTGGGCCCCAGGAGCCCAGATATTTGGTCAAACATTATTCTGGGTGTTTTTGTGAGGGTGTTTTTGGATGAGACTAACATTTAAATTGGTAGACTGCCCTCTGCCAATTTAAAGGGTAAAGTAGAATGCTCATGTGGATGGACCTCATCAAATCAGTTGAAGGCCTGAATGGAATAAAAAGACTAACCCTTCTCTGAGTAAGAAAGAGTTCTTCCTGCCTTTGAACTGGGACATTGGCTTTTTACTGCTTTTGGACTCAAAATGAAACGCTGCCTCTTCCTGAATCTCAAGCCTGCCGGCCTTTGGACTGGAACTACACCATTGGTTCTCCTGGTTCTCAGGCCTTTCGAATTGGACTGGAACTACAGTCTCCTGAGCTTCCAGCTTGCCCTCCACTCTATCATCGATCGATCTATCTATCTATCTGGAAGAACACAAGAATGTGTGCTCTCACTACTCCTATCCAACATTATATTCCTATTGGCTCTGTTTCTCTGGAGAAACCTAGTACATATTGTGTGAGCTCTAACTTCATTCTTTTGCATGTGCATATCCAATTATCGCAGCCCCATTTATTGAAAAGATTCTTCTTTCCTCATTGAATGTCTTAGCACCATTGCAGTAAATCAACTGACTGTAAATGTAAGGGTTTATTTATGGACTCTCAATTCTATTCCATTAATATATATGTCTATCTTTATGCCAGTATCTCAGTATTTTGATTATAGCAGCTTTGTAGTAGGTTTTGAAATCAGGGAGAGTTTCCCAACTTTGCTCTGCTTTTTCAATATCGTTTTGGCTATTCAAAGTCCCTTGCAATTCAATGAATTTTAGGATCAGCTTATCACTTTCTGCAAAAAAAGGAAGTTGAAATTTTTATGAAGATTGCATTGAATCCGTAGATCAATTTGAGTAGTATTGCCATCTTAACAACATTAAGTCTTCCAATCCATGACCATGGGATGTCTTTCCATTTATTTAGGTCTTCTTTCAACAATATTTTGAAGTTTTAAGTTTACAAGTCTTATACCTCCTTGGTTAAATTTATTCCTAAATATTTTATTCTTATTAATGCTTTTATAAGTAGAATTTTCTTAATTTGGTTTTCAGATTGTTCATTTCTAGTGTATAGAATATAGAAGTACAGCTGATTGGCATGGAAGGATGTGGAGTTTGCCTCTCCTCACAACTAGGGCACCTGCCAGACACTGGTGGGGGACCCTGACGCCCAAGGAGACAGGAGGAACCCCTGAGTGACCGGGTAGAATGTGGGGGGGAGTGAGGGGGGAGGACAAATGGAGGCCAGACAGGACCAGCACCCCTGAGGGGTGGCAGGGAGAAGGGAGGTGTTCCTTGGCCTGGAGGGACCCTTGGGGGCTCAGAGGATCAGGGGAGGCATGGAGGGTGTTTCCCGCACCCACTCAGGCCCCGGGAAGCCTGCTGGGCTCCCAGGCCTGGTCCTCCACCCTCCAAGGCCCCCTCTGGCCACAAGGGAACTAGGGGTGTAGGAGGGAGGGACGAGGGGGGAAGAGGAGGAGAGGCAGACATGGGGGACCCTCTGGGATCAGAGGATCAGGGGGAATGCGCCTAGCGTTTCCCCACCCACACGGGCCCAGGGAGCCTGCTGGGGTCCCGGACCTGGTCCTCCATCCTCCAAGGCCAGAGGCACTCCTGGGCACCTCCTGCTGCGTTGATCCTAAGCCCCACCCCACCTCCCAGGGCCTTTTCCGGCCCAGTGGGTCCTAAGCATAGGCCTCGCCCACTGCCTAAACCCTGCACTTGCCTAAGCCCCACCCCCACAGCCAAGGCCTGTTCCAGCTTTTTTTTTTCCTCTTTTTTGCCATTGTGGTTCTGTTTTACCTTCAAGTTGTTTCATCTATATTTTTATTTTGTTATTTTTTCTAACATATCTGTTAGTTTTCTAATCTTATTTTATTCTTTACTCTTTGTTACTGTTTTGCTCCTTTTTTCCTTTTTCTTTTTTTTTTTTTGCCTCCCCACGCAGCTTGCAGTACCTTGATTCACAAGCTGGGGGTCGGGCCTGAGCTCCTGCGGTGGGAGCTCCAAGTCCAAACCACTGGACTAACAGAGAACCTCAGACCACAGGGAATATTAATGGGAGTGAGGTCTCCTGGACGTCCTCATTATGGCACCGAGACCCAGCTCTACCCAACAGCCTACAAACTCCAGTGCTGGAGGCCTCAGGCCAAACAACCAGTAACACAGGAACACAATCCCACCCATCAAAAAAAAAAAAAAAAGAGATGACAAAAAAATATGTCACAGATGAAGGAGCAAGGTAAAAGCCTACAAGACCAAATAAATGAAGAGGAAATAGGCAACCTACCTGAAAACGAATTCAGAGTAATGATAGTAAAGACGATCCAGAATTGCGGAAATAGAATGGAGGCATGGATCAAGAAAATACAAGAAATGTTTAACAAAGATCTAGAAGAACTAAAGAACAAGCAAACAGAGATGAACAACACAATAACTGAAATGAAACATACACTAGAAGGAATCAGTAACAGAATAACTGAGGCAGAAGAATGAGTAAGTGAGCTGGAAGATAGAATGGTGGAAATAACTGCCAAGGAACGAATAAAGAAAAAAGAATGAAAAGAATTGAAGACAATCCCAGAGACCTATGGGACAACACTACATGCACCAACATTTCAATTACAGGGGTCCCAGAAGAAGAAGAGACAAACAAAGGGACTTAGAAAATATTCAAAGAGATTATACTGGAAAACTTCACTAACATGGGAAAGGAAATAGTCACTAAAGTCCAGGAAGCACAGAGAGTCCCTTACAGGATAAACCCTAGGAGAAACACACCAAGACACATATTAATCAAACTAACAAAAGTTAAATTAAAAAAAATTAAAAGCAGCAAGGGAAAAGCAAAAAATAACATACAAAGGAATCCCCATAAGGTTATCAGCTGATTTTCCAGCAGAAACTCTGCAGACCAGAAGGCAGTGGCAGGATATACTTAAAGTGATGAAAGAGAAAAACCTACAACAAAGATTACTCTACCCAGCAAGGATCTCATTCAGATTTGAGGGAGAAACCAAAAGCTTTACAGATAAGCAAAAGCTAAGAGATTTAAGTACCACCAAAACCAGCTTTACAACAAATGCTAAAGGAACTTCTCTAGGCGGGAAACACAAGAGAAGAAAAAGACCCACAAAAACAAACCCAAAACAATTAAGAAAATGGTAATAGGAACACGCATATCAATAATAACCTTGAATGTAAATGGATTAAAAGATCCAACCAAAAGACATAGACCGGCTGAATGGATACAAAAACAAAACCTGTATATATACTGTCTACAAGAGACCCACTTCAGACCTAGGGACACATACAGACTGAAAGTTGAGGGGATGAAAAAAGATATTCCATGCAAATGGAAATCAAAAGAAAGCCAGAGTAGCAATTCTCATATCAGACAAAATAGACTTTAAAGTAAAGACTATTACAATAGACAAAGAAGGACGCTACATAATGATCAAGAGATCAATCCAAGAAGAAGATAGAACAATTGTAAATATTTATCCACCCAACATAGGAGCACCTCAACATATAAGGCAAATGCTAACAGCCATAAAAGGGGAAATCAACAGTTACACAATAATTGTAGGGGACTTTAACACCCCACTTTCACCAATGGACAGATCAACCAAAATGAAAATAAATAAGGAAACACAAGTTTTAAATGACACATTGAACAAGATGGATGTCATTGATATTTATAGGACATTCCATCCAAAAACAAGAGAATACACTTTCTTCTTAAGTGCTCATGCAACATTCTCCAGGATAGATCATATTTTGGGTCACAAATCAAGCCTTGGTAAATTTAAGAAAATTGAAATCATATCAAGCATCTTTCCGACCACAACACTATGAGACTAGATAACAATTACAGGAAAAAAACTAAAAAATACAAACACATGGAGGCTAAACAATACACTACTAAATAGCCAAGATATCACTGAAGAAGTCAAAGAGGAAATAAAAAAATACCTAGAAACAAATGATAATGAAAACACAACTACCCAAAACCTATGGGATGCAGCAAAAGCAGTTCTAAGAGGGAAGTTTATAGCAATACAATCCTACCTCAAGAAACAAGAAACCTCTCAAATAAACAAACTCTCCTTACACCTAAAGCAATTAGAGAAAAAAGAACAAAAAACCCCCAAAGTTAGCAGAAAGAAATAAGTCATAAAGATCAAATCAGAAATAAATGAAAGAGAAATGAAGGAAACAATAGCAAAGATCAATAAAAGTAAAAGCCGGTTCTTTGAGAAGATAAACAAAACTGATAAACCATTAGCCAGACTTATCAAGAAAAAAAGGGGAAAGACTCAAATCAAAAGAATTAGAAATGAAAAAGGACAAGTAACAACTGACACTACAGAAATATAAAGGATCATGAGAGATTACTACAAGCAATTCTTTGCCAGTAAAATGGACAATCTGAAAGAAATGGACAAATTCTTAGAAAAGAACAACCTTCCGAGACTGAACCAGGAAGAAATAGAAAATATAAACAGACCAATCACAAGCACTGAAATGGAAACTGTGATTAAAAATCTTCCAACAAACAAAAGTCCAGGACCAGATGGCTTCACAGGCGAGTTCTATCAAACATTTAGAGAAGAGCTAACACCTATCCTTCTCATACTCTTCCAAAATATAGCAGAGGAAGGAACACTCCCAAACACATTCTACGAGGCCACCATCACCCTGATACCAAAACCAGACAAAGATGTCACAAAGAAAGAAAACTACAGGCCAATATCACTGATGAACATAGATGCAAAAATCCTCAACAAAATACTAGCAAACAGAATCTAACAGTACATTAAAAGGATCATACACCATGATCAAGTGGGATTTATCCCAGGAATGCAAGGATTCTTCAATATATGCAAATCAATCAATGTGATACACCATATTAACAAATTGAAGGATAAAAACCATATGATTATCTCAATAGATGCAGAAAAAGCTTTTGACAAAACTCAACACCCATTTATGATAAAATCACTCCAGAAAGTAGGCATAGAGGGAACCTACCTCTACACAATAAAGGCCATATATGACAAACCCACAGCAAACATCATTCTCAATGGTGAAAAACTGAAACCATTTCCTCTAAGATCAGGAACAAGGCAAGGTTGCCCACTCTCACCACTATTATTCAACAGAGTTTTGGAAGTGTTAGCCACAGCAATCAGAGAAGAAAAAGAAATAAAAGGAATACAAATTGGAAAAGAAGAAGTAAAACTGTCACTGTTTGCAGATGACATGATACTATACATAAAGAATCCTAAAGATGCTACCAGAAAACTTTTAGAGCTAATCAATGAATCTGGTAAAGTAGCAGGATACAAAATTAATGCACAGAAATCTCTTGCATTCCTATACACTAATGATGAAAAATCTGAAAGAGAAATTAAGGAAACACTCCATTTACCATTGCAACAAAAAGAATAAAATACCTAGGAATAAACCTACCTAAGGAGGTAAAAGACCTGTACTCAGAAAACTATAAGACACTGATGAAAGAAATTAAAGATGATACAAACAGATGGAGAGATATATCATGTTCTTGGATTGGAAGACTTAACATTGTGAAAATGGCTATACTACCCAAAGCAATCTACACATTCAATTCAATCCCTATCAAATTACCAGTGGCATTTTCCACAGAACTAGAACAAAAAATTTCACAATTTGTATGGAAACACAAAAGACCCCGAATGGCCAAAGCAATCTTGAGAAAGAAAAACGGAGCTGGAGGAATCAGGCTCCCTGATTTCAGACTATACTACAAAGCTACAGCAATCAAGACAATATGCTACTGGCACAAAAACAGAAATATAGATCAATGGAACAGGATAGAAAGCCCAGAGATAAACCCATGCACATATGGTCACCTTATGTTTGACAAAGGAGGCAAGAGTATATAATGGAGAAAAGACAAGCTCTTCAATAAATGGTTCTGGGAAAACTGGACAGCTTTATGTAAAAGAATGAAATTAGAACATTCCCTAACGCCATACACAAAAATAAACTCAAAATGGATTAAAGACCTAAATGTAAGGCCAGGCACTATAAAACTCTTAGAGGAAAACATAGGCAGAGCACGCTATCACATAAATCACAGCAAGATCCTTTTTTGACCCACCTCCTAGAGGAATGGAAATAAAAACAAAAATAAACAAATGGGACCTAATGAAACTTCAAAGCTTTTGCACAGAAAGGAAACCATAAACAAGACGCAAGGACAACCCTCAGAGTGGGAGAAAATATTTGCAAATGAAGCAACTGACAAAGGATTAATCTCCAAAATTTACAAGTAGCTCATGCAGCTCAATATCAAAAAAACAAACAACCCAATCCAAAAATGGGCAGAAGATCTAAATAGACATTTCTGCAAAGAAGATATACAGATTGCCAACAAACATATGAAAGGATGCTTAACATCACTAATCATTAGAGAAATGCAAATCTAAACTACAATGAGGTATCACCTCACACCAGTCAGAATGGCCATCATCAAAAAATCTACAAACAATAAATGCTGGAGAGGGTGTGGAGAAAAGGGAACCCTCTTGCACTGTTGGTGGGAATGTAAATTGTTACAGCCACTATGCAGAAGGGTATGAAGGTTCCTGAAATAACTAAAAATAGAACTACCATATGACCCAGCAATCCCACTACTGGGCATATACTGTGGGAAAACCATAATTCGAAAAGAGTCATGTACCAAAGTGTTCATTGTAGCACTATTTACAATAGCCAGGACATGGAAACAACCTAAATGTTCAATGACAGACGAATGGATAAAGAAGATATGGTGCATATATACAATGGAATATTACTCATCCATAAAAAGGGAACGAAATTGGGTCATTTGTAGAGATGTGGATGGACCTAGAGTCTGTCATACAGAGTGAAATAAGCCAGAAAGAGAAAAACAATTATCGTATATTAACACATATATGTGAATCTAGAAAAATGGTACAGATGAACCTATTTGCAGTGCAGGAATAGAGACATAGACGTAGAGAATGGACATGTGGGCACAGAGGGTAAGGGGACTGTGGGACGAATTGGGAGATTACGTTTGACATAAATACACTACCATGTTTAAAATAGCTAGCTAGTGGGAACCTGCTGTAGAGCACAGGGAGCTCAGCTTGGTGCTTTGTGACCACCTAGATGGGTGGGATGGGGGAGATGGGAGGGAGATCCAAGAGGGAGGGGATATAGATATACTTATAGCTGATTCACTTCATTGTACAGCAGAAGCTAACACAACATTGTAAAGCAATTATACCCCAATAAAAAAAAGAAGTACAGCTGATTTTTGTATGTTCTCGTATCCTGCAACTTTGGTGAATTCATTTATTAGCTCTAATACGTTCTTTGTATATGGATTCTTTAGGGGTTTCTATATGTAAGATCATGTCATCTACAAATAGATAGTTTTACTGCTTCTTTTCTAATTTGGATGCCTTATATTTCTTCTTCTTGTCTAATTTCCCTGGCTGGAACCTCTAATACAATGTTGAATAGGAGTGGTGAGATCACAGATTCTTGTGTTGTTCCTGATGTTAGGGTGAAAGCTTTCAGTCTTTCACCATTATGATGTTAACTTTGAGTTTTTAATAGATCCTCTTTATCATTCCTATTCTGTTTGTTGATTTTTTTTTAATATAAATGAAAGGGTACTGGATTTCGTCAAATGCTTTTTCTGCCTTAATTGAGATGATAATTTTTCCCCCTTCATTCTTTTAATAAGGTATATTATATTGATTGATTTTCATATGTTGAAACACCCTCACATTCCTGGGATCAATCCCACTTGTTCATGTGTATAATCCTTTTGATATGCTGCTAGATTTGGTTTGCTAGTATTTTGTTAAGAATTACTGAAACTACATTCATAAAGGATATTGGTCTGTAGTTTTCTTTTTTTGTGATGTCTTTGTCTGGCTCTGGTATCAGGGTAATGCTGGCCTTAGAATAAGTCAGGAAGTGCTCTCTCCTCTATTTGTTTGGAAGAATTTGAGAAGGATTGGTTTTAATTCTTCTTTAAACATTTAATCAAATTTGCCAGTGAAACACCTGGTCGTGGACTTTTATAATTCATTTTATTACAGTAAGGTCAGTGGTAATGTCCCCACTTTCATACTTGATTTTAGTGGTGTGAGCCTTCTCTCTTTTCAAAGAACTAGCTTTTGGATTTGTTGGTTCTCAATGTTTTTCTCTTTTCTATTTTATTTATATTTGCCCTAATCTTTTTATTTCCTTCCTTCTGTATGCTCTGGGTTTAGTTTGTTCTTCTTTTTCTAGTTCCTTAATATGGAAGATTAGGTTATTGATGAGATCTTTTTTCTTTTTCAATCTAGGCATTTACAGCTATAGGTTTCCTTCTGAGCACTGGGTTAGCTTTATCCCATAAGTTTAAATGTTGTATTTTCATTTTTATTCATCTTAAAGCATTCTCTTATTTACCTTGTGATTTCTTCTTTGATCCATTGGTTGTTTAAGAGTGTTAATTTCCACATATTTGTGACTTTTCCAGATTTCCTTCTGTCATTGATTTCTAATTTAATTCCATTGTGGGTGAAAACATACTTTTTATGATCTAAATACTTTAAATTTATTGACTTGTATTATGGCCTAATATATGGTCTACCCTGGAGAATGTTCCATGTGCACTTGAGAAGAATGCATATTCCTCGGTTGTAGGGTAAAGAGTTCTATATTCTACTAGGCCTGTTTTGTTTATAGTATTATTTAAGTCTTCTGTTTCCTTGCTTATCTTTTGCCTAGTTGTTCTATCCATTATTGAAATTGAGATTTGAAGTTTCTAACCATTATTGTTGAACTGTCTATTTATCCTTTCTGTTCTATCAGTTTTTGTGTCACATATTTTGGGGCTCTATTGTTCGCTGTATATATGTTTATACTGTCTTGATGGATTGACCCTTTTATCATTATATAATGTCCTTCTTTGTGTCTTGTAACAATTTTTGTCTTAATGTCTGTTTTGTCAGATATTAGTATCCACTCCAGCTCTCCTTTGGTTACTGTTTGCATGGAGTACATTTTTCCATCCTTTCAATTTCAACCAATTTGTGTCTCTGGTTCTAAAGTGAATCTCTTGTCTGCAGTGTATAGTTGCATCATGGTTTTTATCCATTATTCCAAACTCTGCCTTTTAATTGGAAGATTTGCTCCATTTATGCTTAATGTAATTACTTATAAGGAATGACTTACCTCTGCCATTTTAGTATTTGTTTTCTATATATCTTACATCATTTTGGTTAATCAATTCCTGTTATTGCCTTCTCTATGTTAGATATTTTTTAGTATACTAATTTGATTCAATTCTCATTTTTTTTATTATATAATTTTGATCATTTTTCCTGGGGATTACAATTAACATCTTAATTTATAACAATCTAGTTCTAATTAATATCAACTTAATTTCAATAGTTTACAAAAACTTTTCTCCTATAAAGCTCTGTCCTTCCCCTTCATATTGTTCTGATCACAAGTAATATATTTATACATTTTGTATTCACCAACATAGATTGCCTTATGTAATTGTCTTTTAAATTGTATAGGAAAAATAGAGGAGTTACCAACCAAAAATACAGTAATACTGACTTTCATATTTTCTTATTTAATTATCCTTACCAGTGTTTTTATTTCCTTATATGAATTTGAGTTATGTTTAGTGTGTTTCCATTTTAGCCAGACAGACTCCCTTTGGCATTTCTTGTAGGACAAGCCTACTATCAATGAACTCTCTAGGATTTTGTTTATCTTGGAATGTCTTAACTTCTCCTTCATTTTTGCCAAACACAATATAGAATTCTTGGTTGACAGTCATTTACTTTCAACACTCCGAAGATGTCTTCCACTGCCTTCTGGCCTTCATGGTTTCTGATGAGAAA
Organism: Balaenoptera borealis; assembly: GCF_965194805.1. Lineage (NCBI taxonomy): Eukaryota > Metazoa > Chordata > Mammalia > Artiodactyla > Balaenopteridae > Balaenoptera > Balaenoptera borealis. The sequence goes on along the minus strand of NC_138881.1, from coordinate 91,087,507 downwards.
TTACCTGCTTATCTTATTGAGAATCCTTTGTATGTAAGTTACTTCTCTTTTGCCGCTTTTTAAATTATTTTTGTCTTTTGACAGTTTGATTATAACCTGATCTCTGGATTTATCCTTTTTGGAGTTCTTGAGTTTACTGGGCATGTAGATTCATGTTTTTCATTATAACTAGGAAGTTTTGGGTCATTATTTCTTCAAATATTCTTTCTGTACCCCCACATCTCCTTCAGTGACTAACATTATGCATATGATTGTACACTTGATAGTGTTCCATAGGTCTCTGAGGCACCATTCATTTTTCTTCATTCCCTTTTCTTTTTGCTCCTGAGACTAGATAATTTCAATTGTCCTATCTTCACCTATTCTTTTTCTTCTGATTCAAATCTACTATTGAACTCCTCTAATGAATTTTTAGTTTCAGTTTTAATTTTTAACCTGAGAATTTCCATCTGGTTCCTTTTTATAATTTCCATCTCTTTATTCATATTATCTATTTGGTGAGACATCATTCTCATGGTTTCCTGTATTTCTTTGTACATGATTCCCTTTATCTCTTTGAGTATATTTAAGTTAGTTGATTTAGTCTTTTTCTAATCAGTCCAATGTTTGGGCTTCTGCAGGGACAGATTCTATTAATTTCTTTTTTTCTTGTATGGGTTCTACTGTTATGTATGTACATATGTATGCATTTATTTTTCATGCCTTGGAATTTTTTTTGTTGAATACTAAATATTTTGACTATTATGCTATGCTAACTCTTGAAATCATGTTGCCGCCCCTCCCACCCCACATAGTTTTCTGTTGTTCCTTGGTGTGTTTGCTCTTGTTTGTTTGTTTAGTGACATTGCTGAACTAATTTTGTAAAGTCTGTACTCCTTGCTGTACATGGCTATTGAAGTTTCTGTGAATTTAGCTTAGTAGTCTGTTAGTGAGTAGAAAGTCACAAAGCTCTTCCACAAAGATTCAGGCCCCATTTTTTCTTGATTAAGCATGTTTCTGGTTGCTATAAACCTTTGATTAATTTCCAGAGCTCCAATAAAGTTGATTCTGATAGTTTTTGCCCATTTATTCACTGTTTTGTTCGAGGGATGGGCCCTTGGGGTTCCCTACTCTGACATTTTCACTGATAAACTTAACTTGTTCAGTTTCCTTCACCTCTCTGGTCTCAGCTTACTCACCTGATAAATAGGAAGAATATAACATATCTCACCAGGTTGTTGTAAAAATTAAACAGTGCCATCTAGCATGGTAGGCTAGCAATATATGTTTTCCAAAATGCTACTTGGAAAGAGTATCACACTAAGCCTTATAGATCATTACCACCTTAGCTCTAATTGGTTTCCAAGGAGATGGTGGATCTTGAGAAAAATGTGGACATAGGACAGGTGAGTTGGATTAAGTAGAGGACAACAACTTGGACACTACTGGCAACTTGAGAAGTATTAGACACTGCCTAGGGAAAGGGGTAGAATGAAAAGGCAGGAAAGACATTTTTTTACTTTATAATTTTGTCCTAGATCAATTACCAGTGGCCAGCACTTGTGACTTAGCCTCACAGAAAGCCTCTGAGACACACAAAAAGCAGAAGATCCTTTGCCTATTAAGACCTCATTTGATTTATTACCTTCTCCCTAGAACTTTCCTGATTTGTCCAATCCACAGAGATTTCTCCATCTTTATCCTGACTTATTTTTTAGTATTTATTTATTTTTATAGCTGTGTTGGGTCTTAGTTGCAGCATGTGGGCTCTTCATTGCAGTGTGCGGGCTTCTCTCTAGTTGTGGCACGTGGGTTTTCTCTTCCCTAGTTGTGGCATGCAGGCACCAGAGAGCTTGGGCTCTGTAGTTTGCATCACGCGGGCTCTCTAGTTGAGGCATGTGAGCTCAGTAGTTGTGGTGCGTGGGCTTAGTTGCCCAGTGGCATGTGGGATCTTAGTTCCCTGACCAGGGATCAAACCCATGTCCCCTGCATTGGAAGGTGGATTCTTTACCACTGGACCACCAGGAAAGTCCCTATCCTGACTTTTTTTTTTGTATTATTATCCTGACTTTAAATCATAAATTGCTTTTGTACCATTGTAGTTTTAACTCTTCTTGTATGCTAACTCAACTCATCCTCTACTGCCCCTCCCTAATTGTACTATAATCTCCTTGAGAGTGTATTTTGACATTTATTTATTGTATTTGTTATAGCATTCAACAAGTGCTATGCACATAGTAGGTATCCAATAAACATTTAAAAAATATTTCTAGCATGATAAAAAAAAATCACTAGCTCAAAAAATAGATGGAGTTATGTCAACATCTCCATGTCAAGGCAAATCATTTGAATGCTAATTAGTTTTCTGAGCTCAGCTATAAGCTTTGTCATGCTTCAGCAGGGAGCAAGGGTCCTATATAATAGTCAAAATGGAGCAAAATTCTTGACCCAAATCAAAGAAATTCTCTTTCAAGGAGAACCCTTCAATTTCAAAGTCCTTCTGCTCACTATTAATTGAGAGTTACCTCCTGCTGATATTAAAAGCCCCAGAAGCTCTTTTAGCCCAAACAACCCTGGCTTCAAAGTCAAAATTCCTAGGGACTTCCCTGGTGGTCCAGTGGGTAAGACTCCACACTCCCAATGCAGGCATCCTGGGTTTGATCCCTGGTCAGGGAACTAGATCCCACATGCATGCCACAACTAAGAAGTCCACATGCTGCAACTAAGAGCCTGTGCCCTGCAACTAAGACCCAGTGCAGCCTAAATAAATAAATAAATAAATATTTTTTACAAAGTCAAAATTCCTAGTACATTGTGTTGATTCTCCATCCCAGACCTTTTAGGAAGCAACAGAAGCTTTGCACTTGCCCATTTCCTGACAGGCTATCACGTCAGTTAACTCTGGGATGCATCAGTCCATTCCTCTAGTATCCGGGCTATCAGAAAGTGATCATAATGATAGGGGGTCCTCCCCAGCCTGTTGGTTTCATTATCCTTCTTGATTAATAGGGCAACCTGGCCCATTCTACAGAGCTTCTTCCTGCCTTTGTGTTATTGGCCCTTAGTTATGAAAGCTTTTGCCTGGAAAGCTGTGTCAGAGGTTAATGTGACTATTTTTTTTTTTTCTACCCAGATTCACTTTACTGGAAACAAACTCCCTAGAACGCTGCTTAGATAGTTATTTATCTTTATAACTTGAAAAGGCCATGTTCATGCTAGGGGCTCTGGGTGAATCTCACCATTGTTATTTTCCCTCTGTCACCTCCCACTAGTCGCATCAGCTAAAAAGATCCAAAACAGACTGTGAAAGAGAGTAGGTCAATGGGATGCAGGGCTTGGCCTTCTAAAGGGCATGCTTTTTTCTCAAAATGGTTTGTCACTGGACACTGGAAGACAAGGACATGGATGTCTCTCTAGGGCCTTCCCATCTTGAATTTGAATGAACCTGGCCCAGGGTGAATCAATAATGATCTTTGCTTTATGCTTTTCAGCTACCCTAATATGCTGCTCAGAGCATAACCACTGTTAAAACACGGGGTGGAAGGCAGTTTCTTTGTGTTGGAAGGACAGTCACATTTTCTTTCCAGTTCAATCTTCAACTCAGGATTTTAGCTTACTACTTTCTCTGAGGCTTGAAGTTTCGGGGGTTAGTGGGCGATCCACCCTACTATTTAAAAAATCACATTGTAGCTTCTCTGGAGATGCCTCTGTCATCTGGAAGGACAAGAATACAAAAAATTGAGCTATGTTCTGGACATGGGAGAGCCACAGGGCTGGATGGAGAACAAGGACGGGGACAGCCCCAAAGCCTGGTTCAAAGGCTACCCCCTCTGGAAGATTTAATGTTCTCTCCTTTGTGTTTCCAGAGCACTTTAAAAAACCTTTAAATAGTATTTCTTTATCTTTAGTTGCTCAATTAATATATGAATACATTCTTAAAGTATTCAAATAATGCAGGAGAAGATAAAGACCCACTTACCTACCTCTTTGCCCTGCAATCCTAATCCCCTCTCCAGAGGTAACCCCTATTATCAGAGTGGTATACCTCCTAGACATCTTATATGTACATGCAAACATATATATATTATATACATATATATGTGTACATTGAAAACATTCAGTGTTTTTAAAAACATATATAGAGTATCACACTGTGTATTTCATTCTGCAGCTTTTTTCCTTCTAAACTAATGGTTCTCAAATGTTAGTATGCATCAGAAACACCTGGGGTGGCTTGTTAAAACACAAATTTCTGACTCCCACTTCCAGACTTTCTAATTCAGTAGGCCTGGGATGAGGTCAAGAACTTACATTTCTAAAAACTTCTCAGGTGAGCTGAAACCGATGGTCAGGGAACACACTTTGAGAACTACTGCCTTAAACTTCACTTTATTCTAAAAACTGCTGCATAGCATTCCATAATAGCATCATGTATATACCCCTTCTATAGTGTTTATCATGTGTCATTTTAGTTAACAATCTTCTCTGCCATCATTGCCACACTCCCACACTCACAATATATTGAGCTCTGTGAGGGAAGAGATTGCAGCTTTGATTTTTATAGCCTCCATAGTGCCTGGAATGTAATATATACCAAATAAATTAGTGATTGAAAAGAATAAAGGACCAACTGATCTGAGGGGCTATTTGAAGCTGAGTATTTGTGTCTGGGGGTAGGTCCAGTAAGATTTAGGAGCACTAGACATCTTGGACTCCGTTTGAGCTCTGATGAGTCACTGATTTATCGATGGGAAGGGTGTGAGTGTGTGTGTGTGTGTGTGTGTGTGTGTGTGTGTGTGTGTGTGTGTGTTAGGGTGGGGATGGAGAATGTACAGTAGGAGAAAAATCTGTAAGTTGATTTCTTATCTCCCCCACCTCTTCCTCACCCTTCCACCCCCTCCCACGCTGTCCACTGCCTTTTTAAAAAAGCAGTGGCTTATATGAGGGCAGAATAAATGGCCTCTGTCTGTGCTCAGAGGCTAATAATTTACTGGTTACACATTACCAGAGGTAGAAATCACTCCTCTTGCACTTGAATATTCTCATCTATAAGATGGAATGGCACTGGAAAAGGATACTCATTTTACACTTTGAGTTTAGCACTTTTCATTTGAGAATCATAAGGCATTCTTATCGCTTTTGTCCTTATCTCCTCTGCCTGCAGCCTGATAATTTGCTATCAGAGAAACATTTACTACAGTCATATGCAGATGCCTGACATATCTCCAGTGGACTTGTAGTATGTTTCTCAGTCACATTTCTTTACTGAGGTGTGAATTACAACCCTCTGCTCATTGTATGATGCAACCAAAATCACTTATTCATACTATTAACTACTATTAGCATAGTACCATGCTAAAACTTGAGGGCCATAAAAGAATTTTAAGGTGAGATTTCTGTTCTCAAGGAGCATAGGTGTTAGGTGGAAAGATTAGACATTTACACATGAAACATTCAAGTAGCAATACATCATGATGTATGATTAGGTGCCAATGTGTATAGTATAAATTTGTGTGGTTCAATATGTAGCCACTAGCCACATGTGGCAATTGAGCAACTGACATGAGACTAGTCAGAATTGAGATGTGCTATAAATGTAAAATACACCCCAGATTTCAAAGACTCAGGACAAAGAAAAGAATGTAAACCATCTCATTAAGAATTTTTATGTTGATTATATGTTAAAATGATAATATTTTTTGATATATTGGCTTAAATAAAATATGTTAAATGTATTTCTCCTGTTTCCTTTCACTTTTTAAAATGTGGTTACTAGAAAAACTAAAGTTATATATATATATGGTTCATTGTCTTTCTGTTGAACAGAGCTGGTATAGATAGCTGTGTTGTAAGAATTCATAGAAAGCTGAAGCAGTCACAGAAGTGATGGGACTCTTGGTAACGAAAGATGAAAACTCAACTCAGCTTAATTAAGCACACACACACACAAGGTGGAGGTGGTACTTTATTGATTCAATTAACTGGGAAAACTAGAGAGTATATTGGGACTGTAGGAAGCCATCTCATGCACCATGTGAAAATAACATTGTCGAGACAGGAACAATTCTAATGATGCTGTTGGAGCCCCAGACTCACAATGTCCTAGGTAAGTAACCCGAGCAGGAAAAAGAGACTCTTTTCCTCTAGCTTCAGTACACAAGTCTTATTTCTGTTTTGTATATAAGTTCATTTGTATCTTTTTTTTAGATTCCATATATAAGTGATATCATATGATATTTGTCTTTCTGTGTCTGACTTACTTCACTTAGTATGATAATCTCTAGTTTCACCCATGTTGCTGCAAATGGCATTATTTCATTTTTTTATGGCTGATGTACAAAACAGAAATAGACCCACAGACATAGAAAACAAACTTATGGTTACCAAAGGGGGAAAAGTGGGAGAGAGATAAATTAGGAGTTTGGGATTAACATATACACACTACTATATATAAAATAGGTAACCAACAAGGACCTACTGTATAGAACAGAGAACTATACTCAATATTTTATAATAACCTATAAGGGAAAAGAATCTGAAAAAGAACACACATATATATAATATATATATATTATATATATATATATAATATATATATATATATATATATATATATATATATATAGTCTGTGTGTATAACTGAATCACTTTGCTGTACACCTGAAACTAACACAACATTGTAAATCAACTATACTTAAAAAAAAAGAAAAAAAGACAAGTCCTGAGGCGGATCCTCATTGGCCCAGCCACACCTGTGGTTGGGAGAAGCAAGAGTTCTGTGATTATGAGGTTTACTAGGGTCATATGGAGACGGGGAAGTGTTCTTCAATGGAACCAGAAGAAGAGAAGTAGGAAAGAGTAGACAAAAACCAGTTACTATGTCCACTGCAGCTGGACTATATATATGTAAATACAATTTAGATAAGAATATAAATATAATTTAGATAAGCTAATGTGCTACACAATGCCAGAGGCAGACTTGTTTTTTCTTTTAGTTAACTTTATTTTTTGAAAATTAATGTCAAGGCTGGGACTTCCCTGGTGGTCCAGTGGTTAGGACTCTGCGCTTCCACTGCAGGGGGCACAGGTTCCATTCCTGGTCGGGGAACTAAAATCCCGCAAGCATCAGGGAACAGCCAAAAAAAAAAAAAAAAAAATTAATATCAAGGAAATTTTTTTAAAAAGTTTTGCCTCACCACTTCTATCTGGTATTTGTTGTCTCCTCCCCTCTAGAGAGCCAGTGTATTGAGCTTAGACCCAAGGCTGAATCAAGGCTCTGCCACTTACTCGACATGCAACATTGATAAAATACTTAATGTCTTGGGACTTCCCTGGCAGCCCAGGGGTTAAGACTCTGTGCCTCCACTGCAGGGGGCGCGGGTTTGATCCCTGGTTTGGGAACTAAAATCCCACATACTTCACACAGCATGGCCAAAAATAAACTAAAATAAATAAAATTACAGAAAGAAATGCACAGCATTTGTGCTAATAAATGTTTACGAACTGATTCCCTGGGTAAAAAGTCCTCTGACTTGTAGAGTTTACCAATTTCTGTGGTGTAAATACTCCCACCATGGCAGATTTCAAGTTACCAACGTAAGGTCACTGAACACATGGTTAGGAATAGATGTGCAGAATCAACTCTCTTCATATCACCTTTACAACTCAATTCTCTCCTCGAGCTTTGAAACCATACTGCTGTCCCCTTCAAAGAGGACTATAGAACAAAATGGAGAAGTTATCATTTGTGAATACTGTCCTGGAAATTCTCTCCTGATTTCCCTTCTTTGCCTGACTCTTCTGATTACCTCAGATGAATCGACTGTAGCTATCTCAGCTTTTCTTTGGGCCTAGTAGAAGCTAAGCAACTACTTTGTGGTTTTAGGGCTACTGGCTCCCATATGAATGGAGATCTTTTATAGCAAAGGTCAAAATGGCTTTCCAGCAAAAACCAGTCAGGAGGCTTAAACTGAAAGAGTAAGAGGTCCTATCTCAAAGGAATTTCAAAACAGCTTCTCCTCTCAAGTTTGCCTGTGTAAAAAATAAAAGATTGACATCACTACATACCCATTTAAATGACTAACAAAAAAAGTAGTGAGACCACCAAATACCGGTGAGGATGTAGAGAAACTGGATCACTCATGCATTGCTGGTGGGTATGTAAAATGGTACAGCTACTCTGGAAAACATTTGGCACTTTCTTAAGAAAAACTAAACACGCCACTGTAAAACCACCCAGTGATTGCACTTCTGGGCATTTATCCCAGAGAAATGAAAATTTTTATTCACACACAAACCTGTGCATGAATGTTCATAGTATCTTTTTTCATAATAGCCAAAAATTGGAAACCCAGATGTCCTTCAATAGATGAATGGTTAAACAAACAGTGATACAACTATACCATGGAATACTACTCATCAATAAAAAGGAGCAAACTATTGATATACACAGTGACTTGAATGAATCTCCAGGAAAATTATGCTGAGTAAAAAAAGCCAATCACAAAAAGTTACACACTGTATGATTTCATTTATATGACACTCTTGACAAAATTATAGAGATGGAGAGCAGGTTAGTGGTTGCCAGGGGTCAGGGATGGGGATATGGTGGAAGGTGAAGGTGAACTTGGCTATCAATGACAACATGAAGGATCTCTGTAGTGTTGAAATTTCAGTATTTTGACTGTGATGGTGGATACATGGACCTACACAGGTGATAAAATTGTATAGAACTGCACACACACACACACACACACACACACACACACACACACACTGAGTACAAGCAAAATTGGGGAAATCTGAGTAAGACTGGTGGATTATATCAATATCGACATCCTGGTTGTGATATTATACTATAGTTTTGCAAGATGTTACCATTTGGAGAAATCAGACAAAGTACACAGTGGCTCTCTCTGTATTATTTCTTACAACTGCATGTGAATCTACAATTCTAAATTAAATGACTAATTAAGAAGTCAGAGAAACGCTAAAAAAGAAAAAAGAATAAAAGAAGATCCTCAACCTCAGAATTCTCCAATGTGATAAAGTCCTTTCGTCTATTTGCTTCCGCCAGATGTCTCATCCTTTAGCACTGACCTTTTCTACATTAATGTCTTCATTTAAATGCCTATACTTTTTCACTTGCCTCCAATTTGCTACTGTGTGTTGTGTGCATCATGCCAAGCACTTCTTAGTCATCTTCTCCTGTCTCGTTTCACACACTTCTTCTTACACATAGTAATCTTATTGGTAAACTGTCTTTTTATAAATCTGGTGATTTAAAAACAACAACAAGGACCTCCCTGGTGGTCCAGTGGCTAATACTCTGTGCTCCCAATGCAGGGGGCCCGGGGTTCAACCCCTGGTCAGGGAACTAGATCCCACATGCCGCAACTAAGAGTTCGCATGCTGCAACTAAAAATCCCGCATGCCACAACTAAGACACGGCACAGTCAAATAAATATATAAATATTTAAAAATAAAAATAAAACCAACAACAGTGTCAAAGACACGGGCCCAGGGCCTTGTACTGCCTGTCTATCTCAGTTAGATCTGGCAGCCTTACTTAGTCTTCAGGCTAGGCCTTCCTTAAGCCATGCCACTCTCCAGGATTTTATTTATACAGCGGTAATCTAGAAAACTCTTATTTTTCCGTCATGTTAGAGTGTGCTGTTTAAGAACAAGAGCTTTGGAATTAGACAGACTTAGGTTTCAATCAAAGGTTTGGCACTTACTAGCTGTGACCTTAGGTTACTGAGTCTGTTTCCTCATATGTGAATGGGGGTAATAATAATATCTACCCCATAGGTTGCTTTGATGATGAAATGAGATAATATATGTTAAATGCCTAGCATACACTAAGTGCTCATTTATTATTTTCTGAGATCTTGGATCATCTTTACTATAATTACTCTAAATTCTTTTATAGGTAGCTTGCCTATCTCTTCTTCATTTAGTTGTTCTTGTGGGTTTTTATCTTGTTCCTTTGTCTTAAACATACTTCTCTGCCATCTCATTTTATCTGACTTTCTGTGTTTGTGGTCTCCTTTCTGCTGGCTGGAGGGTCGTAGTTCCTCCTGCTTCTGTTGTCTGCCATCTGGTGGTTGAGGTTGGTTCTGAGGCTTGTGCAGGTTTCCTGGTAGGGGGGACCGGAGCCTGCCCACTGGTGGGTGGATCTGGGTCTTGTCCCTCTGGTGGGCAGGGCCGTGTCAAGGGGGCATGTTTATAGGTGGCTGTGAGCTCAATATGGCTTCAGGTACCCTGTCTGCTGATGGGTGGGTCTGTGTTCCTACCCTGCTGGTTGTTTGGCCTGAGGTGTTCCAGCAATGGAACCGGTAGATTATTGGGTAGGGCTGGGTCTTGATGCCAGAATGGCAACCTCTTGGGGAGCTCACACTGATCACTATTCTCTGGGGCCTCTGTCACCAGTGCCCTTGCCCACAGTGAGTGCTCATTTATTATTATTTCATTACTCTTGCACTGTCTGCATTTAAACTTCACAGCATGCCAGCTTTGCACCCTCAGGCTTTTTTGTGTATGTATCCTAGGCCAGGATCCATTTTTCCAGTCTTTTGCCTCCCAATGCCCTGCATGCTTTTGCTACCTAGTGCCTTTATAAAGCAAAAACAGATGACTATGCTCAGTATAGAGGAAGGATGTGACTACTGACAAGGGATGTCTCAAGGTTCAGTCCCTTCCTTGTTTGAGTCCTAAGCCAAGACTGCCCTGAAATCTTTTCTTGCCTTCTCAGGCTTTGGATCGGTTTAGCAATGTCCCATCTAGGAAACATCAACGAGCTGGTAGGTTTATCCTTTTTCCCAGTCCCACCATATCCCTTAGGCCCTAGAGCTCAACTGATCTCTCCTGTACTAGTCAGAAATATGGTTGCTTTACTCAGTTCTAGACAGGGTGGTAGGATAATTCTTCCCCCACAACCTAAGGGAGAATATTTCAAAGCAGTTGGAGAAAGCAAGCAACACCAACATTATCCCAAGCCTTTCTTTCCCCATGTACAAAAGGGTGGTGGTTCTCAAAGCGTGGTCTCTGGACCAGCAGCATCAGTATCACCTGGGAGTCTGTTAGAGATGCAAGATCTTGGGCCCCATCCCAGACCTTCTGAATCAGAAACTCTGGAGGTGGGGTTCAGCAATCTGTGTGTTAACAAACCCTCCACGTGACTCTGATAAACACCACAGTTTGAGAGCCACAGGTGTAGTGGTTAGAAGCACAGATTCTGAAGTCAGATTGCTTGGGCTTAACTCCCTGCTCTTCTGTTACTAGCTATGTGACCTTGGGCAGATTACTAATACTCCCATGCCTCAGTTTTCTTACCTGCAAAATGGAAATAATAGTGCTCTCTCTCCTTGAAACTCCCACTATTTTTTCTCTTGGCTTCAGTGACACTACACTTTCCTGGTTTCTTTTATACCTCACTGCCCCTCAGCCTCTTTTGCTGGTTCCTTGTCCACTGATTGACCTCTAAATGTTGGAGCCTCCATGGCTCAGTCCAGGAACTTCTTCCTCTTTTCTATTCCATCCTCTCCCTAGACAAGGTCATCCAATCACAGGGCTTTAACTATTATCTACCTGTTGTTGACTCCAAAATTAATTTGTATCTCCAACTCTCATATCACCCAGAACTCAGACAGGTATATCTGATTATTTGACACCTCAGTTTGGAATTTTATTAGGCATCTCAGCCTTTACATGTCTAAAACTGAATTTTTAATATGTGACCAACTCCTTCTCCTTGAGTCTTTCCCATTTTAGTAAATGATCTCACCATTCACCCAAGTCAAGAAACCTGGGAATACCCTTGAGTCTTCTCTTTCCTTTTAGACCCTTCATCCAGACCATAACCAAAATCCTAACTCCAAAATACATACAGAATTGTCCTTGTCTCTGCTCCCTATCGCCTTACTCCAAGCTACCACCACCTCTGACATTGGCTACTGCCAATAGTCCCCTAACTGGTTTCCCTGCTTCTGTTCTCACTCTAAGATGGTTTATTGTCTAAAAGTATCAGGGAGATCTTTAAAAATGTCAATCTGACCACCTCACTCCTCTGCTTAAGACCTTCCAATATCTTTTCTGAACAAGTATTCAGAAGAAGAATGAAATCCAGGCCCCTGACCCAGGCCGACAAGGCCTCCATGATTTAAACACTGACCGCCTCCCCGACCTCCTCTCACATGACTCTCCCTGTTGTTCATGATACTCCTGTCACACCAGCTTTCTTTGCACTTCTCCAACACGTCAAGCTCTTTCCTGCCTTCAGGCTCTTGCATCAGCTATTCCTTCTGTCTGGAACATTTCTCTCCCAGGTCTGCAAATGGCTGGCTTTTTATCATTTAGATCTTGGCTCAAATGTCACCTCCTCAGAGAGCCATTCCCTTATCAACCAATCAAAAGCAGACTCTCCATCTCAATCACATTACTCTGTTTTTATTTTGTTCATAGCACTTATCAAAGCACCTGTCATAATATATTTCTTTGTGTGTTTATCTGTCTCTTTGCACTAGAATGTAAGCTCCATGAGAGCAGGGGCCTATCTTGCTCACTGTTGTGTCCCAGTGTCTAGCACTGTGCTGGCACATAAAAGGCTCTCAATAAATATTTGCTGAATTAATGAATATTCTCAAATACAGTCAATCCTTCAGTAATCGCAGGGGATTGTTTCCAGGACCCCCTGCGGATACCAAAATCTGCAGATGCGCTTCCCTTGTATAAAATGGTATAGTATTTGTATATAACCTATGCACATCCTCCTGTATATGTTAAATCATCTCTAGATTATAATACCTAATAACAATGTAAATGCTATGAGAATAGTTGCCAACACGTGGCAAATTCAAGTTTTGCTTTATGGAACTTTCTGGAATTCTTTTCGAATATTTTCAGTATGTGGTTTGTTGAATACACCAATGCAGAACCTGTGGATACGGAGGGCCAACTGTAGTTGTAGTTCTAGGAAAATGGGTAGTTCTCCATCTGTATGCTGGAACATGCCAGACATAAATTCCTACATGCATGCCTACATTCACACCTAACCTTAGGCTCTTGTTTTCTCTGAGCAACTTATGACTCTCTCTCTCTCTCCATGTATACAAAATATATAATATATATATATATATATATATATATATATATATTCCCTGTATATATTTTTTTTCAGTAAATGTTCCTAGAATGAATAAATGAAGGAATGAACTTCTACAATCTCCTCTCTGTTTCACCTAGCACATAGATATAAGCAACAATGATGATTCTGATATTTGCTTAGCCATTATATTGCCCTAAAAGCACCGCCCTCCAAATGAAGGAATAGGGCTACCTACATGTCATAATGGAAGAAGGTAACAGTTAAAGCAGTTAGCAAAGGCAGTGAGTGCCACAGTGAGCCAGCTGCAGGCTATGTGTGTGCGGAGGGGGTGGTCTTCAGGGGGGAGTGGAGGGGATGGAGTGCTTTGGCCACTACAGTGGTTCTCAAACTTCAGTACTGATAAGAAGCAGTGATTCTGATTCAGTAGATCTTGGGTAGGGATGACCATCCATGCAGGTTTGTCCAAGACTTTCCCACTTTTAGTACTGAAAGTCCAACCTCTGGGGAAACCCCTCAGTCTTGGGAAAACCCAGATGATTGGTCACCCTGGTTCTGAGTCAGTAATTGTCAAACAACATCCCCAGGTGTTTCTGATGCAGGTTGTCCCCAGGCCACACTTTGAGACACTGCAACATGAATAAAAGGTTTGGTGGAGGCCCAACTTGCCTCACTAACTCTGATCTCCATTCTGATACCAAATAATAGGGTTGGCTCAGCTGCTGCTGTTCTCTTTCCAACCTTAGCTAAAAGGAACACTTTGTAAGGCTTCAACTGATTCAAGAAGATTGAAAATACAGGGCTAAGTGATTAAACCTCTTACAGATGGAAGAACATTTAAATGCCTGAATTGCCTGAGTACTTTAAAAATAGGGAGAAATGGCCAAATTGTATCACTCAAGAAGGTCTAAAACAATCAACTAAAAGGAACCACTCAGAATGTGAGTGGCATAGTGTCATTTCTTCCCAGTCTGCTGACCTCTTCACTTCAATGGCTATGGGCAGAGTTGTTAAGTGATCTATGAAATGTTAACCTTTCTATCATGGCTGCAGACCCTGTCACAGGAATACATTTGAATTCAGTCAATGAAAGTGTGTCAGAGGACACCGATCTCTCTCCCCAATCATCTCCAATTCTTTCAAAGATTTTCTGCTCAGTTGTCATTATGATTTGAAATGCATTTCAGTTTCTTCACCTTAGATTTCATAGTTGAAGTGTGTACAATTAAGGATACAACCTTTAGTTTCAAATAAGCCAGTCTGAAGACAGACAACTACCTAAGTAGAGGTGTATTTGCAATACAGGTGCTATTTACGGCTTGTGGTATGTGTCGGCGGGGATGTGGAGAAATTGGAGCCCTCATACATTGCTGGTGGGAATGTAAAATGGTGCAGCTGCTGTAGAAAAGTTTGGCAGTTCCTCAAACAGTTCAACATAGAATTACCATATGACCCAGCAATTCTATTCCTAGGTATATGCCTCAAAGAATTGAAAACAGACTCAAACAAATACTTGTATGCAGATGTTCACAGCAGCATTATTCACAATGGCCAAAAGGTGGAAACAACCCAAATGTCCATAGATGGATGAATGGATAAACAAATTGTGGTATATATACATACAGTGGAATATAATTCAGCCATAAAAAGGAATGAAATCCCTCCATCCAGAGTGGAGTTCAGACACATGCTACAACATGAATGAACCTTAAAGACATCAGGTTGAGTGAAATAGGCCAGGCACAAAAGGACAAATATGGTATGATTCCACTTACATGAAATATCTAGAATAGGCAAATTCATAGAGACAGAAAGTAGGCTAGAGGTTACCAGGGGTTAGAGGAAGGCAGAAATGAGGAGTTACTTTTCAATGGGTACAGAGCTTCTGTTTGGGGTGATGAAAATATTTTAGAAATAGATTGTAGTAATCATTGTACAACAATATGAATGTAGTTAATGGCACTGAATTGTACACTTAAACATGGTTAACATTTTATGCTATATATATTTTAACCTCAATTAACAAAAAAACCCCTGGTAGTGAGTAGGCACTAAGTAGTTGGGGGTGGTGGTAGGCTGGAGGAGAGGATGAGAAGCCTGATGCCCTGAAGGTAGTTGCCTGGTAAGCCTGTAGCTTTGAAGATAGGATTATGTAGGGCCCAGAACACTGCAACAAAGATACAGAAGGTAGTATATGAGGTGCCACTCAGGTGAGTGGCGCAGGTAGTCCTTGGAGCACACTTCCATAAGCTACAGAGTACAATGATGGGTAAGTGATCAGCAAAGTCTTGTTAACTGGAAATTTGAGTGAGTGAACAAGCATCCAGGAGCCTAGCATAGCACCTAGTAGGTGCTCTAAAAATTGTGTTTCATTATTGATTGATGGGAGGGGTGTGCAATAAATCTTTTTGAATAAATAATTTCATATTATTGCCTCTTTTTGAGATGCCTTTTTCCTCCATCTCTGAGGAAATCCTGCCCCGCATCCCTCAAAACTTGGTATAAACACAGCCTCCTCTGTGAAGGCTTTCTTGATTTCATGTCCCCTGCCCTAAATATGTGACCTGTCCTGTGACCATGAGGAGTTATGGAGAGGCATTAGTGCCATGGTTCAAGGGAGTATTGACACTGGGGCAGCTAGGCGAGAAATGTCAGGAAGGGTCACAGGTTTGCACTAGGAGTTTGTACACAGAAGTTAGGGTTGCTACAAGGGAAGGGAGCTGAGGGTCAACCAACAACAAAGTAAGTAAGGGCAACCCCCTCCCACCTAGTGATTGGTCAGAAAAATGAACGTAAGCTACAATTGGAGGGAAACCAGTCAACCGATAACAAAGTAACCCAGCCCTAGCCCCCTGATTGGTCCCAGTGACACATTCAATCCATATAGCAACCCCTCTCTTTATCTTTACATTAATGTATGGCCTTGTCTCCTTCTGGAACATTCTTTCTCTTCCCATCTCTGCCTGTGGAAATCCTGCCTTGTTCTTCAAGGCCCAGTTCAGGCTGAAGCTCCTTTTATGAAGCTTTCTCTGTTTTCATGTCTCCCATCCCCAACAGGAAGATGAGCCCTCTCATAATGCAATGAAAAGGAGATATGGGGGCACCAGACCCGGAGTGCAGGGCATTGTTGGACTCGTTGGGATAAGAGAGATGGGAGAGTGCTGGAAGGAAAGACTCAGGTTTTGCATTAAGACTTTGCACCTGCGTTTGTTCATTTACATTGTGGTTACTGTACATAACAAAGTAACCAACCCTGGCCTCTGAGGGTAAGAGCTAAGCCAGTGAGATAGCAACACAGGTATGAGGGCAAGGAGTAGGCAGTGATACCTAAAAAGAGAAGGTAAAACTACTCATTGGCAGAGCTAAGATTTGAACCCAGGTTCTTTTGGCTCTAAAACCCATGAAGTCATTCTTTCTATCAGTTGTTCTCAGACTTCAGTATGCCTTTGAATTACCTAGGGAGCTAGTTAAAATGCATATTCCTGGGCATCATACCTGAGATTTTGATTCACTATATTAGAGCCCAGGAATTGGCATTTTAATAGACTCCCCAACTAATTCTGAACTCAGTTGTCCAAGGACCACATTCTGAGAAACTTTTCTGTTTCCTGGTGCCATGACCTCAATCCTTAACCCATCTTCATCATTCATCTTTAGCAGTGTGATAGACGCCTCATTTTAGAGAAGACGCTTTTTCCCATTGATTGGTCTTGGCACACCCTTGTAGAAAATCAATTGACCACAGATGTACAGGTTTATTACTGGGCTCTCAATTCTTTCTCAGTGTACAATATATCTCAATTATCTATATGTCTATCCTTATGCCAGTACCACACATCTTTTTAAATTGAGGTAAAGTTCACATCACATATAAATCACCATTGTAACCATTTTAAGTGTACAATTCAATGGCTTTTAGTACATTCACAATATTGTGCAACCATCACCAATATCTAATTGCAGAACATTTTCAACATAACAAAAAGAAACCCTGTACCCATTAAACAGTCACTGTTCATTCCACTTCCCCCACTTCCAGCTCCTGGCAACCACTAATCTGCTTTCTGTGTCTATGGATTTGCCTATTCTGGACATTTCATATAAATGGAATCATACACTATATAGCCTTTCGTGTTTTCAAGGTTCATCCATGTTGCAACGTGTCAATACTTTATTCCTTCTTATGACTGAATAATATTCCATTGCATGGATATACCCTATCCATTAGTTGATGGGCAATTGAATTATTTCTGCTTTTTCACTCTTATGAATAATGCTGCTATTAATGTACAAGTTTTTTTGTGGACATATATTTTCAGTTCTCTAGGAGTGAAATTGCTGGGTCAGATGGTAACTCTATGATTAACTTTTTGAAGAACTGCCAAAATGTTTTCCACAATGGGTGCCCTACTTTGCATTCCTACCAGCAATGTGTGAGGGTTCCAATTTCTCCACATCCTTGCCAACACTTGTTATTTTCTTTTTCTTTTCATTTTTTTAGTTATAGCCATCCTACCAGGTGTGAGATGGTATCTCAGTATGGTTTTGATTTGCATTTCCCTAATGACTAATGATGTTGAGCATCTTTTCATGTGCTTATTGGCCACTGGTATATTTTGTTTGGATAAACATCTATTCAACTCCTTTGTCCATTTAAAAATTGAGTTGTCTTTTTTGTTGTTAAGTTGTATGGGTTCTTTATATATAATATTTATGCTAAACCTTTATTAGATATATGATTTGTAAATATTTTCTCTCACTTATGGGTTGTCTTTTCAGTTCCTTGATAGTGTTCTTTGATGATCTAAAGTTTCAATTTTGTTAAAGTTGAATTTTTGTATTTCTTCTTTTATCATTTGTGTTTCTGTCATATTTAATGATAATTAATTACCAAATTCAAAGTCATACAGATTTTACCTTTATGTTTTCTTTTAAGAGCCATATAATTTTAGCTCTTGATTTAGGTCTTTGTTCTGTTTTTTTTTTTTCTGTTTTAAAAAATATAATAATAAAAATGTCTTTTATTATTTTTGTGAACCAATATATTGGACAAGATGGTATATTTCAGTTACATGCTACCTGTTATAGATATTTCATAATAAAAATCATTAAAAGAGGGAAGCATTAATGCAAAATAAATTCTAAATAAAAATCATTTTTAAAGATAAAAAGTAAAAATATTTAATATTTTAAAAGTTATTCTTCAAATGACAATTTAAAACACATAAAACATTAATAGCTTTATCCAATAGACTTGATCCTTGTTTTGTGACAAATGAGAGGAAATTCCTCTTATTCTGTATCTGATGTTGGTTCAGCTGTTAAAAGTGCTTCCAAAAGTATTATCAGATTGGGCATTAGGGCATATGTTGCTTTTTATAAGCTCATTTACTTTTGTTCTGTTTTGAGTTAACTTTTTTATATGATGTGAGGTATGGGTCCACCTTCATTCTTTTGTATGTGGATATTCAATTGCCCCCACACCATTTGTTGAAGAGACTATTCTTTCCCCATTGCACAATCTTGGCACCTCTTCAAAAATCAATTTTGTGTTGGTTAAAGGAGAAATAAATAACATAGAGTGTATGGGTTTCTATCTGACCCTCAATTCTATTTCATTGATCTTACATGTCTATCCTTATGCCAGTACCACACTATTTTGATTACTGTAGCTTGTAGTAAGTTCTGAAATTGAGAAGTGTGACTCCCACAATTTTGTCCTTTTTCAAGATCATTTTGGTTATTTAGGGTTTCTTGAAATTCCATGTAAGTTTTAGGATAATCTTGTTCATTTCTGCAAAAAAAGGCAATTGCATTTTGATAGGGATTGCATTGAATCTGTAGATAGCTTTAGGCGATATGGTCATCTTAACAATATTTAGTCTTCTAATCCATGAACGTAGTATGTTTTTCCATTTATTTATGTCTTCTTAATTTCTTTCAACAATGTTTTGTAGTTTTCAGTGTATAAGTCTTATACTTCCTTGTTTATATTTATTCCCAAGTATTGTATTCTTTTTGATCCTATTGTAAGTATAACTGTTTTCTTAATTTCTTTTTCAGATTGTTCATTGCTAGTGTATAGAAATACAAAAGATTTTGTATGTTGATCTTGTATCCTGAAACTTTGCTGAATTCATTTACTAGCTCTGGAAATTTTTTTTTTATTTAGAATTTTCTGTATATAAGATCATTCCACAGGTGAATAGAGATAGTTTTTTCTAATTTGGATAACTTTTATTTCTTTTTCGTGATGAGTTGCTCTGGTTAGAACTTTCAGCACAGTGTTGAGTGAGAGTGGACATATTTGTGTTGTTCCTGTCTCCCAGGGAAAATCTTTCAGTCTTTCACCATTGGGTATAATGTAAGCTGTGAGTCTTTCATAAACACTCTTTTTCAGGTTGAGGGATTTCCCTTCTATTTCTGGATTGTTGAGTGTTTAAACCAACCTTACATTCATGGGATAAATCCTGCTTGGCCAGGGTATATAATCCTTTTTTTATGTTGCTGGGTTCATATTGCTAGCATTTTACTGAGTGTTTTGCTTCTATATTCATAAGGGATACTGGTCTTTAGTTTTATTTTTTTGTGTGATGTCTTTGTGTTCTGTGTCAGAGTAATACTTCATAAAACGTGTTAGGAAGTTTCCCTTCATTTCAATTTTTCTGGAAAGTTTGAGAAAGATAGGTGTTTGTTTTTCTTTAGACATTTGGCAGAATTCACCATTGAGGCCATCTGATCTTGAGTTTTTCTTTGTGAGAAAATTTTTTATAACTCATTCAATCTCTTTACTTGTTACAGGTCTAAACAGGTTTGCTACTTATTCTTAAATCAATTTCAGTAGTTTTCATGTTTTTAGGAATTTCCCCATTTCATCTAGTTTATCTTATTTTGCGACATACAATTATTCATAGTATTCCCTTGTAATAATTATTTCTATGTAGGTTGCTGGTAACACCCCCTCTTTCATTCCAATTTTAGTCCTGTCAGTCTTCTCTCTCTTTTTTTATTGGTCAGTCTAGCTAAAGGTTTGTCAATTTTGTTTATCTTTTCAAAGACAAAATGTTGGTTTCACTGATTTACTCTATTGTATTTCTATTCTCTATGTTATTTATTTCTCCTTTAATCTTTGTTATTTCCTTCCTTCTATTTGCTTTTGGTTTAATTTCTTCTTTTTTCTGTGTGTGTTTCTCAAGGTAGAAGGTAAGATTTTTGGTTTGAGATTTTCTTTTTTAATGTAGGCATTTACAACTATAAATTTCCCTCCGAGTGCTGGGTAAATTTCATCTCCTAAGTTTTGAAATGTTGTGTATTCATTTCCATTCACCTGAAAGAATTTTCTTTTGTGCTTTGTGATTTTTTTAATCCCTTGGTTGTTAAAAAGTATGTTGTTTAATTTCAACATATTTGTGAATTTTCCAATTCTCCTTCTGTTATTGATTTCTAATTTCATTCCACTGTGGTCTGAAAACATATTTTGTATGATTTATATACTCTTGAGAGGGCAGACAGCAGAAGAAAGAAGAGCTACAATCCTGCAGCCCACGGGAAAAAAACAACAATCACAGAAAGATAGACAAAATGAAAAGGCAGAGGACTATGTCCCAGATGAAGGAACAAGATAAAACCCCAGGAAAACAACTAAATGAAGTGGAGATAGGCGACCTTCTAGAAAAAGAATGCAGAATAATGATAGTGAAGATGATCCAGGACCTCGGAAAAAGAATGGAGGCAAGGATTGAGAAGATGCAAGAAATGTTTAAAAAACACCTAGAAGAATTAAAGAACAAACAAACAGAGATGAAAAATACAATAACTTAAATGAAAAATACACTAGAAGGAAACAATAGCAGAATAACTGAGGCAGAAGAATGGATAAGTGACCTGGAAGACAGAATGGTGGAAATCACTGCCTGGAAGAGAATAAAGAAAAAAGAATGAAAAGAAATGAAGACAGCCTAAGAGACCTCTAGGGCAACATTAAACGCACCAACATTCGTATTATAGGGGTCCCAGAAGAAGAGGAGAGAGAGAAAGGACCCGAGAAAATATTTGAAAAGATTATAGTCGAAAACTTCCCTAACATGGGAAAGGAAATAGCCACCCAAGGCCAGGAAGCACAGAGAGTCCCAGGCAGGATAAAGCCAAGGAGAAACACGTCAAGACACATAGTAATCAAATTGACAAAAATTAAAGACAAAGAAAAATTATTAAAAGCAAAAAGGGAAATACAACAAATAACATACAAGGGAACTCCCATAAGGTTAACAGCTGATTTCTCACAGAAATTTTGCAAACAAGAAGGGAGTAGTATGATATATTTAAAGTGAAGAAAGGGAAGAATCTAAAACCAAGAATACTCTACCCAGCAAGGATCTCATTCAGATTCGAAGGAGAAATCAAAAGCTTTACAGACAAGCAAAAGCTAAGAGAATTCAGCACCACCCAACCAGCTCTACAACAAATGCTAAAGGAACTTCTCTAAGTGGGAAACACAAGAGAAGAAAAGGACCTACAAAAACAAACCCAAAACAATTAAGAAAATGGTCATAGGAACATACATATCGATAATTACCTTAAACGTGAATGGATTAAATATTCCAACCAAAAGACATAGACTGGCTGAATGGATACAAAAACAAGACCCATATATATGCTATCTACAAGAGACCCACTTCAGACCTAGGGACACATACAGACTGAAAGTGAGGGGATGGAAAAAGATATGCCATGCAAATGGAAATCAAAAGAAAGCTGGAGTAGCAATTCTCATATCAGGCAAAATAGACTTTAAAATAAAGACTATTACAAGAGACAAAGAAGGACACTACATAATGATCAAGGGATCAATCCAAGAAGAAGATATACCAATTATAAATATATATGCACCCAACATAGGAGCACCTCAATATAAGGCAAATGCTACTAGCTATAAAAGAAGAAATCGACAGTAACACAATTATAGTGGGGGAACTTTAACACCTCACTTACACCAATGGACAGATCATCCAGACAGAAAATTAATAAGAAAACACAAACTTTAAATGACACAATAGGCCAGATAGATTAAATTGATATTTGTAGGACATTCCATCCTAAAACAGCAGATTAAACTTCTTCTCAAGTGCACATGGAACATTCTCCAGGATAGATCACATCTTGGGTCACAAATCAAGCCTCAGTAAATTTAAGAAAATTGAAATCATATCAAGCATCTTTTTTGGCCACAATGCTATGAAATTAGAAATAAATTTTAGCAAAAAAAACGTAAAAAACGTGAACACATGGAGGCTAAACAATACGTTACTAAATAACCAAGCGATCACTGAAGAAATCAAAGAGGAAATCAAAAAATACCTAGAGAAAAATGACAATGAAAACACAATGATCCAAAACCTATGGGATGCAGCAAAAGCAGCTCTAAGAGGGAAGTTTATAGCAATAAAAGCCTACCTCAAGAAACAAGAAACATCTCAAATAAACTATCTAACCTTACACCTAAAGGAACTAGAGAAAGAAGAACAAACAAAGCCCCATGTTAGTAGAAGGAAAGAAATCATAAAGATCAGAGCAGAAAGAAATGAAATAGAAACAAGGAAAATAACAGAAAAGATCAATAAAACCAAAAGCTGGTTCTTTGAGAAGACAAACAAAATTGATAAACCTTTAGCCAGACCCATCAAGAAAAAGAGGGAGAGGACTCAAATCAATAAAATTAGAAATGAAAAAGTAGAAGTTACAACAGGCACCGTGGAAATACAAAACATCCTAAGAGACTACTATGAGCAACTTTATGCCAATAAAATGGACAACCTGGAAGAAACGGACAAATTCTTAGAAAGGTATAACCTTCCAAGACTGAACCAGGAAGAAATAGAAAATATGAACAGACCAGTCACAAGTAATGAAATTGAAACTGTGATTAAAAATCTTCCAACAAACAAAAGTCCAGGACCAGATGGCTTCACAGGTGAACTCTATCAAACATTTAGAGACGAGCTAACACCCATCCTTCTCAAACTCTTCTGAAAAACTGCAGAGGAAGGAACACTCCCAAACTCATTCTACAAGACCACAATCACCCTGATACCAAAACCAGACAAAGATACTACAAAAAAGGAAAATTACAGACCAATATCACTGATAAATATAGATGCAAAAATCCTCAACAAAATACTAGCAAACAGAATCCAACAACACATTAAAAGGATCATACACCATGATCTAACGGGATTTATCCCAGGGATGCAAGGATTCTTCAATATACGCAAATCAATCAATGTGATACACCATATTAACAAATTGAAGAATAAAAACCATATGATCATCTCAATAGATGCAGAAAAACCTTTTGACAGAATTCAACACCAATTTATGATAAAAACTCTCCAGAAAGTGGGCATAGAGGGAACCTACCTCAACATAATAAAGGTCATATATGACAAACCCACAGCAAACATCATTCTCAATGGTGAAAAATTGAGAGCATTTCCTCTAAGGTCAGGAACAAGACAAGGATGTCCACTCTCACCACTATTATTCAACGTAGTTTTGGAAGTCTTAGCCACAGAAAACAGAGAAGAAAAAGAAATAAAAGGAATACAAATTGGAAAAGAAGAAGTAAAACTGTCACTGTTTGCAAATGACATGATATTATACATAGAGAATGCTAAAGATGCCACCAGAAAACTATTAGAGTTAATCAATGAATTTGGTAAAGTTGCAGGATCCAAAATTAATGCACAGAAATCGCTTGCATTCCTATACACTAACAACGAAATATGAGAAAGAGAAATTAAGGAAACAGTCCCATTCACCATTGCAACAAAAAAAATAAAATACCTAGGAATAAACCTACCTAAGGAAGTAAAAGACCTGTACTCAGAAAACTCTAAGACACTGATGAAAGAAATCAAAGATGACACAAATAGATGGAGAGATATACCATGTTCTTGGATTGGAAGAATCAATATCATGAAAATGACTATACTACCCAAAGCAATCTACAGATTCAATGCAATCCCTATCAAATTACCAGTGGCATTTTTTACAGAACTAGAACAAGAAATCTTAAAATTTGTATGGAGACACAAAAGACCCTGAATAGTCAAAGCAGTCTTGAGGGAAAAAAACGGAGCTGGAGGAATCACACTGCCTGACTTAAGACTATACTACAAAACTACAGTAATCAAGACAATATGGTACTGGCAGAAAAACAGAAATATAGATCAATGGAACAGGATGGAAAGCCCAGAGATAAACCCACACATCTATGGTCAACTAATCTATGACAAAAGAGGCAAGGATACACAATGGAGAAAAGACAGTCTCTTCAATAAGTTGTGCTGGGAAAAGTGAACGCTACATGTAAAAGAATGAAATTAGAACACTCCTTAACACCATACACAAAAATAAACTCAAAATGGATTAAAGACCTAAATGTAAGACTGGACACTATAAAACTCTTAGAGGAAAACATAGGAAGATCACCCTTTGACATAAATCACAGCAAGACCTTTTTTGACCCACCTCCTAGAGTGATGGAAATAAAAATGAAAATACACAATTGGGACCTAATGAAACTTAAAAGCTTTTGCACAGCAAAGGAAACCATAAACAAAACTAAAAGACAGTCCTCAGAATGGGAGAAAATACTTGCAAATGAAGCAACTGACAAAGGATTAATCTCCAAAATATATAAACAGCTCATGCAGCTCAATATCAAAAAACAAACAACCCAATCCAAAAATGGGCAGAAGACCTAAATAGACATTTCAAAAAAGAAGACATACAGATGGCCAAGAGGCACATGAAAAGATGCTCAACATCACTAATTATTAGAGAAATGCAAATCAAAACTACAATGAGGTATCACCTCACACCAGTTAGAATGGGCATCATCAGAAAATCTACAAACAATAAATGCTGGAGAGGGTGTGGAGAAAAGGGAACCCTCTTGCACTATTGGTGGGAATATAAATTGTTACGGCCACTATGGAGAACAGTATGGAGGTCCCTTAAAAAAATTAAAAATAGAATTACTATATGACCCAGCAATCCCACTACTGGGCATATACCCAGATAAAACCATAATTCAAAAAGACACATGCACCCCAATATTCATTGCAGCCCTATTTACAACAGCTAGGTCATGGAAGCAACCTAAATGCCCATCAACAGACGAATGGATAAAGAAGATGTGGTACATATATACAATGGAATACTAACCATAAAAAGGAACGAAATTGGGTCATTTGTAGAGACGTGGATGGACCTAGAGACTGTCATGCAGAGTGAAGTAAGTCAGAAAGAGAAAAACAAATATCGTTTATTAACACATATATGTGGAATCTAGAAAAATGGTACAGATGAACTAGTTTGCATGGCAGAAATAGAGATACAGATGTAGAGAACAAATGTATGGGTACCAAGGGGGGAAAGCAAGGGGTGGGAAGTGGGGGGTTGCATGAATTGGGAGATTGGGGTTGACATATATACACTAATATGTATAAAATAGATAACTAGAAAGAGCCTGCAGTATAGCACTGGGAACTCCACTTCACTGTACTGAAGAAACTAACACAACATTCTAAAACAACTATACCCCAATAATAAATAAATAAATAAGTAAATAAATAAATATTCTTAAATATATTGATACTTTTTTTAAAGTGTGTTTTGTCATTTATTATGTCCTACTTATTGTATAATATAAAATAGTAAGTTTCCAATATGGGCAAAGGATTATGTTCAAAATCTTATTTCTTTTAAGTTTTTAAAATTATATTCTATTCTAAGCTATAATACAGTTTTGGTGGCAACATCTAGAACTTTCTTCCCACCTGAAATACCTTTTTGTCCTTAAATTTCAATTCAAAATTCAGTTGAAATTGATAATATTCCCCAGAAATTAGCACATATTCAGAAAAACTTCAGACAAGAACCTACTGTACAATATGTCTGTAATGAGCTACTTAAATCATGCTATCATATGCAATTCTAGTTTTAGTCTGTACTTTTATATCATGAAAATTATAGAATTTTGCCACATTTCTATACATCTTAGTCACAAAATAGCAAGACTTGAATTACTCTTTTTGTTGATTCTTTTTTTTTTAACATCTTTATTGGAGTATAATTGCTTTACAATGGTGTGTTAGTTTCTGCTTTATAACAAAGTGAATCAGCTATACATATACATATATCCCCATATCTCCTCCCTCTTGCATCTCCCTCCCACCTTCCCTATCCCACTCCTCTAAGGTGGTCACAAAGCACCGAGCTGATCTCCCTGTGCTATGTGGCTGCTTCCTGCTAGCTATCTCTTTTACATCTGGTAGTGTACATATGTCCATGCCACTCTCTCACATCGTCCCAGCTTACCCTTCCCCCTCCCTGTGTCCTCAAGTCCATTCTCTACGTCTGTGTCTTTATTCCTGTCCTGCCCCTAGGTTCTTCAGAACCTTTTTTTTAGATTCCATATATATGTGTTAGGATATGGTATTTGTTTTTCTCTTTCTGACTTACTTCACTCTGTATGACAGACTCTAGGTCGATCCACCTCACTACAAATAACTCAATTTTGTTTCTTTTTATGCCTGAGTAATATTCCATTGTATATATGGGTCACATCTTCTTTATCCATTCATCTGTTGATGGACACTTAGGTTGCTTCCATGTCCTGGTTATTGTAAATAGAGCTGCAATGAACATTGTGGTACATGACTCTTTGTGAATTATGGTTTGTCAGGGTATATGCCCAGTAGTGGGATTGCTGGGTCGTATGGTAGTTCCATTTTTAGTTTTTTAAGGAACCTCCATACTGCTCTCCATAGTGGCTGTAACAAATTACATTCCCACCAACAGTGCAAGAGGGTTCCCTTTTCTCCACATCCTCTCCAGCATTTATTGTTTGTAGATTTTTTTTCACACACACACACTGTATTTTATTTTTACAAGAGATAAATAGACTGACACCAAGCATTGTAAATGGATGACCACAACAAAAGCAACAATGATTACAATTACCAAACACGAAACACACTCATACTATGTCATAATATTGACATTCAGTCCAGTAATCCTCCACTGTAACAGCTCCTTTACTTTGCAGTGAAAATTGATTTCTATATTCTTTGCCTCTGAGTCCTTGTGGGATTTTTTTTTAATTCAAACAGAAAGTCACAAAAATTACAATCATCCTCATCAGTTCACTCAGTCCCATGTAATTAATTTTTTTTTCATCTTGATCTTTTGTTTGCACTTTTATGAGTTCATCAGTTTTTCATTAGAGTTCTGAAAATGCTTATTCATTCAGTTCAGCAGTATAGTTACCAGAAACCTGTACTTGTCAGAGTCTTTTCTATGAATTCCTTGAAGATGAAACCCTTTTATAGGAACATATTTGCAAAAGCATCAGAGTACACCCAGAACTGTCTGTAAATGACAAAAGACTTAAAAATGACCACGGTTAAAGATTTGATGAAAGTTCATAATAGTGCAATTGACAAGGAAATTTAGTTTTTTCTGAGATATACATTTTAAAGTAATAACTAGAATTATGACTTATAACATTATACCAGAACATATAAGATTTTTAGAAATTTCACATAATGTCTGAAACATTTATATTAACATATTTCCATACAGATAACCCAATGAAAGTTTAGTATTAGTTGTTTTGTTTGTTTGATTTTTTATACTGCAGGTTCTTATTAGTCATCAATTTTATACAAATCAGTGTATACATGTCAATCCCAATTGCCCAATTCAGCACACCACCCTCCCCACCCCACCGCAGTTTTCCCCCCTTGGTGTCCATATGTCTGTTCTCTACATCTGTGTCTCAACTTCTGCCCTGCAAACCGGCTCATCTGTACCATTTTTCTAGTTTCCACATACATGCGTTAATATACGATATTTCTTTTTCTCTTTCTGACTTACTTCACTCTGCATGACAGTCTCTAGATCCATCCACATCTCAACAAATGACTCAATTTCGTTCCTTTTTATGGCTGAGTAATATTCCATTGTATATATGTACCACAACTTCTTTATCCATTCGTCTGTCGATGGGCATTTAGGTTGCTTCCATGTCCTGGCTATTGTAAATAGTGCAGCAATGAACATTGGGGTGCATGTGTCTTTTTGAATTATGGCTTTCTCTGGGTATACGCCCAGTAGTGGGATTGCTGGATCATATGGTAAATCTATTTTTAGTTTTTTAAGGAACCTCCATACTGTTCTCCATAGTGACTGTATCAATTTACATTTCCACCAACAGTGCAAGAGGGTTCCCTTTTCTCCACACCCTCTCCAGTATTTGTTGTTTGTAGATTTTCTGATGATGCCCATTCTAACTGGTGTGAGGTGATACCTCATTGTAGTTTTGATTTGCATTTCTCTAATAATTAGTGATGTTGAGCATCTTTTCATGTGCTTCGTGGCCATCTGTATGTCTTCTTTGGAGAAATGTCTATTTAGGTCTTCTGCCCATTTTTGGATTGGGTTGTTTGTCTCTTTAATATTGAGCTGAATGAGCTGTTTATATATTTTGGAGATTAATCCTTTGTCAGTTGCTTCATTTGCAAATATTTTCTCCCATTCTGAGGGTTGTCTTTTCGTCTTGTTTATGGTTTCCTTTGCTGTGCAAAAGCTTTGAAGTTTCATTAGGTCCCATTTGTTTATTTTTGTTTTTATTTCCATTTCTCTAGGAGGTGGGTCAGAAAGGATCTTGCTGTGATTTATGTCATAGAGTGTTCTGCCTCTGCTTTCCCCTAAGAGTTTTATCGTGTCTGGACTTACATTTAGGTCTTTAATCCATTTTGAGTTTATTTTTGTGTATGGTGTTAAGGAGTGTTCTAATTTCATTCTTTTACATGTAGCTGTCCAGTTTTCCCAGCACCACTTTTTGAAGAGGCTGATTGACACTTGTTTTATAGCTTAACATATCTTCTATCCTGAAGTATGTTCCATGTACACTTGAGAAGAATACATATTCTCTTGTTATTAGGGGGAGCGTTGTTCCGATGTTTGTCATGTCTGCTTGGTTAATAGTGTTGTACAAGTTTTCTATATCCTTGCTGATCTTCTGTCTAGTTATTCTACCCATAATTGATAATGGTGTGTTAAAATCTCCAACTACTATTGTTGAATTGTCTATCTTCCCCTTCAATTCTGTCTGTATATGTTTCAAGTGTTTTGGATTTCTGTTGTTAGGTACATATATATTTGTAATTGTTATATCTTCCTTTTGGATTAATCATTTTGTCCTTATGAAATGTCTTACTTTGTCTCTCTAAATAATGTTTGTCTTCATGTCTATTTTGTCTGTTATTAGTCAGCCACTCTAGCGATCTTTTGGTTACTGTTTGTGTGATATATCTTTCCCCCTACTTTTATGTTCAACATCTATTTATCTTTGATTCTAAAATGAGTCTCTTGGACTTTCCTGGCGGTCCAGTGGTTAAGACTCTGTGCTTCCAGTGCAGGGGGCATGGGTTCAATCCCTGGTTGGGGAAGATCCTGCATGCCACACAGTGTGGCCAATAAATAAATAAAATAAAATAAAATGAGTCTCTTGAAGACAGAATCCAGTTGGATTTTGAGTTTTATCCATTCTGCTAATCTCTACCTTTTAATTGGAGAGTTTAATTCATTTATATTTAATATAATTACTGTTAAGATAGGATTTATGCCTACCATTTAGCTATTTTTCTATGTGTCTCGTGCCTTTTTTGCTTTGTTATTCCTCAATTACTGCATTCTTTTGTGTTAAATAGATATTTTCTAGTGTATTATTTTAATTCCTTGTCTTTTTTCCCCACTATATATATATTTTTGAGTATATTTGTGGTGACTCTAGGGAATATAATTAACCTCCTAATCTATATCAAAATAGTTTAGATTAAAACCAATGGAATTTCAATAATATAAAAAGCTGCTCCTACATTGCTTCATCCACCTCTCTTCTATCCATATTATTGTCACAAACTACATCTTTATATATTGTGTTCATCAACATAGATTTATAATTTTTGCTTTATGAAGTTGTCTTTTAAATCAGATATGAAAAAATGTAGTTACATGCAAAGAATACATTTGTACTGTCTTTTATATTTTCCTATGTAGTTATTTGTGAGCCTTCTTTATTTCTTCATGTTGATTCAAGTTAATATCTTGTGTCCTTTTATTTCAGCCTGAAAAGCTCCATTTAGTATTCTTGGAGAACAGTTCTGCTAGAGATGAACTCTCTCAGTTTTTGTCTCTCTTAATTTTTCCTTTATTTTGAAGGTAGTTTTGCCATATATAGACTACTTGGTTGACCTTTAAAGTTTTTTCTTCCAGCACTTTTAATATGTCATCCCACTGCCTTCTTGCTTCCATGGTTTCTGGTGAGAAATCAGCTGCTAATCTTATTGAGGAGCTCTTATGTATGCTTACTCATTTCTCTCTCCCTGCTTTCAAAATTCTTTGTCTTTTGACTGTTTGATTATGACGTGTCTCAATGTGGATATCTTAGTTTGTCCTACTTTGATTTCATTGAGTGTCTTTTATATGTAATGTGTTTCATCAAATTTGGGAGTTTTTCAGTCATATTTCTTCAAATATTCTTTCTGCCTCCTTTTATTTTTTTCCTTTCCTTCTGGGACTCACAGTATATGTATGTTGGTATACTTCATCATATCCCACAGGTCTCTGAGTTTCTGTTCAGTTTTCTTCATCCTTTTTTCTTGCTGTTCCTCAGACTTGATAATTTCAATTGATCTGTCTTCATATTCATTGACTCTTCTGTTCTAATATGCTGTTGAGCCCCTCTAGTGAAATTTTTATTTCACTTATTGTACTTTTCAACTCCAGTATTTCTATTTGATTCAGTTTTATAATTGCTATCTCTTTATACTGTCTATATAAAGAGACACTATTCTCCTAATTTTCTTTAGTTTCTTTAGAAATTGTTTCTTTTAGTTCTTTGAACATATTTAAAATAGCTGATTAAAAGTTTATATCTAGTATTGCCAATGTCTGGACCTGCTCATGGACAGTTTCTATTGCTTGGTGTTTTTCCTGTGTTATGGCCATAGGATTTTTTTCATGTCTCATAATTTTTCATTAAATACTGGAAATATATGTGTTTTTGGCCACACCACATGTCATGCAGGATCTTAGTTCCCTGACCAGGGATCAAACCCATGCCCCCTCAGTGGAAGCATGGAGTCTTAACCACTGGACCACCAGGGAAATCCCAATACTGGATATTTTAAATAATATAATTGACAATCCTGGAAATTATGTTGTTCCCTCCCCCTAGGGTTTGTTGTTATTGCTGGTTTTTGTAGTTGTTTTTTGTAGTTGTTTGCTTGTTCAGTGAATTTTCTGAACTAATTCAGTAAGCTCTATACTCTTTGTCATATGTGGCCAGTGACGTCTATGCTCAAGTAGCTTAGAGGGCAACTAATGACTAGGTAGAGATTTTCTTAAATGCCTAGAGCTAAAAATCTCACAGTCTTTGCCAAGGGACTCTGCAAGCATGTTGGACAAACTTTCAACTGTCAGCCAAACACTTTATGACTCTGCATTAGCTTACACTTCCTGCTTGCACAGAACCACAAATCAGCCAGGGGTGGGTGAAAGTTTATGGCTTTCCTGTGTGTGTGCACAGCCCTACACATGTGCCTGGTCTTCTAGATTATAAGAAATATGTACTAGCTTTTCAAAATCCCTACGGACAACTCATTTTTCAGTTTTTCCTTTTAAGCTTTTCAGGTAATCTATGGTTTGCTCCAACTGTCATCCATTACCTTAGGCATCTATCACATTAAAACACTTGCTGAAGTCTTCACAAAGTTAATTTCTCAATACTTCAAAGCAACATATCATTTTATTTACATTATTTCCTAGAAAACCAATGAAAGGTAAATTTTAGCTCAGTTCAAGTCAAACTATTTCAAAACAATACAATTTTCTAAGCACTTTAAATGTAACTGAGGATCAGGTTAGCAAGCTTTCCCAGAGTCTGGTTGCTAAATCATTTTAGGCTTTAAAAAAAGAAGAATATTTAGAACTAGCAGTAAGTGGGAGAATGCTAGCACAGTAAATGAAAGTGACAATGATGCCTTGCCATATCAAGATTCAAAGGTATTAACCAACTTCAAAGCTGTGAAATAGTAAAGGTATAGTATTTGTGATGGAAGTAGTCTGAGACACAATTTAGTCCTAGGTTTGTCTGACTCTGGAGACTATTTTCTTTAATTACTAGGTTATATATTTCCTCTTCTCTCTGTATCATGTCAAGTATCTGATAAAAATCTGGATTTACTGGATCAAGGCTAAACTCTTCTTCTGACTTTCAAGCTCCTCTCTAATTTTTCTTCCACCTGCCTAGTCATATTTATTCTCTACTAATTCCTAAAGCAATCATCCGATTTAGTCAGATCAGTTTGCATACTGTGCTTCAAATCTGTCATATTCATTTCTCATTCTGGGCCTTCACTTACCAGGAGTGCCCAAATCTCAGCCATCCTCCAAAAGCCAGATCAAGACCCATCTCATGTACAAAGTTTTTCCTGATGTAGTCCTCTGAAAACCTATAGAATTTATCATCGTAGCACATAATTTTTCCATCTGGTTTAGTTTTCAATGATTTAAAAATTGAGGTATAATTTACATACCATAAAATTCACCCTTTTAGAATGTACAATTCAGTGGATTTTAGTATAATTCACAAAGATATACAACCATATTTTTATTGCCTACTCTTCACCCCATTGGTGAGAGAGGGAGTCTGACCCTAAGATTATGGGGATGGCCAAGCACATGACACCTGACACTAGACAGATGAGATTGACAGCAGTTTATTAATCACATATACTCAATCCCCAGGGGAAGGCACAACATGTCACACAGGGCCACAGAGGAGTTGTACTTGGGAACAGAATGAATATGCAGGGGCTGTGGGAGGCAGACTTTGTAGTATCAGGAATGTGGAGTGATCCTTGGTTCCCACATGAGAATGTGATTGGTTTGTTTGAATAATTTCACAGACTGGCAGGGAACTGAAACCTTTTACTTAAAGATAAGCAGGAATTTTGCCTGGTCCCTGTGATAAGGAGGGTTATTTAGCCAGGGGACCTTATCCACAGGAGTAGATTGGGGAGGATGGCTTACAGTTAGGCTATTAGATCCACACCTTCCTCCTCACTTTAGATGTCAAGGAAGTACATAATATTGATCTACAAACCATTTTCACTTTCTAGAACATTTTTATCACTCCAAAAAGAATCCCCATGCCCATTAGCCCATTCCTCCTTTTGTCAGATGTAGGCAGCCGTAAATCTACTTTCTATCTGTAGATTTGCCTATTCTGAACATTCTTTATATATATATAGTTTATTTATTTATTTATTTTGTTTCACCAGGTCTTGCAGAAGGCAGGCTCCTTAGTTGTGGCTCACCTGCTCCTTAGTTGCAGCACGTGTGCTCCTTAGTTGCGGCTGGCAGGCTCCTTAGTTGTGGCATGCAAACTCTTAGTTGTGGCATACATGTGGGATCTAGTTTCCTGACCAGGTATTGAACAAGGACCCCCTGCGTTGGGAGCTCGGAGTCTTAACCACTGCCAGCAGGAAAGTCCTGAACAT
Organism: Balaenoptera borealis; assembly: GCF_965194805.1. NCBI lineage: Eukaryota > Metazoa > Chordata > Mammalia > Artiodactyla > Balaenopteridae > Balaenoptera > Balaenoptera borealis. The sequence continues at coordinate 91,053,790 of NC_138881.1, read as the reverse complement.
TCTTGATTATGGTACCTTTGTAGTAAGTTTTGAAATTGGGACATGTGGGTTCTCCAACTTGTTTTTCTTCTTCAAGATTTTTTGGGCTAGTCTTGGTCCCTTGCATTTCCACATACATTTTAGAATCAGTCTGCCAATTTCTGCAAATAAGCTACCTGAGATTTTGATAGGGTTTGTGTTGAATCTGTAGATTAATTTGAGAGGATATTACCATCTTAACAATATTAAGTCTTCTAATCCACGACCATGGAAAGTGTTTCCACTTATGTAGGTCTTCTTTAATTCCTTTCAACAGTATTTTGTAGTTTTCCATGTACAAGTCCTATAGTTCTTTTAAAAAACTATTCCTAAGTATTTTATTTTATTTTATTTTATTTTATTTTATTTTATTTTCTGGCCATGCCATGTGGCATGTGGGATCTTAATTCCCCAACCAGGGATCGAACCCGCATTCCCTACATTGGAAGCACGGAGTCTTAACCACTGGCCCGCCAGGGAAGCCCCAGTATTTTATTATTTTCGATGCCAGTGTAAATGTAATTGTTTACTTAATTCATTTTCAGATTGTTTATTGCTAGTGTATAGAAATACAACAAATTTTTGTATGTTGATTTTATTTCCTACAGCTTTCGTAAACTCATTTATTAGCTTTAAGAGATTTTTTTGAGGTTTATTTGGGTTTTTCTATATACAAAATTCTGTAGATTTTGTTCTGTATACAAGATCATGTTATCTGCAATAGTTTTATTTCTTCTTTTCCAATCTGGATGACTTTTATCTCTTTTACTTGCCTAATTGCCCTGGTTAGAACCTCCAGTCAACTGTTGAATAGAAGTGGTAAGAGTGGACCTCCTTGTCTTGTTCCAGATCTCAAGGGGAAAACTTTCTGCCTTTCACCATTAAGTACGTTGGCTGTGGGTTTTTCATAGATGCCCTTTATTAGGGTAAGGAAATTTCCTTCTATTTATAATTTTTGGAAAGTTTTTGTCATGAAAGGTATTTAATTTTGTCAGATGCTTTTCCTGTATCTGTTGAGATGATCATGTGGTTTTTGTCCTCTATTTTATTAATATGCTGTGTTACATTGATTGATTTTCTTTTTTTTTCTAACATCTTTATTGGAGTATAATTGCTTTACAATGTTGTATTAGTTTCTGCTGTATAACAAAGTGAATCAGCTATATGTATACATATATCACCATATCTCCTCCCTCCCACCCTCCCTATCCCACCCCTCTAGGTGGTCACAAAGCACCGAGCTGATCTCCCTGTGCTATGTGGCTGCTTCCTAATAGCTATCTGTTTTACATTTGGTAGTGTATATATGTCCATGCCACTCTCTCACTTCATCCCAGCTTACCCTTCCCCCTCCCTGTGTCCTCAAGTCCATTCTCTACGTCTGTGTCTTTATTCCTGTCCTGCCCCTAGGTTCTTCAGAACCTTTTTTTTTTTTTTTTAGATTCCATATATATGTGTTAGCATACAGTATTTTTTCTCTTTCTGACTTACTTCACTCTGTATGACAGACTCTAGGTCCATCCACCTCACTACAAATAACTCAGTTTCGTTTCTTTTTATGGCTGAGTAATATTCCATTGTATATGTGTGCCACATCTTTATCCATTCATCTGTTGATGGACACTTAGGTTGCTTCCATGTCCTGGCTATTGTAAATAGAGCTGCAGTGAACATTGTGGTGCATGACTCTTTACATTGATTGATTTTCATATGTTGAACCAACCTTCCATTCCTCGGATAAATCCCACTCAGTCATGGTGTATGATCCTTTTGATATGTTGCTAGATTTAGTTTGCTACTATTTTGTTGAGAACTTTTACATCTATATTCATAAAGAATTATCGGTCTGTAGTTTTCTTTTCTTGTGATGTATTTGTCTTATTTAGGTATCAGAGTAACACTGGGCATGGAACTTTGAAGGAGCTCTGCATTAGTTAGGGTGCTCTAGAGAAACAGAACCAACAAGAGATATATATGTGTATAGAGATATAGATGTAGATTTATTATAAGGAATTGGCTCACACGGTTATGGAGGCTGAGAAATCCCACGATCTGCCATCTGCAATCTGGAGACCCAGGAAAGCCAGTGGTATATTTCAGTCTGAGTCCTAAGGCCTGAGAACCAGGAGAACCAATGGTGTAAATTGCACTCTGGGTCTGAAGGCCTGAGAACCACAGGTACACAGGGGGCAAGAAAAGATTGATGTTCCAGCTCAAGCAATCAGGCAGGAAGTGCCGAATTCTTCCTTCCTTCACTTTTTTGTTTATTTAGGCCCTTAATGTATTGGATGATGCCACTCATGCTGGGGAGGGCAAACTGCTTTACTGAGTCCACAGGTTCAAAATGCTAATTTCATCCAGAAATACCCTCACAGACATACCCAGAAATAATGATTAGCCAAATATCTGGACACTTTGCAATCCAGTCATGTTGAGACATAGAATTAACCATTACAATCTCCAACCTCATTTTGCGCCCTCCAGTGGTTTCCAGGCTGCTTGTTTTCACCATGATTGTGGCCCATTGATTTTCAAAGTTACTGTGGAATCAGGGAGAAGGTGGAGGTGGGAATACAGTAAGTTAAAATGCCACAAATCTTGCTATTTTTACTCAGATTCAGCTATTTTCCTTAAACGTTCCCTGGATTGTTGCAAGCTTTTTGTTAATTTCTAGAGTTCTCAGTTAATTCTTAAGAATTTGTGCTAGTTTTCTCATTGCTTTTATGGAGAAGAGGATTTTCGGTGGTCCTTACACTACCATTTTTGCTAACATCCTGCAATATAACATACATATATTGCTTTTGTATCACATGCTACTCATATTTTCCAAACTAAACTGTAGATTTTTTGACTGTATACTTCTATACACCACCTCTACAATGTCTAGCAAAGAAGTTCACTTACCAACGTTACTGGAATTGAGATTGAGCTCATTGTTTCTATGTCTTTATGTTGAACAGGTTGTATTTGTGAAATAAAACCAGCTGTCATCTACAAACAGATTCCCTGCTTGGTGGAGTATATTCACCAAAACTTGAAACACTCCACAGGTGAAAATGGCAAAAAAAATAAAGTCCCACGCTGCAAAAGCAGAAAGAGCAGTGATGCTCTGAATATAATTTTGCAGCTGATTTTCTCCTTTACTGACTTTTTAAAACAAACTTTTTATTTTGAAATAGTTTTAGACTCACAAGAAGCACCAGAAATTGTGTAGAGAGTTTTCATAGTTTACCTACCTTCCCCTAATGTAACTATCTTGTGTTACCATAGTACAATTATCAAAGCCGAAAAACTAGCATTGGTACAATAATATTAACTGAACTATAGACTTTATTCATATTCCTCAACTGAGTGTTAAAGTCTATAGTGCAACAAGGAAAAAAATGGTTGCAGAGAAAGAAGGACTGCCTGAAGTTGTCTAAGGCCAAAGGCATTGAGTAAAAGGGAGCAAGTTGAGCTGAAAATTCAGGATAGGCACTATATAGTGCCTCCCCCTAATTGGCTTCTGGGGAGTGTGCCTTTTTGTTACTGGTCTTTTTGTGGAGGGTGCTTTTGGGGGGCCTTTTTGTCAATGCTTGAGGCAGGGGAGCTTTTTCTTATTTGCATAAAGATTCCATGTTAACCTTGGCCTTGCCTTTCCCTGTACTCAGAGTAATCCATAAGTTAAATGTTGTAAACAAAAAAATTACCTTTGCCCTTACTACCTATCTGTTCAATTCCCACCCCCATACCACTCCTGAATGTGGGAATATTTAGACAATACATTTAGATAAAAACACTGCTTAGGAAGAAGGGTGATACTGTCCTTTACTGCATGGAGTATGAAACAAACAAAACAATAAACAGATAGGCAGGATGAGGAAAAAAGGTTGCTTTCCAGCACCTCTCTAGTTGGGTGTTCATAATGAAGCTTCTTAAATTTGTACTAGCATAAATTCAGTGTAAGACCTATTCATACATATGTAAATGTGTTTTAAAGTCAAATAAAAACATTGCAAAATTATCTTGTCAGAAGGGTTGACTAAAAGTGCATTGCACTCAAATTCTGTTACTTTGTAATATATTACAAATCATCAACTGCTCTTCTCACAGCATAATTTATGGATGATTTCATGGTAAAATTAAACGGGAGAAGCCAGAGTGTGACAGTGAATGTTTTAAATGTATTTTATAATGCTCAAATCTAGTATTAGGAGACTAAAAATTAATTGTTCTAAAATAAATTCCAGATGGATACAGTTTAAAAGTAGAAGATGAAGCCTTAAAACCACCAAAATAAAAATAAGTGAAGGGACTTCCCTGGTGGTGCAGTGGTTAAGAATCTGCCTGTCAATGCAGTGGACACGGGTTCAAGCCCTGGTCTGGGAAGGTCCCACATGCTACAGAGCAACTAAGCCCATGCACCACAACTACTGAGCCAACGCTCTAGAGCCTGCAAGCTACAACTACTGAGCCCGCATGCCACAACTACTGAAGCCCGCATGCCTAGAGCCCATGCTCCACAACAAGAGAAGCCACCACAATGAGAAACCCGCGCACCACAAGGAAGAGTAGCCCCCACTGACGCAAGTAGAAAAAGCCTGCGAGCAGCAATGAAGACCCAAGGCAGCCAAAAATAAATTTTAAAAAAAGTGGATAATCCTTCTACAAATATACTACATAACAATAAAAAATTCCTATTACAAATATTATAAACAAAATTAAAAGGTAAAGAACACTCTGGGGGAAATATTTGTAAAATATATTACAAATAACCAAATTTGACAAATCAATAAGAAAAAGTTAAATATTCTTATAGAAAAATGATCAAAAGAAAAAACAGTCCTCAAAACAAGAACATAAGAGGCTAGTAAGTGTATGAAAAATTGTTTAACTTCACTAGTATGTCCGTAGTGTAAATGCCCAACAGTTAGCTTTTTTGACTGTAATATAAGTGCCTGACATTAAGCTTTTGATTTTCGAGGCATCCATTTCAAAGACATCCATCTTCAATAAACACACTGCCAGTTGCACAAGTAGATAAAGAGCCAGGCCGCCCCGCCTGTGAAGTTCCCCTTTTAGAAAGCCCTGGGTGACCTAGATAACTGACCGCTTACTTTTCCCTTCCTGTGATTTAATTCCTGCTCTTATGTTTTAAATTCACCAATGAAGGGTGAATCAAGGGAAACCTTGGACACTTCACACTTGAACCCAATAAAGGCAGAACCCCACGTCCACACAATATCTTTTTACCCGTAACCTCTCCGTGTGGCCCTCGGACATGCTGTGTACTGTCCAGAATATGTAAGTAACATATCTTGTTTTTTCAAAGTTTCTGGATGGTTGTTGCAGAAGTGGGTCTTGCAATCGTAATAAGAACCACGAGGGCCAGTTGGGGAACTGTCTATGGGGGCACCTCACAGGTAGCACAGGCCCAGGTGAGAGCCGCAGGCATTCCTAGCTGATAGCATCACTATCAATAGGTGGAAACCAACACAAAACAATGTTGAATAAGGTTATTTGTCAAAATGACATGATGTTATTTTTCCTTATTAAATTGGAAATGATGAAAAGACATGATGACTTTCAGGATTTCTTCGAGTGTAGAGAAATGGGTACTCATATATTGTTGGGGGAAGTAAGTATATACTAGTATAAGCATTTTGATAGACAAGTTGGCTAAACTTATAAAAATATTTTAAAATGTGTATATCTAATAATTTCACTTCTAAGAATTTAACCTAAGGAAAAAAGTATGAGATGTAGACAAAGAGAATGTATAATAATGCTCATATCAGTATTATTGATATAGGAAAAATTAGAAATAGCCAATCCATTATTATTGGATATTTAGAATCAGTAAATTGTATTATACACATGTGATGGGATACTCTGAAACCATTAAAAATCATTGTAGTGGACACTATTATGTGCATACAGATCCTGCTTCAAGACAGAAGGCCTTATTCCTCCAGCAGCTAGCAGAGCTGCTGGCAGATTGTCCTCAGCTGTCAGCCTTTTCTGGGAACTCAGCCCAAGAGAGTGACCTATCCCAAGGTTAACACTATCTTCCAAGGTGCAGTTTGCATTCAATGACCAGTCAATGCTGGAATATAAAGGTTCAGCCTCCTTGCTCCAACTGGGGACAATTCTGGGAGATTATTCCAGATTCAGAGCTCCCTATGTGGTCTGCTAAGGCCCTGTGACTGCTTTGCAGCCCAACTACTCTCTTTGTCCAATATTGTTTCCTTTCCTTCCTTCAACAGGTGTTGATCTCAAGAGGACTCTCTAATATACTTTTGCTGAGTTGGAGTCTGATTTCTGGGAAATTCAATCTACAACAGTTGTGTTGAAGAATATTAACATGGGAAGATATTAAAAATATTTTGCTAAATTAAGAAAGCTGACTGGCCATGGCCAATTAAACTAACTGAAAAACCCTTTTGATACAGACCTCTATGAGTACAAGATAAAAATATACAAACATTTTTTAAATTGCATAACTGAGTTCACAAGAAATCAAGGAAAACTCCCAGATGCCAGAAATGAAGAGGAAATGGAAAATCAGAGTTGTAATCTTGTGAGTGGGAGTTGTGGTTACCCTGGGAAGGGAGGTTTTGTTTTGTTTTGTTTTTTAGTTTTTGGGGTTTTTTTGAGTTTCAATAATAAATTTTATTCAACCCAATATGTCAAAATGTCATTTTAACATGTAGTCTATATAAAACATTATTAATGAGATTTAAAAATTTTTTTTGCACATTGTCTTTAAAATCGAGCAGGGAAGGGAGTTTCAACTTTTAAGAACCACAGGGACAGGAGATGAGGTCTTGGGCCCAAGGGTCTCGTCATAAAGGTCCCCTGGAAGGGCTGTACTCTGTATAAAAGTTTGGAGTAGAAAAAAATCTGCATCTTTGGCATAGGGAAACAAGGAAGTTTATCTGACTAAATCAAAGATGGAAGAAAAAATTTCCTCTGAGAATTTAAAGCACAGTTCTGGAACTCATGTGAGCTTTGGGTTTTAATTTATCCTACCTGCATGACCAAGGAAACTGTACACTGAGGGTCTTGGAAGAAGCAAAGGTAAAGCTGCTTGAAGGGCTGCTCCCACAACACAGACTGTAAGAATTTTTCACAGAATTTTTTTAAAGCCCAATTAAAGAAGATATTTCAATTTTTAAAAACCTACAAGATTTAGAGAACAAACGTATGGACACCAAGGGGGGAAAGTGGGGGTGGTGGTGGTGGTGTGATGAATTGGGAGATTGGGATTGACATGTATACACTAATATGCATAAAGTGGATAACTAATGAGAATCTGCTGTATAAAATAATAAATAAAATTCTAAAATTCTAAAATTCAAAAAATAAAATGTGAAAAAACCCCACAAGATTAAATGATCTACCAAGAGTGAGAGTCAGTGGACACAATCACCAGCAAGATTAGAATCCTGAGAATCATTGAGCTAGGGGATAATAGATTTGAGAAAATTATCCAATATTAAGGAAAAATAGAGATGGAAAATATGTCTGAGAGGCTGAAAAACATGGAGGATAGAATGAAAGGTCCAGGGACTTCCCTGGCAGTCCAGTGTTTGGGACTTCGCCTTCCAATGCAGGGGGTGTGTGTTCGATCCTGGGTTGGGGATCTAAGATCCCACACACCTCGTGGCCAAAAAACCAAAACATAAAACAGAAGCAACATTGTAACAAATTCAATAAAGACTTTTAAAATGATCTACATCAAAAAAAAAAAAAAAAAGAAAGGTCCAACCTTAATCTAAGAGGAGTTCTAGAAGGAAAATAGCAAGAATGGGAGAAAGGAAATACTTGAGTACATAATGGCAGAGGATTTTCCAGGACTGATGAAAGATTTAAGAACAAGTGCCAAATAAAATAAGTAAAATTAAATCTATATGCAGACACATTATAATCAAACTGCAGAACACCCGAAACAAAGAGAAGAATCTTTAAAACTACCAGAGAGAAAAGATAGATTACCTCCAAAGGAACAACGAGATAGACAGCAGACTTTTAAATTACGAAATATAGTCCAGAACACAGGTAAATAATATCTTCAAAGTTCTGAAGGAAAATATCTGTCAACCTAGATTTCTAAGCCCAGCTAAATTATCATTCAAGAGTGAGGGCAATAAAAACATTTCCAGGAATGAACTGAGAGAATCAAGAACTCACAGACTGTCACTGAAAGAAATACTAAAGTATGCACTTCAGAAAGGAAGCACTAATGTGGAAAAAAGAATGGCGAGCGAAGAATTGGTAGACATGTGGGTAGATCTAAATAGCATCGGTCATGAAAAAACAATAATGAGGATGATGAATAATTTGGGGGTATGAAAACAAAGTTGGAGAGGCATGGTTTAGTTAAAACTTTCTATGTCTTTGAATCGTGTTATGGGCGGTAGAACTATTGAGAAACTTTAGACATTTGAAGTAAAAAAAAAAAAAAAGTATATATAACTTCCAAATCAGCAGGAGGAAAAAAGAATTTTGAAAACTGACTAATAGGAAAAAAAAAGGCAAGAAAGGAGAAAAAAAAACTTAGAAAAAAGCAGAATAAGAGAGAAATCCCATGATAAGGTGATATAAATAAATCCAAGTGTATCATTCATCACAATAAATGTAACTGGATGAAACATGTGAGAATCTTTGTTGCATTTAAAAATCCAAAATTTATCTAAATTCTGTTCATAAAAGTCATACCTAAAACATAAAGGCATAGAAAGTGATGGAAAAAGATATGCCACGCAAATACTAACCAAAGTTGATGTAGCTATGTTAATGTAAAGTAAAACAAACTTTAAAGCAAAAAACATTATTAGGGATAAAGAGTGTCACAGAATATTGATAAAAGGAATAATCCACCAGGAAGACAGAACAATTTTAAGTCTGTCTGCAGCTAAATATATTGCCTTAAAAAACATAAAGCAAAAATTGACAGAATTACAAGGAGATAATGAACAAATCTATCATCACTGGTAAATTTTATCAATAATACACCTCTTCATGTTGATACAGAAAGCAGGCCAAAAATTAACAAGAATGTAGAAGATCTGAACAACACAGTTTTAAAAAGAAAAACGAGTTGAAACACAACATTGTAAATAAACTATACTCCAATAAAATTAAAATATTAAAAAAAACTTGAGTTGATATATATAGATAGAATTCTGTGCCCAATAATTACAGAATACTCATTCTTTAAAACTACACATGGATCATTCATTTATCACACTTTTTTATCACAGTGCAATACAATTAGAATTCCCAGAAACAAAAAGATAATAAAAAAGAATATACTTGGAAATTAAAAGAAAGTAGGTTTTAAAGCCAGTTTGTGTGTTATCATCATATTTGGGGGAAAACTGGTATCTGTCTTATGCATTGAAAGAAAAAGTTGGAAAGAGGCACTAAAAATGGTTAAGAGTGGTTATTTATGGTTTGTTGGCTTACAGGTGATTTTAAATTTTGCTTTATTTTTAAGGAGCTTTTCTGTATTGTTAAAGTTTCCTACTTGGATCATGTAAGCATGTACTTTTTTTCTAATTAGAAAAAAATCAAATGAATTTTACTTAGGATGAAGTGTAGAATAATAATTTGCCTGGGCTATTGCAATAGCCTCCTAAGTGGTCTCCCCATTTTCATTCTTGCCTCCAAATACATCCTCTTCTCCAAAGAACTTAGAATAAAATTCAAGTTCCTAACCTTAGCCTGTAAGGTTCTACATGACATTGCTCCAGCCTACATTTCCAACCTTAACTTACCTCCAGTCACACTTGCCAGATTCATTCTACTTCAACCACACAGGCTTTAATTTCCTTGAACTCTACGCTCCAGGTTCTTTCCATCCTGGGTCTTCACATTTGCTACTCCTTGCACCTAGAAGCCCTACCACCCTCCTTCCCTCAACACTCTCTTTGCCTGGCTAAATCCTTGGTATTCTCCATGTTTCAGCTGAGTATGAAATCCTTAGGGGAGCCTTTTCTGACCTCATTCCCCAGACTAGGTTTGGTTTCTCTGATACTCTCAAAGCATGCATTGTTTTCCTTCATACTACTAATAAACTTGAAAATACGTATTTATGTGTTTACTTGGTTATTGTTGGTCTCCCTTGCTAAACTACTTGCTCCATGAGGACAGGGACCACATCTGGTTTGATCATTGCTATATGCCCAGCACGTAACATAGGGCCAGGCATGTGGTAAATGCTCAGTGGTTATTTGTTGAAAGAATGCATTAATGAGTGCATGAATGAATGACTGAATCCTCACAAACGCAACTAGAGATTATAAAACCAAAAAGGGAGGTAAAGAAGTTCATGAAGGAGAAGGCTAATAATATGCCACAATCGTGGTTTTAACTTCCTTTTGTATTCTCTTTTTCTACATTTGCTTTAATGGACTATTCCCCTTTAAAGAGAGAAAAGTCCTGTGAGTTAGCTTAAAAACGAAACAGCAACGATAACAAAGTTGCTACTTCTGAGGCCAAGGACAGTGAAGTAGGATAATTTGTAGATGGGTATAAACTACTGGATCACATTTCATTGTTTCATTATATAATTGATACAGTACAACATAACCAAAGCCCAATTCAAGTTGGCCTGGATATGCTCTATCTTCTCTTCCAGGGACAACTTGTACACATTCAGTCAGCTTGAGTAATAATGGTCTTTGTAATTAGGGCCAGTACATCTGAAGAAGAGATACATTTTCCACTGACTCCCTGTTGCTATCTAGAGAAGAAAAATATTGGCTACTGCTTAGGCTTACTCCAGAGTTTACAGTTTAGGGTATAATCTTAAATTCTTAAAATACAGCCTTTTAAAAAGATGTTAAGAAAGCAAAGTAGGACACTCTTAATTCTGTGACACCATGGACTTAAATTCACAGACACTAACTTCCTTTCAGTTAATCCCACCCTCAGAAGAAAGTCATGGTGGTAATTTCAAAGTCAAATTCTCTACAAGAGCTTGGTGTTTTAACACAACCACTTTTTCCAAAATCTCAGTCTTTTCCTTCTATTTGATCTAGTCATAAACTAGATGCTTCACAGTTATCTGCATAGTTAACCTAGACAATATCTGCTTGAGTATTTAGTCCCTTAATAGTTCACATCTTTCTGCTGTTTATCTCTTTTCAAAATTTACTCCCAGGTAACTCCAGAGTTCTACAATGATGTGTGAGACCAAGTCAACAAGTTGTAAAGTACAAGTGATTCATAAATAATTCTAAAATAAACTTATGCAATACAGTACAGAAGAGGCAGGGTACAAATTCATAACATAAGTATGTCCAATTACAATAAATATAGGAAATGAGAGAGAACAGGATTTGTAAATGCGCCACACTTTTCTTTATATTCCTTTTAAATGTCAAGAAATTCAATTACTAAATATAAACACAGTACTCAAAAAGGCATTGTTAATAATTATTAGCGCACAAAAGGAAAATATTTTTAACTTAAATAGATCCAAACACTGAGAACAGGACCGAGGAAGCCAAATAATACTGTGTGCTCAAGAGTATTTCTTATTCAAGTAAAACATGTTGTTAGTATGGCACATCAAACTATTTATAATCCTCTGTTATTTGTATATTACAGAACAATAGTGAGAGCCTAAACAGAGAACACTGGAAATCATTTGACTAAATCAACAAAAAGGAAACTAAATAAACTTTTCTGGTGACAGTAATGACCAATTGCTATGCAACTGATTGTATCAAGGTATAATCAATTGGCTTAAGTTCTTCAGACTACTGAAGTAAGTGGACCAACGATTTCATGGTCATATTTCAGTTATTTAGCTGACCATGTAGTAATCTAATTGGTTAGCCTGTAAATTCTATCCAGCTATCACTATAAAAATGGAATAGCTTATTAGTATGAGAAAACAGCATTTTCTACTAGATTAATAGAAATGACTGTAAATGATCAGAATAGCACTAGAATTGAATTTAGGCCCTGCCTGAAATATGTCAGAATACTAAAGAGAAGATAGAAAACATTAACCAATTTTTTTCAAAGGTTTTTATTTTTTATCAGTGGTATTTTACCACTTTTCCTCCTTATTCATGTTGTTTCAGAAGAAATTAATAAAATCCAACTCTCGTTTCATAGTCACAGTGACCTCGAGAGTCTCAGTTTCAACAATATACAAAGCTTTGGCACTGCTGCATTCCACAGGATGGGGAAGGGTTGCCAACAGCTTCCTAAAAAACAAAACAAAATAAAAACCTAGAATCAGTGATATCAAGACAATGGGAAGCAATATATATCATCACAATGTTAGGAACCAAAAAACTATTTAGACAGTATGAATACTGGATCAAAAATAGGCCTAAATAGCACAAACAGTATACCATTTTTTTGTCCTTAAAAATCCAAGCAGTGGTTTTGACCACCCCTCTTTTTTTCTAAATTGACCTCATTTCACATTATATACACATAGTCTCAGGCTATGTTTATTGGCATAGAAATAGAACCATTGCAACTTTAAGTCGGTTGGATAGATCTGTTGCCAGTCATACTTATGTGTAGATGGAATGTGGCTGCCTGACAGAAACCTGAACATTGGAATGGTTCTAAATAATTCTGCTAACACAACTGAGTCTCTACTACTACTTTAGGTGTAGTTATTGAAACTCAGGCCTGGAATGATTTCAATACCAGATCAATGAAAGTGCTTTTCTCTGCCTGCTTCTGTTCTTTCTACTATACATTGACAAAAATTTCCTGTGAGAGATTGCTGAGTGTAGTTTGCAGTTTCTGGCTCAGTTGCTGGATAACTGTATGCTTTAGATGCATGGTTGGCATGAGAATTATAGGTACATGAGCAAAAACAAATTCACTTGTTTTGCCTTATACTCATTTATACATGAGTATAAATACATGAGCATTTACATGAGCAGAACGTCCGCTCTTATCTTTCTTGGAGCCGGTAAGCATAGTGTTACAGGTGTCAAAGTTAGAAACTAAAGAAAGTAGATGTGAATATTAATAAACTAAAAAACAAGACACATTTCCAATAATACAATTTCAGGTAATAGCATGGCTCCAAAGCATGTTCAAGTGTTTAGGAAAAGTGATAAAAACTTTAATTCTATCTTCTGTCTTCTATCTTTTTTTTTTTTTCACACACACACACTGTATTTTATTTTTACAAGAGATAAATAGACTGACACCAAGCATTGTACATGGATGACCACAACAAAAGCAACAATGATTTCAATTACCAAACATGAAACACACTCATACTATGTCATAGTATTGACATTCAGTCCAGTAATCCTCCACTGTAACAGCTCCTTTACTTTGCAGTGAAAATTGATTTGTATATTCTTTGCCTCTGAGACCTTGTGGGATTTTTTTTTTAATTCAGACAGAAAGTCACAAAAATTATACTCATCCTCATCAGTTCACTCAGTCCCATGTAATTAATTTTTTTTTCATCTTGATCTTTTGTTAGCACTTTCATGAGTTCATCAGTTTTTCATTAGAGTTCTGAAAATGCTTATCCATTCAGTTCAGCAGTACAGTCAGTTACCAGAAACCTGTACTTGTCAGAGTCTTTTCCATGAATTTCTTGAAGATGAAACCCTTTTATAGGAACATATTTGCAAAAGCATCAGAGTACACCCAGAACTGTCTGTAAATGACAAAACACTTAAAAATGACCACAGTTAAAGATTTGATGAAAGTTCATAATAATGCAGTTGACAAGAAAATTAGTTATTTCTGAGATATACATTTTAAAGTAATAGCTAGGATTATGACTTATAACATTATACCAGAACATATAAGATTTTTAGACATTTCATGTAATGTCTGAAACATTTATATTAACATATTTCCATACATATTTCCATACAAATACAAACATAAGATTTTTAGAAATTTCATGTAATGTATGAAACATTTATATTAACATATTTCCATACAAATAACCCAATGAAAGTTTAGTATTAGTTGTTTGGTTTGTTTGTTTTTTTATACTGCAGGTTCTTATTAGGCATCAATTTTATACACATCAGTGTATACATGTCAATCCCAATCGCCCAATTCAGCACACCACCATCCCCACCCCACCACAGTTTTCCCCCCTTGGTGTCCATATGTCCATTCTCTACATCTGTGTCTCAACTTCTGCCCTGCAAACCGGCTCATCTGTACCATTTTTCTAGGTTCCACATACATGCGTTAATATACGATATTTGTTTTTCTCTTTCTGACTTACTTCACTCTGTATGACAGTCTCTAGATCCATCCACGTCTCAACAAATGACTCAATTTCGTTCCTTTTTATGGCTGAGTAATATTCCATTGTATATATGTACCACATCTTCTTTATCCATTCGTCTGTCGATGGGCATTTAGGTTGCTTCCATGACCTAGCTGTTGTAAATAGGGCTGCAATGAATATTGGGGTGCATGTGTCTTTTTGAATTACGGTTTTCTCTGGGTATATGCCCAGTAGTGGGATTGCTGGGTCATATGGTAATTCCATTTTTAGTTTTTTAAGGAACCTCCACATTGTTCTCCATAGTGGCTGTATCAATTTACATTCCCACCAACAGTGCAAGAGGGTTCCCTTTTCTCCACACACTCTCCAGCATTTATTGTTTGTAGATTTTCTGATGATGCCCATTCTAACAGGAGTGAGGTGATACCTCATTGTAGTTTTGATTTGCATTTCTCTAATAATTAGTGATGCTGAGCATCTTTTCATGTGCTTTGTGGCCGTCTGTATGTCTTCTTTGGAGAAATGTCTATTTAGGTCTTCTGCCCATTTTTGGATTGGGGTGTTTGTTTCTTTAATATTGAGCTGAATGAGCTGTTTATATATTTTGGAGATTAATCCTTTGTCCGTTGATTCGTTTGCAAATATTTTCTCCCATTCTGAGGGTTGTCTTTTCGTCTTGTTTATGGTTTCCTTTGCTGTGCAAAAGCTTTGAAGTTTCATTAGGTCCCATTTGTTTATTTTTGTTTTTATTTCCATTACTCTAGGAGGTGGATCAAAAAAGATCTTGCTGTGATTTATGTCAAAGAGTGTTCTTCCTATGTTTTCCTCTAAGAGTTTTATAGTGTCCAGTCTTATATTTAGGTCTCTAATCCATTTTGAGTTTATTTTTGTGTATGGTGTTAGGGAGTATTCTAATTTCATTCTTTTACATATAGCTGTCCAGTTTTCCCAGCACCACTTATTGAAGAGACTGTCTTTTCTCCATTGTATATCTTTGCCTCCTTTATCATAGATTAGTTAACCATAGGTGCGTGGGTTAATCTCTGGGCTTTCTATCTTGTTCCATTGATCTATGTTTCTGTTTTTGTGCCAGTACCATACTGTCTTGATTACTGTAGCTTTGTAGTATAGTCTGAAGTCAGGGAGTCTGATCCCTCCAGCTCCATTTTTTTCCCTCAAGACTGCTTTGGCTATTCGGGGTCTTTTGTGTCTCCATACAAATTTTAAGATGATTTGTTCTAGCTCCGTAAAAAATGCCATTGGTAAGTTGATAGGGATTGCATTGAATCTGTAGATTGCTTTGGGTAGTATAGTCATTTTCACAATGTTGATTCTTCCAATCCAAGAACATGGTATATCTCTCCATCTGTTGGTATCATCTTTAATTTCTTTCATCAGTGTCTTATACTTTTCTGCATACAGGTCTTTTGTCTCCCTAGGTAGGTTTATTCCTAGGTATTTTATTCTTTTTGTTGCAATGGTAAATGGGAGTGTTTCCATAATTTCTCTTTCAGATTTTTCATCATTAGTGTATAGGAATGCAAGAGATTTCTGTGCATTAAGTTTGTATCCTGCAACTTTACCATATTCATTAATTAGCTCTAGCAGTTTTCTGGTGGCAGTTTTCGGATTCTCTATGTATAGTATCATGTCATCTGCAAACAGTGACAGTTTTACTTCTTCTTTTCCAATTTGTATTCCTTTTATTTCTTTTTCTTCTCTGATTGCCGTTGCTAGGACTTCCATGACTATGTTGAATAATAGTGGTGAGAGTGGACATCCTTGTCTCGTTCCTGATCTTAGAGGAAATGCTTTCAGTTTTTCACCATTGAGAATGATGTTTGCTGTGGGTTTGTCATATATGGCCTTTATTATGTTGAGGTAGGTTCCCTCTATGCCCACTTTCTGGAGAGTTTTTATCATAAATGGGTGTTGAATTGTGTCAAAAGCTTTTTCTGCATCTATTGAGATGATCATATGGTTTTTCTTCTTCAATTTGTTAATATGGTGTATCACATTGATTGATTTGCGTATATTGAAGAATCCTTGCATCCCTGGGATAAATCCCACTTGATCATGGTGTATGATCCTTTCAATGTGTTGTTGGATTCTGTTTGCTAGTATTTTGTTGAGGATTTTTGCATCTATATTCATCAGTGATATTGGTCTGTAATTTTCTTTTTTTGTAGTGTCTGTGTCTGGTTTTGGTATCAGGGTGATGGTGGCCTCATAGAATGAGTTTGGGAGTGTTCCTTCCTCTGCAATTTTTTGGAAGAGTTTGAGAAGGATAGGTGTTAGCTCTTCTCTAAATGTTTGATAGAATTCACCTGTGAAGCCATCTGGTCCTGGACTTTTGTTTGTTGGAAGATTTTTAATCACAGTTTCAATTTCATTACTTGTGATTGGTCTGTTCATATTTTCTGTTTCTTCCTGGTTCAGTCTTGGAAGGTTTTACCTTTCTAAGAATTTGTCCATTTCTTCCAGGTTGTGTTTCCCACTTAGAGAAGTTCCTTTAGCATTTGTTGTAGAGCTGGTTGGGTGGTGCTGAATTCTCTTAGCTTTTGCTTGTGTGTAAAACTTTTGATTTCTCCATCAAATCTAAATGAGATCCTTGCCGGGTAGAGTAATCTTGGTTGTAGGTTCTTCCCTTTCATCACTTTAAGTATATCATGCCACCCCCTTCTGGCTTGTTGAGTTTCTGCTGAGAAATCAGCTGTTAACCTTATGGGAGTTCCCTTGTATGTTATTTGTCGTTTTTCCCTTGCTGCTTTCAATAATTTTTCTTTGTCTTTAATTTTTGCCACTTTGATTACTATGTGTCTCGGCAAGTTTCTCCTTGGGTTTATCATGTATGGGACTCTCTGCGCTTCCTGGACTTGGGTGGCTAATTCCTTTCCCATGTTAGGGAAGTTTTCGACTATAATCTCTTCAAATATTTTCTCTGGTCCTCTCTCTCTCTCTTCTCCTTCTGGGACCCCTATAATGCGAATGTTGTTGCATTTAATGTTGTCCCAGAGGTCTCTTAGGCTGTCTTCATTTCTTTTCATTCTTTTTTCTTTAGTCTGTTCTGCAGCAGTGAATTCCACCATTCTGTCTTCCAGGTCACTTATCCGTTCTTCTGCCTCAGTTATTCTGCTATTGATTCCTTCTAGTGTAGTTTTCATTTCAGTTATTGTATTGGTCATCTCTGGTTGTTTGTTCTTTAATTCTTCTAGGTCTTTGTTAATCATTTCTTGCATCTTCTCGATCTTTGCCTCCATTCTTATTCCGAGGTCCTGGATCATCTTCACTATCATTATTCTGAATTCTTTTTCTGGAAGGTTGCCTATCTCCACTTCATTTAGTTGTTTTTCTGGGGTTTTATCTTGTTCCTTCATCTGGTACATAGACCTCTGCCTTTTCATCTTGTCTATCTTTCTGTGAATGTGGTTTTTGGTCCACAGGCTGCAGGATTGTAGTTTTTCTTGCTTCTGCTGTCTGCCCTCTGGTGGTTGAGGCTATCTAAAGAGGCTTGATGGGAGGCTCTGGTGGTGGGTAGAGCTGACAGTTGCTGTGGTGGTCAGAGCTCAGTAAAACTTTAATCCACTTGACTGTTGATGGGTGGGGCTGGGTTCCCTCCCCGTTGGTTGTTTTGCCTGAGGCAACCCAACACTGGAGCCTACCTGGGCTCTTTGGTGGGGTTAATGGCAGACTCTGGGAGGGCTCAGGCCAAGGAGCACTTCCCAGAACCTCCGCTGCCAGTGTCCTTGTCCCCACAGTGAAACAGAGCCACCCCCCGCCTCTGCAGGAGACCCCCCAACACCAGCAGGTAGGTCTGGTTCAGTCTCCCCCAGGGTCACTGCTCCTTCCTCTGGGTCCCGATGCGCACACTACTTTGTGTGTGCCCTCCAAGAGTGGGGTCTCTGTTTCCCCCAGTCCTGTCAAAGTCCTCCAATCAATTCCCACTAGGCTTCAAAGTCTGACTCTCTAGGAATTCCTCCTCCCGTTGCCGGACCCCCAGGTTGGGAAGCCTGACGTGGGGCTCAGAACCTTCACTCCAGTGGGTGGACTTCTGTGGTATAAGTGTTCGCCAGTCTGTGAGTCACCCACCCAGCAGTTACGGGATTTGATTTTACTCTGATTGCGCCCCTCCTACCATCTCACTGTGGCTTCTCCTCTGTCCTTGGACGTGGGGTATCCTCCTTGGTGAAGTCCAGGGTCTTCCTGTCGATGATTGTCCAGCAGCCAGTTGTGATTCTGGTGCTCTCGCAAGAGGGAGTGAGAGCACGTCCTTCTACTCCGCCATCTTGGATAATCCTCCCTTCTGTCTTCTATCTTAATTAATGAATCTTTTTCTTAAGAGACAGTACCTTCATGCACTGAGCATTTAATGTATAAGTACTTTAAGATCCAAATGACCTAGTGCAGCCTACCTTCAATGTGGAAAAATATCTGTGTGTGAGTCTTTCATTTCGTGGGCTCTGATAAATGTCTGGAATGACAGCATAGCCAGAGCAGCTGCCTAAAGATGGATGGAGACAGGGAGAACTGCTAGGGGAACGGAAATTAACTCCATAGTGTGTAGATATGTGTGTGCTTTTAACAAGTGCACAAATATCATGAAAAATTGACTGTTCATTTCACCAACTTTCCTTGCAAAGATTGTGTGGAAGAGTAAATGCGTGTATAACGTAATGGAAAAAAATTACAATACTCCTTGAAGTGAATGGTAGGAATAAGGAATGTAATTTTTATAACATGAGACATTTTTTTGAGTGAATACATTTTTGAAATTATATTAAGTAATGAGAAAATATTTGATATGTTTTCATCTGTAGATCATTTGGGGTTAAATACATCTACTGTAGAAATCAAGGTTAAGCTATGCATGTCATGTTGGGTTGTTTACACACAGAAGTCTTTTGTACCAGAGATCCTGTTTTGTTATTTTCTTGAAGCCCTACAATCAACAAAGGAGAATTATAGGTACTGATAATGGAAGGAAGAGAATGTGCTAGGAGCTGACTCTGCTCCCCGCACCCAGTTTGAAATGTCTATGAGTTACAAAGAAACACTGCACTCAACCAAAGTGTGCTCATGCTATACATCCAGATGAAAAGTGAACAAAGCAGTGAGATATTTAGACATTTTATCCAGCACTTGCCAGGTTCTATCAATTCCCTCCTTATAGAGTTAGTTTTGAGAGACAGGGCTGATTTATCCAGGTTTCAAGATAAACATTTTTATCAGAATTTTACTGTATACATTGTGTTTGGGGAACATGATTTGAACTTGTATAATAACAAGACTATTTTGAAAATATCAAATGTTTAATTGAATTATTCCATTATCATCTGCATTATTTTTAAATGTATTCATGCAACTTGAGGATCTAGTGATAAATTAGCTGTTAGAATTTTTGTTTTAAGCAATTGATAAGACTTTTTGTTGATTTTTAGATGAATATAATCAAATTTAACCTTAGAGCCCCACAGTATCCAATATGCTTAAAGACTGCTTCTTTCATGCCATCACTGTACCAGAAAGCCACATGCAAGACTTACAACTTAAGAGGTTTTCACCTCTAGCTATTTTTCCTGACAGATAAGCAAACTGTATCTGAATGTCAAGGACTATGTCTTGGTGGTATCAACCTACTCCAAATGTATGCATGTAAAGTAGGAAAAAATCTAGGTATTTACAAATATATGTTTATATTACCTAGATCAAACATCTGAATGATTGACTTTTTCACTTTTCTTCAGACTTTAGGAGTGAAAGAAAATAATTATGTACACTTTTATAAAGGATATTGACTAAAGATTCATTAATATTATAATATTCATTATTCTAGTTCTAAGTTTTACTCACTTATTAGGAGTACGGAGGTCAAGGGTCATTTCCTGAATGTTGATTTCAATTTCAGAAAGGTTCGTATTTGGCAGTTTAATTTTAATCTGAAAGAGAAAATGAAAAATACCGTTGTCTTGAGGAACAGTTAATTTGAAGAGTGCAGTAAAATATGGGGGAATGAGAAATAATATTTATTTAATGCCGACTATGTGCCAGACTATGCTCTTTCCTCATAACAATCTTGAGAAGCAGTGATTATTACCCCCATTTTACAGATGGAGAAACTAAGATACAGAAAAGTTTAGTGAGTGACCCAAGGCAACTGTCTGTAATTTGACTAAGATCTATCTGCCTCCAAAGCTATTATAGAAACACTTTGGTTACATGCCTGTACATTCATTGCTTGAAGGTGCATACTAGTGCACCTGCTAGAGTTGGGGACCTTCAACTACTTTTATATCACTGGGTACTTTGTATAAAAAGTGGTTAGTTCTCATGTTGGGTGTGGGTTGGTGATGCCATGTTGTAGTCTCCTGGTATAAACTCCCATACACATTTCCTGGAGAAATGTAGGGGTCCAGAAAAGTTGTTAACAGAACAAAAGAGAAATAACAATATGACCCCTACACAAAAATGGGACTATTTATTGATTTAGTAAGATTTCACTTAAAACTGTCTCATCTCAATAATGAGCTAGAAAACTTGAAATATTGGACATCTGGTGAGTTCAGAGCTGGAATAGCAAGCATAAAAGCAACAGGTTATAAAGGAAATACATATCAAATAAGTAGTGGGAAAAATTGGAATTCCTTATAAGAAGCTTAAAATAGGCAATAGTGTTTTTGTGATATAAAGTATGTGAATAAATACATGTCTGTGAGTTATATTTTACTTTATTAAATCTGTATATAAACAAACATTTGTAAATAGAGCTCTACAGGTCCTACTATCTAAATATATCCTTTAGTTAATATTTTCATTAAACAAAGAATTACCTCCTAATTTATATTTTGAAAATTCAAATCTTCTTAATTAGAGATGCTTTTAATGAGAGAAATAGAACATTTCTCAAAGAGGTAGTTATAGGGACTCTACCTCAAATTAAATGAGCAGTCTACTGGACAAGAAAGACCTATTCTTACTTCAATAACATTCAGATCTGATAGTCAGGTTGAGATGTTCCTTAGTTGCAGGATGACTCATTTCACCTGGACTAAGAAGTACAAATATTTGTTTCTTTAGTTTGAAATGTTTATCTCTTTCAAGGTAAAAAATTATTTCCCCAGGGTTGAAATGACATTTGAGTAAGGAAAAAAAATTATGACAAGTGAAATTTAGATACAACTTTTGGGTAGAACTTCAAAGTGGTTCTTAAAATTGTTTGCAACTCTAGTTAAGGGTAATTCAGAAACAACTCATTAATTTTGCCTCTTGAGGAAATTAAAATTGTGTACTAAAATGGTTTCAGAGGAGGGACAGGAGAAGGAACAAATTAAGTTCCTTAATGGTACACATTAATATCTCATAAAGTAGAAGATTCAATGAAGAGTCAACAGAAAATCTCCTCCTGAAACATGAATCAGACTTCTTCAGAAATACTTTTATTGAATACCTGGAAAATAGACATTGTTATTATTGACTTTGAACTGACTGTACCCAAGACCTAACTTGTCCAGTATTAGTAAATACAGTATGTCACTGACCAGACAAAGGGGTTGATGTTCCTCTCTTTACATAGGAGGCAAACTGAATTCATGTCAAAGAAAAATTATTGTAATGGGTAAACTAATGAAAATTGCTAAAAATGTCATTGGGAAACTTTCAACCTTTTGGGAGCTCAACCTTTGGAGTCAAACTTGGGCTTGAATTCTGGTTCTGTCACATATTATTGTTTATTAGTTATCTATTGTTGTATAACCAAAACCAATTATACCTCCTCCCCCCTAAATTTAATGGCTCAAAACAACAATAAACTTTTATTATCTTACACATTTTTCATAGGTTAGGAATTCAGGAGTGGCTTAGCTAGGTAGTTCTGGCTTAGTTAGGGACTATCATGAGGTTGTGGTTAAAATACTGGCTGAGCTGCAGACATCTGAAGGCTTTACTGGTGCTAGAGAATCTGCATCCAAGATGGCTCACTCACATGGCTGTTGGCAAGAGGGCTCAGTGTTAGGGGAACCACTGACCAAAACCACCCGCCCTGGCCAGGCCCGACAGTAACCACTTGCATGAGTTATCTTACAACAGGAGGTCCTGGTAAGGAATGCGGAACTAACAAGCTACTACCAACCGAAGAATTCGGGAAAGGTTAAAAGGAGACGCCAGTCCATATGCCCTACCAACCTCCCAGAATCCTCCTCGCTGGAATCCATCTTGGCTGAGCCATGCGCACACCAGCAAGAAGGACCCTGAGTCAGAGTGACTGGCCAGAGACAACCCGGAAACTAGCCCCATTACCATAAAACCTGAGGCTGGGAGCCATGTGGCAGAGCAGTTCTCCTGGGTTCCCTTACCCTGCTGCTTTCCGCCCAGGTGCCCCTCCCCAATAAAGTCTCTTGCTTTGTCAGCACGTGTGTCTCCTTGGACAATTCATTTCTGAGTGTTAGACAAGAGCCCACTCTCGGGCCCTGGAAGGAGTCCCCCTTCCTGCAACATCTGTTCTTCACCACATGGATTTCTCCATAGGACTTAGGGCCCTGAGTGTCCTTACGACACAACAGCTGTCTTCTCCCCAGAGTGAATGATCCAAAAGTGTGAGACAGAAACCATGCCTTTTTAAAAAATGTAGCCTCAGAAATTATACGCTTTCATTTCTGTAATATCCTGTTGGTTATACAGGTCAGCCCCATTCGATGTGAGAGGGGACTACACAAAGGGATGAATATCAGGAGGTGAGAATCATTGCGGGCCATCTCAAAGCCTGGCTACCACCATACCCAACACTAACTTCAATTTACACTTCTGCCTTCCGGCCTTATGAATAAAAAGTAACAGGAAAAGGGTCCACTAATTTAAAGTTTGTGAGATCCCTTTTTCCCATGTTCATCCTGTCTTCGGGCAAGTAGTTGAAACTACTCCTTTAGTCTCTCTAGGAATTCACTTTGGGGCTTTCCTGGAAATGGGTAAGTGTAGGTCAAATTACTTACAAATTGTTTTTCATTGTCATTCATTTATTCTCCTCTATGTGTTGTAACAGAGCTGGCTTAATATGCCAAAACCTTTGGGGTGGGGTCATTAATGTGAGATTGTCATTTTGAGTTTTAAATTTCCTCTTTATTGTCTTTTTCTTATGCTAAATTTATATGACAAGGTGGTTCTTAAAGACATTATATTCCTATAATCTGTAAGTGATTAATACAGGCTCCCCAGGTCCTCTGATGAGTGTCTTTGATCATATTTTAAGTTGTTTGAAAATTGAAATGAGAAGGCCAAACAGCAAGTGTTCGTTGGAGATCAACCATTTTAGGCTTCCTCCTGAACTGTCACTTCCTGAATGCCAGAACAAAAGAATAAGTGATACATACCTTATATATATAACTTGACCAGTCTATGCTACCTACTGAAATTTTAGTGAAGCTTAAGATATACAGAAAAATTTGGCCTGTCACTTTGGAAGATAGTCTTACTTTACAGGTTCTAGATATTGTAAAAATATTTTCATGTGACAGAAATACAGCAACTACCTCCAATATACTTGATTTTTAGCAAAGAAACTAAGACTATATGAGTTTCCATCTGAAACATAACAACATTAGGAAACTTTGATTAACAGAAAAAGTTTGGGTAGGACCCATTCTGAATTGCTTCAGTGATTTAATTTCCCATTGTTTAACTACGGAAACACATGTGAGATATTTTTTCCATTGCAGCCATAATAAATATTTTATAAAAACTCTCAGGAACAATGATAATCTATAGGAAAGTGAAAAAATTTAAAGGTGATGGATCCCCCTACTTTGAAATTGTATAAGTATTTACCTCTGGAGAATAAAAATATAGAGGTATATGTTCTCCAAAATTGGACACAAAACCAACAGATGTCTTTTAATATTAATGGATACATTTTCTATAAAGTTACCATGGTGAAACATTCCAGTACTCTATGGCCATGTCTGTTTCATAAGATCATGGAGCATGACTCCTCTCCTCTCACAGGAGTCAAGAGTAAGCTCAGCTCATTCTGGAGTAAGAGCACTCATCTACAGGACCTTCATACTTCTACTGTTACCCACACTCATCCCCAAACACAGCCTCACCACCGTTATCTGTCTTGAGACTACCAGAACTAAATTCATTATACTTTTTTTTTTGGCTGTGTTGGGTCTTCGTTGCCGTGCGAGGGCTTTCTCTAGTTGCGGCAAGCGGGGGGCCACTCTTCATCACGGTGCGCGGGCCTCTCACTGTCGCGGCCTCTCTTGTTGTGGAGCACAGGCTCCAGACGCGCAGGCTCAGTAGTTGTGGCTCACGGGTCTAGTTGCTCCGCGGCATGTGGGATCTTCCCAGACCAGGGCTCGAACCCGTGTCCCCTGCATTGGCAGGCAGATTCTCAACCACTGCGCCACCAGGGAAGCCCTAAATTCATTACACTTTTATCTCTCTGTGTCAAAATACAGGAAGCCTCAGATTTCCAAGTCCTTCCTTAACACCTAATAATTACCATCTGGTCTTCTATTTTGTTTCCATTTCCTACCCCTTACCAACTCATGTAACCCTTCCATTAGGTCTTCTGGAACACATAGTACAACATACCTTATTTCATAAGCCTCTTTTAATATTCTCTGCAATTTTTCTTAGTTTAACTGAAATCTGGATCTCCCTTGATGACAGATTCCCTTATAGTCTTCTCAATTTGTGCCTATTTTTTTTCCCTCTCAATCCCCTTATATCACAGGGCCTGCCCCCTTCCTTCCAGCTTTTTAAAATAAATCTCATGTCTTTCACAGTATACCACCAATTACCCTCCTTGTTGCAACCATCTACCAATTCCTGAGTCAGACCTCCCACCCCAATTTCTCTAAGAATAGTTCTTTGTTCTCCACTGATATTTCTACCATTAACTGCTATCTTAAATATTGGTGATTTAAATATCCACTTACATAACATTTCCACCATCCTAGCCTCACTTCCTGATGAGGTGAGATGCCTTCAGGTCTTTGAACAAATATTGCCTTCTCAGTGAGGTCTTCCCTGACCACGCTATTTAAAGTTGCAGCCACTACCTACACTAGTATTCCATATCACTGCCCCTTGCTCTTTTCCCCTTCACAGCATTAATCACCTTCCAACGTACAATAAAATTTATGCATTTATTTTGTTCATTTCTCTCTCCCACTAGAAAGTATGCTCTGTGAGTACAGTGATATTAGAACAGTACCTGGCACATCATAGGTACTCAATAAATGTTTGTTGAGTAAATGAATAAGTGAATTTATGCAAAGATGTTTCAATATTAAGAAATTGAATTTACCAATAGATCAAAAGTAAAACTATCATATGATTTCCACAAATCTTAAAAAGACATTTAATCAAATTCATCATCCATTCCTGCTTAGAACTCTTAATAAAATCAGAATAGATGAATAGTTCCTTAACACACAAGCCAAAATTCAATATCGGGCTGGATGAGGAAACATTAGAAACATTCTAACTGAAGGGAGAAATAAGAAATAATACCATTATTTACCACCATTATTTAATGTAGTTCTGGATGCACTAACTCATGCAATTAAACAGGAAAGAGGCCTTCCCTGTTGGCGCAGTGGTTGAGAATCCACCTGCTAATGCAGGGGACATGGGTTCGAGCCCTGGTCTGGGAAGATCCCACATGCCGCGGAGCAACTAAGCCCGTGCGCCACAACTACTGAGCCCACGTGCCACAACTACTGAAGCCCACATGCCTAGAGCCCGTGCTCCACAAAGAAGCCACCGCAATGAGAAGCCCACGCACTGCAACGAAGAGTAGCCCCCGCTCGCTGCAACTAGAGAAAGCCCACGCGCAGCAACGAAGACCCAACGCAGCCAAAAATAAATTAATTAAAAATAAACAGGCAAGAAATAGGAGGTAAAATTATCATCATCTGAGGGAAGAGCATTCCAATTGGAATGAACAGCAAGAATCAGGAAATAACTTGACATACTGAAGGAACAGAATGAAGGCCAGGGTGGCTAGAACATAATGAGAAAGGAAGAAAATGTGGTATTAGATGAAACTGAAAAAGTAGGTAGAGGTCAGATCACATAGAGCCTCATAGATTAAGATAAAGATTTTGGATTTTGTTCTAAGTGCAATAGGAAGCCATTGGGGGTTCTGGGCAAAGAAGTGATGTGACCTGATATATCGCTTTTTAAAAAGGATTTCTCTGGACACTGTGTAAAGTTTTCAAGGGAGCAAGAGTGGAAGGAGGGAGATGAATCAAGAGAGAATCATAATGGTCCAGGTGAGAGATGATGGTGGTTTGAAAGATGATGGTAGTTGTGATAATGACAATTAGGTGGATTTTGAATATATTTTAAAAGTAGAGCCAATAAGACTTGCTGATGAATTGCATATGAGGTATAAAGGAAAGAGAAATAAGGGATGATTTAAGTTTTTAGCTTGTGCAATTGGGTGAATGTTGTTGCCATCTCCTGAGATGAGGAAGATCAGTAAGAAAGAGGTTTGGGGAAGACAAGAGTTCTATTTTGGACATGTTAGGTTTGAGTTGCCTATTAAACAAGTGGGCAATGTCAAGTAAGTGGTGGGTTATATGAATCTGAAGCTCACGGGAGAGGTCAAGACTAGAGAGATAAATAGTATTTAAAGCCATGGGACTAGATGGAAAGAGAATAGAGAAAAAAAAAGACATAGGTATTTTTCACAGACCTAGAGAACTTCAGGCAGGAGAAGAAGAGCCAGTGATCTGGGACCAAAGAAGATGAGGAGTGTCCAGTGATTTGGGAGGAAAACAAGGAGAGAGTGATGTCATTAAAGAGAAAAAAGTGTTTCAAGAAGGAAGGAGTAATCAACAGGGTGGAATACTGCTGAGTGGTCACTCTCATGTCTTCAATCTCTCTTTTTCTAATTTTGTCCAGGACAACTCTTCATTTTTCAGGACTGTCCCTCTTATTGCAGGATCTAGAGCATCCCTGGCCCCTGAGTACTAAATGTCAATAACACCCTCTAGCCAAAAATGCGTCCACCCATTTCTGTAAGTCCCCTAAGGGCCCATACCATGACTACTTCTTTACGGTTTGTTCATCAAGTCTAGTGACACGTAGTAGGCAGTCAATAAATATTACATGAGTAAATGAATGGATTCTTGTCATCAACTGAAAAGCATTCTTAAGTCTCTCCTATCCTAAAAAAAAAATCCCTAAACCGGGCCTCCTCTTCAACAAACCATCTCCTCTCTCTCCTCCCTTTCACTGCTAAACTTTCTCAAAGAGCAATCTATATTTGCTGCCTTCTCTTCCTCAATTCCTATCCACTTCTCAGCTTTCTGCAACCCAGTCTTGGCCCCTACCATGCCTCTGAAGCTGCTCTCTTCCAGAAATCACCAAAGTCTTCTTAACTGATGAATCTAAAAATTTCTTCTGCATCCTAATCCTGCTTTACTTTTCTACAGCGGGAGATACTATTATGGTTTTCCCCATCTCTGCGTATCCTTCTGAGTTCCTCTTCCTTTATCCATCCCTCAAATATTTGTGTTTTCTATGGTCAACCTGTGAATCTGCTTGCATAGATTCAGAAGTTTCTGCCAGTTCTGGTTCAAGGATTCTGGACCATGTAATTAAAATATTTGATGAAACCTCCTCAAAATGACATAATCAGAATGTAAAATTACTGATTTTGTTACCAAGTAATATGTATAAGATCTCTTTCACCCTTATTTAATACCTGACCTTAAGCCCATCTCAAACTCCCTCTCCCTCTCTCTTACCTCTCTGTCTTTCTCAATCTCTATCTGTGCATCTATCTATCTCTATCTCTCTCATTTTCGGGGACTTTTATTTTCAACTCTACTAATTTTGGTATTATTTAAAATTTTAAATATATATAAATTCCATCATCAGAAATATATTAAGTCTATACAATTAGATTAGCTTTTAAGGAGGGTATTCATCCTCCTACCATTGTTATGGAAAAATATTATGATGATATTAACTATAAATGTATCTATATTACTGAAAGAACTATCAGAAATTTAATTGAAGGTTTACTGTGCTGCCTGGAGCTGATAATAAGGAATTGTATTACAGATGAAATATCCTTCTCCCTGACACACAGTCTGATAAATAACCAGTCAGGTAAGGTTAGCATAATCAGAAAGCCTACCATAAAAATGTGTCCATCCTCCAGAATTTTAAATGGGAAAGAGAATCCACTCCATTATCAAGCAGCCAAATCTGTTTATTCATAAGGAGTAAATGAAAATGACTGTTTTAACCTTAAGAGAGAAATCGGGATTTGAGAAGCATGCCATTAAAGAAAGAAGTGAATTCTCAGAGGACGTGCAGACACTTTGCTCAGAATGATTGATAGCTCTTTCTGAGATGAATATGTGTGATAAAACATGTGACTCTTGGTTGTGTCTGCCAGATGGTGACTGACTCCTATGCCATCCCTGACTCTCACCCCATTCCCAGTGAGGTTTAAAGATGGAGTAAGGCTCATATCCCAGTGAGGAGGTGACAATGAAAAATAAAAAGAGGCTTAATGGCTTGTTTTTAGTCACATTAACATGTCCCCTTATCAATATAGATCCATTATAGTAGGAGCACCAAAATATTATGTATCCATGGCAGCTCAAAAAGAGTATCAAGCCATTTGCAGTTTTGTCCCCGCTCCTAGAACAAATGATGGGCCATTTGTCAGAATATCAACAAACCTAGCCCCATTCATTTTTGGATTTTAGAGATCGTGTGCTGTTAAACATCCATGGGTGAACATGGAAATCCACTGACCTACTTCCCCACTGCACCCATCCCCATTTCTGCCACAAATAGTCCTATGGGGAAGCCAGGCTATCTCCTTACATATCTTTGATACCTAAAATTCCTTTCCCACTCTCCCCAACTGGCACCCAAGAGGTCAGGTACCTCAGTAATCCCTGTTTCTCAGGGATAGGCAGGTTCCCATTCTTCCCACCTTGTTTCTAGGACAGCTTTTTGGCTTCTCCATCATCATTGTTTGCATTTCTAAAGCCATGCCACAATTCCAACTTCATTTTATTGAGACAATGTCTCTTAGTTTTCAATACCTAGGCTGGAACTTGAGTAAGAATTTACAATGTATCTGTTAGAACTTTGTCTCTGATTGTTGAGCCCATCTCAAGGGCCATTTATTCTGTTTCCAGTCAGTCCCATTTCTGCAAGTTTCCTAGTATCCCCCTCAACTCCTCCCCGTCTCCAAACACACACACGTTACTTAAAAACAGTTCTACTTCATTCCAAGCCTGATGAAAGCCAGCACTCTGTGGTATTATGTTCTAACCCCTGCAGAGAGCAAACACCAACTCTGAAAATCAACATCTCTAGTCTCCATCTTTGAATTCCATAGAGACTTGTATTTCTAACAGCCTGCTGGACACATCCAACAAGATTTTCTGCAGGCTCTTCAAACTCAATATTACCCGAACTTAATATTTTTCTTATAGAACTTTGCCTTCTTTCTCTTTTGCATTCCATACCTGATCCCTACAACACAAACAAAACCACCCTTTGTTTACTCTCATTCCAAAAGTAATAGATAGTAGTTGCAAAAAATATAGAAAATTCAGATGAGCAAATATGAATAAAAAACATCTCTAAGACTACCATCCAGATTATAAACCACTTTACCCTAAGACTACCATCCAGATATAAACCACTTTACCCTAAGACTACCATCCGGATATAAACCACTTTACCTCCCCATATCTCGATTAATGCCATCACCATTCACCTAGTCACTCAAGCTAGAAATCTGACTCCTGTTTCTCCCTTACATATCACATTCAACCACTTTCTAAATCCTGTCGACACTACAGTGGATCCTTGAACAACACTGGGTTTGAACTGTGCGGGTCCACTTATATGTGGTTTTTTTTCCAATAAATACATACTACACATCTACAGTTGGTTGAATCCATGGATGCAGAACCACAGATGTGGAGGGCCAACCATAAAGTTAGAAGCAGATTTCTGACTGTGTGGAGGGTAGGCGCCCCTAACCATTGCACTGTTCAAGGGTCAACTGTACCTCCAAAATGTTTACTGAAACCATTCTTTCCTCTCTATCCCCACTGCCATAGTCCAGGCTCTTACTTCTCTTACCTGAACTAGTGCAACTGTCTATCAACTGGTTTTCCTATCACCAGTCTCCCAAACTCACACTCATCTCTTACCATAATCTCCACCAACAACTAGAGTTGTTCTGAAATACACATCTACTTGTTTAACTCACTTACTTTGAAACGTCTAGGAACTCTAATGCCCACAAAATAAGTCCCAATTTCATGGTATCTTAGTCTGCTTGGGCTGCCATAACAAAATACTATAGACTGGAAGTCTGAGAATGCCAGACATGCCAACATGGTTGGCTTCTGGCGAGAGCTCTCTCTCTGGCTTGTAGACGGCCGCCTTTTCACCGTGCTCACATGGCAGGGATAGAAAGCAAGCAGGGCAAGCGCTCTGGTATCTCTTTGTATAAGAGCACTAATATCATCATGAGGGCCCCACACATGTGACCTCATCTAAACCTAATGACCTCCCAAAGGCTCCATCTCTGAATACCATCACACTGGGAGTTAGGGCTTCAACATATGAATTGGGGGGGGGGGGCGGCCACGATTCAGTCCACAGCATATGGTATGATATTCAAAGACTTTTACAACTACCTCTAAGCTGGGTATTCTGTTTTATCTTTTATTACTCCACACCAGTGCATTCTGGGGCTCCAAGAACATCACA
Organism: Balaenoptera borealis; assembly: GCF_965194805.1. Classification (NCBI taxonomy): domain Eukaryota; kingdom Metazoa; phylum Chordata; class Mammalia; order Artiodactyla; family Balaenopteridae; genus Balaenoptera; species Balaenoptera borealis. The sequence goes on along the minus strand of NC_138881.1, from coordinate 91,022,772 downwards.
TATAGTGCTCAAAACACATCATATACTTTCACAGCACTATGCCTTTGCTCATTCTGTTTACTCTGCTTAGACAGCTGTTCCACCCTGGCAAACTATTATGTTCTTCAAATGTCATCAGATCCCACCTGTTTTGTGAAGTCTGCTTGGATTTCCTCTTTTTTGTACCCATATCACTTCTATCAAATTCCAACTGCCTCGATTCACATCGTAGTTCTGCCAGAGTTTAAATGTGTGACCTTAAGCAAGTTATTTAACTTCCTTGTGCTTCAGTAACCTCATTTGTAAAATGGGGATAACAGCACTTATTTCACAGAGTTTTGGCATGGGGATTAATGAGTTACTATGCGCAAAGTTCTTAGAGAAATGCCTGGCACATAGTAAGCATTATATAAATTGTTTGCTGTTACTATATCACGTTAAGTGAAGACAATCAGGATAGAAACTTTTATTTATGGACCGTAAATGTAGGGAAATGGCTCCACTATGGCATTCTGGCAACTGTGCACTATTCACATAGACCACGTAGGCAGGGCTCCACTTCAGTCTGCCCTCAGTCTTGGCAGAACATCCTGTGATTCTCCTAGAGCAGGAGAAGATAGGCAGTCTTGTGAGGAGCTGCCTCAAGGCTGTTTCTTATGTCTTTCTATCTTGTGGGAGGCTCCCTATCTTGCAGAGGATGCCATGAGGTTCCAATAAGGCATAGGATTTTCCACCTCCCTCCCCCCGGGTAGAGAGGCAGGCTGTAAAACAGCTGAGCTGCAGTCTAGAGTTGGCTCTTCAGCAAGAGTGCCTCACTACTCATGTCACCTGTCATCTGGCTCCTGTAGTTCAATGTTGTCCTGTGGGGCAAAGGGACATGGGGAGCTTACACCATGCTGATCTTGCTTATGCCGTCTGTATAAGTAATAAACTATATCCTTTTGGACTTGTTTCCTTATCGGAGGGACCTATGAAAATCTGTGCTGCTGCTTATGGACTATTTGACCTCTTAACAGTAAGCACCTGGAGAGAAGGAGAACCTTATATCTATTTTGTTCAACACTGTATGTCAAGTGTCTGGCCTGTGGTAAATGCTCAATAAGTATTTGTTGAATTTTTAAAATTACAGAAAACAATGATAAATATGTATTCAAGGATATGTATCAAATCCATTATAGGAGAAGTCTTGTGGGGAGGGATGGAGAGTATAGAAGATAAAAGAGAAAATATAATTTAAGATAAAATAAAATAAAATAAAATAAGACAGAGGCGTTCTACTCATGAAGTTTAAGGAAAAACATATGCATGTCACCTAGGAGGAAAAGCCCTCTAGATTCTCTTATATCAGTGTAAGAGACATTGTAAGCATGACCTTATTTTCCCAACTGTAATGTAAGGAGGAAAGTCTAAATCAACACTTTCAAACTGTGTTCCAAAGAGCCTCAGTTTTTCTCCTCGGAGCTGTCTCATAGATGATAGTACCCTTTTAACCAAGGCAGTAGTACGTGTTTTATATGTTAGGCTTTCTCACAGAATTTTGTTTGAAGAAAAGAGTTGGCAGCTAAAAACAAAACAAAACAAACCTGCAAACCACTGGCCTAGTTCTATCTCTAAAATTAATGTACAGCATGATGACAATAGTTAATAATACTGTATTGAATATTGGGAAATTGCTAAGAGTAGATTTCAGGTGCTATCACCACACACACCCACACACACAAATGGTATGTGAGGAGATGATATGTTAATCAGCTTGACTGTAGAAATCATTTCACTATGTATATGTATATCAAATCAACATATTGTACACTTTAAATATATACAGTTTTTATTTAGAAAATAAAATGCCCAAATATAGATTAAGGCACAGGAAGCTTGGTAACTACAAACTCAGGAGTAGAGCAGCAGGCATAATTTGGATAATGGAACTCTCTGGGTTGGGGTTAGAAGGAAAAGATGGAAGCTTTGCTGAAGACATACATATTCTTAACTCAGAATTTTGTTTAGGATCAACACTTTGATTTAGGACTCATAAATCTTGCTTTCTTATTTGGAGTCTGGGGAGGGTAAAGGAAAGGTGGTTCTTGTAAATTTTTAAACCCCAAATCAGCCCTTGTATTTAAACAGATTGTTTGTGTTCCTATTACCGTCCTCAGCTTAAGCAGAGGGCTTCTTCTTAAAGTCTCTGGGTCAGATTGTTACATAGAGACCAGGTCCAGGACCCAAATAACATATTTAGCCAATTCTAAGGTGCTATTTTCCTCACATTTTTATGTTTCTGTTATTGGGATGAATCACACAATCAGTGTGTATATTTAATGTGGTAGTATACCTATTTTTCCTATGTTACTAAACAAATGGCACATCTACAATTTGATGATGTCTTAGAGTTGAAAAAATGCCATATTATTAACAGGAATAATAAGCTTAAAAATTGTGCAAGAAATATTTGAGATGAGGTCATCAACCTCTGCAGTCGGAGTCTTCCCAGCGGGGTTAAGCAATGACAGTGGATGTCTTCATTAATATGCCTATAGGATAAAATTCAAGCTGCAAATCTGTTTTTTTTTTTTTTCTTTTTTGAGAGACAGATTACCAGTAACACCACTGTCCACAATTATTCTTTACTCTTGTTACGCTCAATGCTTACCCAAATAGGTCATGCTGTTTCATGCCTGGATACCTTTCCACGTGCTCTTACCTCTGTTTGGAATGCCCTTCTCGGAATGCTGTCCACTGGAGAAATCCTATCCACCTGGTGTCGATCCCTTTCTGCCTTTTCTGCTTCATGTCACCACGTACCTGGTATATGCCTCTAAATATGTACTTGCCATAGTGAACTGCAATGATTTGTTAGGTGTCCATCTCATTACCTGTAAATTCCTTGAGGGTAATTGACTGTTTCTTATTTGTCTTTGTATCCCTAGTACTTAGGACAGTGCCTGGTATGTAGTAGTATTTAAAGATTGAATGTATGAAGAAAAAGAAAGAGAAAAAGAATGCTATACATGTGGTGAAGTGCCATAGCACCAACAAATGTTTCATCTGTTTCTGGTATTCAAAGGTGTCCATGTCTTATCCAAACCTTCTGAACTCCTGGCAAACTTAAAATTGTCAACACTGAATTTAATTGTTAATAATAAAATGGGTTCATTTATGTTGGTTTAGTCTCCCCAGTCAATTATAAGCTCATTAGAGGGAGGGATCAAGTCTTTTTCTGTACATACGTGTCGAGTTTTAGATAAATTGTGTACTCCTACTCTGAGGTGTGATTTAGTTTCCAAGATTATTCATTCAGCATACCTTTATTATTAATGCTGGGAGCAAGCTGCATGAGGGAAATGGAAAGGCTCACAACAGTTTTATTTATTTAGGGCCTAGAATTTCTTTAGAGTTTAGAGTAATCCACAATACCAAACATCAAAAACGTAATCTTACAGTCATTTAAGAGAGAGAAATTTGAATATTACTGGTAAAACCCTGGGAGCTAATTACTTCAAGATCACTTGAAACCTTAACTCATTAAGTTTGAAAAATCTCCTGAGGTCCTTAAAGACGCTATTCCCATTATGTTATGTGATCCAATTGAATGTCTTAGATTTTGCTAATAAGAGAAAATCTGAAGTTTATGCAAAAGAGAGAATCCATTTATCTTTTGCTTAAGGAAAAATATTAAGCATCTCCTATGGGTACCTCAGTACTCTGTGTTGTAGAGTATTATAAGAGAGGGAGGGGAAAATGCAGATGCACAGCCCCTGATCTCAAAAAATAAATTCCCAGCACCAAACACCAGAATTACTAGTGTATATTGCCAAAGTGAGTTGCATTCCACACTCTTGGTTAGGCCCAGTAAGGAAGTCTTATTGATACTGTTGGTATCGCTACTGTTATTATACAGAAACAGTGGCTTGGCAAAGGATGCTCTTCAACATGCTGTAGTGTCATTCAGATAAGGGAGCCAAGTAACATTTTGGATGTCTTTTGAGAGTGTTAAGTCAGTAGTTCAGATCCAAAATTTAAGAAAAAAATCCCCTTTTACATCCCCCAATGTAAGCTGAGTCATTAAAAGAAATACAGATACAAGAGATAAGACAGATTCAGGGAAGGAAATATTTCATTTTGATTGACTGTCACTCATCAGAAATTAATAACCAATCAGATGACATGTATGGGACAGAACTAGGATGAAAGAAAATTCAGTCCAGATTGGGCAGTTTTATTAGGACTAGAAGTAGTGTGTTACGTCATATGATTCTGTTTATTTGTAAATCTTATCCACATGTGTAAACTTAGTTTATTTTGTGCACGTTTACCAATTTTAAACTGTCTATCCTATTATTCCCTTAGTACCTCAAACATAGCAACCACTATTTTTAAAGGGTTTACAGCCTTGCCTATGGTATTATGTATACAACAGTCAATTTAACTATAATGGTCAAATGGAAAATGGGGAAGAGGGGAGAGGCTTACCACTAGATCCTTACAACACGCAGTTGAAGGGTCCTTTCTGGTCAATCCCAGGAACATATCTTCAGTTCCCACCTGCTGTTTGAACACAACTTCATATCTGAAAAAAAAGCCAGTGATATAGAGACTCAAATGAAAGAGCAATTTCCTGTCACAGAGCAGAAAACTGAAACTTATGAGGACATGCTATTACAAAAAATAAAAGGACAAAATAAATAAAGTGCTTGCAGTTTTTCAGGCATGTAGCAGAATATAAGGGAACAAAAGTCTAAAAATTCAGTCAAAAATACCTAACACTGTCAGGATTTATGTTGTGTACACTGTTTTCTAAAAATAAAGCTTGACTATTTCAGAGCCATACAAATAAAATAGATTGAGGGAACTTCTAATAAGATTCTAATAAGAGTAAAAGCAGAAGAAAGAAGGAAGGTCCTTTCCTGGAAAACAATGGCTCAGAAGAATAGTGAGCCCATAATCCAGGGTTTGATGGATAGATGGAAACCTTCCTCTGTTAAATTTAAGCCTCAGAGTAGAGTTAGAAAATCCAGGTTTAGTTACTCTTTCTGTCATTAACTGTGTGATCTTGGTCAAGTCACAAACTCATGTGCTCAGCTTCCGGATTTGTACAATTTATGGGAGGGGGTGGGTTTGAACTAAATGATCTCTATTGTGTTTTCTACCTCAAAAATTCTACAGTAGAAACACTGGTAGTGTAGTCAGCACAGGTACAACTATAGTGTTTAGAATCTAGTCCTACAGAATTCTTAGTTCAGTGAAAGGTTTTCCTGGTATTTCACCTCACACATGACAATTCACAAACCTTTCCTTGCCCCCAAATTTGGGACCCTAGGGATAGAGTGGTTTATAGAAACCCCCAGCCATAATGAACTATATCTTTTTATTTTTTCATTTTCATTTTATTTATTTATTTATCTTGGTCGCACTGCACAGCATGTGGGATCTTAGTTCCCTGACCAGGGATCGAACCCACACCCCCTGCACTGGAAGCGCAGAGTCTTAACCACTGGACCGCCAGGGAAGTCCCTACTCTATCTTTTTAGATGGAATGAAGTAAGTAAACATTTACAAATATTTGAAGGAAGATTTGGTATTTGATTAGATATAATGAATGAGAGGAAGGCATCAAAGATGATGCTGAGGTTACTCGCTTGGGTGACTGGGTGAACAGTGAAGCCACTAACCGTGATTGGGAATGTAGGTGGAGGGGAAATGGTGAGTTTGGTTTAGGGTGTGTGGAGTGTGAGGTACCTTGGGACATCCAGGCAAATGTATATAGTAGGCAGTTGGAAAATTGTATCTGGAGACATTGAACTTCTGACCACTTGCAAATAGGAATGCCCAAGGATGAAAGAGGGACTTCTCTGAGTTGGAACAGGGCTAACAGTAAATAGTTATTTGAGATAGGACACTTTTTTCTTAATAGACTGTAACAGCTACCAGGTCTTCACAAAGGTGAAGCCAAGTTAAAACAAAACAGAAAGATATTGATCTATATGCCCAGGACTCCCACATGGATTTGCTCTAGCTACTGCTTTCCTCTCATTCCTTGTATCTAATCAAATACCAAATCTTCCTTCAAATATCTCTCAAATAAAGACCCTCATATTTCTCTCCAAGGCCAGTGACTTAGCTCAGGCCCTTATTATTTTTTATGTGGTAGCTTGTGATTCTTCTTTTGTGATCTGCCTGTTCACCTTCTTTACCCATTTTCTTCTTTACTAATTGGGACAGTTTGAAATGTATTTGCATAAGATAGAAAATAAAGATTAAAAAATCTTATAAAGCAATTTTCTTCATATCCTGACTGGAGTTCTTGTTCATTTAAAGCTTTGAGGGATATTCTTTCTACAGAACATCAAACATCAGGATGAAAAGTAAAAATGTACTCAGATTTGGAGCTTGCCACATATGGATGTTTGACATTCATTAAACTATGTGACAAATGAATGACTTAAATCTTACCTTTCATAGGGATGTGTGGGCGCTGTATAAACATAACCTGGGATTCACTCCCTTCATACTTAGGATGCAGACAGAAATGTTTTTAAATCCCCTTTGATTTCTTTTTTTATGAGGCTTACTTTTTTTTATATCGTTTATTTGAAAGCTGGATACTTTTTTTCCAGTTAATTATCTGCAGTCTCCCACTGCTTCTATTTTCAGAACTGACATAGAAGATAGAAGCATCGGGGTTTTTTTTAAACATTGGACACAGTTTTACAGTCAGAATTTTAAAAGTTCTCACATTTGCCATAGACGTTTTCAAGACATTATAAAGCACACTATAATTTAATAAATATTGCCTTTGTTTTTCAAGCTATTCTAAATATTCAAACAAGATTTTATTTTAAAATACATATTTAAAGCTTAGTGTATTTAATCATAAATTTCAATTATGTATGTAAACACACTTTAATCCTTAACAGTATGAGTGATTTCACTTATTAGTACGAAAGGCCTTTTATGATAATTCTAAAATTCATATTTATTATTCCTACTGAAAAGACTAGAAAGGAAGCCTTTAATCCTGCTTGCACAATATACTAAACATAATCCTAAAATAACTAGTAAATTAGTCCAGGTAACAGCTGATAATTGGTGGGAGAACATAGCCTTTTACTGAAATTGTGGAACACTGAGTAATTAAAAGCACGTCTTTGGCACAAAAACATGGCATAATAATTTAGTTTGTATGAATGCTTGTAATTTAATGGGCTGGTTTTACCCACTGTTACTTCCACATTATACAACTAAATGATATTAAATATAAATTGATAATGGAAATGACTACTTTTCACTTTTTGTTAGATAATAACTGAAAGAAAGGTATTATGTCTTAATATTTGTTTCTGCTCTAGAAGGAAAAAAATCATCAATTACACATGCCTTCTGTGTGTCACCATAGTTTTATCTTTTATGTGGTAGAAGTTACATTATGAATCTTGTCAAAAATAGACTGGTATCAGATGACACATCTAACTTAAACCCCAAAAAACATGTCCCTTGGCTTCATTTGACTTACTCTGGTGTTTCTCTAATATCCCACACATCATGGTGCTCTGCCCCTTCTGGAACCTCCTCTGGATTCCAGATGTGCTCACTATTTTCATCACTTGTTTGAGGGATGACTGTGAAGAAAGGGAAGATAAAGCTGAAGCTTTTGCCTGTTAGCCCCTTGAAATTGCTCCTGTTCTTCTTCACACTAAGTTTGGGATCACTGAAGTGAAATATTTTCTATTTGTAATCGCTAGCTTGTTTTTTGGTCAGGGGAAGCTAAATTCGGAACAGCTGACTTAAATTTTTTAATCAACACACAGCCAATACATTGAAGAGTTGTAATAATAATTGTAGAAAATTTGGAAAAGACATATAAGCAAAAAGAAGAAAATAAAGTAATCTACAATCTAACCACCCAGAGATGATCAATGATAGCATTCTGGTGTACATCTTTCCAGTCTCTCTCTCTCTCTCTCTCTCTCTCTGTATATGTGTGTATATCTATATCTATATCTACAGAAATATATATATATATATATGTGTACATACACATATAAAACATATAATATATAAATATTTAGTACATAAAATAACATACTGTGTATAAAATATATATTATATACAACATATAGGCAAAGAAATATTACACATTTTTTCAGAAACAAATAGGATCATATGTAAAATATTTTTACATAAAAGAACAAATCAAACATGCAATCAACCTGATTTGGATAGAAATATTTTATCTTGCCTTGTGTTTTACTATATAAAAGCCCCTTGATACCTTTTCCATGCAAGCCTGACATAATTCTTTAAAAATACTATCAGTGAAAGAAACTGAAAACAGTAGAGACAATGATCATTTTTAATCCATTATTTTCCTCATATAGACATGAGCTCTAAAGAAAATCTCTCTCATTTGTCCTTTATGTCAACTGAGCACATGCCTGGGGTTTCTACATGTCATCTTTAAATGTTTGAAAGTAAATAGGGGGCTCACACCAATGAGTACTTGCCAGAGCAGTCGCTGCCAGTGTCTTCATCCCCGCAGTGAGCCACAGCCACCCCCTGCCTCCTCAGGAGTCCCTCCAATAGTAGCAGTAAAGTTTAACCATTCAGAGGACCTTCAAGATGGTGGAGGAGTAAGACGTGGAGATCAACTTCCTCCCCACAAATACGGCAGAAATACATCTACATGTGGAACAACTCCTACAGAACACCTACTGAACACTGGCAGAAGACCTCAGACTTCCCAAAGGCAAGAAACTCCCCATGTACCTGGCCGTGTGATTGAAAGGGTCTTGGTGCTCCAGCTGGGTGTCAGGCCTGAGCCTCTGAGGTGGGAGAGCCGAGTTCTGGACTACCAGAGACCTCCTGGCTCCACGTAATATCAAATGGCGAGAGCTCTCCCAGAGATCTCCAACTCAACGCTAAGACACAGCTCCACTCAACGACCAGCAAGCTCCAGTGCCGGACACCCCATGCCAAACAACTAGCAAGACAGGAACACAACCCCACCCATTAGCAGAGAGGCTGCCTAAAATCATAATAAGTTCACAGACACCCCAAAACACACCAGCAGACATGGTCCTGCCCACCAGAAAGACAAGATCCAGCCTCATCCACCAGAACACAGGCCCCAGTCCCCTCCACCAGGAAGCCTAAACAACCCATTGAATCAACCTTAGACACTGGGGGCAGACACCAAAAACAATGGGAACTATGAACCTGCAGCCTGTGAAAAGGAGACCCCAAACATGGTAAGTTAAGCAAAATGAGAAGACGAGAAATATGCAGCAGAGGAAAGAGCAAAATAAAAACCCAGCAGACCAAACAAATGAAGAGGAAATAGGCAGTCTACCTGAAAAAGAATTCAGAGTAATGATAGTAAAGATGATCCAAAATCTTGGAAATAGAATGGAGAAAATACAAGAAACGTTTAACAAGGACCTAGAAGAACTAAAGAGCAAACAATGATGAACAACACAGTAAATGAAATTAAAAATTCTCTAGAAGGAATCAATAGCAGAATAACTGAGGCAGAAGAACGGATAAGTGACCTGGAAGATCAAATAGTGGAAATAACTACCACAGAGCAGAATAAAAAGAAGGACACTACATAATCATCAAGGCATCAACCCAAGAAGAAGATATAACAATTGTGAATATTTATGCACCCAACATAGGAGCACCTCAATACATAAAGCAAATGCTAACAGCCATAAAAGGGGAAATCGACAGTAACACGATAATAGTAGAGAACTTTAACACCCCATTGTCACCAATGGACAGATCAACCAAAATGAAAATAAATAAGGAAACACAAACATTAAAAGACACATTAGACCAGATAGACTTAATTGATATTTATAGGACATTCCATCCAAAAACAACAGAATACACTTTCTTCTCAATTGCTTATGGAACATTCTCCAGGATAGACCATATCTTGGGTCACAAATCAAGCCTTGATATATTTAAGAAAACTGAAATCGTATCAAGTATCTTTTCCGACCACAACGCTATGAGACTAGATATCCATTACAGGAAAAATCTGTAAAAAATACAAACACATGAAGGCTAAACAATACACTACTAAATAACTAAGAGATCACTGAAGAAACCAAAGAGGAAATAAAAAAATACCTAGAAACAAACGACAATGAAAACACGACGGCCCAAAACCTATGGGATGCAGCAAAAGCAGTTCTAAGAGGGAAGTTTATAGCAATACAATCCTAAATTAGGAAACAAGAAACATCTCAAATAAACAACCTAACCTTACACCTAAAGCAATTAGAGAAAGAAGAACAAAAATCTCCAAAGTTAGCAGAAGGAAAGAAATCATAAAGATCAGATCAGAAATAAATGAAAAAGAAATGAAGGAAACAATAGCAAAGATCAATAAAATTAAAAGCTGGTTCTTTGAGAAGATAAACAAAATTGATAAACCACTATTCAGACTCATCAAGAAAAAAAGGGAGAAGACTCAAATCAACAGAATTAGAAATGAGAAAGGGGAAGTAACAACTGACCCTACAGAAATACAAAGAATCATGACTGATTAATACAAGCAGCTCTATGCCAATAAAATGGACAACCTGGAAGAAATGGACAAATTCTTGGAAAAGCACAACCTTCCGAGACTAAACCAGGAAGAAATAGAAAATATAAACAGACCAATCACAAGCACTGAAATGGAAACTGTGATTAAAAATCTTCCAACAAACAAAAGCCCAGGACCAGATTGCTTCATGGGTGAATTCTATCAAACATTTAGGGAGAGCTAACACCTATCCTTCTCAAACTCTTCCACAATATAGCAGAGGGAGGAACACTCCCAAACTCATTCTACGAGACCACCATCACCCTGATACCAAAACCAGACAAAGATGTCACAAAGAAAGAAAACTACAGGCCAGTATCACTGATGAATATAGACGCAAAAATGCTCAACAAAATATTAGCAAACAGAATCCAACAGCACATTAAAAGGATCATAAATCATGATCAAGTGGGGTTTATCCCAGGAATGCAAGGATTCTTCAATATATGCAAATCAATCAATGTGATGCAGCATATTAACAAATTGAACGATAAAAACCATATGATAATCTCAATAGATGCAGAAAAAGCTTTTGACAAAATTCAACACCCATTCATGATAAAATCTCTCCAGAAAGTAGGCATAGAGGAACCTACCTCAACATAATAAAGGCCATATATGACAAACCCACAGCAAACATCATTCTCAATGATGAAAAACTGAAACCATTTCCACTAAGATCAGGAATAAGACAAGGTTGCCCACTCTCACCACTATTATTCAACAGAGTTTTGGAAGTTTTAGCCACAGCAGTCAGAGAAGAAAAAGAAATAAAAGGAATCCAAATTGGAAAAGAAGAAGTAAAACTGTCACTGTTTGCAGATGACGTGATACTATATAGAGAGAATCCTAAAGATGCTACCAGAAAACTACTAGAGCTAATCAATGAATTTGGTAAAGTAGCAGGATACAAAATTAATGCACAGAAATCTCTTGCATTCCTATACACTAATGATGAAAAATCTGAAGGAGAAATTAAGGAAACACTCCCATTTACCACTGCACCCAGAAGAATAAAATACCTAGGAATAAACCTACCTAAGGACACAAAACTCCTGTATGCAGAAAACTATAGGTCACTGATGAAAGAAATTAAAGATGATAGAAACAGATGGAGAGATATACCATGTCCTTGGATTGGAAGAATCAACATTGTGAAAATGACTATACTACCCAAAGCAATCTACAGATTCAATGCAATCCCTATCAAACTACCACTGGCATTGTTCACAGTACTAGAACAAAAATTTTCACAATTTGTATGGAAACACAAAAGACCCTGAATAGCCAAAGCAATCTTGAAAAAGAAAAACGGAGCTGGAGGAATCAGGCTCCCTGACTTCAGACTATACTACAAAGCTAGAGTAATCAAGACAGTATGGTACTGGCACAAAAACAAAGCACAAAACCAGTACGGTACTGGCACAAAAACAGAAATATAGATCAATGGAACAGGATAGAAAGCCCAGAGATAAACCCATGCACATATGGTCACCTTATCTTTGATAAAGGAGGCAAGCATATACAGTGGAGAAAAGACAGCCTCTTCAATAAGTGATGCTGGGAGAACTGGACAGCTACATGTAAAAGAATGAAATTAGAACACTCCCTAACACCATACACAAAAATAAGCTCAAAATGAATTAAAGACCTAAATGTAAGGCCAGACACTATAAAACTTAGAGGAAAACATAGGCAGAACACTCTATGACATAAATCACAGCAAGATCCTTTTTGACCCACCTCCTAGAGAAATGGAAATAAAAACAAAAATAAACAAATGGGACCTAATGAAACTTAAAAGCTTTTGCACAGCAAAGGAAACCATAAACAAGACGAAAAGACAACCCTCAGAACGGGAGAAACTATTTGCAAATGAAGCAACTGAGAAAGGACTAATCTCCAAAATTTACAAGCAGCTCATGCAGCTCAATATCAAAAAACAAACAAGCCAATCCAAAAATGGGCAGAAGACCTAAATAGACATTTCTCCAAAGAAGATATACAGATTGCCAACAAACACATGAAAGGATGCTCAACATTACTAATCATTAGAGAAATGCAAATCTAAACTACAATGAAGTATCACCTCACACCAGTCAGAATGGCCATCATCAAAAAATCTACAACCAATACATGCTGGAGAGGGTGCGGAGAAAAGGGAACCCTCTTGCACTGTTGGTGGGAATGTAAATTGATACAGCCACTATGGAGAAGGGTACGGAGGTTCCTTAAAAAACTAAAAATAGAACTGCCATATGACCCAGCAATCCCACTACTGGGCATATACCCTGGGAAAACCATAATTCAAAAAGAATCATATACCACAACGTTCATTGCAGCTCTATTTACAATAGCCAGGACATGGAAGCAACCTAAATGTCCATCAACAGATGAATGGATAAAGAAGATGTGGCCCATATATACAATCGAATATTACTCAGCCATAAAAAGAAATGAAATTAGAGTTATTTGTAGTGAGGTGGATAGACCTAGAGTCTGTCATACAGAGTGAAGTAAGTCAGAAAGAGAAAAACAAATACCGTATACTAACACATATACATGGAATCTAAAAAAAAAAAAAAAAGGTTCTGAAGAACCTAGTGGCAGGACAGGAATAAAGACACAGATGTAGAGAATGGACTTGAGGACACGGGGAGGGGCAAGGGTAAGCTGGGACGAAGTGAGAGAGTGGCATTGACATATATACACTACCAAATGTAAAATAGATAGCTAGTGGGAAGCAGCCGCAAAGCCCAGGGAGATCAGCTTGGTGCTTTGTGACCACCTAGAGGGGTGGGATAGGGAGGGTGGGAGGGAGATGCAAGAGGGAGGAGATATGGGGATATATGTATACGTATAGCTGATGCACTTTGTTATACAGCAGAAACTGACACAACATTGTAAAGCAATTATACTCCAATAAAGATGTTAAAAAAAAAAAAAGAAAGTAAATAGGCATGCTAAACCCAGTTTACATTTGTTCCAACTGTTGCGGCAGCAAATGGAGACCCACATTAGGTGCAGAACATTATTTTGATTACTGTTAAGTGTTCCCAGAAATGCACCTGATTGTCAGGTTTTCAATTCTGCCAGTTCATTTGAAATGATCTGCTTCCATCTAGCATGGGTTTTGTAAAGCATAGTTACAGATTTATATATAATGTTTTACATATGACTCATTGTTCTTAGAATTTAGAGATTATTAGACCTACATTATCAGAAATACAGGCAGCACAGAAATACATCCAAATTTGAACTAGTCTTCTGTGAAGTGAATATCTCTTGAATAAGGCAAATAGACTCTTGAGTATGTAGAATAACTGAAATTTAAAAATTGTCCACTCAGACCTCATTTTAGTCATTATTTTAAACATTTTTCCAGACAAAATCTTTTACAATTACCTAAATTGATGAGAGTACTTCATTTCCTCTCCCTGTCCACCCTCTGGTAACTGTGATCATGACCAACAGAATTTCAGATTTCTATATTTTTAAAGATGTGAAAAATGTTCAACTCTGTGAAAATGTATAGGCCAAAATGCTGGGAAAACACCCAAAAAATATTTATTCTAGTTTACTGGACCCGTGACTTTATAAGTTACCCCATGGGCTTTAATTTATAAGCTTTTCAACATAAGATAAAATTGTGTAGTTATTTGTTTCATTGTGTTCTCCAAAGGACTATTAGCTCAATGGGGGCAGGGACCCTTTCTATTTTGATCTCCATTGTAGTCTCAGAGATGATCATTCTACCTGGTACATAATTAGCTCTCAACAAATATTTATTGAATGAATTAATGAATTCTGTGAAATTGCCAGAATATAGCAGCATAGAACGTGACGGAGTTAAGTGTTGTGGTAACTAGACCCTAAATAATAAAAAAGTTATCTAACCACATGTGACTTTCTTGGTTTTCCATCTCAGGAAATATGCCAAAAAATGTGAATAACTCAAGGCAAATTAATTTCCATTACTAGAAAAACAACTTACCTGCAACACTAGAGTAAAAACAATATCTTTATATGTAAATAGTTGTTCATCATTCCCACAATTATTTGAGTTCATCTTTGATAAGCGCTAGTGTTAGTGAGTATTACTCTCCCTATAATTTTGCTCCCAAAGAAAAGATTATACTGATTATATTGATCTATATGCTTTATTAAATAACTTACCTTTAAGCGCTTCTCTTTTTGGTGGTCCAATATTCCCAGGACCCATGGCTCCCATTGCAGATGAACTATTTGACTGGAGGAGAGGAAAAAAAGTCCAACATTCTGTAATTACTACTTGTATAACTTACATGACCAGTAATACTTTAAATTTGATAAGCTTTCCATCTACAGTTTCATTAAGCTTCCCAGTTTAATTATCCATTGTTGTTATATAACCAAGAGACAGATGTCAAGTATTATTTTGAATGTGTTTTCCTTGTCCTTTCAAAAAGTATTTGCTTTAATAGACCCCAAGGCAGAATTGATCTTTGATCAGACTAAATCCCCAGTTCCAGCCCAGTGAATCATGTATTCTTGGGGATAGGGGAATGAGCCACATTCATCTCTTTGAAGGTTAGAACCCAGTGTTAGAATAAGAGCATCGACCCCTTTGGGTTTTGGCAGTTGTCTGGTCATAGTTAGATGGGGGACAGAAGTATGGGAAAGTTTTCTAGAAATAAAAACAAACCACTAAATAGAGTCTAAGTATTTAGACATCAAACAACTCATTCAAAAGTCTTGGTAATAGCTTTTACTTCTTTCCACTGTGGATATGAAATACTTCTTCGTCCCATCACCTCATGACACTGAACTACTGGATTTAAACAGCAACCCCAAATTAATAGTGTCAAATACATGCTGAACCACTTCAGTCTTCATGCAAGTTCAGGTTTATTTTGCCATCTTCTGTACGAGCAGACATACCCCCTGTATGGGACAGGGACAGCAGACATACTGTCTCACCAGTAGAAGAACAGTTTTCTTTTTTCAGCTGAGTATAGTGGCAACCACCTCATTGGTCCCTGTCAGGAGTTCTTCGATACTTCAAGAAAATCCCAATTTTTTTTTTTTTTTTTTACTAATTGTTCTTGCTGATGTCAGACTCTGCAGCTCCAATTCACTCCATTGCTGGCAGTCAAAACTTCTTATCGCGTGGTCCTGGCAAACTAGCACCTCCAACTCTCCTTTTCCAGGCCCCTGCCCTTATCTCCCAAGACTTCAGACAGGTACACAAGTTATAATGTCCTGTTTGGGCAAGAGGAATAGGGTCTGTCCTTGGAAGCTGGTGGAAAAGCTCATCTGTGTCTTTTTTATGCTAAATTATTCCAACAGCTATAAATTAGAAATTAATCTGTAACATCTCAACGGTTTCTGAGACAGAACTCTTGCTTTCCAAAAGGTGCTTCAAAAGTGCTATGTCTGCTGTTAAGGTGTTACAGGCATTTTTATGTGAAAATCCCAAGACAATATTCTGTACATTTTTTTCTTTTAAATCACTAAAGTCATATAAACTTGCAGTGCTTTTCTTAAGTTATTAATCACCAGAATATTAATAATACTAACAGTCAATCAGGGTAAAGCATTTTTTGGAACCTGAGGGCCTCTTGTTTTGTTGAGTGCTTCCTTCCACAGCAAATTAAAATCCATAGAAATAAAAACTTGAACATTCCTGACAAAAATTGGTATGCTTTCCATGGACAGTGATGATTGGATCAGTATATCAGAACAGAGGAGGAGTTTCAGTTTATTAACTTAATGAAAATAAATGATTAAAAATAAAATTTTCAAGTGAAAAGATGGATCAGGGTAATAAAAACATTAAAAACCATCTGGCAATTGTTTCTATAAGAATATCATTTCAGCCTCTACCATGAATCTACATCCAATTATCTGAGCAATTTATCATTGCAATTCATGCCACTTTGCAATATGTAAGAGAGTTAGAACATCCTTGTTACGTTGTCTGTGCAGAGTGGTAAACCTTATTTCCCAAGGTCTTAAGATCCCCTCGTGAGACAACATACTCTCTTCCCAATCTCCTATATTCTTAACAATTCTTTGTGGGGATAGTGTAAATAAACCAATGTGTATGCAACAGTTCTAAATGCTGTTTTCAGTGAGTGTATTTTCAAAAACACTTCACTCTTGTAATCGTTCCACAGTTCCCAAGATTAATACATGTTAAAAAATGAAAAGCCGTTTCTCTCCTGGAAAATTTAATAGTTCATTACAAACATTAATTTTTCTCCCACTGTTCTGATACCCCAATTCTATATCCTCTAATGATATCTGTACTGTGGTGTCTGAATGACCACTTATCTCAAAATTGCTTATAACCCAGATATACAGAATCATACATTATTATAGTAATTTTCCTCTATATATTGTACAATTTGGTAAAATGATTCTAGTCTCTCTATTCTCATAAGCACTCATCTTTCCCCTGGAAACACCTCTAGATGCAAATAAACATCTCCATACATAAATGCCAAAGGAAACAGGCTTTGTAACCAGGGGAAATTCTTATCTCTGAATCTGTTCTAGTTACAAGTTCCACTTCCCTTTATTCCAGATCGCTGTTTCTCTATATGACATACTTTTTTCTATGTGACATAACTTTACCTTTTCTATACTTTTTCTATATGGCATAACTTTACCTTTCCCAGGATTTATCATTCTATTTCAGCTAAGGTAGCAAAAACGAGTTTGCCTTCCCAAACTTATTGATATATTGCACTTAACTTTTTCTTCTGTGTCCTATTTGTTGTATATATTCAATGCTGTTACTAATGGCCTGCTTTTTCTTTCCTTCTTTGGCCTCTACTAAGAATTCTCCGACTAAAACTTCTTGGTTCCTAATCCTGGCTCCAAGCTGACTCAGTTCCCCTCCTCCACAAATTTTATTTCCATTGCATGTCTTATTTGATTCTGCCCTGTTCCACATAACTTCTTCCTGGAGGGTGGAAGCTCATCCAGTGTCAATCTGGTTGACACTGGATTGGCTGCCTATTTAGATTATGCTACTTGTCTTTCCACACTATGGCCAAAAAGAATTTGGGGAGGAGAAAATTGATATGTATGTTCATGGGAGATGGTTTATTCACGGTAAACTGGTCATGATAACAAAGAACATTAAAATGGTTTAAAGCAAATTAATATATTCTGCTATAGTACGAGACTTTTTTATATAAATTTATTTATTTTATTTATTTATTTTTGGCTGCCTTGGGTCTTCATTGCTGTGCGAGGGCTTTCTCTAGCTGCAGGGAGCGGGGGTTACTCTTCGTTGTGGTGCGCAGGCTACTCACTGCGGTGGCTTCTCTTGTTGCAGAGCACGGGCTCTAGAGTGCAGGCTCAGTAGTTGTGGCACGCAGGCTTAGTTGCTCTGCGGCATATGGGATCTTCCAGGACCAGGGCTCGAACCCCGGTCCCCTGCATTGACAGGCGGATTCTTAACCACTGTGCCACCAGGGAAGCACCTATAGTATGAAACTTCTGCCGCAAATTTTGTTTGCCTTCACATAGGCAGTCTGATAGCCAAGGTTTGCTAATATCTAAGGAGGAGGAGAATGGAGAGCAGGGCGTTACATGGAAGTATTTTGAGTATTCTGAGCTTACTGGCAGTGACTGTGGAATGGGCAAAGGTCAATTCATGCAACTGTCCTACCCAAAATGAAGCCCATCTTGCTGCTGCAAGCCTCCCTGAGGTTCCCTGTCCTGACCCCAAATGCTATTCAACTAATTAGATTCCACAGCTCTATCTGAGCATGTAGCCGGAAGCCAATTTTAATAGGCTGAAGCTAGTTTGTCCCCTTATTTGGCTCAAAATATTTTCTGTTCTGCTTTCATGTGTAGACAAATTTTTTAAAATTAAGGGTTTGGGGGCCCTAATTAATACTGTCTAATTAAAATTATTTGTTTTATAGAAATATTGTCTAGGCTTAAAAATCCTAGCTACCACTCTTTGTAATGGTTGTCAAGCATTCTTTGGCCATAAATATAAATGACAAACATTTTGAAATGTGGCTATTGCTACCATAGTTACAGAACTCTTTTCTTATTCAGTGTTCAGGTAGTTTAGAAAAAATATAATTACGTTTGCTAGAAATGTACTAGAGGTTATACTCTCATGCATAATCAGTCCTGCAACCTCCTGTGAATGTATTAGATGACAGAGCCCTGCTCCCACAGCAAGGTTGGAACAAGTTGTTCAAATACAGTTTCACAACTTAGTGTGATCAGAACTAATTCATCTGTAGGTATATTACCACCTGTCCGGACTCAAAGTCATCCTCTTCCGGATAAAGCAGCTTAGAGAGAGCCTGCAGAGCTGAAACTGAGGAAATGGTTTCAATTTCCATATTTTCAGATTCCATATTTTCAGCTTCTGCATTTTCAGATTCCATATTCTGAGGAAGAAGATAATCAGAAAGAGGTATTTTAGTCTTCTATTTTATTTAAGACATGAAGATTTTTCTAAGTTGTCATATCTCCCTTCTTTCCCTGGGTCACTCCATTATCTCTTATTCCTCCTTGAAAATCCTTGTAAACTCCTTCAAATATATGTATTTTGCTGACGCACAGACCTGGGGCAGCAAGTAAACGCAAGTATTCAGCTTGCTTTATTAAAACTTCGTGCTCAATCTAACAAGCATTTCTTGAGCACCTACATAGTGGTTCTCAGATTTTAGTGTGTTTAAGAGTCAATTGGGGAGTTAGTTAAAAATGCACATCCTTAAACTCTACCTCAAGAGAAAGGGTATGTCAGTGTCACGTAGAATGTACATTATTATTTGGAAACATACTTTTGTGGACTACCTTTTTATCTGTCTAATATATGCTGTCTAGCTTGTATATTCCTATTCAGTGAACTGAAAAGGATGTTTGTTGGGGGGAATGTCTCAAGGAACTTTACTCATTTCACACTTTTGCCTCAGGTAGGCCGGTATCTTCTGCTTTATTTAAAATTTTAATCAATCCTTGATGTTGCCTTGCATTATATTGCTATTTGAGACCTCTAGTGGGTTGGTTCATTAACTTTAGTGAAAGTTCACACAAAATAAATTGTTTTTTTCTGATTATAATAGTGATACTATATATGTCTATTGTGGAAACTTTAGGAAATAATACATTAAAAGTAGAAATAAGAGAATCACAACTACTTGTAATCCTACCAACCAGACATCAGTCTTTTAAATAATCTCTACCGTTATATTTGGAGTAGGAATTCAGGATCTTTAAAAATCTTGGGAGTGTCAAACTTTAATGAATAACCTGAATAAAGACTGTAGAATTAGGCCTATTGTTAGTGATTTGGGCATAAATATAATAGGAATCTTTTCTACACTTCTGCTGATATTTTTTGAACATTATTTTATAAAATTAATTCACAGGAAGCATTTCTTTAGTGCTTTTATTAAATGATCCACTAAAATTTTTGTGTTGTGCCTAGAACAGTAATACAAAGGAATTCTCAAAAGTGTGCTGGTACAATCACCTGTCAAAATCAATCTGCATGTAAATGGCATTTTACAAATCTTTTGTTTTACTATTATATTTTACCATTATTTTGACTTTCCTTTTTAAAAGGAAAACTGATCTGAATGCTTATCAGAGATGTCAAGGGTATGAAACAAATGTTAAATTGCCCTATAGATCTAGCACAGAGGCAAGTATATCATAGTGGTTAAGAGTAAGGGCTCTGGAGTCATGCTGCTTAGATTTGTATCTATCGTTTACTTCCTAGCTCTGTGACTCTGGGCTACATCTTTTAAACTAATAATGATGTCGAATAACTTAATGATAAAACTCATTACATTGAAAACTCATTAAATTGGAAAAGGTGAAATAAGAGCCGATTAAAACAATCTTCTCTCACAGTATGGTCTGGTTGTCTGCTATGGAAATGAATAATTGACACATTAAATTAAACAAAGAGGCTTCTGTTTATATTTTTAAAGTCCTAGCTGATTATGTGTTCATTAAATATTTACTTAACATTAAAAGCAAAAAGTTTATTGAAACATTTTCTACCTTTGACAGTGAAAGGGAAAAATGGATCCAGATATCAGATGCAATGATATAAATGGTATTTTGAGTTGAGATTGTACAATGAGACTTTTAAAAAACAAATATAGCCGAAATTGTTTTACTATTCCAGCATTACCTACCTTACAATATTGTTGTGATGGCCGTATTATGCAACGTAGGTAAAAGAGTTTGCTAAAATATGAAAAGCTTTATAAAAATATCATTATTATTTGGCACATAGTGCCAGCACCCACAGGTACACGATGATGAGGCTTGCTAGAGCTTAATGGTGGGCTGGTGAGAGGGGAAGAAACTGGAACCAGTAGAACTAACCCAGAAGAAGGGTATTCAGAAGTGCCAAATATAGCATCTGAGTTAGCAATCAGAACTGCTATTCACGCGTGCTCATGGGCTTGGCAGTGACATGGCAGCGAGAGTCTCAGGACGTGAGCAGTGTTTCGGCAGAAAGGTTGAATAGCCATGGTTACAGGGAGGCCTATTTAGGTAAAGTAGGATCCTGGTCCATAGGTGGGGGTATAGGAGGCAGGATGGGGTTCTTGAGTATTATGGGGGAGTTGGCAGCTAGAGGAAGGTTCAGAATAAGGCAGGTCTCAACATCACAGCTAGAAAAGAGAAAAGGAAACAGGCACTCCATCAGAGGCTTTCTAATGTCCCAGTGGAGGTTATGAAGGAAGGCTGTGGTTCGGTAAGTACACTGGATACTGTATTTAGGAAAAGCAGATTAATTCTAAATCCCCATCAGTTGGGAAGTAGCTCTCGCCTGGTTCTCATTTGGTAAGAGGCAGGGCAGTGTGGGCAGTGGGAAGCTACACCTAGAGGCTGAGCGTCTTCAGTAACTGGAGCTGGCATGTAGTCAGCAGTTGGTGAATACTGAATGAAGTATGACTAAATTCATACGAATGTTGATTTCAAAATAGTCACCTTGGAATGTTATACATTGATGTAAATTATGCTATCGATTGCTCAAAGTATTTTGGAACTGCCTTCATATGTAGCACCAAGAAAACAGGTATGACTATGGTATCACTCAGTCTGATTACACAACAGATTTGTCTCCAAGTGATTTCTAGATATATCTAGATATCACATCTACTTTCAAAATATGAAGATTTGATACTTTGAGGATATTCAAAAGAATGTGCTGCAAGCCTCAAGGCGATTCTAAGAGAGTAGCTTCAAAAGTAATTTGAGCAATAACAACAGCATTAGAATAAGTGGATAGCCTCCCAAAGTGACTGCTTTGAAGGGACTACCACTCCTTGGGATGTAAAACAAATCATTCACAATAGTTTATAGTATGCTGTTTATATCTGAAGTATATTAGGAATCAGACTTTTTAAATTCCAAATTATGCTGGCATACAATGGCATAGGTTCATACTTAGCTAAACTGGAGTAGAAATATCATAATAAAATTGGCACTCCAGCAAAGATAATTTTTACCATATCAACCATAATAATCATCTATAAACACAAAATAATAAATCACAAGTTTGTTGATATTGTATTTTGACAAACAAAAGAATCAGCAATACTTTGTAAGTAACTAATCAAAGAACTCATTTATCAAAAGAGAAAAACAATGATCTGAATTTTTAGAAAACTATATTCTAAATTCAATGGAAATTAAGATTCTACTAGCTTTTTTAGAAGTCTAACAAATTAAGAATAATTTGTTAAACTATTAAAAACATATTAAAGTTCATTTGACAAATAGATAACATCGGAAAAATTAAAGCAAGATGCCTTTTTATGAACTATGCAGTGTTATTTATTTGTAGGACTATCTTTTATTTGTAAATTTGATATAAAGTTCATTTTGAGCCTGACAATCAAGGTCCTTCAGGATTTAACCCCAACCTAATTTTCTGCCCTTCCCTCCTATTATTCTCCTACCTGTAATCTGCATTCTGTTAAAAACTGAACTGCTAATTAAACATACCCTATAATCTCCTGCCTTTGTACTTTGGAATGTATTCTTCCTTTTGCTTAGACTACCCAGATAGTATAGTGTAGTGATTTAAAAAAAAAAATTCTGGAGCCACACTGCCTGTTTGAATCTGTCATTGCCTCTTAAATAGGCCAAGAATAAATTTAAGGCAAATTTAAGCAGGAACTTCATTTTAAAAATATATTGCTAAATCTTTTATTTGAGATTTGGTTATTTAGAAAGTAAATTTTCTAGACACTTTTTTTTTCTCTCACTCTCTTTTGGCTAGGCCAATTCCAGTGGCAGAGTTTTCTAGACAGTGCTTTTAAGTTTTCCCACATCAACTTGGATCCTTAGGGCCTTCATAATTGATTGGGGGATCTCTTTCGGTACTAGCCACAATGAGCTAAAGAGACAGATGCTTCAGAACCAGCTCTTTACCAAAACATTGGAGCCATTTAGGGACTAAACAAGCTCAACCAGGATGACTCCAGACTCACGGCACCGAAACAATAATATCAATAACCCGAGATTAAGTCAGACTCTAGTTGAGAGGGCTGGGGTCTCAGCAGGAATGGCTCTTCGACCTGAACTAATTGGAGAGAAGTCTAGGTTAAATTAGTGAAAATTCTGAATTACACACTATTCAACAAGAAATGACATTTTATTAATTCAAGTTTATATAGCAAATAAAATCAGGGTAATAAAGAATCACCAAATAGCATCATTTGGGAACTTGGTTAATAGGTAAACACATATCCCTATGTAGAGTTACTGACTGTTTATAGCTGAATGATTTCAAAGTATTAAAAATTCATTTACTCTCTTAAATAAAATTGGCATTTCTTCTGCAACTTTATTTATATAGTACCTTATTTAACAATTCCTGTATTAAAATTCTTCTGAAAACACAAAAGTAAACATCATCTATGCCTATGTCTGAGTTAAATTATAATATACTGATTGGTTTTTTCTTACATTTTTTGACAACTATACACATCAATGATCCCCTGCCTATTAAAACGAATTCATTTTGACTTGTTTTTACAATACCAAGAATAATTTCCTTTTTTAGGTCTCTAACTTTCACTGCTATCAAATGTACCAAGTCATAAGTAACTATGGGGACTTAACAAGAGTTTTTGTTACAAATTTAAAATATATTTAATGGAAGATGATTTTTGAAAGTACCTGGAATATATCATAAACCTAAATGTCAAGAAATGAGCCTCTTGATTTAATATTTCCTCTATCCATTATTCTTTGTTTTAGCCAAACTTAATACACTTGCCAACAATTTTTTTGTTTCTGTCTCATTCCCATACTCCACCTCTATCTAAAAAGGAGTTGAGACAGCTCATTTTCCTTCAGAGCTTTGAAATTTTCTCTCCAAGTCAACAGGCCTATTTTCTTCATTTCTTCAGGAAATAGTGTCTGTTCTGAATCCCTGTCACAACAAGAAGCTCTTAGGAGAAGCGACCCCTACGTCTCTGCTCGAACTCTGTACTCTCCCCTCACTCAGATTTTATTTTTTGTCACAGTCCCTTACTTTTTGACCGGTACAGTCCAACGACATATAACACTCTCCCAATCAGCCCTTGGTGAGTAGCAGGTTTGGTAGGGACAAGTAGGCTTTTGCACACCACGCTCCAGCCCCCCAAGTGCGGTCTGACTGCTTCTCACTCCTCAACGGATCTGACCAACTACCGTTGGAACTCTCAGGCCACAGCGTGCACATTCCCGCACACAGGGCATTGTCCATGTAGTACGGGCCGTTTTTTTCAGTCTGAACAGCGTTATACCCCCTAAAAAATATATCGCAACCAAGGCAACCTGGTCCAAGATAAATCATGCCTGTACATGTAAAACAGAAGATAACAGTGGCTACTTCAACTTGGAGCACCCAGATCTACCTACAAGGAAATAATAGTTTTCACTCTCAAATTAGCGTTACAACCGTACGTGTATGTAAGTGTCTAGAGAAAAACGTCGGGAAGGCTTCGCATGTTCATTTTGGCCTTCTGACATTCCACCCGCATCCATCCCTTGTCTGGTAAAACTGCCCCATCTCACTCACATCCTGATAGACTGAGTTTTGTTAAAGCTGAATCCTGCTTCTAGAGAGTCTAGGGCAGGGGGATTTAGGGAACGGGTCTGTTCTATCGGCAACTTGTGGCTTTTTTGAGGTATCTCTCAGAGCCGTTAAGTATCTAGAGTTCTCTGATAGCTAAGGCATCTGAGGACCCCTTCTTTCCCCCTCCTAAAGTTCGGATTTCCTCACCTGGGTCAGTTTTTGGGTGGCTCTCTAGGATCCAAAAATACACTGCGGAGAGCTCTGCGTCCCTCTGTTGCCTGGGTAACAACTTTGTTTCCGAAAACCCCCACCCCCCACCTCCGGGTTCCCGCTTGACTCTCCTGGCCAATCATAGAAGAGGGTCCTTTGAAACCTCACGAGAAGCAACCAATCCGAACGCGTGTCAGTTGTGGTCAATGGCCGCCCTTTCCAGTTAACTAGGTCGACCCCTTTTAAGCCTGGGTCTCAGCATCGCTCCAGCGGAGACACGCCCACTGTGCAGGCTGGCTCTTTTCGGCCGCAGAAGTTCCGGGTCCGCCTCTCTGGCCGCTCCGCAGTTTCATCTGCCTTCGGTTTTACTTCACCGCCACCGAAATAACCGCCGCCACCGAAATAACCGCCGCCACCGGTTTTCGTTTGTTCAGGAAATCAACCGGCTCCCTCATTGTTACTTTTTTCCTGCACGTGGATTCTAGACCGCTAGTTGTCCAGCGGATCTGGAACAGCGTGGACGGAAAGGTAGGCTCGGTGGCCGGGGGGTTTGAGGAGGTTTTGTGGCGGCTCCACACGAGCTCCCCACGCCCCCTTTCCGCGCTGTGACAGAGACACGTGTTGTGGTTCCGTCCCGGCTCAGCGTTTGTGTCTATGTGTGTGTAGGGTGGGAACGCGCTTTTTTTCCTCTGCTGTGGGCAAGCCTTCTGGATCTGGAGCCCCAGGGGGAGCACCCCTACGGCTGCCACGCGGCTCCAGCGAGGCACCGGCCAGAGCTACGCGTCGTTCCCACTCACGGGAACGTCGCCGGACCCGGTGCCCCGCTTTTCCCGCTTTGGAGTGCAGAAACGCTGGCGCGGCGCCCCTTTGCGCCGCTTGGCAATAGGAGTGTTTACACTTCGCCTAGAGGTACAGTTGTGACCCTAGTTTCTCAGGAATTCCGTGGTTTGGTTTTAAACAAAAGGGAAGCAGAATAGATGGCTTAATAAATATTTGGAGTATTCAAAACTGATTAGCTGTGTTCGATAGTGGGCCCCTTCATATAGTATTTGAGTGTTGTAAGCAAGGAGAGGTAGGATGGCTTTAATGGATGGTGACTTTTGGTTATCCAGGACCTGGAATTAGGTTATGAATTAACTAAATTGCTTTCCTTCTTTCTGCTATCCGGTGAAGGGGATAGTGAAGCTTGAGTAATTTGTTACTTGTTATTACCACAAGTAAACATTCTATTCTACTTGTTATTACCACAGTAAACAACAACAACAAAATGGAGGTAGAATATTTAAGTTATTGGCTAAAGTTTTGGCTTTTTAGCCAAATTACCTATAGCGTAATTCCCCTTATTACTGTAGGTGATCAGAGTTTAAGCGTCTTAAATTTTGTTATTTCTCTCGGATACTTGCGGAACTTAAGTTATGTATGCTATGCTGTCTCTTGCTTCTTGATTGTTTTTTTCTTTCTATTCCGCCTCGTTGTGCATTAGCCTAAGTCCGTAATGCCTAGCTAGTGCTTTTCGGACCTTTTTGCTGTGACTCACAGTAAGAAATTTTGTATTGTGACCCAGTACTTATACGCGATATATAACTGACAAGTATTTCGCAGAAACAGTACTTAATTACGTGCTTTTACTCTGATGCTTTCCATTATATTTTTTAAAATGTGGACCACAACCCACTAATGAATTGTCATTCACGGTTTGAAAAAGATCTGGTCTTAGATCTTTCGTTTTCAAACTTGTGTGTGTTTAGGAATCTCTTAGGATGTTTGTGACAAATACAGATTTCCCTGGCTTACTCCAGGAACTGGTTCTGTCGGTCTGTGGTGGGGCCCGGGAAGGTGCTATAAAGTGCTGGGCACAGTGCCAGATGCACAAATATTTAATAAATAATAGTTTTCTTCTTGGAAAATAAACGCTATTTATGTTTAGGGATATAATTACCTCTTCAAGGTTTGGCCTGCCCCTGCAAGGTGGAATCCGTGCTAAGGGCTGTTTTCTCCAGGGTTGGGGAGGTAGGAAGTTTGGAGATCCGTCCTCGGTCTGAGATGAATCTTCAGGCACTTGACTTACATAGAGAATTTCATAAATACAGAAACTTAGGGGTTGAGGAACACAAAGGTTAGAGAGGTTCAGTGACTTGCCCAGGGTCATGTTGTCAGTGAGTGGATCTCAGAGATAAAGATCACTTGATTAAGTTTAATATTCTCATCCATCCTGCCTTGATAGCAGGTCAGATCTAGAGGCAGATGTTGAAACAGGAAAAGAGCTTCCCTGGCTTGCTTATCCCAGAAGCAGAGGCAACAGAATTTCTTGCTTTTGACTGCTAGTTTGATCTTAAACTAATGAAACTTGAGAGATCTAAAAGATGAAAAACACAACTAAAAGTTTCTCTGGGTTATAGGTGTGAAAAAGGGATATAGCTTAGTTAATTCTTTTATAATATATAAACTGTTTTAAAACGCTAGTTAAATAATTTATTAAACCAGCATTAAAAGAAATTAAATATGAAAAATTTCCCTCAATTCTGCTACCAAAATGTAACTGATATTTCTTTTCTATTGTTTCCAAATCTTAATTCCTGTTTATACAATGTTTTGTTCCTTTTTTTAAATTTATTTATTTATTTATTTTTTTGTTCCTTTTATTTAATATGGTTCTGGGAATTTTTCCTATGTTCCTGATAGTCCTTATGTTTTTCATTATTAATAGCAGCTTAATATTGCATAAACTGAGATGGCCATAATGTACTCAGCCTAAATAAACAAGCAACAGAAGATTTATTTCTGATTATTCCATGTTATCAATAACACTGTAAAGTTTGGCTATTTAAAATCATTTATATAACTTACCTTCCATGCACTCAAGAGGAATCCTAACAAGAAGGCCAGGAATCTGGACCTGAGCTGTGAATTTTTGTCCCCTTGGATGTATGGATTTGCCCCTCTAGGTTTCTCTGTGCTGGAGTAGCAGTCATCAACCACAATATGAGTTAGGTTGAATGTATTTTTTTAACTAATAACTATGGACATTTTCAAAAGGATATACTTTAAAAAATATATGAATCCTAGCATATTCAAGCAGATTCAAGTGCCATAATAACACTCATGGTGATTAGCTTTCTTTTTGAATATCTTTTCCAAAGATTATATGAGTATGTATTCATTTGTAATTTAAATTTTTTATAAAGGAAGCAATTAAGTTGACTGGGAGAATAAAAGCTATAATTGGTCTGTATTAGCACATTCCCCCTTTTCAAAGCACACAGGTTGTCTTATTTTCTGTCATTCTAAAACATTAACTAGCCCCTCTTTTTAAAATTATAAAATATTTCAGACAGAAAATTACAGAGACTATTATACACCATCATCCATGTACCCACCAAAGATTTAACAATTGTTAACCTTTTGCCATTTTTTCATTAGATATTGTTTTTTTAAAGAACTAAAACATTACACTAAAACCAAACATAAAACTAAAACACTACCTCTTTGTACCCCTTCCCAATCTCATTTCCTTCCCAATCCCAGAGATATTTGTTCTTCTGAAGTTGTTAAGTATTTTTCCTGTGTTTTTAAGTGCACTCAAACATAGATGGCCATAAATGGTTTGTAATATATTGTTTTGTATGTCCTTTGACATTTTCATAAATGGTATACTGTACTTACTCTTCTGCAACTTTTTGGGGGTCAACATTGTTTTTGAGATTTGTCTGCACTGATAAATGTAGATAAAGTTAGTTATTTTGGGGGGGATAAACTGGGAGATTGGGATTGACATATACACACTACTATATATAAGGATAACTAATAAGAACCTACTGTATAGCACAGGGAGCTCTATTCAGTGCTCTGTAATGACCTGTATGGGAATGGAGTCTGGAAGAGAGTGAATATATGTATATGTATGGCTGATTCACTTTGCTGTACAGCAGAGATTAACACAACATGGTAAATCAACTATACCCCAATTAAAAAATTAATTAAAAAAATTTAAAAAATGAAATAACATATATATAACTCACATAAATACTAAAATGTGATTTTTATTTTTTACACAATTATTTCAGTAACACAGAAATATTCAAAAACGCTATCTTGCCATTTAATAGGTACAGTTTTCATAGGTTTCTCCCGGTAGACTTAATGCACAATCCAGGAATAAAGCTTAAAACAGAACGTCATTTAGGAGTAATAAAACCTAAATTAACAAAAGAAAAAAAAAGTTGCTTTTATTGCTGTAAAGTAGCCCTCATATAACTATGCCACTTAAAAATATCTCCATTCCACTATTGTTGTTGGACATTTAGGTTGTTTCAAGTATACAAATATTCATATAAATCATACCACTAAAAGCGGTGCCTAAAATAGGCAAATTCATAGACACAGAAAGTGAAATAGAGGTTACCAGAAAGTAAAATAGAGGGACTGGGGGAGTGGGCAATGGGAAGTTATTGTTCAGTGGGTACAGAGTTTCTGTTTGTGGTGATGAAAAAGTTTCGAAAATATTGAATAGATAGTGGTGATGGTTAAACAATGTTGTGAATGTACTTAATGCCACTGAATTGTACACTTAAAAATGGTTAAAATGGTAAATTTTACATTATATTTTACCACACAAAAAAATTACAAACATAAGAATTATGCTTATTTTTCAAAGGCATACTTTGAAAAATATACTAGATGACTAGTTTTTTTGTGGCGTAAAGCCCTGAGAAAAGTGAGATTTATTTTAAAAAATAAACTTGAATTAAGTTATATTAGCCAGATCTATTTTTCCTTGTAAAATGATATTTTTTGAAATCTTTAAATGACTACTATTACTTCATGCTTATATAAGATTTTAATGAATACTAGTATGCTTCAGAAGTTTCCAGTTTTTCATTTGTTTTTTTTTTTTTTTTGCTCTTTTTCTCCAAGGTTTTGAGGAAGGATTCTTCTAAAAGGGAGTAGGCGTTGAGGCTGTACTTTGCATTTGAATGCCATTCCTCTTTCATTTCTTAGACTAGTTCTCTCCAGTGATGTACTCTCTTCTTTCTCCTCTCCCCTCTCCTAATCCTGTTCTTTCACCGCTGCCCTTTTGGGTCCCTCTGCCTCCTTTCCATTTAGCCAAGCCTTCTCTTTGGGTTTCTCTGCCCTCCACTCCCGTCCTCTCTTGAGTCCCCTCCCCTGCCTTGTATCCTTCTCAGCTCCTCCAAGATTTCCCCTCTCTTGAGTCCTTCTGCCCACCCTCCCCTGTGGTCTCATCCCTGGTCTTTTCTTTTCCAATGTTCTAACTGCTAAAGGCATTCACTAAAATAAGACTTGTTTCATGGAAATTTACAGTCTTCTCTGCAGTGTCAGACTTGTAATATTCGGAAAGTTGGTCTTAATTTTGGGATTTGAAAAAACCTTTCTAGCCTTTAAGATAAGATTCTGACATTATGGCCTTGACAAGTATGAGTACGAAGGGGGAGAAAAGCACTTAATGTGAAAGATAATCGGTGGGTTATATTGCTTAAGATGTTTAATATGAACTGAAAACTAATGCACCATTTTCCATAGCTCTATATTTTATTTTGGCATAAAATAAAATGATTACCATTAGAAGTTTGATCCCTTCCTATTTCCTTGAAAATGGCTGTGCTAATTTCACCTCTCCCTATCCATTTCTCTCTGGGGACTCAAACATTTAGGATAAAACATCGGTAACTCAGTTTCTACTTCCAGAGTTGGCATCAATAACTGTCAGTGCAAATAAGGACCCTATTGTACTTTGAGACTTCAGTTTTTCTACTTTCTTCTTTAGTTCCATTTCTGTAACGCTTTCTTGGTGGAAAAGGGGTTTCTTCAGTGATTTGGTACTTTTCCTTTGCTTCTCTTCCTCTCTCCTTAGTTCGATAATTAATATGTTAAGGAACCATATGTATCATCAGAAGTTACTATTTATTGGAATGGTTTTATACCATGACTAATCACATTGCATAAATTTTCAGGCCAGGTTGTTTAGTCATGATGTTCTTGAGAAGGTGAACTGAATTCGTGGAATTCACCATTCACGTGGAATTCATGAATGGTTATCTAGTAACTAGGCATTTTAGGGGGAACATTGTCTCCAAAGAGGATTTGCTTCCAAGAAGGCAGAAAAACTTTTTAATCCATTACATGGCTGAACTTCTATGCTAGTCATTTCTTGACAGTTATTTCTCAAAGTAATGTGGGGGAATAATGGCATGAGTGATTTCCCCCCAAATCATTTATACTTTGTGAGACAGAAGCCCCTAAACATTTATGCTGAAATGACTTATAATAGGTACCCAGGCTTGAACTTATTTTGTTTCTGCTCTTTGAGATGCAGTTTTATCTTCCTAATATCTGTTGCTTAAGCTAATGTTACAGTGAAAGTATTGTGTTCAGTTCCTTCACTTAGTATTTGTTTGACCTTGGGAAAGTAATTTAGTATCTTAGAGCCTCAGTTTCTTCAACTATAGAATGGAGATCAAAATACCTTTATGGTTTGTTGTAGGTAATTAAAAGATGAGGAATTTCAGATTCGATAAGTGCTTTTATCATTTCCCTTTTATATAAGAGATTCAAGAACTTAAGTGGTAAAATGGTATGTCCTGAAATGACCTACCATCATTTATTGATCCTCAGTCAGATTTGTTACTAACCAGAACACTCCTAGGACCTATAAATGACGATAGGTAGTACAAAAAGAAGATAATTTGCATGCTGATAAATGAGATAGTTGTGTAGTAATTTTTTTTGAATTGTAATTTGAAATGCAATTTATGTTCACTCTCTGGGCCAGCTTAGAGAGTGCTCCATAAATATCCCTGATTGACTGATCCTTCACTGACAGTGAGGAGAACCCCAGCACTATATTTTAGAAAGCTTTCATATAGCACTTTACATTAAATTAAATTAGACAAGATAATATATGTGGAGGGCCCTTTGTAAACTTATTTTTAAGAAAACATTTTGGTTACTCAGTGAAACTGCCAGAATTTTAGAGGTGAGGAAACAGATTCTAATGCATTTAAGTGACTAGCACAGCCCGATACGTGACAGCACTGATTGAATTGCCTCATTTAGATTGGACTACCAGGCAGGGATCATCTGCCCATTTCCAGGAGCCTTTTTCGATGATTTCTTTAGGCCTAGTGAATTTTCTGCAGAAGTCCTTCACCATCTAGTACTTCTTTCTTTGAACATGTGTGCTTGCATTAAGACATCCAGGATGGAACTGTGAGCTGGGCTCAACATAAAAAGCTGTAGTTTTGTCAACTTTAAGCTCCTAGTCAGGCAGTGTGGTTAAGGAGAGAGCACTCTGAAGAGGAATAGAAGTTGGCTAGAGGAACTCAACAATGACAGAGACAGATATTCCTACTCATAGCCACATAGAGGGAGTACAGACTTGTTTTCCATTTTTTATTAAATTAGTGATATGCAGAGAGAAACTAAAGTGTGCTAAGGTCTTATTTGTTAAAAAGGATATGGAATACTGATTAACTTCAGGCTTTCTTAGAAGAACATAAATTTAAACGTGTTAAAGAATTCAAGAGAAACTCATACAAATAAATGTAATTAGCATATGTAACTTCCAACTATGGGAAAAATGA
The DNA here is from genome assembly GCF_965194805.1 of Balaenoptera borealis. NCBI lineage: Eukaryota > Metazoa > Chordata > Mammalia > Artiodactyla > Balaenopteridae > Balaenoptera > Balaenoptera borealis. The sequence continues at coordinate 90,990,344 of NC_138881.1, read as the reverse complement.
TGGAATACAGAAAATTCCATCAGTCCAATTACGCAGAAAAAGATAAAAGATAATACAAAATGGCAAATAAAAAAGACAAAATAAGATGGGAGAAATATGAGTCCAGTTGTGTCAGTAGTCATAATAAATGTAAATAAATTAAACTCACTCATTAAGAGATTCTTAGACTCTATTTTAAAATTTTCAGCTTTGCTATTCATAAAAACCACGCTAAAAATGACTCAGAAAGGTTGAAAACAAAGGGAAGGAAAAAGATACACTAGGCATATAGCAACCAAAAGAAAAATGGTGAAGCAACATTAATGTCAGACAAAATGTGATCTAAGGCAATTTAGTAATAAACAGATATTTCACACTGATGAAAGAAAGGAGATCTACCAAGAGAGTATCGACCATGAATCTATGCCCCTAACAACATAGTCTTGAAATATATAAAGCAAAAAAGCAATGGGATTATAAGCAGAAATTGATAATCTCTAATAATGAGAGACATTTTTTCTTTTTTGGAAATGAGGTTTATTTATTTATTTTTTGGTGCGTTGGATCTTCGTTGCTGCGCATAGGCTTTCTTCTAGTTGCAGCAAGCGGGGGCTACTCTTCGTTGCAGTGCGTGGGCTTCTCCTTGCGGTGGCTTCTCTTGTTGCAGAGCACGGGCTCTAGGTGTGCGGGCTTCAGTAGTTGTGGCATGTGGGCTCAGTAGTTGTGGCTCATGGGCTCTAGAGCGCAGGCTCAGTATCTGTGGTGCACGGGCTTAGTTGCTCCGCGGCATCTGGGATCTTCCCGGACCAGGGCTCGAACCCGTGTCCCCCGCATTGGCAGGCGGATTCTTAACCACTGTGCCACCAGGGAAGCCCATGAGAGACATTTAAAACACCCTTGTTAGAAACTGGTTAAGCAGAATAGATTAAAAAGATTTTTTTAAGTACAAGGATGTGACAGATATACGATCTAAATGAGGTGGAAGGGAATCTTTAATTTCAAATTCTTAATGACAGATGCATTTTTAGTCCCAAGGTGATTTTCATTTGTTTTATTTCTCAAATTTCTAAGGAAGAAAATATTTAAATGTTCATGCTGCATTTAACACAGAAATTCTAATAACAGGATAATTCTTAAATTACTTTCAAAAGAATGGAAAGTCCACAAATGCAAGGGCACAAGAAAAAGTTCCACCTTCTGATGGCTACCAGAAGTTTTTCCTTTGGCCTGCAATATGACATTGATGACACTACCTAATTCTGAAAGTATCAATGTCTATGACAGTATCAGAACCATGGTTTGACAACAGTATTTTTTCTGTCAACATTTGTGATATTATCATATACTTATATATCATAAATATGTAATATATAATTATATAACATAATAATATAATATTATTATAATATAATTTATAATGCTTATAACCTCAGGAGTGTGGTACCCTTGGGAATATAAGACTAAATACAGCAAGGGCTCTTATTCTGCCCGGAATGCCTTTCTTTCTGTGCCTTCCAGGACTGAGCTATTATACCACTGAAATCACCCTTTGGAGCTCACATTTTAAACGTTTTAAGATGTGTATGACTTAAAATAAGCATGTCATATTAACACATTTAGATAAATATTGTCCTTCAGAGTTAGTCTTGGGGAGGTGTTCACTTATAACCATGACACGAACACTACTCAAGATACTGTATTTTATCAACTCTAAGAGGTATAGTTTTCCATATTTTAACATCTCTGCAATTGAAATGAGTCTTAACAGTTGATGGTATCTTACAGTCCCTTTTGGCTAGGCGGCAGTTGTGATGTCATAGTTGTTTCCATATGCACATTTAATATCAAAATGTCTAGGATCAAAACCTGCCTAATGGGCATCTTGGGTGAAAATCCCAGAGATAATAGGGGATCACCTGTAACTCCTAGAAACCAATGGTTGTGGGGAGCGAATGCAAAAGATGGTTAATCAGGTTTAGTTATTGATTATGCTGAAGTGGGAGACAAAAGGAGGCTAGTCTACATATTTGCAAAGCTGGCTTGAAAGCATAGCAAAAATGGCTTTTAGTTCTCTTATGAGTTCTTTTAAGAATTGCTGTAGCAACAGTTAACAATTGTTGTTGGTGTTAACAATTGTTAACAACAGTTAACAATTGCTGCAGCTCCTGGTGGCACAGAAGACTTTAAGAAATTTGAGTGGAAAATTGGATTCTGAATATTTTTTTCTTAATATATGCATGTTTGATTAAAATCTGTGTCTACATTGAAAGGAGCTCTTTCAAAAAGTAAAAAATTTAAGTGATGATAAGGAACTGTAACAGGTTGGTGTTGGTTTTTTTGTTTTCGTTTTTTTTTTGCCTTTTTACTGGTGTATAAAGTAATGGGGCTCATAACTTTGATGAAATATTTTTGATACTGATTTCTTAGAATTGCCTTTCAGAGCTATTGTGTAAAACCTGATTGTTAGTCGCATCCCGTTTTAGAAATCTTGACTGGAAGAGAATGGTAAGTACACCGTGATTTTCCCTTAACACTTTAAGGGATATTTAGAGATATTATTCCATCTTCTTCTAACATTTACTGTTGCTAATGAAGAGCCTGCTGTCAACCTGGTTGTTACTCCTTATTAGGTAAATGATTTTTTCTCTCTGATAACTTTCAGATTTTTTTCTCTATACTTAATATTTTAGGGTTTCAATATAAAGGGTGTGTGTGTGTGTATGGTGGTGGGAGGAGTTGCCTGCTTGCACTTGGTGGCTTTAAATATGAGGACTCATTTTTCTTCAGTTCTAGCAAACTCATTTATTAACTCTGAATAATGTCTCTGCCATTCTATTTTTTTCCTTCTGACATTCCTTCTGGATATATACTGAAACTTCTCTTTTATTTTCTCCTTATCTCTTAATTTCTCTCTTCTTTCCCATCACTTTATCTGCCCTGTGTTCTGGCAGATTCTTTTCTTCTGTTCTCTCTTCCTGTTCAATGATTTTTTTTCCTCTTCAACTGTGTCTAGTCTACTATTTAAATCTATCCCTTGAGCCTTTTTATTTCTAATACTGTATCCGTTTCTTGGATTTCTCCGTGGTTCTTTTTCACATTCACTTCTTTGTTTTTATGGATGCTATTTCTTTCGTGAGCTCTTTGAACATATAAAACATTTTAATGTGCCATTCATATTGCTCTATCACCTCTAATTCCTTAGGTGAGAATTTCCTCAATTTTCAGGTCTATAGACTACTTAGACGTTTTGTAGTTCTTGTCTTTGAGTTAATTTTCTCGGGGTGTTTTGGATCATGGGTGACCTAGGAAGTGGAGATATCTCTGATAAGTGATGTCATGGACAACCTGCCTGGGCCCTGAAGGTTTCATCAGCTCCTAATTAGTGTTTTTATGTTACCATCTTAGTTTGAAGTTTCCACACCACAAAGGTAAATTGAATTTGAGCCGTCTGTGTATATCTTCTGTACCAGCTTGGGGTTCCAGCATGTCTCCATTGCCTTTGCATTCTCCTATAGAGATTTCCCAGATATAAGCTCCACTAGGTTTCTGCTGATTGAGGAGCCTATGACCTTACCCTGTGGCCTCAAATTTACCCACAATCTAGCATATTTCCAGCTTTTAGGGCACACATCTCATTCAAGTCACCCCCTTGGGCTAAGGAGCTTCACCCTCTGCTCATAGATATGAATTCCCTGTCTGGCACCTGAAAAATTGTCTTCTTTTTTTTTTTTTTTTTGGCCATGCCGTGGGGCATGTGGGATCTTAATTCCCCAACCAGGGATCGAACCCGTGCCCCCTGCATTGGAAGCAGAGAGTCTTAACCACTGGACTGCCAGGGAAGACCCTGTCTTTTTTCTTAAAAAACTCTGTATTTTTTAAAAAGTGTTTTTAGTAAGTGCTTTTGAACTGATATTTCTTGGAGTTTGGAGTATAAGAGAGTGTGATTCCAGTGTGGCTCCCATCTACCGTCTTGACTTGGAAGTCTCGTTGAGATCTCTAAAAATTTTCTTCTTCCATTCCTCTCTTAACCCCATTTAGGGTTTGGAGTCAGGAGCCGGTTTATTTTTGGAGGAACTGGTGCCCTTACCGGTTGGTTCACTTCTGGCTCTGCAGAGACAACCACTTAGCTACAGAGTTTACTTTTTCTACACCTAGTATAGGAGGTTTAACTTAGGGACTCCATTCCACCCAGTTAGAAGTTCATCTTCTACCGGCCTGTTCTCACTCTGTAACACAACTCCAGCTAGGCAGAATACAGGATTCGGCTTTGGAGGATCAGTTGCATCAACTCCTATCCCAGTAGGAACTGGATTTCCTTAGGGTAAGAAGAGTACCATTTGATTCTTTTAGTGGCTACAAAGGTAATCATCTTTCAAAGACAAACTTTCAATTCGGAGTATGGAAAGGGTAAAAGGATGGTGTGGCATTTCTAAGTCAATTATTAGGAATTATGCTACTCATTCCCAAGGTAGTCCTATAAATTGAAGTCATTTCTGATTTGAGGCACAAGGCACATTGAGTTCTGATCTGTGGTATCCCTTCATTTTTTGTGAGCCATAGGAAGAGTACTCACTGGGTTTTGAACATATACCATCTTGAAATTAGACTGCTTGCTTATTAAATGTCTCTCTCTAGAGAGATCTTTGTCTATTGATCATTTTAATGACCTTGGATATACAGTCTTCCCTCCTGCATCTCAGAATTTTTAAAGGGAGCATTTTTAAAAATGCCTTTCTATGTGAATTCAGTTGGATCCAGCCCTTTCTTTCAGTAACACCTGATAGCCTGATGAAAGCTATTCCCTCTGGAATTCTCCCCTATACTGTTAGTTATCTAATAACCTGTAATTGAGTGTTAAATAACCTTTCTTAGGACGGGTAATTTAAAACTGAAGCACTTTTTTCGTGGGTCATGAAATACATTTAAAATTTTCTAGAAACTCTATTAAAGGGGTGCCTCACGTGACTTTGTGATTCAGTGTCTAAAACTAAAAATTATGTTTTTAATAAAGTCTGCCAGACTGGTAGAAGAAGTGTAAGTTCTGTTGTCTGTACTGAAAATAAAAATTTCAGAACTACTCCTTCCCCACCAAAACCTTTAAAACTTTTGTTCTCCTTAAAGTAGACCAAATTAGGAAACCTTTACCTGTGGATGAGTGAATAGGGAGCTCTGTACATGTATTCCTGTATTAATATATGGTTATCTTTCCTTCTGCATTGAGATGAAATAACCTATGGAATAAAATGTTATAAAACTTAATTTGACAGGAGCTATGTTATCTAGCTGCCATTTAATGTGGCGGCAAACTATTATATTGATTTTTTTCCTTTTTCTATTTAGAATAAATGCAATAAAATTAAACTTGGGCAACAGGGCTTTCACACAACCTACAGTGATTCTAGGGGCTTTTGAGCTGGGTGCCACCACCCGTACTAATGCTGTAACAAGCAGTGCCCTATCACACCAGGGGACAGCATCCACTCCTTTTGCTTTTGGCTCTACTACTAGCTCTGTTACTCAGTCTGCAGCAGGGTTCTCGTTCATTGGTGGAAGTGCACCTCAGACTGGGTGCACCAATTTCAATATTGTCTTGATGGGGAACGCCTCTCAACCAACAGCGTTTGCAGGATTACCCCTCACTCCTGCTACTCGGACGTCTAGTGGAACGATTGCTACACAATCAATTACTCCTTTCAACCGTGGTGGACAGTCCACCAAACTGGTAAGGTTTGAACTCTCCTCTCTAATGGAGAAGCACAGTATTCAAGATTGATTTTGAGATTCTTATTTGATTGATTCATCCGAATATGACTGACTTCTCTTGTTGGAGGTTAGTGTTATTGATGAATGTGATAGAAATTAAATCTAAACTGCTCCTTTTGGTTTTGCAGTTTTAGGTTTAGAACCAAGGAATGTTTGTTTGGGGGAAAAGTTACACCCTTCTGAGAATGAATAGTCTAGACAAATTGGCCTCTAGTAATAATAGAGTTACACTGAAATGTTTCGTTCAACTGTTTAATGCTTGTGTTTACCAAGTATTTTTTTTTCACACTCTGTTGATATGTTCTGTTTTCCTTTTTTAAAATAAAACTTCTGAAATGAAATTTATCAGGAGGTACAGTAAAACAGGAAAGAATATTTTTGGAGTAGTATAAAAATTTTAGAGAATATTAATAACGTAATAATAAGTGAGTTATATGGCATAGTTGGGGAATGGTAAAATATTTTGGCTAGTAGAGACATTTTACATGCATGGGTTACCAGTTTCTAAATAAGTAGGATTCAGTAAAATGCATTTAACCTATATTGAACATTAATGAGAAGACATTTAAGATCTTTCTAAACCAAAATGCAGTTAATAAAAAGTACTGGTTTATAAGCCATATAAGCTTGGTTTTACTGTGGATGCCTCAGATATTTTAGAGCTTGAGAAATACACTGAGTGAGATATTGTATACGTTTTACTTTATGGTATATTTTATTGAATTACGTATTCATAGTAATGGTTTCAGAGCTTTTGGAAACAACCAAAAAGGTAAAATATTTTTAAAATTATAGATAATAAACAACTTATTTATAATTTGTATTTAGTAGTGATAATGTAACCAATTTTGATTGGTTGGTATGGCATTGTAGGACACAAAGAGATGAAGTGGAGCATTAAAATCATTATGAAGCTAGAATATTTGGTCACTACCTTGGGGGGCATTATTTTAATTGTGTACAAATGCATTTTTGATATTACAAATAATACATATCTGTTATCAATAAAAAACCAACCAGGAAATAAGTGTTTGAACTTTGGCTCTGTTATTTACTAGTTCTCTGACCTTGGACAAGTTACTCTAACCTCTCAATGCTTGGTTTGCTCATCAATAAGTGCTCAGCATTTTACCTTGTAGGGTTGTTGTGAGGATTAGGTAGGTAAGTGAATATAAATAATTAAAGTGCTTACAACCTTGTCTGACATGTATATAATAGGTATTCAATAAATGTTGGCTATCTTTGTCGTTTTTATGAAAGTATACATTTCCCCGCAGTGTTAAATATGTTGGATATTATCCCTTTTGTTTGTTTGTTTGTTTTTTAAGCTTTGGTAGTTTAACACTGAAAATAGTATCATAACCTCATGTTCATTTACATTTTCCTTTATTAGTAGTAAGGCTAACTTCTCTTCAAATGATTGATTAATTGTATTTGTGTTTTTTTCGTGTGTTTGTGTGTGTGTGTGTGAGAGAGAGAGGGAAATTGAATGAATTCCCTTTTTGTATCATTTGCTCAGTTTTCTGTCTTTTTTTCTTTTTTTTTGGCCGCACCATGCAGCTTGCGGGATCTTAATTCCCCCAACCAAGGATCAAACCCAGGCCCTCGAACCCGCGCCTTTGGCAGTGGGAGTGTGGAGTCCTAACCATTGGACAACCAGGGAATTCCCTGCTCAGTTTTCTAATATGGGGCTTATCTTTTTCTCGTTTATATGCAGTTGCAATATCCTAACCCTTTGATATTTGTATAAGAAGTATTTTTGTACCTATGATTTCTGTTGGTGACAAAGTCACAGGTACTACTAACCTACGTGGTTTGTTGCCTACCTTTATAACTAAGGAAAGTGCTCAGTTTCTGCTAGACGTTAGTGAAAATAAAGACGTAATTCCCCTCCCCCCCAAAAAGAAGTATTTTCCCCAGTTTGTTTCAGTTTTATTTTACTTAGTTTTATAGATATTAAAAGATTTAAAATTTTTAAACTAAGCTTTTTATTTTGACATAATTGTAGATTCTCATGCAATTGTAAGAAAAGATACAGAGATCCCACATATCCTTTGGCCATTTTCTCCTTGTGGTAACATCTTGCAAAACTATAGTACAGTATTGCAACCAGGATGTTGATATTGGTAGTCAAGATATAGAATAGTTCTCTCACCACTAGGATTCCTCATTTTGCCCTTTCATAGCAACACCTACTTCTCTTCTGCTCCCACACTCTATTTAACCCTGGCAACTATTAATCTGCTCTCCATTACTATAATTTTGTTATTTCAAAAACGTTATATGGATGGAATCATACAGTATGTAATCTTTTGGGGGTGGCTTTTTTCACTCAGTATATTTCCCTTTAGATCATCCAGATTGTTGTGTGTGTCAGTTGTTTGTTTTATTGCTGCATAGTATTCCATGGTAGGGATGTCAATTTGTGTAACTATTTGTCATTCAAATGATTTTTCCTCTGTAGGTCAGATGACATTTTTCTCTTGCTGTTTTCAATATTTCTTCTTTGTCTTTAGTTTTCAGAAATTTAATTATTAAGTGTCTTGGTGTAGATTCCTATCATTCTGTCATCAAGTTCATTGATTCTTGTCTCTATCCCCTCTGTTCTGCTGCTGAGTCCTTTTGCTTGGCTTCAGCTTTGCATTTTGGTTATTGGTTATCTGGTTATCTCAAATTTCCACTTGGCTCTTCTATTTCTTTGTAGAGATTTTCATTTCTTTTCTTTTTCTTTTTTTTGCTAAGGGTATTTTTTCTTGTGTTTCAAGTGTGTTCATAATTTCTTTTTGATGCACTTTTATCATGGATGCTTTGAAATATTTGTCAATTCTAACATTTCTATCATCTTGGTATTGTCTTTTTAAATTCCATTTGAGATCTTTCTGGTTCTTGGTAGGAAGAGTGATTTTTAATTGAAACCTGGACATTTTCTTATTATGTTATGAGACTCTGAATCAGATTCAAGACTTTTGCTTTAACTGGCTTTATTTGACATTGCTCTGGCATGAGACAGAAGGGTTTCGCTGTGTTACTGTAAGGTGGGAGTAGAACTTCATTTTCCCCAGTCGGTCTCCATTGCTACCCAAGGCAAGGGTCTCCTAGTTACTGCTGGACAGGAGTGGGAGTTCCCGCTCCTGATGTGGTTTCCACTGACACTGTGAGGACATGGGTCATTAACTGCTGGCAGAGATAACATCCTGGCTCCCTACTTGACCTTCTCTGATACCATCCTGGCTGGGGTACTGGGACACCTCGTTATAGCCTCACAATGGTGGAAGTTTAAGTTCCTCACTTGCTGTTCTCTGGAATAGGTAGGGAGTGGGACCACACTTTTTTCTGTGATGTTTGGTTATTGTCTAAAAGTTTTCTGTCTTGTTGGTCTGCCCCATTCTTGTCTTTTGTCTAGAGAGCAGGTTTTTGTTGGGTTTTGTTTTGTTTTTCTATACCCATTGTTGTTTCTGGCTGGCCAACCTATTCAACTCCAAGCCTGGGAAATACGAGGCAGAAAGAAAACCTATGGAATTCATTACCATAATGTTCCTTGGGTCTCAAGATCCCTAGTTGATTTGCCTTCTCGCCACCTTTCAGGGTTTTCTTGTTTATTTTATATATAATGTCCAGGGGTTTTAGCCGTACGTAGCGGGAGGAATAGGGAAAGTACATTTTCCTGGAAATGGAAATCCTTAAGATTTAGATTTTTATGTTGTCAAATCTCTCATTCTTCTGAGTTTCTCTCTCTGGACTTATTTGTATAGACCTTTTTCACCTTAGGATTCTTAATTCTTTTTGTTCTTTTATGGTTTATATTTTTAGGAATTTCCTGCCTTCCTATTGATTACTTGAACATTTTTAGAATTCCATTATATTTTTAGGAATCTTTTTTCTAAATGATTAGTGAATTAAACCATAGTATTTCATTAAGTGGCCATTTTTTCCCTATTGATTTTGAGCTGCTGCCTTCCTCGTACACCAAATTATTATATATGCTTGGTTCTGCTTCTGGACTTCCTATTTTGTTCTATTGATCTGTCCTTTCTTCTTCTAGTATCACCATTCCGTTACTGTAGCAAGACCCACTATCTTGTAGTGTATGGCCACCTTCCCCCATTCTGTTAAAAAAAATGCCTATTTTCTATGGCTAACAATTTATTAAGCTAGTTGACATTTTCCTCTGTTCTTAAACATGAAGGAATGAAGGCTTATTTTGTTAGCCTTACAGCACTAGATGGAGACAATTATGATATTGAGCCCTTCCTTTTGTCCAGTGGTTCTCAACTGGAGGCGATTTTTGCCCCTTCTCCCAGAGGATATTTGGCAGTATCTGGAGACAGTTTTGGTTGTCCAGACTGGGTAAGTGTTACTGGCATCTGGTGGGTAGAGCCCAGAGATGCTGCTAAATACTTTGCAGTGCACATAAAGGAAAATTCTGTTGTCCTCAACACACAACCTTTTGTCACCAAATATATGGGGGTTCTTCCCACACCAACCAATTCTCCAACTCTCCAGACACCAAATGGGTGTCCTACAATTCAGCTATGATGCTCACCATCTGGAGGTAGCACAGACCCCACAGGGTAAGGGCTCAGTTCCTCAAGACTATCCCCCACTTCAGATATCAATTGCAAGTCCCAGGTTGTCACCTGTACTTCTGACCAACTGGCTACAAACTGGGGGTGCCTGTGACCCCTCCCTCCTCGGGTTGGATGATTTGCTAGAACAGCTTACAGAACTCTGGGAAACACTTGACCTAAAATTTCTGGTTCACTATAAATGATACAATTTAGGAACAGCCAAATAGAAGAGATGCGTGAGGCAAAGTATGAGGGAGCAGCCCAGATCTTCCATGTCCTCTCCAGGCATGTCACCCTCCTAGCACCTCCGTGTGTTCACCAACCCAGAAGCTCTCCAAACCCCTTCATTTAGGGTTTTGATGGAGATTCCATTATGTAGGCATGATTGATGAAATCTTTGGCCTCTGGTGATTGATTGAACTCAATCTCCAGCTCCTCTCCTCTCCTGAGACGTCAGAGGGTTAGGCTAAAAGCCCCAACCCTCTAATCACTTGGTTGGTTCCTCTGGTAACCAGCCTCTCAGCCTTAGGGGCTTTCTAAAGTTCACCTCATTGACATAAATCAGGTGTGGTTGAAAGGGACTTGTTAATAAATAACAAAAGAGGCTCCTTTCACCTTTATTGCTCTTGGAGCTATTTCTGAAACTGGGGACAAAACCCAAATATTATAACAAAAGATGCTTCTATCTCTCTTCTCACTTAGGAAGTTACAAGGGTTTTAGGATCTTTGTCCAAGAAAGGGTACAAAGACCAAATATGCATGTCTTAAATCCCAGCATGGGACAGTCCTCCACAACAAAGAATTATCGGCCCAAGATGTCAGTAGTGCCATGTTGAAAAACCCTGTTCTAGTCCTATGATTAGGAAAATGAGACTTTGTCTTTTAAACCCTTCCTTATTTAAGAGTAAGGCTCCTTTAGCTTAAAAGCACATCATATTAAATGGCATTTGTTTCCTTAGTTACCTCTGGGTATGTGATTTAAGGTCAGGCCCCTGAAATTATGCCAGTATCTGAGACAGATGATCAAGACTTTAAAATATGGGCATAACTCTAGTGTAAATTTAGTTAGCGCTAGTGAAGAGATTTCAGTAATACAGTCAGTTACAAAATAAATAATGCAAAAAACAGTTGCTTTCCCATGTTTAAACAATAGTAATTGGGAAATATAATGGAGGAAGTTCCCATTAACAATTTCAACCAAAGTTATGAAATGCCTAAGAATGAACTTTAAAAATGTGCATGACCTATATGAAGATAACCATAAAATTTTACTGAGGAATATAAAAGAAGACATGAATAAATGAAGAATACACACACTCGACAGTATAGGAATGTCATTTAGTTCTAAATTAATCAACACGTTTAACATTCTTATAAAACCACAATGGGAGTCTTTGGGGGAAGGAAAGGAAGGAGGGACTTGACAAGGTTCTAGAGTTTAAATGAAGGGGATAAATGCATGAGACTAGTCTCTTGTTTTTTAAGAAAAGTAATGATAGTGTCCTTGTAGAAAAATATATGAAAATGTATTGTAAATTTATTCTCTGACTCTAAGTTTAAAATATTTAGTATAAAATATAAATGAATTCTAGTGCTTCAATAATTGGAACTCTCTTGTGGACCAGGGATAGAAAGAAAAATCAGTGAAAAATTTTAAAGAACAGAATCAAACCTGGGTTTATGAAGATGATGTTTCCAATCTGGGGAGAGAGGATGGAGTATTGAACAAATGAATTGCAGTAGCTGGCTAGCCAGGTGATTTGGGGGAAGGGGATTATGTTTTGCCTAAAAAGATTAACTGGAAGAAATACTAGGTGAATTAAAGGTAGAAAATGAAACCATAAATATTTTAAAAGCATAGGTGAATATGAAAATGTGTAAATAATATTTATTGGGTTAGGGAGAGGACCATTTATTTAAGTATAATTTTAAAATATATAATATAGTCTGTCAAATGATTTAAAATTAAGACTATAAAAATAGTATAAATAAGTATACTGCCCCCATCTACCCTGTATTACTCCCTCCCCGCTTCCCCACCCCCTCTATTCAGCTAACCACTGTAATTGTGTGTATCCTTCTAGAGTTTCTTCATGGATTTGCTAGCAAATAAAAATATATATTCCTAGCCCTCTACCTTTTTTTTTTTTTAAATTTTATTTATTTATTTATGGCTGTGTTGGGTCTTCGCTTCTGTGCGAGGGCTTTCCCCAGTTGCGGCAAGCGGGGGCCACTCTTCACCGCGGTGCGCGGGCCTCCCACCATCGCGGCCTCCCTTGTTGCGGAGCACAGGCTCCAGACGCGCAGGCTCAGTAGTTGTGGCTCACGGGCCCAGCCGCTCCGCGGCATGTGGGATCTTTCCAGACCAGGGCTCGAACCCGTGTCCCCTGCATTGGCAGGCAGACTCTCAACCACTGTGCCACCAGGGAAGCCCGCCCTCTGCCTTTTTAAAAAATAATATAAATGAGAGTATACTCTACACATTATTCGGTACCTTGCTTTTTAAACGTAAAACTTTATACACTTATTTTAAACATTTTGTAGCTCTTTTCACATCAATCAGTATATGGAGAGCTCTCTCAGTATTTTTTATAGCATCATAGAATTCCATGGTCTGGATGTGCTATAATTTATCTAGCCCTTTGCTTGTGGACGTTTGGGTTGTTTCCTCTTTTGCTAATATAAACAGTGGTGCAATGGATCTTATTTTACATGTCATTTTACAGGTGTATAAGTATATCTTTGTGGATAAATTTCTAAAAGAAGTATTACTGGTTCAAAAGATAGATGCATTTGTAATTTTTAAAACATTGGCCTCTTATTTTGCATAGGGGTTATACCAGTTTACACTCCCATTAGAAATCTCGGAGGCTGCCCATTTCTTCACAGTGTCCTTAAACAGAGTGTGTTACCAGTTTTTTTTATTTCTTCCCATCTGTTAGGTGAAATTATTCTCAAGGTAGTTATAATTTGTGATTTTCTCCTAAAAGTGAAGTCGAACACCTTTTATATGTTTGAGGGAATTTTGAAACATGATACGGAGACATAAACCATAAAGGAGAAAACAATGGAAAGATTTGACTACATAAAAAATAAAAACAAAATCAAGAAAGCAAATGACAAACTGGGATTAGGAAATATTTGCAACATTTGACTAAATAGCCTCAATATATATATAATACTTTTATTAAAAATCAGTAATAAGAAGACAATACTCCAATGAGAAAATGGGCAGATGACATGAATAGGCAATTTTGAATGAAGAAATTAAAGCAGCCATTAAACCCATGATAAAAATTTAGCCTCACTGGTAGGTATTGAATTAGAAATATTAAAACACCTTTGCTATAATTGGTTATTTCTTTAAAAGTATACATGTGGTGCTTCTCTTAAATGAAACATAGGGATATTCCATGATACATATTTTAAATAGTTGGAGGTATGTGGTAATGTTCCCGGTTCCTTCCTAGCATCTCCCCCCTGTCCCCAAACCCCCGGTGGCCCTAGATGTTTTGGATAGCAGAGTCTTACATCATATATTGTCATGAATTGTTCAACAGTTGGATACAGGTAGCAACAGATTCAAATGCAGTTACTTATTAAGCACTTTTTCCTTTTGAAAAGGGAGAAGAATATCTGTAATTACGTATTGGAGTCTGGAAAAGGTTGGCTCAATTCAGCATAAATATTTATTGAGTACTTACTATCATGTGCTGTGTGCAATGATCTATAGTGAGGATGAAAAGATAAACTTTGTTTTCAATTAACCAATTAATCTTATTTGTGTCTTTATGTACTTAATTTCTCTAGCTTTATTTCTTTTATAGATTTTATTTTAAATTTTCAAGAAGGGTCCAGGTAATCTGTTTTCTGAAACTTTATTCCAGACTTCTATTTATTATTTTTTCTCACAGATTTATTATTGTATAATTCACATACCACATAATTTACCCATTTAAAGTGCACAATTAATTGGTTTTTAGGATATTCACTGAGTTGTGCAGCCATTACTGAAGTCAGTTTTAGAACATTTTCATCACCCACTGAAGAAACATCATACCCATTAACAGTCGCTGACCATTCTCTTCTCACCCCAGTTCTGGCAACCATGAATCTGCTTTCTGTCTCTATAGATTGCTCTGTTCTGGACATTTCATATAAATAGAATCATACAATATGTGGTATTTCGTGATTAGCTTCTTTTACTTAGCATGTTTTCAAGGCTCATCCATGTTTTAGCATGTATCAGCACTTCTTTTTTATGGCCAAATAAAATTCCATTGTATTAATATACCACATTTTATTCATCCATTCATCAGTTGATATTCATTTGGGTTGTTTCCTTTCATCTTTTGTCTGTTATGAATAATGCTGCTGTGAACATTCATGTACATATTTTAGTGTGGATATATGTTATCATTTCTTTTGTTTGTATACCTAGGAGTGGAATTACTGGGTCATATGGTAACTTTATGTTGAACACTTTGAGGAAGTGCCATACAGTTTTCCAAAGAGATTACACTATTTTACATTCCCATCAGCATTGCATGAGGTTTACAATTTCTCCATATCCTTGCCAACACTTGATATTATGTCTTTTTGGTTCTTGCCATCTTAGTCGATACGAAGTAGTATCTCGTCGTGGTTTTGATTTGCAATTCCCTAATGACTAATGACATTGAGTATGATTTCAAGTGTTAGATGGCCGTTTGTATCAGCAACTTTGCATCTTTATGACCATTCTTTTTTTTTTTTTTGGCTGTACTGTGCAGCACGCAGGATCTTAGTTCCTCAACCAGGGATCGAACCTGTGTCCCCTGCAGTGGAAGCACAGTCTTACCCACTGGACCGCCAGGGAAGTCCCCTGACTATTCTTTTGTAGTCACCATCTCCTTCTGACCACAGCCTGGAAAGGATCT
Source organism: Balaenoptera borealis (assembly GCF_965194805.1). Classification (NCBI taxonomy): domain Eukaryota; kingdom Metazoa; phylum Chordata; class Mammalia; order Artiodactyla; family Balaenopteridae; genus Balaenoptera; species Balaenoptera borealis. Next base: position 90,975,115 of record NC_138881.1, on the reverse strand, counting down.
CTACTTTTAAGGATTCATGTCCTTAGATTTTGCTTACCTGGAAAATCCAGGATAATCTCCCTCTTCGAGTTACTTAACCTTCACTTCATTTGTAAAGTCTCTTTTGTCAAGTTAGTAATATGTTCACAGACTCTGGGTATTAGGATGTGGGCATCTTTGGGGACCATTTTTCTGTCTACCATACCATCTTAACAATATAAAATTATCTGATCCATGAACATGAGAGCTTTCCCTTTATTTAGGATGCCTTTAATTTCTTTCAATAATGTTTTTTATTTTTCTGGATACAAGCCTTACACTTGTTAGATTTGTTCTTAACTATTTTATTCATTTTGAACAATCATAACTGGAATTATATTCTTAATTTCATTTTTGGATTGTTCATTGATAATATATAGAATTGTAATTTATTTTTATATTGATCTTGTATCCTGCAACTTTGCAGAACTTGTTCATTGTTCTAATAGATTTTTTTTTATTGGCGTATAGTTGCTTTACAATATTGTGTTAGTTTATACTGTACAGCAAAGTGAATCAGCTATACATATACACACATCCCCTCTTTCTTGGATTTCCTTCCCATTCAGGTTACCACAGAGCATTGAGTAGAGTTCCCTGTGCTATACAGTAGGTTCTCATTAGTTATCTATCTTACACATAGTATCAACAGTGTATATATGTCAATCCCAATCTCCCAATTCATCCCGCCCCCCACTTTCCCCCTTGGTATCCATACGTTTGTTCTCTCTACGTCTGTGTCTCTATTTCTGCTTTGTAAATAAGATCGTCTATACCAGTTTTTTCAGATTCCACATATATGCGTTAATATATATTTGTTTTTCTCCAGATTTTTTATGGGTTCCTTAGAATTTTCTGTATTCATGATCATGTCATCTGTTTATAGAGATAATTTTACTTCTTCCTTTGCAATCTGGTATCCTTTATTCGTCTTCTTGCCTGATTGTCCTGGCTAAAACTTCCAATGTGTGGTTGAATTGAAGTGGTAAGAGCAGACATCCATGTTTTGTTTTTGATGGCAGTGGAAAAGTATTCAGTCTTTTACTGTTAAGCATGATGTTAGCTGTAGGTTTTTCATAAATGCCCTTTATCATGTTGAGGAAGTTCCCTTCTCTTTCTAGTTTGTTGAGTGTTTTCATCATGAAAAAGTGTTGGATTTTCTCAGATGCTTTTTCTGCTTCTATTGAGATGATCATGTAGTTTTTAAATAACAGCATAATTGAGGTATAATTCATGTATCTTAAAATTCATGCTTTTAAACTGTACAATCCAGTGTTTTTTTAAAAACATATTCACAGGGTGTGTAGCTATCACCACTATGTAATTCAAGAACATTCTCATCACTGCAAAAAGAAACCCTGTAACCCTTAGCAGTCACTTCCCATTACCTTCTCTTTCCAGCTCCCGCTAACCACTAATATACTTTCTGTCTATGGATTTACCTCTTGTGGACATTTCATATAAATGGGATCATACAATATGTGGCCTTCTGTGTCTGGCTTCTTTCATTTAGCATAATGTTTTCAAGATTCATTCATGTATCAGTACTTGATTTTTCTGATCCTCAGGAGGGCTCTTTTCAGCCTTCTCTTTCCCTGGTTATCTCTGCTAAACTGGCTGACCTGCAGCCTAAATGTTGCTCTCATGAAGCTACTTACTTCCTCTTAATTGCTTACCACCAAAATCTCTATTTTTTTCGAGAGAGTCCTTTGGCTTGAACTTCCTCATACTCTGTTTCAAATAAAGTCAGTTCTTCTGGATATAGCTTGGGAACTTTCTGTTCTTATGGGCCTGGAGTGTAGCTTCTCTCAAGGGGAGCAAGGGGATGGAGGGAAGAGCGTGGGTTATGATTCATATGCCGTAGACTCTCACCTGTATTACTGAATTTTAGCAGATTTTCTTGAATAAATTTTCTTGAATAAATGTTTCTTTATTTGCTGTACCTTCAGGACAATTTCCAGAGATTTCAATTTTTTAAAAAAAATATTTTTTACCAGTTATGGTTGCTTCACTGGGGAATGGGTCCCTAGGACTTCTTATGTCACAATTTTGGAAGTGGACCCCCCTGTTAGGTTGCTTACTTTTTTAGTAGAGTTTCTTTCTTATGATGGTGCTAGAAGGCTGGCTATACTAAGCAGTACTGATGATCTATTTTTTAAATCGGGATTTTACTATGTCAGATTTATTAAATATCACGGTACTTGATTTTCCTTGCTTTGTTGTTATTTCTCCATATAAGTGAAGTTTGTTATAATGGTGTTTTCCTTATTAAAAATTATTTTTATTGACATATTTTTCTGCTTGTTACTTTAATTTAGGGTTGGTTCCAGCATCTACTGTTGCTGCCGCTACTAGTTCAAGCACCATGCTGTTTACCTCATTTTCAACTGCTTCTGCCTCCACTGCTGCTACTAGGCTCTCATGTAAGTTACTGGTTGCAAAGAAAATACTATTATTTCGCATCAGGCCACTTAACTCAATTTGCCAGTATAAGCTATGGATCTCTGACGTCTCATAAATTATCATTATGCTTGATCCCGTTTGTAACTGTTGATATCAATAGTAGCTTTGCTTAAGAACCTGATTGTCATGGCTTTCGCTATGAATTTTACATTAACATGATTATTACAGCTTCAAGTGATGATTTTAAGCATATAATTCATTAACAGTGTAATGTTTTGAAGTGAATGGGAATAGGAAGAGTGGAAGTTTTGCCAAGTATGTCTGAAGGGAAGAAGTCTTATTATCCATGTGAATAAGATAAAATGGGAAATAAATGTTGGAGCCTTGCTGTATTTTATTCTTCTATATAGACCAGGTTTGCGGTCCTTATATTTTACTTATCAGAAGTGTTACATGACAAAAGGACCAGCTGTAGTTTTGAGCTTTAATGACACTGTGTGATGTCTCCAGTTCTCTCCCCTTAAAGATGAACATCTGGATGCTTTGAGCTGAGAAGTGGGGCGTTAATTATCTTGTAACCCCAACTTCTTTGCTACACCTCTTCCATTAGTAGAGTAATAACAAATGGTGAGAATATTGACTTCTGTATATATCTTAGGCAATTCTTTCTTACAGGTCCATATAAGCTGCTTGTGCTTTTGCGGCATCTTCACAGTGCCATGATGTTCATCATTAAAGTTTGTTATTGTAATCCTAGCAGTAATATGGTCCTCCCAAAGCCCTGTTATAGCGAGCCTGTCACCATTTCTGGGAATAAAACTTGCCAGGAATTGCTGATGCCTAGTTGAGCATGAAAAATGGCGGCCACCATCCCCATTGCCTTGTGCAGTTGGCGTAGGTGGAACATTAGTTGAAATTGCAGGTTGCCACTTGAATTGTATTTTCTTCCAAGTAGATACAGTTCCAATCCTGAGACATGACTGAGATTCTGGAAACCTTTTGATATATGTAAGCAATATCCTTCTCAAGTATAATAGATTTTGTGAATATGACCATGTCTGAGGTTGGGAGTTAAAATTATTGAATGAATTCCATTTTCAATCAAAGTCTTGACTTCTGACCTTTTTTTAAAAAATTAATTAATTAATTTATTTATTTATTTTGGGCTGCACTGGGTCTTTGTTGCTGCGTGCAGGCTTTCTCTAGTTGCGGCGAGCGGGGGCTACTCTTTGTTGTGGTGCGCGGGCTTCTCATTGTGGTGGCTTCTCTTGTTGGGGAGCATGGGCTCTAGGTGCACGGGCTTCAGTAGTTGCGGCATGTGGGCTCAGTAGTTGTGGTTCGCGGGCTCTGGAGCGCAGGCTCCGTAGTTGTGGCACTCGGGCTTAGTTGCTCCCGCGGCATGTGGGATCTTCCCGAACCAGGGCTCGAACCTGTGTCCCCTGCACTGGCAGGCGGATTCTTAACCACTGCACCACTGGGGAAGTCCGACTTCTGACTTTTGACAGGTTTTTTTTTCTTTCCTGTCTTTGATGTCCTTGCCCACAAAATGAAAAGAAATCTTGACCACAGTGTTTTTAAAGTTAACTTATAATGAGGTATAATCTACATATCATAAAATTAACTTAGGGTGTATAGTTCAGTGATTTTTAATCAATTTACCGAATTGTGTAACTCTCACCATAGTCTGGTTTTAGAACATTTCTATCATCCCAGTGAGATCTCTCAGCCCGAGACAACTACTAATCTGTTTTCTGTCTCTCTCTATGCCTTTTCCGGACTTTTAATATAAATGGATTGACTGTAGTTTTTTGAGGCTTAGCCAAAGTTACTAAAGGACTCAGATGAAAAAGACCCTATATAAATTCTTCAATCACTGTTTTTGATTAAAAGGGTAATAGGTAATATTATGTTGTTCTCTGCAGTTGGTGCCCCTACAACTTTGTCTGGAATGCTTGGCGGTACAACTTTGGGATTTGGATTAAAAATCCCTGGAGCAGGTGGAGCAGCTGCTGTTGCATCTAGTAAGATTTTTAGAACTACTGGGATGTGTTTGAATGCTCACTGGAAATGTACTGCATAACAAAAGCAATAAGTAGGTTGTATTCCTTAGCTTCTAGGACTAAGAAGGTTTTGATCATCTCACCAGCGTATCCAAAAGGTACATCAGTATTGACAATTGCCAAAGGGTAGAATGAGACAGTTGATATCAATGAGATTACTTCTTTGAGATGACCATAATCAAAGCTGCTATCAAACTCTTGTCAGCTCTGAAACTTAAACATTCTTATTATTGATCATACTGTTTAAAGTGACCCAGTACATTGGGATTCATAGTTTTATTCTCTAAAAGTTAATTTAAGGTTCGACCTGTATTAAAGTTGATCCTCTCCTTAAGCTGATTACAGGAGTTTCTGTGGACCTATCCTAAATTTGTTTCTGCCAGTTAGGCACTAGTTAGGTTGTAAATTAAAGAAAACTTGGTTATCCATTGCCTTTTAGCTGTTGTGAGCTGAGTGGTTAGAGGTCAGTTACTACTTAAACCTACCATTTAAGTCAGACTCCACTTTAGGGAAGTCTTGTTTGTTTTGACTTTTAAAAGTTTACTTAGGACTGAAATGAATCTTTCTTCAAACCTGTCATAAGCTAAAAGTCAGTCCCTGTTAAGTTTAAAATAATTATTCCTAAACAGAGATGTAAACCATCTTTTGCATGACCAACACTTAACTGAATTTCTACTGTGTACTCGGCTAACTGGCCAACCTATGAGCATTATGAAGGGCATGGCTTGAGAATTTTATAAGTAACCATATTTGCAAAAAATATAACACATAGTTTCCCTTATAAAGTGCTGAACAAAAAATTGATTCTTTCAGTCGTGGGTGGAGTCACTGAAATATGAATTTGCAGGCTTTTTGGTGACTCTGCCGTAACTCACCCCCTACCTATCTGAGTCCTAAGATTCCTTCCTGCAAACTGGTACCTTTGCTACTACCCCATTCCATCCACCACTGCCTTATGTACTTACCCACCTCCCCATCAGATATGTCTCAACTCAATACCCCCAACCCAGAGTTGTTTTTCTCCCCTACTCACCTTTCCTTCTCCCCAAGTATATTTACTTGCTCAGATTCTTCATCTCACAAATTAGCCCTGTAGGGCAGCTTTCAGGTATCTGTATCTGTAAATTTATAGCCATTTGAGATTATTCTCTGCCCTAGGTATAATCAGCAAGTTTTAAGAGAAGCTTGCTTGTTATAAATCTCATCTTTCGCATTAGTCTATGAAAGTAATGATGTCCATTCCTAGCATGGAGTAAGATACATAGTTGTTGATCAGAGACAGGATAGGAAAATTGGATAGTAGGATCTTTTAAAGGATGGTCTCACTATTTTATGTAATGATTTTTAAGATCATCAGAATGAGATTTATTTAAATGTAAATCCAAATTTGGTATGCAATTATCTTCTATTATTTGTAGAACAGTGCTTCCCTTTTAGTACACAGATAACATAGAGTTGACTGTATTTAGTTTAGACCAAAGTTGTAACTTGCAAAATCAGACTGTGATAGAACCTTCATTCTCAAAACCATTGCTTCTTTTGGTATTAATTGAAATATTATTGTTATTTGAATATTGTCTACTATGCCAGAGCTAATTTATGCCTTTTAAAAATACCATGAAAATAAGGAACAAAGATAAATACTATATAAAAAGTTTAAAATAATAATACCATTTTTTTATGACTCAAGATTCCTTTGTGTTTAGACTGACAGGTATTAATTTCCTGAAGGTATCGCACAGCATCTTTGGAGAGCTGTTCATCTGTCTGTTAACCTCTTTCTTTAGTGGTAGTGATGGTAGTTGCTTTTTTAAAAATTATAAAAACCATACACACATGCATATATACATATATCACACCCTCTAGAGAAAACAGTTTGGTGCTTGTCTTAACAGGCTTTTTTCCAAATGCATACAAACATACATTAAATTTATTTGTTTTACAAAAATGGGATACACACACACATAATCATAGAATTTGCTGTTTTCTCTTAAGTATACATTATCTTTGGACATCTGTCCATGTCAGGAAATGCTGACTTAAAAAAAAATCTTCTCCAGTGTCCTGAGTGATAGTGACCCCGGGGATCCTTTGTGACTGGGCATGGTCTTCTCTTGTGGTGCTCATTCCACTTTCACAAAAGCTAACCAAAAGAATGGGGGAATTATTGTAAGGATCCTTGTGGCCAAAAGGGAAATGAAATCTTGTGGAAATCTAATACAGGTATTATCGTGGCAATGAACTTCAAGGAAAGTGGAATTTAGAAGTTGTTCTGAAGTCAGCTTTAGGGACCTCCTGAATCTAATATTGCATAAACATAATTCAGCTATTCTCCTTTTGTCTGTTTTTTTCTTTTTTTAACTTCCTTTTGGTTTCTTTACCTCTTTTTCTGCTTTATATTCTTAATTTTGACTTGCTCATGACTCTTTAAGTCTACTTCATGTTTTTCCTCTGTCAGTCCTTTCAGCTCCCTCTGCCTGTTGTCTGATTCTTTCTACATGTTTGGAAATATTTCCAAATTTCTGCTTAGAGTCTGATTCCTTCCATATTTCTGGAAATATTTCCGTATTTTTACCTACCGTCTGATTCTTTCCGCAGTTCTAAATTTTCGAAAATGAGATTCTGACCTACCTTATCCCTGTTTGGCTAGAGCTTTTTGTGCCAGACCCTCTCATAGGCTGCCAGGAGCATATGGGATGGCTTCCTATACTTCAGATGCCCACCCTTGTCAACTGTGAACTAGGATCAAAGGACAGAGTTACTGAAATAAGGAATGGGTGTCTGAGCCTGATCCCTCAGCAGGAACGGAGTAGGCCAGTTTCCCTAAGAATAGGCAGTGCATGTTGGCAGGCACCGTGATATATGTATTTATCTCGGGTGGCAATTAACCTGAAAGTATTGCTAATTGGGAAAACAAGGCTAACGTAAAACAAACAAATAATTGTATACATGTTATAATATATTTTTATAACAAATTTCTTGTTACAGAAGCAGCATTTATTAATTACAAGAACATTTGAAAATACAGAGAACCAAAAAGAAGAAAACACTTCCAGTCCCCACCAGCCACAATTTTCTGTGCATTGTTGGTTAAGTGCTCACTGTGTAAGGAAGAACCAAAAGTGCTATAGAAGTTCAGAAAACCACGAGATAACCATGAGTAGAAGAGAAGTGGACAATAAACATGGGGAAGGAAGACTCTGAGCTCGGCCATGATGTGTACTGAGAATTTCATGTACAGAAGACAGGGCATTTTAGTAAGGGTGTAATAGAAAAGACACACAGAAGAGAGGTCTGGGCTGTAGATAAAACTTTGAGAGGGTTTTAACTATAATACTGGCTAAGATGTATGCCTACTATGGGCTGTGGTGTAGAGAAACAGGCAGTCTCCCCTACTGATAGGAATGTAAATTGGCAAAGTCTTTTTGGTAGGGGAATTGGAAAGTAATATTACAATTTAGAGCATGCTGACCCTTTGATCTAGCAATTTCATTTCTAGAAATTAATTACACAGATATATTCACATAAGTATGCAAAGTTATAGATGTACAGAGATTTTGTGTAAGATTGCAATTATTCTTTCCTTGAAAGTTTAGCAGAACTCGCCAGTGAGGTCCTCTGGGTCTGGAGTTTTCTTTATGGGAAGAGTTTTCAGGATTGATTCAATTTCTTTAATGGTTATAGGTCTGGTTAGGTTATAAATTGTATTTTTCTATACATTTATCCAGGATTTTAAGTTGTTAGCAGGAAGCTTAATCCAGATACCTGGCCTGCCATATATTATAGCAACATTGAGTTAAAATCATACAACTTGGAGTTCAAATTCACATTAAAAAAATACTTCTATAGTTTTTCATCCTGAATGATCAAGGACTGAATTTAAAAATTTCTTACTTATAACTAACATCATACACTTTATTTTCCAGCTACAACGTCAACCATCACCACTACCACGGTCACCACCACCAGCACCAGCACCAGCACCACCAGTAGCTTTACCTTGAATCTAAAACCACTGACATCAACTGGCATGAATAACACTCCTCCATTCGGCCTGACTTCTAGACCTTTTACTTCGACCATTGAGTAAGCCTATTTATTTGAAAATTCGTGTGAATCTCATTTTCTTTGTCATATAGAAGGCATAGGCATTTGTCAAAACCCATAGAAATGTATGACACAAAGAGTGAGGCTTAATGTCAACTAGGGCCCTTAATTTATAATAATGTGACTCCCACTTGCGAGAGCACCAGAATCACAACTGGCTGCTGGACAATCATCGACAGGAAGACCCTGGACTTCACCAAGGAGGATACCCCATGTCCAAGGACAGAGGAGAAGCCACACTGAGACAGTAGGAGGGGCGCAATCAGAGTAAAATCAAATCCCATAACTGCTGGGTGGGTGACTCACAGACTGGCGAACACTTATACCACAGAAGTCCACCCACTGGAGTGAAGGTTCTGAGCCACACATCAGGCTTCCCAACCTGGGGGTCCGGCAACGGGAGGAGGAATCCATAGAGAATCAGACTTTGAAGCCTAGTGGGAATTGATTGGAGGACTTCGACAGGACTAGGGGAAACAGAGACCCCACTCTTGGAGGGCGCACGGAATAGTGTGTGCATCGGGACCCGGGGGAAGGAGCAGTGACCCTGGGGGAGACTGAACCAGACCTACCTGCTAGTGTTGGAGGGTCTCCTGCAGAGGCGGAGGGTGGCTCTGTTTCACCGTGGGGACAAGGACACTGGCAGCGGAGGTTCTGGGAAGTACTCCTTGGCGTGAGCCCTCCCAGAGTCTGCCATTAGCCCCACCAAAGAGCCCAGGTAGGCTCCAGTGCTGAGTTGCCTCAGGCAAAACAACCAACAGGGAGGGAACCCAGCCCCACCCATCAACAGTCAAGTGGATTAAAGTTTTACGGAGCTCTGACCGCCACAGCAACAGTCAGCTCTACCCACCACCAGAGCCTCCCATCAAGCCTCTTTAGATAGCCTCAACCACCAGAGGGCAGACAGCAGAAGCAAGAAAAACCACAATCTTGCAGCCTGTGGAACAAAAACCACATTTACAGAAAGATAGACAAGATGAAAAGGCAGAAGGCTATATACCAGATGAAGGAACAAGAAAAAACCCCAGAAAAACAACTAAATGAAGTGGAGATAAGCAACCTTCCAGAAAAAGAATTCAGAATAATGATAGTGAAGATGATCCAGGACCTCGGAATAAGAATGGAGGCAAAGATTGAGAAGATGCAAGAAATGATTAACAAAGACCTAGAAGAATTAAAGAACAAACAAACAGAGATGACCGATACAATAACTGAAATGAAAACTACACTAGAAGGAATCAATAGCAGAATAACTGAGGCAGAAGAACGGATAAGTGACCTGGAAGACAGAATGGTGGAATTCACTGCTGCGGAACAGACTAAAGAAAAAAGAATGAAAAGAAAAGAAGACAGCCTAAGAGACCTCTGGGACAACATTAAACGCAACAACATTCGCATTGTAGGGGTCCCAGAAGAAGAGAGAGAGAAAGGACCAGAGAAAATATTTGAAGAGATTATAGTCGAAAACTTCCCTAACATGGGAAAGGAAATAGCCACCCAAGTCCAGGAAGCATAGAGAGTCCCATACAGGATAAAGCCAAGGAGAAACACGCCGAGACACATAGTAATCAAAGTGGCAAAAATTAAAGACAAAGAAAAATTATTGAAAGCAGCAAGGGAAAAACGACAAATAACATACAAGGGAACTCCCATAAGGTTAACAGCTGATTTCTCAGCAGAAACTCAACAAGCCAGAAGGGGGTGGCATGATATACTTAAAGTGATGAAAGGGAAGAACCTACAACCAAGATTACTCTACCCGGCAAGGATCTCATTTAGATTTGATGGAGAAATCAAAAGCTTTACAGACAAGCAAAAACTAAGGGAATTCAGCACCACCCAACCAGCTCTACAACAAATGCTAAAGGAACTTCTCTAAGTGGGAAACACAAGAGAAGAAGAGGACCTACGAAAACAAACCCAAAACAATTAAGAAAATGGTCATAGGAACATACATATCGATAATTACCTTAAACGTGAATGGATTAAATGCTCCAACCAAAAGACACAGGCTTGCTGAATGGATACAAAAACAAGACCCATCTATATGCTGTCTACAAGAGACCCACTTCAGACCTAGGGACACATACAGACTGAAAGTGAGGGGATGGAAAAAGATATTCCATGCAAATGGAAATCAAAAGAAAGCTGGAGTAGCTATACTCATATCAGATAAAATAGACTTTAAAATAAAGAATGTTACAAGAGACAAGGAGGGACACTACATAATGATCAAGGGATCAATCCAAGAAGAAGATATAACAATTATAAATATATATGCACCCAACATAGGAACACCTCAATACATAAGGCAACTGCTAACAGCTATAAAAGAGGAAATTGACAGTAACACAATAATAGTGGGGGACTTTAACACCTCACTTACACCAATGGAGAGATCATCCAAAATGAAAATAAATAAGGAAACAGAAGCTTTAAATGACACAATAGACCAGATAAGTTTAATTGATATTTATAGGACATTCCATCCAAAAACAGCAGATTACACGTTCTTCTCAAGTGTGCACGGAACATTCTCCAGGATAGATCACATCTTGGGTCACAAATCAAGCCTCAGTAAATTTAAGAAAATTGAAATCATATCAAGCATCTTTTCTGACCACAACGCTATGAGATTAGAAATGAATTACAGGGAAAAAAATGTAAAAAACACAAACACATGGAGACTAAACAATACGTTACTAAATAACCAAGAGAACGCTGAAGAAACCAAAGAGGAAATCAAAAAATACCTAGAGACAAATGACAATGAAAACACGACGATCCAAAACCTATGGGATGCAGCAAAAGCAGTTCTAAGAAGGAAGTTTATAGCTATGCAAGCCTACCTAAAGAAACAAGATAAATCTCAAGTAAACAATCTAACCTTACACCTAAAGAAACTAGGGAAAGAAGAACACACAAAACCCAAAGTTAGCAGAAGGAAAGAAATCATAAAGATCAGAGTGGAAATAAATGAAATAGAAACAAAGAAAACAATAGCAAAGATCAATAAAACTAAAAGCTGGTTCTTTGAGAAGATAAAATTGATAAGCCATTAGCCAGACTCATCAAGAAAAAGAGGGAGAGGACTCAAATCAATAAAATTAGAAATGAAAAAGGAGAAGTTACAACAGACACCGCAGAAATACAAAGCATCCTAAGAGACCACTACAAGCAACTTTATGCCAATAAAATGGACAACCTGGAAGAAATGGACAAATTCTTAGAAAGGTAAAACCTTCCAAGACTGAACCAGGAAGAAACAGAATATATGAACAGACCAATCACAAGTAATGAAATTGAAACTGTGATTAAAAATCTTCCAACAAACAAAAGTCCAGGACCAGATGGCTTCACAGGTGAATTCTTTCAAACATTTAGAGAAGAGCTAACACCCATCCTTCTCAAACTCTTCCAAAAAATTGAAGAGGAAGGAATACTCCCAAACTCATTCTACGAGGCCACCATCACCCTGATACCAAAACCAGACAAAGATACTACAAAAAAGGAAAATTACAGACCAATATCACTGCTTAATATAGATGCAACAATCCTCAGCAAAATACTAGCAAACAGAATCCAACAACACATTAAAAGGATCATACACCATGATCAAGTGGGATTTATCCCAGGGATGCAAGCATTCTTCAATATACGCAAATCAATCAATGTGATACACCATATTAACAAATTGAAGAATAAAAACCATATGATCATCTCAATAGATGCAGAAAAAGCTTTTGGCAAAATTCAACACCCATTTATGATAAAAACTCTCCAGAAAGTGGGCATAGAGGGAACCTACCTCAACATAATAAAGGCCATATATGACAAACCCACAGCAAACATCATTCTCAACAGTGAAAAACTGAAAGCATTTCCTCTAAGATCAGGAACGAGACAAGGATGTCCACTCTCACCACTATTATTCAACATAAGTCATGGAAGTCCTAGCAACGGCAATCAGAGAAGAAAAAGAAATAAAAGGAATACAAATTGGAAAAGAAGAAGTAAAACTGTCACTGTTTGCGGATGACATGATACTATACATAGAGAATCCGAAAACTGCCACCAGAAAACTGCTAGAGCTAATTAATGAATATAGTAAAGTTGCAGGATACAAAATTAATGCACAGAAATCTTCATCTTTAAGAAATTCATGGAAAAGACTCTGACAAGTACAGGTTTCTGGTAACTGACTGTAGTGCTGAACTGAATGAATAAGCATTTTCAGAACTCTAATGAAAAACTGATGAACTCATAAAAGTGCTAACAAAAGATTAAGATGAAAAAATATATTAATTACATGGGACTGAGTGAACTGATGAGGATGAGTATAATTTTTGTGACTTTCTGTTCGAATTAAAAAAAAAAATCCCACAAGGACTCAGAGGCAAAGAATATACAAATCAATTTTCACTGCAAAGTAAAGGAGCTGTTACAGTGGAGGATTACTGGACTGAATGTCAATATTATGACATAGTATGAGTGTGTTTCATGTTTGGTAATTGCAATCATTGTTGCTTTTGTTGTGGTCATCCATGTACAATGCTTGGTGTCAGTCTATTTATCTCTTGTAAAAATAAAATACAGTGTGTGTGTGTGAAAAAAAAAAAAAGAAGGCATAGTTTGCTTGTACATCTTTAGAATAGTGTTTGAAAGTTAGGTAAATGACTCAGAGTCGAGGAACAGTTACAGAAAGGATTTCTGTTGCTTAGGAAGTTGAACAACGAAAAGGATACCATTGTCTTCTGAATACCATTATAATACAGTTATTACTATTGCTAATAATAGATAACATTTATTGTGCGATTACTATATGTTTAGAAGTATGACAGTGCTTTACAACATCATACCATTTAATCCTCACAATAACCGTATGAGGTAGGTACTATTTTTGTTCTCATTTTATAGATGAGTAAACTGGAGCACATAAAGATTTTATAATCCACCTCTGGTCACACACTTGGTAATGCTTGAGCCAGGATTAAAATTCAGGTAGTCAAGCTCTAGAGCCTGTATTCTTACAGTTTATGACATGTTCATCTCTAATTATTTGGGGTTTTTTTTTACAACTTTATTGGAGTATAATTGCTTTGCAATGCTGTGTTAGTTTCTGCTGTACAACAAAGTGAATCAGCTATATATATACATATATCCCCATATCCCCTCCCTCTTGAGCCTCCCTCCGACCCTCCCTATCCCACCCCTCTAGGTGGTCACAAAGCACCGAGCTGATCTCCCTGTGCTATGCAGCTGCTTCCCACTAGCTATTTATTTTACATTTGGTAGTGTATATATGTCCATGCCACTCTCTCACTTCGTCCCAGCTTACCCTTCCCCCACTGTGTCCTCAAGTCCGTTCTCTACATCTGCATCTAAATAAACTTTTTATTTTGAGTTAACTGTAGATTCACATTTACTTCTAAGAAATAATACAAAAAATTCTGTGTGTACTTAACCTAGTTTTCCCCAATAATAATATCTTGCGATACTATAGTACAATATCACACTCAGGGTACTGACATTGATATAGTCAAGATATAGAACAGTTCCATCACAACGAGGACCCCTCCTGTTGCCCTTTTATATCCACACTTGCTACCCTCTTCTTTCCCTGAACCTGGGCAACAATTGCTCTGTTCTCCATTTTTATAACCTTGACATTTAAAGAAATGTCATACAAATGGAATCATACAGCACGTGATCTTTAGGGACTGTTTTTCCCACTAAGCATAATTCCTTGAGATAAAGTTGTCATGTACATCAATAGTTTGTTCTTTTTTATTTCTGAGTAGTATTCCATGGTATTATAGATGTGCCATCATTTGTTTAACCATTCACCCATTGATGGACATCTAGATTGTTTCCAGCTGGGGACTATTATGAATAAAGCTGCTATGAACATTTGTGTACAGGTTTTTGGTGAACCTAAGTCTCATTTCTCTGGGGTAAATGCCCAGGTGTACAGTTGCTGGGTGGTATGGTAGTTGCAAGTTTATTTTTTTAGGAAACTGCCGTAAATCTTTTCCAGAGTGGCTGTACCATTTTACCTGCCCAGGAGCAATGTATGAGAGATCCAGCTTGTCCAGATTCTTGCCAGGATTTGGTGTTGTCACTATTTTTTACTTTAGCCCTTCTAATAGATATGTAGTGATATCTCACTGTGGTTTTAATTTGCATTCCCCTGATGACTAATGATGTTGAACATCTTTTCATGTGTTTATCTGCCATCTGCATGTTTTCATTTGTGAAGTGTCTTTTCATATCTTTTGTCCATTTTCTACTTGAATTTGTTTTTTGACTGAGTTTTGAGGGTTTTATGTATTCTAGATACCTGCCCTTTGTCAGATATGTGGTTTACGAACATTTTTTCTAACTCTGTAATTTGTCTTTTCATCTTTTAAAGAGTATTTCACCAAACAAAACTTTTAATTGATGAGGTCTGATTTATCAATTTTTCCTTTAATGAATTGTGCTTTTAGTGTCAAGTTTAAGAACTCTTTGCCTAACCCTAGGTCCCAAAGATTTTCTCCTAATTTTTTTCTAAAAGTTTTATAGTTTTACATTTTATATTTAAGGTTGTGATCTATTCTGAGTTAATTTTTGTATAAGGTGTGTGTTTTAGATTGAGATTCTTTTTTTTGGGGGGTGGTCTATGGGTGTCCAGTTTTTTCAGCATCATTTGTTGAAATGCTGTTTTCTTCCACTGAATGGCTTTCACCTTTGTCAAAAATCAATTGGATGTATTTGTGTCAAATGCTTTTTCTGCCTCAGTTGATAGGATCTTTTAAGATTTTTGTTCTTTAGCTTCATGATATGGTGAAATATAGTCAGTGATTTTCAAATGTTGAACCATCCTTGCATATGTGGAATAAATCCCACTTGGTCATGATGTGTAATTTTTTAGTACATTTTTGGATTCAGTTTACTAGTATTTTGTTTGTGGGCTTTTGTATCCAAGTTCGTGAGAGATATTGGTCCATAGTTTTGTTTTCTTTCTTTTTTAAATTCTGTCTTTGGTTTTGATATCTGGATGTTACTAGCCTTATAAGATGATCTGGGAAGTATTCCCTTCTCTTCTATTTTATAGAAGAAATTTTGTAAAATTTGTGTTAATTCACTAAAAGTTTGGCAGAATTCTCCAGCGAAACCCCTTTTTAAGGAGCTTTTAAATTATAAATCAATTTCTTTAGTGGTTCTAGGACTATTCAGGTTATGTTTCATCTTCCATGAGTTTTAGTAGTGTGTGGTTTTCAAGGAATTGGTCTGTTTCTTCTAAATTGTGGAATTTATGAGTGTAAAGTTGTTCTTATTTCCTTTTTGTCCTTTTAATAGCTATAGGCATAGTCCCCTGTTTCATTTCTGATATTGGTGATTTGTAGCTTTCTTTTATCAATTTCATTCATCTTTTCCCAAAGGAGTAGCTTTTATTTCACTGATTATTCTCTATTATTTTCATTTTCAATTTCATTGACATCTACTCTTTATGAATTTCTGCCTTCTGATTGCATTGGTTTTATTTTGCTCTTTATTCTTGAGGTATGAACTTAGATTATTGATTTGAGACATTTCCCCTTTTGTAATGTAAAGCATTTAGTGCTATAAATATCCTTCTTAGCACTGTGTTAGCTTTGTACTACATCTTCTATAATGTTGTATTTTCATTTTCATCCAGTTCTATGTGCTTAAAAAATTTCCCTTGTGAATTCCTCTTTGACTCATAGATTATTTAGAAGTGTGTTAATATCCAAGTGTTTAGAAATTTTCTTGTTTTATTTTTAGATTGATTTCTAATTTGAGTCCATTATGGTTGGAGAGCATGTTCTGTATGATTTCAGTTCTGATATATTTGTTCAGATTTGTTTTACGAGCGGGGATATGGTCTTTCTTGGTCAGTGTTCCATGAGCACCTAAAAATTGTTTTCTGCTCTTGGGTAGAGTGTTCTATATATGTCAATTAGTTTCTGTTGCTTCACTGTATTTTCAGATCTGTATCCTTGCTGCTCTAGTGCTTCTTTTCAGTTGTGGAAAGTGGCTTTTTGAATTTCCCAACTGTAATTGTGGATTTGACTTTTTCTCTTTAGCCCTATCAGTTTTGCTTCATGTATTTTGGGGTCCTGCTGTTTGGTTGGTATATATTCAGGATCATTAGCTTTCCTGGTGCTTTAATTCCTTTATTACTATGTAATGTTCCTCTTTGACTCTGGTAATTTTCTTTGCTCTGAAATCAACTTTATCCGATATTAATATAGCCATTTATTTTTAACAATTAATCTTGCATGTGTATCTTTTTCCATCCTTTTACTTTCAACATGTGTTCTTGTATTTGAAGTGAGTTTCTTATAGACAGCATACTGATGGATCATAATTTTTATGCATTCTGCCAATCTCTCTCTGTTAGTTGGTATACTTAGCACATCTACATTTAAGGTAATTATTGATGTGTTAGGGCTTAAGTCTGCCATTTTACTATTTTGTTGTTGTTTGTTACCTCTGTTTTTTGTTTTCTGTTTCTCTTTTTTTAAAACTTCCTGTGGGTTATTCAGACATTTTTTAGGTTTCCAGCTTGTTCTGTTTATAGTGCTTCTGAGTATATTGCTTTGTATAGTTTTCTTACTGATTGCTCTAGGTGTTGCAATATACATATGTAACTTACAACCATCTAGCCATAATGACATTTTACCACTTTGGGTAAAGTGTAGAAACCTTACTTCCATTTAGTTCCCTTTATGCTTCTTACCTTTTAAGTATAATTGTCTCAGGTATTTCCTCTATGTACTTTGAACACCACATTCCATGGTGTTATACTTTTTGCTTCAACCATCAAATATGATTTACGAAACTCACGAGGGGTAGAATAGCCTATTATATTTACCCTTTTCCATCCATTTAGCTGTTCTTCTTTCCTTTATGAAATTCCATGCCTTCTTCTGTTTTCAGTTCCTTTCTGTTTAGCCAATCTTCAAGGGTAGGTTTGACAGCAACAAATTCTCTTTAGTTTACTTTGCATAAAAATATCTTTATATTCCCTTCATTTCTCAAGGACATTTTCACCAGATATAGCAGTTGTGGTCAACAGTTTTTTTCTTCAGTACTTGAAAAATGTTGTGACACTTGCTTTTAGCCTCTATGGTTTAAGATGAGAAATCTGCTGTCATTCGAATTAGGGTTCCATTTTAAGTGATGTGTTGTTTCTCTCTGGCTGCTTTCAAGATTTTTTTCTTTATTTTTAGTTCTCAGAAATTTAAGTATTATGTGTCTTAGTGTAGATTTCTTTGAATTATTCTCTTTGGGGTTTGCTCAGCTTCTTGAGTCTTTAGGTTTATATCTTTTGACAACTTTGGGAATTCTTCAACCTTTATTTTTTCAGAATACTTTTTAAATCTCATTCTGTCTTTTTTTCTCTTTGTATAATTCTCTGATGATAAGTATGTTACCTCTTATTACCATCCTCCAGTTCCTTGAGATTTTTTTTCACTTTTTGTCTCTATTTTCTCTCTGCTGTTCTGTAAGTTCTATTAATTTAGCCTCAAGTTCACTGATTCTATTCTCTGTCATCTCCACTCTAGTATCAAACCCTTCAAGTGAGCATTTATTTCAGTTATTTTTCAGTTCTTTAATTTCCATCTGATTGTTTTTCATAACTTCTATTTCTTTGCTGAGATTTTCTTTTTTTTCATTTGCTTCCCCAGACTTCATAATTGCTTGTTGGAACATTTTTTTGATGGTTGCTTTAAAATTCTTTTCAGATAATTCCAACATCCGATACCTCTCAACGTTGGGATCTCTAGGTTGTTTTCTTCTCTTTTGAGTTGTCATTTTCCTGGTTCTTGATATGATGGGTAATTTTCGATTGTATCCTGTACATTTTATCTATTATGTTAGGAGATCTTGGTCCTATTTAAATCTTTGTTAATTAGGGAATCCTTTTGTTAAGGTGTAGTGCAAGAGTTGGGTACGTTTGTATGTTCAGCTTCCCACTGGACCCTGCCCACACCACCTCAGCCAAAGTGGTGCAGTGACTCACACTGCCTCAGTGCAGATGAAAGGTGTGGAAGTTCAGTTCCCCCTCTGCCCTGCTGACTCATTCCCCATGAAAGTGGGGGCATTGCATTGTACTACTTCATTGCCTTTAGTGGGGTTATAAGCTCAACTCCCATCTGGGCCCCAGGGCTCCCAGAACAAGAGGAAGCGGGGGGCTAACTCATATTGCTTAGTTGCTGCAGAATTTCAGCTTCCTATTGGGCCCCACTGACACAGGAGGAAGGGGGAAGCAAGATGTCAACTACTCTGCCTCATATCACTTCATTCAGCCTCATTGGTGGTGGGTTGGTATGGAAGCTTAGCTCACTACTGGGTCCCACTGACATAGGCTCTGGGAGAAGGGGCACAGAGTGCTGGCCCTGCTTTGCCCTGCCTCAGTCAGTCTTGATTTTTCCAGTGGGTATAGAGGTTAAGCTCTCCACTTAGCCTTGCTGACATAGGGGTGGTGGGAGGTGGAGTCCTTATTAGCCCGAGTTGCATTACCTTGTTCAGTCTCAATGATGCCAGGTGGGTACACAGGTTCAGGTCTCCATTGCCCACCACTGACACTGAAGACAAGGGGTGAAGCCTCATGGTAACTAACACTGTCTCACTCTTCCTTATTAAGTCTTGTTGCTGCTGGGTGGGGATTTAGGTTCAGCTTATCACTGGACCTCGCCAACAATACCCTGGTGGGGGAATTTGAACACTGCCTGCCTCTGCTGGGCTGGGAATTGATGATCACCTCTCCACCCAGCCCTCCTGACACTGCCCCAGCAGGGAATCAGAGCATTGCCTGGTTCCACCAGTCCCTTGATGGAAAATAAGGTACCTGTTCAGCCTATTTGATACCACCTGGTAGGGGAATCAGAGTTCCCCTTAGTTCTGCCCAGTGGAGGGTGGAAGATCAGCTGCCTACTCTGTCATGGATACTGCTTAGATGGGGAATGGATCACTTTGACTAAGAGCTGAGGGGAGAGGGAATCCCGTGTCTTTGGCCGCATAAATGCAGAATGGAGCTTACATCATGCTGAGTTGAGGGAGAAGGAAAGGAGCAGGTTGTGGCACAGACTTTAGCTGTTCTTATGGAAATTTAGTAGATATCTTAATAAATCTTTATTTGCTGTATTCCCCTAAGATAATTTCCAGAGAGTTTGAATGGTTGTTTTTAAAATAATCTTTACCAGTTACGGTGGTTTTGTTGGCGAGCAGGTCTGAGAAACTCCTCATGTGCTGTTTTCTTCTCTAAGTCCTCATATGTTGTACTAAAGTATAAAAAAATCTGATCATACTTTTGAAAGTATGATCATATGATCATACTGTATCCTTTTTTTTAGTGAAATCATAACTCCTGTGATGACATATGGTCAGCTGGATGGTCTGATAAACAAATGGAGCCTTGAGTTAGAGGATCAAGAGAAATGCTTTCTTCACCAGGCCTCCCAGCTCAATGCTTGGGACTATACATGTATTGAGAATGGTGAGAAGGTAAGAAGATATTCTCATTAATCTACCTGCATTGTACAAGTATTTTCAAATGAACACAGGAGAATAGACCTGTGTTTAGTGGTTAATTTTTCCTTCCAATATTGGTGATAAACTTAAAAATATTTTCTTTAGGTAATAAGTGCCCTGAATTAGGAACTCTTTCATACTTGAAGTGTATGTGAGAAAAAAAAATACTGCTTTAAAATTACAATGTAAATTCAAATATTTACACTATTGTATTCTTATTTTCCTTTATAGATTATTGCTTTACATGGAGAAGTGCAAAAGGTGAAACTGTATCAGAAAAGGTAGAATCTTAGATTCCCTAGGTTGAAAGATTAAAGATCTGTTTCTTTGTCCAGTTGTTTTTCCTTGTTATAGTTTATTGACATTTATTTTGTCACTCCAAATTCCTTTCGTCAGCCCTTCTATTGACTTTTTTTTTCAGGCTGGAACAAGAATTGGATTTTATCCTGTCACAGCAGAAAGAACTAGAAGATCTCTTGACCCTTTCAGAGGAGTCTGTAAAGGACCAGAGTGGGTCTGTTTATCTGCAGCATACAGATGAGGAGCGTGAGAAGACGTAAGCAACTGAATAAAGATTGAGGAATGGGGCAGGACTTAGCTACCAAAAAACGGAAAAAATAGTATTGAAAGGCAGGGAATAAAAAAATTGGTAGAAAAGTGCAAGTTCTGGTAGTTGCCATTTATCACCTTATTCGACTATTTTCTGTTTATCTTTTCAGGATGCTTGAAAATGAAGTAATCATTCTGGCAATTTTGTTTTATAGCAGTTTGTACACTGTTATTAATCTGAAGCTTATACATGACCACTTATATAAAGTTTTTATATTTGTCAAATTTGTTTTTAAATCAGAAATACCAATTCTATATATGTGGTGTCATGATACTGTGGAATATTTATGATCTCCTATTTATACTGACTCTTTTAAACCTAATGTTCCTTCAGTTGCTTCAGTGATAAATCCATTTCCTATTTTAAAGGCAATTTGTTAATCTGGGGGGCAAACTGCATGGCTTTTAAACATTGAATGATTTCATCAATGTCTTGGGCTGGATATATTTTATTTGTGTGTGATTCAGTCTTTACCTTTGGTCAATATATTGCCAATGTTCCCACAGTAACTTTATCTCTTTGGAACTGAGATTTGTTAATCAGGCCAAATTATAAAATGCTGTTAGGAGAACTTATATGAATGGCTACATAAACTAGATTGAGATTAAACCTGACTCATTTTATCAATGGCTTATTAGTGGGTCAAGACTGAGCTTATTTTTTAAAACCTTGCAAATTAGCTTTTTTGTAGGTGCATAAAATGTGGTAAGTACAGCTAATCTGCATGGACCCTAGTTCTGTTTCTGCTTTTGTATTTCAGCCTTTGTGAATCTTTCTTTCCTTTGCATTGACTATTCTATGCATTCTATCATTTTTTTTGGAAACATAGATTTACATTTTCAGCCATGAGATCCTAACTGTAGGTTGAAGAAATAATTGAAACATTAGGTTCTTTCCAGTTGCTTTTAGGTAGTCAGATTTACATTGTGTTGGACTCTGCACTAGAATCTTCAACAATCTAGGCAACCAATTACCTATAAGTACTTTGGAACAGAAAAGCAGTAGATGGTTATCAATAAATCTAATTGAATTATTTAATATTTATAGAAGTTAAGATTGAAAAATCCTCTGGTCACTTTAATTCTTATAAACATATTCATTGACTAGGTTAAGAGAGAGAGTGTGTGTGTGTGTGTGTGTGTGTGTGTGTGTGTGCGCACAAATAGTTGGGGTGGAAATCTTGAGAATTTAGCCAACTAATCAATTTGTTGTGAACTTAGCAGATTTACCTGCCTTTGATTATTGTGAATCTCATTTCTTAAAATATCTTTTGTTGGATGATGGAGTATATTTGTATAAGGTTTTACTTTGAAAATTTATGTATTCAAAATTGTTGAAGACATCTCAGCATTCACTAACTATTGCTAAACACCAAATAACTTCTCACATATCTAAGTGACCTATGGGTTTATTCTGATACCTAAAAAGAGGGTAAATAGGTGACTGTAAAAATGACAAGATGGGTAAAAGCCTTCACCTATGGAGTCTTTTTAGAATATGGTCATGAATGCTACATCCATTAAAATGAGAAGGTAGGGGAACTGGGGCAAATCCAGTTGACGGTATCATTCTTTGTATGTCAGTAACAGTGCATAGTGGAGAAAACATTTCGGTTAATCCCTTTATTTTACCTTCCTTTTCAGTTACAAGTTAGCAGAAGATGTAGATGCTCAGCTGAAACAAATGGCCCAAGATCTCAAGGACATTACTGAGTACCTGAATACATTTGGAAGTCCTGCTGACACTACTGACCCGGTGTGTTAACTGCTTTATCTATTTAGGCAACCAGAATTTAGTATGAAATTAGCATTCTGTGGTTTCTTTAGCTAGTTACCTTCTCCTGTCCACTGTAGTGCTCCTTACCTGCCTCCAGAGATATGGAGCTTTTGGGTGTAGTTAGTGGGGCAGGAAATATTTAGGAGCAGAAAAGGTTGTGAATTTTTTGTGGTTATTCCCAGGAGGGTAAAAAAAATTACTGTTCTCCCAAAATTTTCAGGGTTTTTTCTTTGTTCTTCCTATAAGTATGTCCTTGTTCTTATTTTTCTGTTCACTTACTCGTTAGCTAGTTTATTCTTCCTTTTACATATTAATCTATATATTCACATAACTGTAAGTGTGTGTATATATACATATATATGTATGTATATACATGTTTGAGTCTGTTAGGTATATCCAGGCAATCCTTAACTTATAATTAGGATATATCTCAAAAGTTTGATAAGTCAACTACGAGACTTAAAAATATATTTTTCCATAGATATTTGTTAAGTATGCTTATTAGGTTTCCACCTGCCTTGTGGAATCCTAGTTAACTCATAATGTAACTTTATTGTAACATGAGAAAATACAGCCGAGGCTCCAATTAGAGAGTTGAGATTTTTGAGTTAATTTGGAGGTAAGGAAGGACTGGTTTATTTTCCTTTTTCTATACTCTAATTAAAGAGCTTATTTCCTCAACCTTTCCCTATTGTCTTAGCTGCTAAATGGAGTCCTCCTTTTCCCCTCTCCCACCCCATGGCAGTGACGGTAAGAGGAATCTCCCATTGTGGGAGCTTCCATTGTACTTTCTATCAGTTGATTATAATTAGGAGTGGAGCCAGGAGCTGGATAGCGAGGATGAATGACCTATCTGTAAGTAGTAATTATTCTTTAGTGAGCTCTTTGTCAATTATACATAGACAGTTCTTTATCTATGTACATATTACTAGCTTTTTTAATTAGAAAGAGAGCATGGTATAGTTGAGCAAGCACTAGAATTTTATTCAAGTCACTTAATCTCCTTGGGTCTTGGCTCCTTTTGCAGAATGTCAAGGGTGGACTAAATGATCTTGAAGTCTCCTCCAGCTATAAAAATTATGCCATTCCCTACTTTGGGTGAATCTAAAATTGAATAATTACAAATATAAATTAGTCTGGGATTATACATGCTACCATCTTCCTGTGTTCACGCAGATGCAGGAGTTGACAATATAGGTTTTCTTTTTAGTGAAAGATTAGATCACCATTGCGATTCTAAAATTCAAAATTGTTTTGTTGTCATAGAACTTTGATGCATAGATAAATACATGCAGACTTAGACATGAAGCAGAGCTGATGTCTAATCTCTCTGTGTTGAATTAATATAAAATGAGTGTTCTGAACAGAGCAAGTAAAGGGAGACTGTAATCCCATCCTTATCCTTTTTCTCTGCTTAGCCTTGGATTGTTTTATTTTATTTTAGTAGTGGGGAGTAAATGATTTGAGTCTTTTGTTTTTGTTTTTACTGGCAAGGGTGACTGAGATGTTTAAGATGAGTGAATTAAAGGATAATTGCTTCTTGATAGCAGGACAAAAGAAGCAAGAGATCAGCAACAATTCATCTCTCTTCTCAGATAGCATAAATCATTGGACAGGAAGCAGAGAAAACATTTGTTGAACATTAATATTCTTGTAGATAATTAAGTGTAACCAGATCAACAGAGCTTTGTTACTGTGGGCCATACACCAGGGTAGAAAAGTAGCAAGTATGTTCAACAGTATTCACGATGATGAGACTTACCTGTTTATTTTCACCATTTTTGAGGGGAGATAGGAAAGACCACCTAATTTCTAAAATTTTTATTAAGCAGGTTCATATTATGGTATATGATATCAGCCACATATTTTTATAAAAATTCATTGTTCCTACTACAAATTATATTTCTGTTTGTTATATTAAGATACACTAAATTTGCTGTTTTTATTACATACTGTTTAAGTGTGGTAACATTTTCATTTCTTCTTGTTTTCAGTATTATCCTGGACTTTGCCAGAATATTTGTCAAAAGTGTTCTAACATTTTTAAAAGGTTTAGTACTTTTGTTACAAAGTTAATGCATATGCTTATTCCATGTATTAAGCTTGGGAAATATGGAAATCTGTAAAGAAAAGTAAAACACCTGTGTTACCAGTACTATGCTAATATATTAGTGTATTTCTTCCAAGTATTTTTACAATGCTGGTAAAAATACTTATTTTCTTTTAAATAGCTTCGGAAACATACCTATATAAAGTTTTGGATTCTGTCTTCATTTAATATTCTTTCATAGTATTCTCCCAAAATTTTAACCATTCTTTGAAAATATGGTTTTAATGATTCTATAATATTTCATTAGAGATGACTTTACCATAATATATTTAATCATTTTTTATTGATGGAGCTATTGTTTCAAATTTTTACCATTGTGAAATTAACCTGTAATGACCAGTTGTATGTTTAGGTTTCATTATTTCCTCTGGATAGATTTCTAGAAGTAGAATATACTGAATTAAAAGGTACAGATGTTTTAAGACTTTGGTATATATTGCAAAAATTTACATTTTGAAGGGCTGGGTCAATTTATATTACCATAGGCTGTATATGAATGTACGTGTTTCCCCCACACACTTGACAACTGAGTATTACCATTTATTAAAAATTGCTGTTTGGAAATCTTGCCACTTGTGACAACATGGATGGACCTTGAGGGCATTATGCAAAGTAAAATAAGTCAGATAGAGAAAGACAAATACCATATGATCTCACTTATATATGGAATTTGAGAACAAAATCTAAAACTAAACCAAGCTCATAGATACACAGAACAGAATGGTGGTTGCCAGCGGCTGGAGGTAGGTGGTGGGCAAAATGGCTGAAGGGGGTCAAAAAGTACAAACTTCTAGTTATAAAATAAATAAGTCATGGTGGCTATAGTTAATAATAATACTGTATTATATATTTGAAAATTGATAAAAGAATAGATTGGAAAAGTCCTCATCACACACAAAAAATTTTTTTTGTAACTGTATGGTGGATGTTAACTAGACTTGATGTAGTGATCATTTCACAATATATACCAATATCAAATCATTACTGAATATACCTGAAACTAATATAATGTTACATATGTCAGTTATACCTCAATAAAAATGTTGATTTTGTTGACAGAAGGTAATATTTTGAAAAATATTATATGAATTTCTTGTCCTGTCAAATGTCTCTTAATGTTCTTTACTTATTTTTGTACTATAGAAGTCAGTTTTTTATTGAATTGTAGGAATTCTTGACAGTTACAAAATAGATTGAACTAATATATAGATGTAATGAACATTACAGATATAAAATAGCAAAAAAACCATGCAATTAATATTTAGCACATTCTCAGTCAATTTCTTACCAGAAGAAATGAAAATAACTTCCTAATTTCAATTTTTTATGTTTATTTTTTATTTACCATATCAGAATAATCATAATCTAAAAATCTTGTGTGTGTTTTTAGCTCCAGCAGATCTGCAAAATTCTGAATGCTCATATGGACTCTCTACAATGGATTAATCAGACTTCAGGTGGGAGTTTATTTGTACCCCAAGTTATCTGTAAGTAGAAAATGTGATACAAGTCAGGTTTTGTGCACCATGACCACACTCAAATAAGAGCTCAGTTGTAGGGGTATTATTTAACACATGGTATGTCTATATTAATTCTGAAGAACTGTAATTGCTTATTTTTATAAAATGAAACACAGGAAGGATAAACTAGAAACTGATGAAAATAAGGGATGTTTAGGAATGAGGTGGAGGAGATAGGGATAGAAACAGTACTTCTGTGAGTATACCTTTTTATATAATTTTGACTTCTGGACCATATAAAAGTTTAAATACTCAAAAATTTAAATTAAGCCAAAAATAATGGAAAGAAAGACAAATGCTAAAATTGAATACAAAATGAAAACAAATAAACCTGTGTAACTAATCTATAACATAAACATGCAGCTCAGATAACTTTTGTACATAGTGTTCTTGATGATGCATCCTTGCTAGGATGTAGTCTTAATGATAAAAAGAACTGCAAAGAAATCTTAAGCTATCTTAATAAGTTTATCATTAGTTTCAGAATTATACTATGTATTATATATGCATGTGGTATAATAATATTACTACCATTATATATATTATAGTAGAAAGCAAATGCACGAGTATATTGATAATAGAAACCAAGATTTTCATTGAAAGATAAAAGAGATATATTTTTCTTCCTTTCATATTTTTATTATAAATTTGAATTGCAAACATCAGTATGAATTCCTATTTCCTTTTTCTGTACATGGAAGGGGCCAAGAAGCAATGACACACCCTGATAGCAGTGAGCACATCTAACACCTAGATCTTGGTTTCTAAATACCATTACGATTAAAAGGAACCTTGGAGAAATATCTGATCTCAGGTCTCAGGCAGGGAAAGTACAGGGTGAGTTTGGCACTTTTCACGCCAGAAAACAAAGATTGTTCAACGACTTATGAGATTATATCAGGATACAAGATTGTGCTTTAGTGGGCTTCTACTGGCCAAATCAGGTTTCAACAACAAAAAGAATAATGACAGTGATGGATTATAACACATTGAGGGAGAAAAAACTCATGAGTCCACAGTGATACTCCAAAAAAAAAAAAAAAAAAGAGAGAGAGAGAAATGGAAGGTACAGGGAAAAGTTTTTATAGAAGCATGGCAGCTAATAATTATAGAAAGAATGATAGGATTAGAGAACCACCATTAAAAACACTTTCAACAGAATACATTTATTAAGCTTTCCCTGATCTTGAGTACTCGGCCTCATTTATAAAATGTTTCAACTGTCAGTCATTTCTTGGCAGAAAAAATATACTAGCAGGAAATGAACCAAATATCAATTGCAAATTACTGAATTATTTTTAAAATTTTATTTAGGTATAATTTATATACCTCATTTCAATTTAATTTATATACACTCATTTTAATTGTACAATTTAATGAGAAAGCCGCCATGTTGTAGCCCCAGCTCAATGACTGAATGATTCAGGCAAGGGTCATCAAGGGATGCTAAAACCATTGAATTTAAGATTGTTGGGGAACAGGATATGTGCATAGTCTCAAAAATATTACTCTACACATTACTTAAAAATTACAAAGGAGCAAATGTACCTTTGCAACAGTGCTGACAAGTACCACTTCAATCAAGTGATCAAATTTAATATCACCAATAGTGGGATAATGACATTGTTTGCCTCTTTTTTTTTAAATTTTTATTTATTTATTTATTTATTTATTTATTTATTTATTTATTCTTGGCTGTGCTGGGTCTTCGTTTCCGCGCGAGGGCTTTCTCCAGTTGCGGCAAGCGGGGGCCACTCTTCATCGCGGTGAGCGGGCCTCTTACTATCATGGCCTCTCCTGTTGCGGAGCACAGGATCCAGACGTGCAGGCTCAGTAGTTGTGGCTCACGGGCCCAGTTGCTCCGTGGCATGTGGGATCTTCCCAGACCAGGGCTCGAACCCATGTCCCCTGCATTGGCAGGCAGACTCTCAACCACTGCGCCACCAGGGAAGCCCTTGTTTGCCTCTTGATCTGACATGAGAAGTGCACAATATCCCATATGTAGTATTCTTTTTAAAAATGTTTAACCTGAGTCTAATATTAAGAAAATAATCAGACATTCTATGTGTGAGACATTCTGGAAGATAATGTAGTGTTCTTACCAAAAATGTTTAACTGAATCAAGTCACAAGAAAATAATCAGTCTATGCGTGAGACATTCTGAAAGATAATTGGCTTGGACTCTTGAAAAATCAGTCATGGGAAACCAAAAAATTCAAAACAAAAAATTAAGGGGATTTTGTAGATTAAAAGAAATATAACAATCAAGTCTACCATGTTAACTTTGATTAGATACTGGATTAAAGCCAAGAAGACATTATTTAAAACAATTGGGGAAATTGAATTTGGACTACACATTAAATATTAAGGAATTTTTTATCTCCTTATATGTCTTACTGTGGTTATGTAGGAAAATATTTTTATTCTTAGAAGCTGCATGCTACGTTATTTAGAGAAGTGTCATATCTCTAGTTCTGTTTCAAGTGGTTCAACCAAAATCATTTGTGAAGAGAAAAAGATGGAGCGATTTGTGGCAAAATGGTAACAGTGGGTTAATCCAGGAAAAGGGTATATAAGTTTGTGACTTTTACTATTCTCTCAACTTTTTAATAGATTTAAAATAAAAATTGGTGGGAAGTGATTTTTATAGACTTTTGCCTAAATATGGAATATATTGAGACCTCAGTAATTGAGACAAATGAGGGCTAGTTAGCCAATCAGAGTTACTACTTTTAAAGATGTAGTATGAAAATAATACAAATCTTGTTTGGCTTTATAGATTCCTCATTCTCTACATTAATAGAGGTCATCAACCACGAACTTCTTCTGCTTCTTTCCCTTCCAAACATACCTATATCATCATCATCCATCTTTACTTCTTTCTTTCCTGTGTTCTATTCCTTTCTAAACTGTGTTTTGAATCATCAGAGGGAGATTAAGTTCTATATTGCTTTAGTATTAATTACCTGAGGGGGAGAGGTTTCTGAGTCAGACAGATATGGATTCAAGTCAAGGTATTACTACTTAATAGTTGTGTGACCTTAATTGTTACTTAATCTCTCTGAGTCTGTATCCTTATTTTAAAAATGAGGGCTAATATTTACCTTTTAGGGCTTTCGTAAGAATTAAAGGAAGGAAAATTGAACTTTCCTTGAGCAGTGCCTGGCCCATGGTTGGTGGTCAGTAAATGACAGCAGCAGAACTGGTTGTCAGAGTTTACTGTATATAGGAGGGGCAGGGTGGGGAGAAGGACAAGAAGGGTCATATGGTTCAAAAGGTAGCTATTAAATGAGTCTAGAGAAAGCAGTTCCGCATAGATTATCATTGAAAACCACTTACCTAGAGAAGTTGTTAAGAACAGCTGAGATGTGGGAGAATGTCAGTGGCTAGAAAACACTGAGGAATGAGATCATACAAAGTTTGACTCAGTTGTATTCCTCTCTGTTGCATATTTTCCTACAATGAGCAATGCTTCTTCGATAGAGTTGGGGGGATGTCAAAATGTAATTAGGTAAAGAAAGATTATAGTGATTTTTTTTTCTCTTGGCTGAGATCCTCTTTGTCATAAATGAAATCTCAAGGCTCTCAGCCAGTGTTTTCCTACTAATAAAATTAAGGTTGTTAGTGCTACAAAGAACTTACTTTATTATATAAATGAAGAAACTGTGGTTCAGAGAGGTTAAATGACTTCCCTAAGAACACACAGTTAATTAGTGGCAGAGCTAGGACCAGAATCTAAATTTCCTAATTATCAGAACAGTATTCTTTCTGCTGGTATGCTCTTAAAACAATTCTAATGTAGGCATCACTGGATGTAAAAACAAATCTTAATCATTTACCTAACAATAGAGGACATGGGTTTTCAAAGTATGATAATGGTAGTACTTGAGTAGGATGTAAGTTCTAGGTGTCTGGGTAAAGTTTCAGTCAACACAGGGTAAAAAGGGTAAGACAATGGAGAGTAATGATTACTTGGAGTTACTTTTCTGCTAAAATTTGAGTTGAGCTGGAGGGGCATGAGAGCTCATACAGGTTCCCAAATGAGACAGGGAAGCCACGATAATGGAAAAAAGCCTGGTGATTCTTGATACTGTGGGCTCCTTTTTTGCTGTTCCCACAAGGAACCTTTCCTTTTCATATCAGGAAAAGACATGATCAAGGAATGGAGAGTGGCAGGATTTAACTATGCTAAGAGAAGGGTTTTTTTGTTGTTGGTTTCTTTTACTTTTTAATAATTAAGGGGTCATGTCTGCTGAAATGGTCTGTGGACTGAGAAGTTTTAAGGTTAAACTTCTCAATGAGTCTCTTTATTCACATCCAAATAATAGTTATAAAAAAACTAATACATGTGTTATTTTAACAATAGAAATAATGTAATTTTTTTAATTAAAGAGAAATCTCTAACAGTAAGGTTTGTTTTAAATAAAAATGATTTTAGAGCTCTACCCACCACCAGAGCCTCCCATCAAGCCTCTTAGATAGCCTCTACCACCAGAGGGCAGACAGCAGAAGCAAGAAAAACTATAATCCTGCAGCCTGTGGAACAAAAACCACATTCACAGATAGACAGACAAGATGAAAAGGCAGAAGGCTATATACCAGATGAAGGAACAAGATAAAACCCCAGAAAAACAACTAAATGAAGTGGAGATAGGCAACCTTCCAGAAAAAGAATTCAGAAAAATGATAGTGAAGATGATCCAGGACCTTGGAATAAGAATGGAGGCAAAGATCGAGAAGATGCAAGAAATGTTTAACAAAGACCTAGAAGAATTAAAGAACAAACAAACAGAGATGAACAATACAATAACTGAAATGAAAATTACACTAGAAGGAATCAATAGCAGAATAACTGAGGCAGAAGAACGGATAAGTGACCTGGAAGACAGAATGGTGGAATTCACTGCTGCAGAACAGACTAAAGAAAAAAGAATGAAAAGAAAAGAAGACAGCCTAAGAGACCTCTGGGACAACATTAAACGCAACAACATTCACATTATAGGGGTCCCAGAAGGAGAAGAGAGAGAGAGAGGACCAGAGAAAATATTGGAAGAGATTCTAGTCGAAAACTTCCCTAACATGGGAAAGGAAATAGCCACCCAAGTCCAGGAAGCGCAGCGAGTCCCATACAGGATAAAGCCAAGGAGAAACACGCCGAGACACATAGTAATCAAAGTGGCAAAAATTAAAGACAAAGAAAAATTATTGAAAGCAGCAAGGGAAAAACGACAAATAACATACAAGGGAACTCCCATAAGGTTAACAGCTGATTTCTCAGCAGAAACTCTGCAAGCCAGAAGGGAGTGGCATGATATACTTAAAGTGATGAAAGGGAAGAACCTACAACCAAGATTACTCTACCCGGCAAGGATCTCATTCAGATTTGATGGAGAAATCAAAAGCTTTACAGACAAGCAAAAGCTAAGAGAATTCAGCACCACCCAACCAGCTCTACAACAAATGCTAAAGGAACTTCTCTAAGTGGGAAACACAAGAGAAGAAAAGGACCTACAAAAACAAACCCAAAACAATTAAGAAAATGGTCATAGGAACATACATATCGATAATTACCTTAAACGTGAATGGATTAAATGCTCCAACCAAAAGACACAGGCTTGCTGAATGGATACAAAAACAAGACCCATCTATATGCTGTCTACAAGAGACCCACTTAAGACCTAGGGACACATACAGACTGAAAGTGAGGGGATGGAAAAAGATATTCCATGCAAATGGAAATCAAAAGAAAGCTGGAGTAGCTATACTCATATCAGATAAAATAGACTTTAAAATAAAGAATGTTACAAGAGACAAGGAAGGACACTACATAATGATCAAGGGATCAAACCAAGAAGAAGAAATAACAATTATAAATATATATGCACCCAACATAGGAACACCTCAATACATAAGGCAACTGCTAACAGCTATAAAAGAGGAAATCGACAGTAACACAATAATAGTGGGGGACTTTAACACCTCACTTACACCAATGGAGAGATCATCCAAAATGAAAATAAATAAGGAAACAGAAGCTTTAAATGACACAATAGACCAGATAAGTTTAATTGATATTTATAGGACATTCCATCCAAAAACAGCAGATTACACGTTCTTCTCAAGTGTGCACGGAACATTCTCCAGGATAGATCACATCTTGGGTCACAAATCAAGCCTCAGTAAATTTAAGAAAATTGAAATCATATCAAGCATCTTTTCTGACCACAACGCTATGAGATTAGAAATGAATTACAGGGGAAAAAACGTAAAAAACACAAACACATGGAGACTAAACAATACGTTACTAAATAACCAAGAGAACACTGAAGAAACCAAAGAGGAAATCAAAAAATACCTAGAGACAAATGACAATGAAAACACGACGACCCAAAACCTATGGAATGCAGCAAAAGCAGTTCTAAGAGGGAAGTTTATAGCTATGCAAGCCTACCTAAAGAAACAAGAAAAATCTCAAGTAAACAATCTAACCTTACACCTAAAGAAACTAGGGAAAGAAGAACACACAAAACCCAAAGTTAGCAGAAGGAAAGAAATCATAAAGATCAGAGCGGAAATAAATGAAATAGAAACAAAGAAAACAATAGCAAAGATCAATAAAACTAAAAGCTGGTTCTTTGAGAAGATAAACAAAATTGATAAGCCATTAGCCAGACTCATCAAGAAAAAGAGGGAGAGGACTCAAATCAATAAAATCAGAAATGAAAAAGGAGAAGTTACAACAGACACCGCAGAAATACAAAGCATCCTAAGAGACTACTACAAGCAACTTTATGCCAATAAAATGGACAACCTGGAAGAAATGGACAAATTCTTAAAAAGGTATAACCTTCCAAGACTGAACCAGGAAGAAACAGAAAATATGAACAGACCAATCACAAGTAATGAAATTGAAACTGTGATTAAAAGTCTTCCAACAAACAAAAGTCCAGGTCCAGATGGCTTCACAGGTGAATTCTATCAAACATTTAGAGAAGAGCTAACACCCATCCTTCTCAAACTCTTCCAAAAAATTGCAGAGGAAGGAACACTCCCAAACTCATTCTATGAGGCCACCATCACCCTGATACCAAAACCAGGCAAAGATAGTACAAAAAAAAATTACAGACCAATATCACTGATGAACACAGTTGCAAAAATCCTCAACAAAATACTAGCAAACAGAATCCAACAACACATTAAACGTATCATACACCACGATCAAGTGGGATTTATCCCAGGGATGCAAGGATTCTTCAATATATGCAAATCAATCAATGTGATACACCATATTAACAAATTGAAGAATAAAAGCCATATGATCATCTCAATAGATGCAGAAAAAGCTTTTGACAAAATTCAACACCCATTTATGATAAAAACTCTCCAGAAAGTGGGCATAGAGGGAACCTACCCCAACATAATAAAGGCCATATACGACAAACCCATAGCAAACATCATTCTCAATGGTGAAAAACTGGAAGCATTTCCTCTAAGATCAGGAACGAGACAAGGATGTCCACTCTCACCACTATTATTCAACATAGTTTTGGAAGTCCTAGCCACGGCAATCAGAAAAGAAAAAGAAATAAAAGGAATACAAATTGGAAAAGAAGAAGTAAAAGTGCCAGTGTTTGCAGATGACATGATACTATACATAGAGAATCCTGAAAATGCCCCTAGAAAACCACTAGAGCTAATCAATGAATTTGGTAAAGTTGCATGATACAAAATTAATGCACAGAAATCTCTTGCATTCCTATACACTAATGATGAAAAATCTAAAAGAGAAATTAAGGAAACACTCCCATTTACCATTGCAACAAAAGGATAAAATACCTAGGAATAAACCTACCTAGGGAAACAAAAGACCTGTACTCAGAAAACTATAAGACACTGATGAAAGAAAGATGACACCAACAGATGGAGAGATATACCATGTTCTTGGATTGGAAGAATCAATATTGTGAAAATGACTATACTACCCAAGGAATCTACAGATTCAATGCAATCCCTATCAAATTACCAATGGCATTTTTTTGGAACTAGAACAAATCATCTTAAAATTTGTATGGAGACACAAAAGACCCAGAATAGCCAAAGCAGTCTTGAGGGAAAAAAACGGAGCTGGAGGAATCAGGCTCCCTGACTTCAGACTATACTACAAAGCTACAGTAATCAAGACAATATGGTACTGGCACAAAAACAGAAACATAGATCAGTGGAACAAGATAGAAAGCCCAGAGATAAACCCACGCACCTATGGTCAGCTAATCTATGACAAAGGAGGCAAAGATATACAATGGAGAAAAGACAGTCTCTTCAATAAGTGGTGCTGGGAAAACTGGACAGCTACATGTAAAAGAATGAAATTAGAACACTCCCTAACACCATACACAAAAATAAACTCAAAATGGATTCGAGAGCTAAATGTAAGACCGGACACTATAAAACTCTTAGAGGAAAACATAGGAAGAACACTCTTTGACATAAATCACAGCAAGATCTTTTTTGATCCACCTCCTAGAGTAATGGAAATAAAAACAAAAATAAACAAATGGGACCTAATGAAACTTCAAAGCTTTTGCACAGCAAAGGAAACCATAAACAAGACGAAAAGGCAACCCTCAGAATGGGAGAAAATATTTGCAAATGAATTAACGGACAAAGGATTAATCTCCAAAATATATAAACAGCTCACTCAGCTCACTATTAAAGAAACAAACAACCCAATCCAATAATGGGCAGAAGACCTAAATAGACATTTCTCCAAAGAAGACATACAGATGACCAAGAAGCACATGAAAAGATGCTCAACATCACTAATTATTAGAGAAATGCAAATCAAAACTACAATGAGGTATCACCTCACACCAGTTAGAATGGGCATCATCAGAAAATCTACAAACAAATGCTGGAGAGGGTGTGGAGAAAAGGGAACCCTCTTGCACTGTTGGTGGGAATGTAAATTGATACAGCCACTATGGGGAACAATATGGAGGTTCCTTAAAAAACTAAAAATAGAATTACCATATGATCCAGCAATCCCACTACTGGGCGTATACCCAGAGAAAACCATAATTCAGAAAAACACATGCACCCCAATGTTCATTGCAGCACTATTTACAATAGCCAGGTCATGGAAGCAACCTAAATGCCCATCGACAGATGAATGGATAAAGAAGTTGTGGTGCATATATACAGTGGAATATTACTCAGCCATAGAAAGGAATGAAATTGAGTCATTTGTAGAGACGTGGATGGATCTAGAGACTGTCATACAGAGTGAAGTAAGTCAGAAAGAGAAAAAGAAATATCGTATACTAACGCATGTATGTGGAACCTAGAAAAATGGTACAGATGAGCCAGTTTGCAGGGCAGAAGTTGAGACACAGATGTAGAGAACAGACATATGGACACCAAGGGGGGAAAACTGCAGTGGGGTGGGGATGGTGGTGTGATGAATTGGGCGATTGGGGTTGACATGTATACACTGATGTGTATAAAACTGATGACTAATAAGAACCTGCAGTATAAAAAAACAAACAAACAAAACAACTAATACTAAACTTTCATTGGGTTATTTCTATGGAAATATATTAATATAAATGTTTCAGACATTAAAAAAAATGATTTTAAAGCCAAAATCTCTATCTTGGAAGGTTTCTGGGAAATATTTTTATGATTTGATATCTTTATTGACAGTACAAATTTTTTTCTGCTATAAAACATAACTGTTATGCTATGTACTTAACTTAAAAATCAGCTTATCTTTAAAAGTGATTTGAAAATCATACACTATGGTTTATATATGTTAAAATATTACACTGTCCAATCAACTTTTCAATATCTATGAGTAAACAGAGAACCAGGCCCCTTTCTTCCTCTAACCTATGTAGAACTGACTGATGGAACCAAACTAGGAAGAGATAAGTTTAAGAGTATTGAATTAAGGGAGTGTCTGAACATGTACTGCTATTGACCAGTTTTTAAATTTGATATTTATCCATTTTTTAACATTTTCTATGCCTCTTTTCCTCATGATTAATATAGCTGAGTTAATAGTAACTATAGTCAAATACTAGTTCCCTCTCTTGTCTTTCCCTTTATACAAATTTACGGCATTATTTCGAGGTTGGCTTGATGGCAACGCTGCAGTCACACATCTGTCTTCTCAGTTGGCAGTCATTGAAATTGCAGCAACTCCAGCTCTGCTGGGACCACTTATGACAGAGTTGGCAGTCAATCTGAGCCAATTTGTTATTCATTTTAAATATATGGAGCTACTTCTTTTAGAGGAGGGAGGTAGGACTGAAGGGTAGGCGTTTTTTGTTTCTTCATATACCAAACCTTGTCATGTCTGTTAATATTTATCAAACACCATAATAAAGGGATGGGCAGTGGAAAATCTTATGCAAGTCATTATTTGAAAGTTCCTTGAGTATTTTCATGGCATTTGTTTCTTTCATGAAGTGTCCCAAAGCTTCATGACTAAAATTTATTTCATCCATAATCATTGCAGTCTCCTATGGGTTAGAACCCCATGATTATTTAATAGCTGCTCACAACATTTAGACTGCTATTTATGGCAGAAGGAGAAGAATCTTCAGAGTAACTAAAAATGCCATAAGGAATTTTGTGATATTTCTACAATATAGTTCTATTAGCAGTGGTCTGTGAACACCTTATTTATTTTTGGCATAAAACATACTTAGTCGTCTAGCGTGACTCTACTAACTTGCATAAAACGCCTTCAGGATCATTTTAGAGAAGCAGCTTTTTGTGATATGTCATAATCATACTTCATTTTTACCCAATGTTAATATTTATTGTTTGAGGGATTCTTTTAAATTAGATTTTTCAGGGCTGGGCATGTTGTTATCTTTTTTAAAAAAATTGAGGTATATTTGACATATAGCATTATATTAGTTTCAGGTGCACAGCATGATTCAATATTTGTATATATTGCCAAACTATCACCACAATAAGCCTAGTCAACATCCATCACCTTACACAGATAGAAAAAAAAATTGTTTTTCTTGCAGTGAGAACTTTTAAGATCTACTCTCTTAGCAACTTTCAAATATGCAATACAGTATTATTAACTATAGTTACCATGCTGTATTTTTTAAGAAGCTTTGGTCCAGATAAGAAATGCTTTAAAAAATTTTTTTTATTAATTACTTTCAGCCCTCTCATATCTGAAGAGTATCTAATGCCGAGATGCCAAAAGATGCCTTTGGATTCCAATCAAAGTGTCTTCTTCCTAGTTCATCTTCTAGAATAGAATCTGATTTACTGATTGAGCTGGTTTCTTTTACCTCTTCTTTTTCTGAAATTCTTTGGGAAATCTTGGTGACATTGGTTGATCGATGAGGTCATCTCTTATGTTCTGGAGTATAATGTTCCACTTTAGATACTTGAGAGGCAAATGCTCTTGATCTGTCAGAGATGTGGCAACAACACAAAGACTCACTTTAAAGGTCTGTTAAGCTCAACAGAGACAGGTACTTACTTGCTTCTTCCCATTGCAGTTAACTGAAAGGTATTTTATTTCTTTCCATTGTTTAATGAGCTACCTGCTCATCTCTGCTCCTCTTTACAGACAAAATAGATTTATTGTCACACCATTGTTCCTTAATTCTAAAGAATTTCTTGTAGGTTAGATTAGGATACTGAGATTAAAAATGATCAAGACTTCAGCTTCTGTTAGGAAAGAGTGCATGATGGTTAACATTCTCAGAGCTTCTCTTACCAAACTTCCTTTCTACATGTAAATCCAGATTTGAAATCCACTCAATACATCTGCAAAATTAGATTTCTCACTAATCCTCCTTATGTACATTTTGTGCCCAAGTGAATTTCCTCAAACTGGAGTCTCCCCAGATGAATTATATGTAACATGATTTAAATCACTCCCAAATAGCAGAATTTATATTGTTTGTGAGATATACAGATTTTTCTCCAAAGCAATTTTCTTCCTGTTAGTGACTAAAAACTATAAATATACTGAAGCCTTGCTATAATGCAGTTTAGGGGCCCATGCTCTATGGCTACCTCATAGATAAAGTGGCCTGATAGTATTTCACCAATGAAATCTCCCCAGTTGGGATTCAGATAGGCCTGTCTTATTTTGAGCACTTCAGTGTTTGAAGGGACAACAAACAGTGTTATGCTGTGGTGCCAGATAGTACTTTTTATTTAAAAATTTCCCAGCATTTGACAAACAGATGCACTGTAACAGAAAAAGCGCTCTTAGATGGGCGTCTAAAGATATGAGTCCTAGTGTCAATTTTCATTAGTTTTGGCCTTTGGGAAGCCACTGAACCTTCTTGAGTTTTTAGTTATTCTCTTCATCCTAGGATATTGTGGAAATCAAATAAGGTAATATGCATAGGCATTTTGAAAACTCAAGTGCTGTATAATGGAAAGTGTTATTTTAGATACAAGTCAAAACCAGAGAGTAGTGACTTTCAATACAAAGCACCTACTATGTGCCAAGTGCTGTGTTAATCAGCGTAGGAGGTGTAAACGTCAATGGCATGCACTTCTGCCTCGAAAAGGTTCAAAGTGCATGTGTAGGGAGCAGTAAAGAAAGAGAAACCTATCTTTAGTTGATTCCCTAGAAGAGCTAGAATTTGAAATGAGACTTGAATAGTCAGTAACATTTCAACAGGATGACTGTCTGAGGACGACTTCAAATGCAATAATTCTACTATCTTGTCCCCCTCCTGCCCCTGCCTCCAAGAACTCATGATACCTTCACCATCTTTTATTTTTATTCCTTTCCTTTAAATGTATTTCTTATTAATTTTGTGTGAAGGGTAGTGCTATGTACAAGCAGAGTGTCTTGTCATCACCAACTTTTTTTTTTAACATCTTTATTGGAGTAAAATTGCTTTACAATGTTGTGTTAGTTTCTGCTGTATAACAAAGTGAATCGGCTATATGTATACATATATCACCATATCTCCTCCCTCTTGCATCTCCCTCTGACCCTCCCTATCCTACCCCTCTAGGTGGTCACAAAGCACCAAGCTGATCTCCCTGGGCTATGCAGCTGCTTCCCACTAGCTACCTATTTTACATTTGGCAGTGTATATATGTCCATGCCACTCTCTCACTTCGTCCCAGCTTACCCTTCCCCCTCCCCATGTTCTCAAGTCCATTCTCTACGTCTGCATCTTTATTCCTGTCCTGCCCCTAAGTTCATCAGAACCATTTTTTTTTTAGATTCCATATATATGTGTTAGGATATGGTATTTGTTTTTCTCTTTCTGACTTACTTCACTCTGTATGACAGACTCTAGGTCCATCCACCTCACTACAAATAACTCAATTTCATTTCTTTTTATGGCTGAGTAATATTCCATTGCATATATGTGCCACATGTTCTTTATCCATTCATCTGTCGATGGACACTTAGGTTGTTTCCATTACCTGGCTATTGTAAATAGTGCTGCAGTGAATATTGGGGTGCATGACTCTTTTTAAATTATGGTTTTCTCAAGGTATATGCCCAGTAGTGGGATTGCTGGGTCATATGGTAGTTCTATTTTTAGTTTTTTAAGGAACCTCTATACTGTTCTCCATAGTGGCTGTATCAATTTACATTCCCACGAACAGTGCAAGAGGGTTCCCTTTTCTCCTCGCCCTCTCCAGCATTTATTGTTTGTAGATTTTTTTGATGATGGCTATTCTGACTGGTGTGAGGTGATACCTCATTGTAGTTTTGAATTGCATTTCTCTAATGATTAGTAATGTTGAGCATCCTTTCATATGTTTGTTAGCAATCTGTGTATCTTCTTCGGAGAAATGTCTGTTTAGATCCTCTGCCCATTTTGGGGTTGGGTTGTTTGTTTTTTTGATTTTGAGCTGCATGAGCTGCTTGTATATTTTGGAGATTAATCCTTTGTCAGTGGTTTCATTTGCAAATATTTTCTCCCATTCTGAGGGTTGTCTTTTCATCTTGTTTATGGTTTCCTTTGCTCTGCAAAAGCTTTGAAGTTTCATTAGGTCCCATTTGTTTATATTTCCATTTCTCTAGGGGGTGGGTCAAAAAGGATCTTGCTGTGATTTATGTCAAAGAGTATTCTTCCTGTTTTCCTCTAACAGTTTTATAGTGTCTGGCCTTACATTTAGGTCTTTAATCCATTTTAAGTTTATTTTTTATTTTTATTTTTTTAATCAGTCATCAATTTTATACACATCAGTGTATACATGTCAATCCCAATCGCCCAATTCAGCACACCACCATCCCCACCCCACCGCGGTTTTCCCCCCTTGGTGTCCATACGTTTGTTCTCTACATCTGTGTCTCAACTTCTGCCCTGCAAACCGGTTCATCTGTACCATTTTTCTAGGTTCTACATACATGCGTCAATATATGATATTTGTTTTTCTCTTTCTGACTTACTTCAATCTGTATGACAGTGTCTAGATCCATCCACGTCTCAACAAATGACTCAATTTCGTTTCTTTTTATGGCTGAGTAACA
The DNA here is from genome assembly GCF_965194805.1 of Balaenoptera borealis. Lineage (NCBI taxonomy): Eukaryota > Metazoa > Chordata > Mammalia > Artiodactyla > Balaenopteridae > Balaenoptera > Balaenoptera borealis. The sequence continues at coordinate 90,934,473 of NC_138881.1, read as the reverse complement.
TTCCATTGTATATATGTACCACAACTTCTTTATCCATTGATCTTTCACTGGGCATTTAGGTTGCTTCCATGACCTGGCTATTGTAAATAGTGCTGCAATGAACATTGGGGTGCATGTGTCTTTTTGAATTACGGTTTTCTCTGGGTATATGCCCAGTAGTGGGATTTCTGGATCATATGGTAATTCTATTTTTAGTTTTTTAAGGAACCTCCGTATTGTTCCCCATAGTGGCTGTATCAATTTACATTCCCACCAACAGTGCAAGAGGGTTCCCTTTTCTCCACACCCTCTCCAGCATTTGTTGTTTTGTAGATTTTCTGATGATGTCCATTCTAACTGGTGTGAGGTGGTACCTCATTGTAGCTTTGATTTGCATTTCTCTAATAATTAGTGATGTTGAGCATCTTTTCATGTGCTTCTTGGCCATCTGTCATTTTCAGTTTATTTTTGTGTATGGTGTGAGGAAGTGTTCTAAATTCATTCTTTTACATGTAGTTGTCCAGTTTTCCCAACACCACTTATTGAAGGGGCTGTCTTTTCTCCATTGTATATTCTTGCCTCCTTTATCAAAAATAAGGTGACCATAGGTGCGTGGGTTTATCTCTGGGCTTTCTATCCTGTCCCATTGATCTATATTTCTGTTTCTGTGCCAGTACCGTACTGTCTTGATGACTGTAGCTTTGTAGTATAGTCTGAAGTCCAGGAGTCTGATTCCTCCAGCTCCATTTTTCTTTCTCAAGATTGCTTTGGCTATTCGGGGTCTTCTGTGTTTCCATACAAATTGTAAAATTTTTTCTTCTAGTTCTGTGAAAAATGCCATTGGTAGTTTGATAGGGATTGCACTGAATCTGTAGATTGCTTTGGGTGGTATAGTCATTTTCACAATATTGATTCTTCCAATCCAAGAACATGGTATATCTCTCCATCTGTTTGTATCATCTTTAATTTCTTTCATCAGTGTCTTATAGTTTTCTGCATCCAGGTCTTTTGTCTCCTTAGGTAGGTTTATTCCTAGGTATTTTATTCTTTTTGTTGCAATGGTAAATGGGAGTGTTTCCTTAATTTCTCTTTCAGATTTTTCATCATTAGTGTGTAGGAATGCAAGAGATTTCTGTGCATTAGTTTTGTATCCTGCTACTTTACCAAATTCATTGATTAGCTCTAGTAGTTTTCTGGTAGCAGCTCTAGGATTCTCTCTATATAGTATCACGTCATCTGCAAACAGTGACAGTTTTACCTCTTCTTTTCCAATTTGCATTCCTTTTATTTCTTTTTCTTCTAAAACTTCCAAAACTGTGTTGAATAATAGTGGTGAGAGTGGGCAACCTTGTCTTGTTCCTGATCTTAGTGGAAATGGTTTCAGTTTTTCACCACTGAGAACAATGTTGGCTGTGGGTTTGTCATATATGGCCTTCATTATGTTGAGGTAAGTTCCCTCTGTGCCTACTTTCTGGAGAGATTTTATCATGAATGGGTGTTGAATTTTGTCGAAAGTTTTTTCTGCATCTATAGAGATTATCATATGGTTTTTACCCTTCAATTTGTTAATATGGTGTATCACATTGATTGACTTGCATATATTGAAGAATCCTTGCATTCCTGGGATAAACCCCACTTGATCATGGTGTATGATCCTTTTAATGTGCTGTTGGATTCTGTTTGCTATTTTGTATTTTGTATTTTGTTGAGGATTATGGCATCTGTGTTCATCAGTGATATTGGCCTGTAGTTTTCTTTCTTTGTGACATCTTTGTCTGGTTTTGGTATCAGGGTGATGGTAGCCTCGTAGAATGTGTTTGGGAGTGTTCCTTCCTCTGCTGTATTTTGGAAGAGTTTGAGAAGGATAGGTGTTAGCTCTTCTCTAAATATTTGGTAGAATTCGCCTATGAAGCCATCTGATCCTGGGCTTTTGTTTGTTGGAATATTTTTAATCACAGTCTCAATTTCAGTGCTTGTGGTTGGTCTGTTTATATTTTCTATTTCTTCCTGGTTCAGCTTCGGAAGGTTGTTCTTTTCTAAGAATTTGTCCATTTCTTCCAGGTTGTCCATTTTATTGGCATAGAGTTACTTGTAGTAATCTGTCATGGTCCTTCGTATTTCTGCAGTGTCGGTTGTTACTTCTCCTTTTTCATTTCTAATTCTACTGATTTGAGTCTTCTCCCTTTTTTTCTTGATGAGTCTGGCTAATGATTTATCAATTTTGTTTATCTTCTCAGAGAAGCAGCTTTAGTTTTATTGATCTTTGCTATTGTTTCCTTCATTTCTTTTTCATTTTTTTCTGAGCTGATCTTTATGATTTCTTTCCTTCTGCTAACTTTGGGGGTTTTTTCGTTCTTCTTTCTCTGATTGCTTTAGATGTAAGGTTAAGTTGTTTATTTGAGATGTTTCTTGTTTCTTGAGGTAGGATTGTATTGCTATAAACTTCCCTCTTAGAATTGCTTTTGCTGCATCCCATAGGTTTTGTGTCATCATGTTTTCATTGTCATTTGTTTCTAGGTATTTTTTAATTTCCTCTTTGATTTCTTCAGTGATCTCTTGGCTATTTAGTAGCTTATTGTTTAGCCTCCATGTGTTTGTATTTTTTACATTTTTTTCCTATAATTGATATCTAGTCTCATAGCATTGTGGTCAGAAAGATTCTTGATACGATTTCAATTTTCTTAAATTTTCTAGGGCTTGATTTATGACCCAAGATATGATCTATCCTGGAGAATGTTCTATGAGCACTTTATAAGAAAGTATATTCTGTTGTTTTTGGATGGCATGTGCTATAAATATCAATTAAGTCCATCCTGTTTAATGTATCATTTAAAGTTTGTGTTTCCTTATTTATTTTCATTTTGGTTGATCTGTCCATTGGTGAAAGTGGGGTGTTAAAGTCCCCTACTATGATTGTTTTACTGTCGATTTCCCCTTTTAAGGCTCTTAGCATTTGCCTTATATATTGAGGTGCTCCTTTGCTGGGTGCATAAATATTTACAATTGTTCTATCTTCTTCTTGGATTGATCCTTTGATCATTATGTAGTGTCCTTCTTTATCTCTTGTAATAGTCTTTATTTTAAAGTCTATTTTGTCTGATATGAAAATTGCTACCCTAGCTTCCTTTTGATTTCCATTTGCATGGAATATCTCTTTCCATCCCCTCACTTTCAGTCTGTCTGTGTCCCTAAGTCTGAAGTGGGTCTCTTGTAGACAGCATATATACGGTTCTTGTTGTTGTATCCATTCAGCCAGTCTATGTCTTTTGGTTGGAGCATTTAATCCATTTACTTTTAAGGTAATTATCGATATGTATGTTCCTATTACCACTTCTTAATTGTTTTGGGTTTGTTACTGTAGGTCTTTTCCTTCTCTTGTGTTTCCTGCCTAGAGAAATTCCTTTAGCATTTGTTGTAAAGCTGGTTTGGTGGTGCTGAATTCTCTTAGGTTTTGCTTGTCTGTAAAGGTTTTAATTTCTCCATCGAATATGAATGAGATCCTTGCTGGGTAGAGTAATCTTGCTTGTGGGTTTTTCCCTTTCATCACTTTAAATATGTCCTGCCACTTCCTTCTGGCTTGCAGAGTTTCTGCTGAGCTGTTAACCTTATGGGGATTCAGTTGTATGTTATTTGTTGCTTTTCCCTTGCTGCTTTTAATATTTTTTCTTTGTATTTAATTTTTGATGGTTTGATTTTTGATTAATATGTGTCTTGGTGTGTTTCTCCTTGGATTTATCCTGTTTGGGACTCTCTGCACTTCCTGGACTTGATTGACTATTTCCTTTCCCATATTAAGGAAGTTTTCAACTATAATCTCTTCAAATACTTTCTCAGACCCTTTGTTTTTCTCTTCTTCTGGGACCCCTATAATTCGAATATTGCTGCATTTAATGCTGTCCCAGAGGTCTCAGAGAGTGCCCTCAATTCTTTTTCATTCTTTTTTCTTTATTCGGCTCTGCAGTAGTTATTTCCACTATTTTTCTTCCTGGTCACGTATCTGTTCTTCTGCCTCAGTTATTCTGCTATCGATTCCTTCTAGAGAATTTTTAATTTCATTTATTGTGTTGTTCATCCTTGTTTGTTTGCTCTTTAGTTATTCTAGGTCCATGTTAAATGTTTCTTGTATTTTCTCCATTCTATTTCCAAGATTTTGGATCATCTTTACTGTCATTACTCTGAATTCTTTTTCAGGTAGACTGCCTATTTCCTCTTCATTTGTTTGGTCTGGTGGGTTTTTACCTTGCTCCCTCATCTGCTGCATTTCTCTGTCTTCTCATTTTGCTTATCTTTCTGTGTTTGGGGGTCTCCTTTTCGCAGGGTGCAAGTTCGTATTTCCTGTTGTTTTTGGTGTCTGTCCCCAGTGGGTAAGGTTGGTTCAGTGGGTTGTGTAGGCTTCCTGGTGGAGGGGACTGGTGCCTGTGTTCTGGTGGATGACGCTGGATCTTGTCTTTCTGGTGGGCAGGGATGCATCCAGTGGTGTGTTTTGGGGTGTCTGTGAACTTAGTATGATTTTAGGCAGCCTCCCTGCTAATGGGTGGGGCTGTGTTCCTCTCTTGCTAGTTGTTTGTCATGGGGCATCCAGCACTGGAGCTTGCTGGCTGTTGGGTGGAGCTGGGTCTTAGCGTTGAAGTGGAGTTCTCTGGGAGAGCTCTTGCTGAATGATATTACGTGGGGCCAGGAGGTCTCTGATGGTCCAATGTCCTGAACTCGGCTCTCCCACCTCAAAGGCTCAGGCCTGACACCAGGCCAGAGCACCAAGACCCTGTCAGCTGTGTGGCCAGGTACGTGGGAATTTTCTTGCCTTTTGGGAAGTCTGAGGTCTTCTGCCAATGTTCAGTAGGTGTTCTGTAGGCATTGTTCCACATGTAGATGTATTTTTGATTTATTTGTGGGGAGGAAGGTGATCTCCACGTCTTACTCTTCCACCATCTTGAAGGTCTCCCCCATCACCACCTTAATGTATCAGTGGTGAGATCAGGATGAGAATTCTCATGGCAGAGTGGAGAGCTTCGTATGTTTTTAGAAACACTGTTCTTCCCTTCAGATCACAGTTAGCAGTAAGAATTCAAGTATATTTATTCTGAGTGTTACTTTAGTTTCAGTAACCTGGGAATCTTCTTAAAATTACCTATGACAAGTGGGAGAACAGTGTTCTCTCTCTTTCTCTCTTTTTCCCCCTCCTTCCCTCTCTTCCTTTCTTCCTCCCTCCCTTCCCCTCTCTCCCCCTTCCTACCTCCTTCTTCCCCTTTTTGAATGAGAAATAAACCTTAATTAGGTTAAACTCCTGAGACTTCAGGGTTGCTTTTAAACAGCAGCCTAACCTAATACTGAAGTATATTCTACAGCAACTAAAACCTTAAAATCTGTCTTTGGCTTAGCAGGCATGCAACAATGAGGAAACCCATATTGGAAGCTGAAAAGATGGCCAACCATATTAAGCAGTGAGAATAAATGTTAAAACTCTTGCCTCACATAAATTGGAGGTCATATTATGTGCCTACTCAGCAGGCACTTCTACAAGAAATTGGGAATCAAAACCTTATTTGTGTGGGTTAGTTTTTTACACTAATTGAAATTTTCATTGAGGTAATTGTGGATTCACATTTAGTGTAAGGAATAATATAGGTCCTGAAGAAATAATATAGAGTCCCTATTGATAGTTTACCTAGTTCTTCCCAGTGATAGCATCTTACAAAACTGTAGTTCTGTATTGCAACTGGGGTATTAACATTGATAAAATTTGTCTTGTTCAGATTTCTACAGTTTTACTTGTGTGTGTGTGTTTGTGTGTTTAGTCATATACAATTTTATCACATGTGTAGGTTTGTATATCCACAACCATAGTAAAAATACAGAATAGTTCCATTACTACAAGAATTCCTCATATTCCCCTTTTATTGCCACACCCACCTCCCTCCTACCATATCCCCCCTACTCCCTGCCCCCTAATTCTTGGCAACCACTAATCTATTCTCCCTTTCTAAAATTTTATCATTTCAAAATACTATATAAGATGAAATCATATAGCATGTATCCTTTAGGGGTTGGCTTTTTTTCACTTAGCATAATTCCCCAGAGATTCATCTAAATTGCTATGTGTATCAGTGGTTTGATCCTTTTTGTTGCTGAGTAGTTTTGCATGGTTTAGATGTACTACAGTCTGTTTACACATTTACCTGTTGTTGTAGTACATCTTAGGTGTTTCCAGCTTTTGGCTACTTATGAGTAAAGCTTCTATAAATGTTTATGTACAGAGTCTTTTGTGAACATAAGTTTTCATTTCTCTTGGATAGATGCCCAAGAGTGCAATTGCTAGGTCATATGGTAGTTGCGTCTTTACTTTTATTTAAAAAACTGTTACACTGTTTTCCAGAGAGACTGTACCATTTTACATACCCACCAGCAATGTATGAATAATCTAATTTGTCTGCGTCCTCAACATTTGGTATTTTCACTTTTTTTTTTCATTTTAACCATTCTGATAGATGTGTAGTGAGATCACTGAAGTTTTAATTTGCATTTTCCTAATGGCTAATGATGCTGAACATCTTTTCATGTGCTTATTTGTCATGAGTATATCCTCTTTGATGAAATGTCAGTTCTTGCCTTTTGTCCATTATCTAATTGGATTTTTTTTTTACTGTTGTTTTGAGAGTTCATTATATATTCTAGATACTAGTCCTTTGCTAGCTCTGTGGTTTGCATATATTTTCTCCTACTCTGTACCTTGTCTCTTCTTAGCAGAGTTGTTCACAGGACAAAAGTTTTTAAAATTAAGTCCAGTTTATCAATTTTTCCTTTTATGGATCATGCTTTTGGTGTGAAGTCTAAGAACTTTCTGTGTAGTCCTACATACCCCCAATTTTCTCCTCTGTTTTTTCCTACAAGTTTTATTGTTTTATATTTTATATTTAAGGCTGTGATCCATTTTGAGTTAATTTTTGTATAAGATGTGAAGTTTAGATCAACGTTTTTTTTTCCTCTATGGATATCAAATTGTTTTCTGGGATCTCTATTCCGTAGATCTATATGTCTTTCCCTCCACCAATACCACACTCTCTTCATCAATGTAGCTGTATAGTAAGCCTTAATATCTTGGAGAGTAATTTCTCCCACTTTATTTTTCTCCATCAAGGTTGTTTTAGCTATTTTAATTCCTTTGCATTTCCATAAAAATTTGCTGGGATTTGATAGGAATTACATTAAATTTATAGATCAGTTTGGGGGGAAATTGACATCTTTACTGTATTGATTCTTCTCATCCATGAACATAGTATGTCTCAGTATTTATTTAGGTCTTCTTTGAGTTCTTTCATCAGCATTTTGTAATTTTCAGCACCCACATCATGTATATGTTTTGGTTTTGTCCGACTTATACCTAAGTATTTCATTTTATTTGTAGTGATTGTAAATGATATTGTGTTTTAAATTCTGATTTCCACATGTTCATTTTTAGTACATAAAAACACAATTTTTATATGTTGATCTTGTATGCCTGCTGAACTCACTTCTAGGAGTTTGGTATTTTGGGGTTTTGTTTTGTTTTGTTTTTGATTCCTCGGGATTTTCTACATAGGTAGTTACATCATCTGCAAAAAGGGACAATTTTATTTTTTCCTTCCCCATCTGTATGCTATTTATGTCTTTTTCTCACATTACACTGGCTAGAACTTCAGGACCATGTTGAATAAGAGTGGTGAGAACAAACGTCTTTGCCTTGCTTCTGAGTTTAGTCTTTCACTGGAAGTATGATTTTAGGTATAGGTTTTTTTGTAGATGCTTTTTATCAAATTGAGGTAATTCCACTCTTTTCCTGACTTTTTTTATCATTAATTTTTATTATTAATGAGTATGGATTTTGTCAAATGCTTTTTCTACATCAATTGATATAATCATATGATTTTTCTTCTTTAACTTGTTGATATGGTGAATTACATTGACGCATTTTTAAACATTGATTCAACCTTACATTTATGGAATAAATTCTACTTGGCCCTGGTTTCTAGTTCCTTTTATATGTTGGTTTGCTAGAATTTTCTTGAGGATTTTTAAGTGTTTGAGAGATTTTTTTAAATTGTTATTTTATATTGGAGTATAGTTTATTTACAATGTTGTGTTAGTTTCAGGTGTACAGCAAAGTGATTTAGTTATACACATACATATATCTATTCTTTTTCAGATTCTTTCCCATATAGGTTATTACAGCGGTTTGAGTTGATTTTTGTTCATAGTTAGAGGTAGGGGGTCAACTTCAGTTCCATGTAGATATGTAGTTGTCCCTGTATTATTTGCTGAAAAAGACTATGCTTCCCCCCATTGTATTGTCTTGGCACCTTTGTTAAAAATGAATTGACCATAAATATAAGGTTTTATTTCTGGACTTCATTTCTGTTCCATTGATCTCTATGGCTATACTATGCTAATACCATGCTGTCTCGATTACTGTAGCTTTGTAGTATGTTTTAAAATTGGGTGGTGTAATTCCTGCAATTTATTATTCTTTTTCAGATTGCTTTGGCTATTATGGGTCCTTTGTCTTTCCATGTAAATTTTAAAGCTTGTCTATTTCTACAGAAGTAGCCTTCTGGAATTTTCATAGGCACTGCATTGAATTTGTAGATCAATTTGTGGAGAATTGACATCTTAACACTATTGAGTCTTTCAATCCATGAACATGGAATATCTCTTCATTTTTTTAGATCTTCTTAAGTTTCTCTTAGCAATGATTTATAGTTTCCAGTGTACAAGTCTTATAGTTCATTTGCTAAGTTTATTCCTGAGTGTTTTAATTCTTTTTTATGCTACTGTGAATGGAGTTGTTTTATTAATTTCACTTTCATATTGTTCAGTACAATTGCTTTTTTAATAATGTCAAATGTATATGGCATATTTCTCATCAAATTTTGACTATTACTAGCATTTTACTTCTAGTATGATATATAATTTAATACGCCTGCAGGGACAATCACTGACGCATATCATGGGACCAGAACTCTGGGCAGTTAAGTGCCTAGGTGCAGTTTTTGTCCTTAAAGAGTGAAACTCCTGAAAAATGTAAAGTATGTTAATACAGAGATAGTCTTGAGAATTCAATTTGAAGCCATGACAAAATATTTATGGTAAGCCTCTCTTAATAATGCTGACTTGTGTTTCTCGACATTTCATTGATTTTTAAAAATGTTTATAAAAGTACTCTTTTGCATTTAATATGTATCAATCAGCAAATTAAGTAGTCTGTGCTTATGTTGACACTTCTGGCCTCAAGTTAATGGCTTGTTGTAGTGCTCATTTGTGTTTCTGTCACATTGAAAAATGTTATTCAGGGGGAAAAAATTGGTCCCTGCAGTTAGTTATTACAACAGAAAGGAGATGTGTTTTCCCAGACTGTTCTCCTAGCCTTTCAGTAGACAACCATCATTTAAATCACTTGTTCTTAAAAGGTGTGATCTTACGGAATGCCTATATGTCATAAGATAGAATGAGGTATTATACTTCAAAAACTGCAAAACATTGGTTCTTTTCCAATTGGCTGAAGAAAATTAAAGTATATTGTCCCACATTTTTTAGTTTTTCTCTTGTAAAGTTTTCCTTACATTTTTGGCACCAGTTATTGCTTATCAACCAGTGAACATTAGTGAATACTAAAACAAATGACCAAATTTATTTGTACACATTAACAGAAAAACTCAGATTATCACACTTACTTCAACAGCTTATTTTTACTGCAGAAAGTTACTGTTCTATATGGTGAAACTAATGGTATTTTGTGTTGTTCTGCCCCTGAGCAAATTAAGGACCACGAAGTTAAATAAATCATTAGAAAGGAACTGAAATGTGAAAATATTCAGTGTACTAATTTTCTTATAGGCAGCAAAGACCTACCAAAATCTACACATTCAATTTCATGACCATCCTGTATGACACTTTTAGGCTGTAATGAGTAAAAAGCAGTTAACACTTCTCTTCAACAAAATACAAATGTCAGGTAGACTGTTACTTCCCTGAAAGCTAGGGAGAGCAAATCAAGAACAGTCTTGTGCAATAGTTTCCAACCAGACAGAGGCATGTTTTTCTCTTCCTCTGTATTTTCTAATACTTAAAGCTATTAAAATTGACATGTATGGGACTCCCCTGGCTGTCCAGTGGTTAAGACTCCGCACTTCCACTGCAGGGGGCACAGGTTCAATCCCTGGTCGGGGAACTAAGATCCCACAAGGTGCACGGCGTGGCCAAAAAAAAAAAAAAAAATTGACACGTAAAGTTTTGTCAGTCATATGTTGAAGGGAGAATGTAAGTTACGTTCCTGGGATATTTTGTCCTCTGAGTAATGATGTGTGCCTTTTCCCCTTATAGACATGCTGCAAAGGAAGGTAGAAGAGGTACAAGTTTTCCAGCATCGTCGTTACAAGGAGCAGGAATGCAATGTCAGGATTGCTTTTGATTGAATGACCCTATCTTCAGCATGCTGTTTTTGGATTATACATTACCTACCAAGTTTGATGGTGTTTGTTAGAGTAGTATTTACAGTTAATATTTAATCTTTGGTGGCAATAAAGGCTGCATGTATTTTTTCCCCCACTTAAATATTGTGCTGTTGGGAATGATACTGTAGTTTGGCTCTTAGTATTAGCAAATCAAAACTATATCAGCTCTTCTGTCTAGAGAGCAACCTATTTGATGTTGACTCTGTGTGTGCAATTCATGGCTTACTCTGCTAGATTCCATATCTTACTGCCAGCACGCATTGTCCTTTTCACTGCAATCAGATCATAAAGAAATGTTTGCCAAAAAATAGATGCCAACCAGTCTTTACTGGGTGCCTGTTAACATTCAACGTATAGTGTTAGCTACTGTGAAGTCTCTATCCTCAAAAGAACTTACTGTCTACTTTGAGATATACTTAATGCCTGTCTGTATAAAAAAACAGTATAGACAATACAAGGAAGTGTGTTATGAAGTACAGAAAGTATGCTGTAGAAATTCAGAGAAGGGAGGAAGAGTTAGGATGGATTTGGGACTTGATTTAGGTTATTTTAAAAAGGGTATGGTTCAGGCAATTCATTTATTTTTGATGTACAGATAATCTGGTGTTTTACTTGGTTTTAGCATATGATTTATAGTTGTATATTTGTTTATTTGTTTTTCAAGAAAAAGCGTTGTTCTTAGTTTGGAAACAGTCTGATTTCTTGTGTTTCATGTTTTACCTAAGTCATAAATAAAGGCAATGCTCTGAAAAATAAAAGTATAACACTAAAATAAACAACTTAAAAGTTTTTGAGTGACTAAAGCTTAATTGCCTGTAATTCCTGAGCTGAACTTCTGTTGTACTGACTGAACATGACCATCCTGAAGGGTACATATTATGGAAAGAAAATATTTTTGAAATGAGTATTAGTGATTTACATCACCTTATGAGTAAACCAAATATCAGAACTTACATGGCCTCTTTTTTTCCTACACACACTTCTCAAAGTAGCAGCTTCTAATCGGGTAAGTTTTCATTACCTCTCAAAATTACAGAGACCATTTAACTTTATGGATGATTTCTGTAGGTAAACAGCTTTTGAGTATTATCTTGAGTAATCTTTAGTGTTTGAATACAATATTATTATCCTAGATAAAGACATTTTCCCTATTGTTTTTGGCAGTTCAACTCTTATAGTCTGTGAATACGTTAAGTTCCACATTCAGTAAAGAGAACATAGTATATAGAAGGAAATACTGGATTTATTCTTGTCCCTGCTTAATTAACTGGACAGATAATTTCATTTGGAGCATTATCTTTTGTCTATAACATGAAAGAGTTGGACCATATGAAGGTTTTCCCAACTGGAAGAAACTAGTTTTCATTTCTCACAAGTTTTTTGACTCCTTTATGTCTTTTCACTACCAGTACTTGCTTACTGTAAACTTCCTCAGTAAAATGAAGAAAGAGGAGGCTACAGTACTCCTGTTGACTTTGCATTGGCAGTTCTAATATTTTTTTTCCAGGACATAAAAGAGGCATGTGATACAGAGTGAAGTAAGTCAGAAAGAGAAAAACAAATACCGTATGCTAACACATATATATGGAATCTAAAAAAAAAAAAATGGTTATGAAGAACCTAGGGGCAGGATGGGAATAAAGACGCAGACCTACTAGAGAATGGACTTGAGGACATGCGGAGGGGGAAGGGTAAGCTGGTACAAAGTGAGAGAGTGGCATGGACATATATACACTACCAAATGTAAAACCGATAGCTAGTGGGAAGCAGCTGCATAGCACAGGGACATCAGCTCCATGCTTTGTGACCACCTAGAGGGTGGGAGGGAGGGAGACACAAGGGAGAAGAGATAGATATGGGGATATATGTATATGTATAGCTGATTCACTTTGTTATAAAGCTGAAACTAACACACCATTGTAAAGCAATTATACTCCAATAAAGATGTTTAAAAAAAAAGGCTAAAAAAAAAAAAAAGAGGCATATGAATGGCAAGTGGCTTCCAGATCAATGCAGTAATACTGTGGGTTTACTGGTAGATCTCAGTGTACTATTTGGAGCCTTGGACTAAATCGTTTTTAAGGTTCCTTCTGACTCTGGTTCTAACATGTGTCTAAAACACATGGCATTGTTGAACAGATATTAATTAAAAGATCAGAAATAACCTATTCTTGCCAGTAATTTTAAGGCTACATTTATGTTAGGTACTGGAATCTTGAGACCCCTCTCCCCCACAGCCATTGGTAAAGACCAGCTAAGATATTAGCTGAAGGAGAATTCTTAAATTTGTCGTGCTGACACTTTCCCAGTGCTTATCTACTTTGTTTGTCCTCTGAAAAAGACAGCATTTATGCTATCTCATTTGGAGGATTTGAAAGACATGCACAGTTGTTTACTCTTAATATTAGATGAGTGATGCTATCCCTCTTCAAGAGAAGATTTTTGGTTTTAGCATCTTCTTTCATATCTGGAAATTATAATTGCTTCATAATGTATTCATCAGAAGTGTGCTGTGAACAAAGCACCTAAAAAGGACAAAGCCTGAAAATATGTCTATGTTAAGGAGGAACTTCTGGCTTAAACTAACCTTGTTAAATTGTCAGAAAGACAAATGCGGCATATTTTTCAGTTTGTCATAAACTCTTCTGGGGGTGAAATTGTGAAATTACCTCGTGCTAAGATCTCTGTGCCCATGAATAACATCTAGAAATCTCAAAGCTTTTAATATACTGTCTGATATCCTTTTGAAGTGGGGAGAGGATGCTGTGGGGAAATGGAATAGCTATTATTCCACAGGTAATAAATTTGGCAGAGCTAGAAATAGCCTGGTTTTCCTTCTAGTGCAATTTTCTGAATGTTTGTCCCTTGGTACCTACCACTTGGACTGGCTACAGTTATACACAGGTACATAGAGTACTTCCTTATGACTTTGCTTTGTAGTTGTAATTCCACCCCATGTATGTCTTTTTAGCCATTCATTCTCCACTCATCCCACCTAGTGGATTTGTAATGTAGTGTGTATCACTTCAGTACCAATAGAATGTATGTTTTATAGGAAGTTGTATACAAGTCTGGTGTGGTGGTCAGTGTAGTAATCTGTTCCACCCTTTGCCGCCTTCCCAGGGGACAGACACACTAGCAACTTTGGTGTATTCTTCCATTTCCTTGTTGATCAATGTGTCAATTGGACAGTTTGGTTGAGCAGCAGAATTCAGCCCACCACCATATAGGATTTACTTAATGCGGGTTATGTTATGACCCACACTTTGTTTTTGCTTAGATTCCATCCCTGTTCTGTGCCAAAACCACAAAATGGTGCATGTTAGAGCTGCATTCATTCACCTGTGTGCTTCAAGAGCACAGTCATTTGCATATGCTAGGTCTTGGATAACTCTAGTACTTTCCATGACATTCTCATCTGTTAGAAATTCTCAGGATAGGAAGTATAATGTCTTCCAGTAGCTGCTCTTTGGTCTTATCCTCTAACTTGAGTGTGGCAATACAGACAGTTTGAATAAGTCTGAACCTACTGGATAAACTTGGAATATTTGCTCATAGATGACCACGCTGCAAGTGATTTTAAAACGATTCTTTTGTATAGTACTTTATAGTCACCCTATTCTGAAGCATTATCGCCATTTTACAGATGAGGAAACTGGCCTAGACCAGTTAAAGAAACTTAATGAAACTTACATAGTCTTGTAACTTGCCAAACAAAAGTTCAAGTCCAGATTGCCTACTATGTTATATTGTCAATAACTGTGGGAACTGAGAATCCAAGCAGTGTGACCCCCCCAAACCCATGATCCTTTTCTTCTTTGGCTCTTTGTGGTATAAGAAGGGTTCTCTTTAATTAAAAAATATATTGACTAGGTAATATAATCATGTGGTTCAAAATTCAAGAAGATAAAGTGAAAAGTTTTATCCCTCACCATCCAGTTCCCTTAACCCAGAATCATTTACTTATCACTGTCTTATGTTTTCCCAGAGGTATTTTATTGCATATACTAGCAAACACATACATATATTCCTTCTTTTTTAAAAACTAAAATGGAAGCACACTATACACATCGTGCTGTACCTTGCTTTTGCACTAAATATATTTTAGAGATTGTTCAGTAGCAGTCCATAGAGAACTTTGTCGTCTTTGGGACTGCTGCATAGTTTTCCATTGAATGGATGTATAACATTCATGGATATTTAAGTTGTTTCCAATATTTTGTTATTATAAACAAGGTTGCATGACTAATTTTATATATATACAAAATTTTATAATATATATAGTTTATAAAATTGTATAACCTATAATTATATATGTACACATACAATTAATTTCTTGAGGACACATAGTATTGAGGATAACTTGAATTGTTGCTTTAAAGGAAATGTGCATTTATGATTTAAATTGTATCCTCAAGTTGCCTTCCACAGAGGTACCAATTTATGTTTCTACCAGCAGTGTATTGAGAATGCCTGTTTCCCCTCAATCTCAACAAAACAAGTGTGTTCTCAAACTTGTACATCTTTACTAATCTGGTGGGTGAAAAATGTTAATGTACTTTTAGAAAATAAACTTTATTTTTTAAGAGAAGTTTTAGATTTACAGAAAAGTTGCATAGTACAGAGTTCTGTATTCCTCCACTCAGTTTTATTTAGTGTTAACATCTTAAATAACTCTGGTATATTTGTCACAGCTAATGAACCTTATTATTAACTAAAGTGCATAGTTTATTGATATTTCTATATTTTTTACCTAGGGCCCTTTTCTGTCCCAGGATCCCACATTACATTTGGTCATCATGTCTCCTTTGATTCTTTTGGTTGTGACAGATGCTCAGACTTTCCATGTTTTTGATGACCTTGACAGTTTTGAGGAGTACACATCAGGTATTTTATAGTCAGTGTACTTTGAAATTTACATCTCACTTGTGAGATTAAACATCTTTCTTTTCATGTACTTAAGGACATTTGTATTTCCATTTCCGGGAACTAGGAGCCCATTCTCTTAACCACTGTGTTCTACCACTCTCATGATTCATCGTAATTATCAATAAAAACATTCATGGGCCTGAATACACGTGGGTTTCTGATTCTCAGGATAGGAAGTACAATGTCTTAGCCTCTGTTAGAGACAGAGGAGAACCATTTGTGCTAGTGATGTGGTCAAACTTGAGTCTGATCACTGCAGAGGATGAACCAGAGGCTCGACTGGAAACAGCAGGTAGGTGGGATTCGGGATAAGAAGCCCTTGAAAACAGAAGCAGGTTTGATAGGGACACATTCAAGGGAAATTAGAGGGGCCAGGATTTGGTGATACTGGATGAGAGAGTCAAGAAGTCAAAGGCGACTCCTAGGTTTATGAGCTGGATATTTTGGATGTTACCTTTAACCTATACAAGAAATCCAAGAGAAATACTTGACAATTTACAATGTACCGGTTGCTCAGTACGTACTCTGGGTTCCTAGCTCTGCGAGACTACAATTCCCAGAATCCTGCGCTCCACCACAATCCCCTTAGAGTCGGCCGCGCAGAGTTCTGGGACTTGAAGTCCGCGGCCTATTTACCCAAGTTAGAGCTAGGGGCCTGTGGAAACATGAAGAGGTAAGGGCTTGTCTGAGAGCAGACGGCGAAGGGAGCTTTGTTCTATCTTTTAACTCTTCAAGTGGCTTTTGTTACTTTGGGTTTGGGGTATGTCACGTTCTGGGGACGCGGTTTCGTGTGAGCGGGAAGACAAAGGAAGAGGGAAAAGGGGAGACGGGCTGGACAGGCCTGTAGGGCGAAGTTCAGGAAGGGCCGCCGCTGCTGCCGGTCCCCGTAGGCATGCTCTCCCGGCACAGGCACCTAGGCAACGGCGCCGGCCCCGGGACAGATGCTGTGGCTCCTTCCTATTTCAGACGGACCCACCCAGGTAAAAGGGTCTTGGCCGATTGATGAAACCGGCCTGCGCCGGAGAAACGCGGGCCAGCTCCTCCCTGTCCCGCCCTACCTCCACCCCGTTCTCAGAAAGGGGCCCAGGGTAGGCGCGTTTATTCGCAGTGTTTGTGTGTTAAAGAGGACTTTCTCGGGCTCAGAGACCATGTAGCATTTTCAGGTCTTAAAGTAAACAAGTGATACTTTGTTTTTACAAATTTAGAAGCAGGGTGCCAAACCGGTTCCATGTATTGTAAGAAAAGAAAGGCACCGCTGCGAGCAGTTCCCCCTACTGGTTCTGCAGGAAATGGCAGCTTTAACGTGGCTGGTCTTTGTTGAAAGCCTGAGCTTACAATTATTGACAGTACACAAAGCCTTTTGAAAGGATCCTCATTAAATTAGTTCTGTATTCATTCTGCAAGTAGAATAATCACTCTGGAATAGAGCGGTGCATTTAAATTCTTACTGGTATAATGCTCTCCTGCACCGTCAGTTTCTGCATCTTTTTCAAAAGAAGTTTCTGATTTTCCTTGTCTCAAAATGACTTTTAAAAAATGTTTATATATCTTTCATACATGCAGAATAATGTATATATACAGGTTAAAGAATAATAATAGACTCGTACTCACTACAAGCTTTAGAAATAGAACATTACCAGTATCGGTAACATAGATGCTGTATCATTTGATAACAGCAGTATCATCGATACAGTATTCATAGAACATTACCAGTATCAGAAGTCCTCTGTGTGCCCTTCCCTGAGCGCTTCTCTTCCCTCCCTGAGGGGATCACTAGCCAGTATTTTTTTTTTTTAATTAATTAATTTATTTATTTATTTTTGGCTGTGTTGGGTCTTCGTTTCTGTGCGAGGGCTTTCTCTAGTTGCGGCAAGCGGGGGCCACTCTTCATTGCGATGCGCGGGCCTCTCACTATCGTGGCCTCTCTTGTTGCGGAGCACAGGCTCCAGACGCGCAGGCTCAGCAGTTGTGGCTCACGGGCCTAGTTGCTCCGCGGCATGTGGGATCTTCCCAGACCAGGGCTTGAACCCGTGTCCCCTGCATTGGCAGGCAGATTCTCAACCGCTGCGCCACCAGGGAAGCCCACTAGCCAGTATTTTGCGTTAATCATTCCCTTGCTTTTTTCTTTTTAAATAGTTTTATCACATACGAATTTATATCTAAACAAAGTGTTGTTAGTGTTATCCCATTTTCAACTCTACGCAGACACATATATGAATTTTTCTGTGACTTGCTTTTTTTCACTCCACATTTCTTTTTGAAATTCATGTGTACTGATGTATTTAGCTATGGTTTATTCATTTCAAAGCCACTTTAAACTTAGCAAGAACTTTCAGAATTCTAAATAATAAGTAAAGATTAAGATACTTAAAAGGAATTTTTGAAAACCCTGGCCCTATGGATACTTTAAAATGTCCCAAAGTTGGTATAAGTCTGTCTAAAGTATGGGAATCTTGCTTACAATTATGGGAGATACATCTTTTAGGTCTCATCATAACCCCAGTAGTAAAGGGCTATTTTTTAAGAAAGGTATTTAATATTTATTTTCCTCATGGAGTTAACTCGCTTTGTTTTTGTCTTTTATAATCATTTGTTGCACACTTAAATGGTCCTGCTATTTCTTTACACTCAGAGTTTTTGATTATTTAGGGTTAGTTAGCTCATATTAGCATTACCTAGATTTCTACACAGTAGTGCTTAAGCTGTAAAATGTTATGACCCCCTTCATCTTTGTTTCTATACTCTCTTCTTTGGTAATCTTCTCCTCTCTCACAGCTCCAGATCCTGACAACACAGATGACTCAAGATTTCCATATGCAGCCTCAGACTCTTATCTATGCAACAGTTCTGCTATCACTTTCCTTTTAGCCAGTATCATATTGTCACCTCAGACTCAGTATGTCTTTGAAGCATTCCTAATACTTCATGCTGGTATTTCAGTTGTAATAGGTAGTTGACTCAACACGGCTAACACAATAATGACTTCCCTTTCCCAAACCATTTAGTCCATCTGGAACTTCCTCTTTAGTTCATTGGTCCCATCTCTCAGTTACACAGCTTGAAATTCAGGGTTATCTTTCACTTCTCCCTTACCCCTACCTTCAAAAGGCCTTTCTCATCTAACCCTTCCTTTCAATTTCTATTACCACTCCAGTTTGTACTTTCATCACCTTATGCTTGATAAATTATAGTTTCCTAACTAGTTCTTCTGGTTTCTTTCTTACTATTCCATACTATTCCATAAGGCTTATTATAACCGCATTCATTTTCCTAAACCATCACTTGTACCATGTCACTTAACTACCTAATAAATTGCTTTCTAATACATGTACATTAAGGTCCAGACCTCTTAGTTGGTGTATTTAAGGCCATTCACAGTCTGAGTCTAATTACCCTTCCAACATGATCTCCCAAGGCTCCCATACATGAATGCCAGCTAAATTGAACTTCTTATTATCCCCCCAACATAGTTCTGTCTCTTCATACTCGTTCTCCCTGTTCTTTCCTTCATCATACTCAATCCTTCAAATGCCAGTGTAAGAATTACCTTTCCCAAGTCTTCATTTACTACCTTGCCTCCCAATTATCTTTCTTCTGTGAACTACTGATTTGGCATATGCTTCATAAAGAAGATATAAAAGATATAAAATCTTTCTTTCTCTCTCTCTCCCTCTGTCCCTCTCTCTCTCCCTGTCCTTTTCCCTCTCCCTCTCTCTCCCTCCCTCGCTCCCTCCCTCTCTCTCTCCCCCTCTTCCCCCCCTGCCCCACACATGCACTCAACACATACGTATCTGTTACCTTTCCCTAAATAAATTGCAAGCTTCTTGATGATAAAGACTCTGTCTTGAATATCTTTGACTCCATCAGTACCTAGCACAATGCATTCATTGTGTGTAAACAGGTATTTAGTTAATGTTTGTGGAATGAATGATAAAGGACAACAAATAGAGAAGTGTCTTTGAACAAATGGAATCACTAATGGTAGATAATATTGATAAGGAATATATTTTGAGATTAACTGTCTCTTCTACTTTCCACATATATTCTTGTATCTATCCCAGGGTAAATAGCTGTGTGAAGAGTGATGAGCACGTCCTGGAGGAGCTGGAAACAGAAGGGGAGAGGCAGCTGAAAAGCCTCCTTCAGCATCAACTTGATACCAGTGTCTCCATTGAGGAGTAGGTATTGATTTTGCAAACAGACTATCATAGACCCTCACCTCCAGGTGACAGACGCCTCTTAAAGTCTGGATGTAACACTCCTCTCTCAGCCCGCTTTCCTTGGCAAACTTCTACTTATTAGGCAGGGTTTTACTTCTGTGTCTCTTCCCCTAGGAAGCCTCCCATATCCCACTCCTTCCGGGCTAAGTACCTTTCCTGTGTCTTCCTTTAACATACATAGCACTTACAATCCAGTATTATCATTGCCTCTTTACTTGCCTCTCTTCTACAGTTCTTCCACAAAAGCAGAAACTGATTTTATCTTTTTTACTGTTTCATCCTCAGTACCTGGCACAGTCTCTGATGCCTAGTAGGTGCCCAGTAAATACATATTTGATTCAGTCATTAGTCCTGGATTACTCGTGGAGTTCCATATCATTACAGTGGTGCTTCAGCCTAGAAATAGTGTGTGAGAGAGAAATTGCCACTGAGTTTCACTGTGCCTCTTAATGGCGAGCCCCATTTCTGTGAATTGTGGTAACTTGAAGATGTTCTTACTCTCTTCCTGCTTGTTTTGCAGATGTGTCTCTAAGAAAGAGAGCTTTGCTCCTGGTACTATGTACAAGCCCTTTGGGAAGGAAGCAGCTGGGACTATGACTTTGTCCCAGTTCCAGACACTGCATGAGAAGGACCAGGAGACTGCTTCTCTCAGGGAACTAGGGCTTAATGAGACAGAAATCTTGATTTGGAAGAGCCATGTTTCAGGTGAAAAGGTGAGTGGGGCACATTTTTTCTGGAGAATAAAAAGTAAGATCTTTTCATTTTGGTACTGAGAACCTTTTCATTTTTAGTTCTCACAACACTGAGCTTTGTGTCTGAATCTTCTTTGGTTTTTAGGATAGGGACCTTGGTAAAAGAGAAGCTGCTCCTTGACTTTTTTCCCCCTAAACAAATGGGATTTTATTTTATTTTTTAAATTTTATTTATTTATTTTTGGCTGTGCCACGTGGCTTGTGAGATCTTAGTTCCCTGACCAGATATTGAACCCGTGCCCTCGGCAGTGAAAGTGCAGAGTCCTAACCACTGGACCGCAGGGTATTCCTGCTCCTTGACTTCTTAGCTAACATGTCTGTAAATGACCATTTCTGGGCCCTGATCATTTTCTTTCTTGTTTAAGGCATCAGATTGTCACTTTTAGGGTGTGTCCTTTGTGATATATGCCATCTCATTTCTCTTATTTCAGAGGACGAGACTTAGGGCAACCCCTGAAGCGATACAGAACCGTCTTCAAGATATTGAGGAAAGAATCTCAGAGCGTCAGCGCATCCTTTGCCTGCCACAGAGATTTGCAAAGAGCAAACAGCTGACCCGGCGAGAAATGGAAATAGAAAATTCTTTATTTCAGGGAGCTGAACGTCACTCCTTCCTCAAGGCTCTTTATTACCAAGGTATGTGATCGCCACTGACTTGATATGTTCTTTCACTGACAGAAAGATTTAACATCAGGGCATTAACTATGAAGAGTTAGTGAAGGGAGTAGGGGAAAGATGAACTATTGATACTCTTGAGGAATGTATAGTCCCTTGAGAAAGACAAATATGTACCTAGTTAGTTGCAGTACAACATGAAAATTGCTATTGTAGAGATGTGAATAAAATGCTGAGGGGACACAGGGATAGAACATCTAAGTCTAATTGGGAGAGTCAGGAGTTGACATTTGTACCAAGTCTTGACTGATCAACAGGCACTTGTCAGATAAATAGTGGGGAGAGGGCATTACAGATACTGGGTGAGTAGGAATAAGATTATGAAAGAACCTGGTGTGTCTAGGGAACAGTGAAAAGTTCAGTGTGGCAGGAAGTACAGGACACAGTGAGGACTGACAGGAGATGATACTGGAAAGGTAGGTGAGGCTAGATTGTGAAGGGTCTTTAGGTAGAACTATAAACTAGCACAAAATATATAGATAAACGGTGTGTGTCTTAACCAGAAAGAATGGGTTTAACAGGTAAGTTTTGCTAGGCACTGTGGAAGGTATGCAGAAGTTTAAGAAATGGTTCCTGACTTTGTGCCAATTGCTGGTTGGAGAGAGAAACATATAACATTTAGTAACAATGCTAGATACAGTTGTTAAGGGCTGTAGGAGTTCAGAGGAGGGAAAGGCCACTGTGCGTTGATTGGCATGACTGAACATGGCCTCTCAGAGGAGGTAAGATTTAAATGTTCTTTTAATACTACCAAGTCTTCAGGAAGGAGAGGGAAAGGCATTTCACTAGCAGCAGTTGTTGCAAGCACTGTGGCGTGTTTGGAGGTGTCGTGAGAGACAAGGTTAGAAAGGAAGCTAAAATTTTTGAACTTTATTTGGCAGGTAGTATAGACCTATACAGAGTTCGTTATTCAGTTAGTCATTTTGGATATGGTTAAAGGTCTTTGAGCCAGGAGTAACATGATAAAAGCAGTATTTGAAAGTGATTAATCTAGTGGCCAGTAAATAGGATGCACGAGAGGGAGAACTGGAAGCGGGGAGAACAATTTAGGAGGCGTTACAGTCATTTCAGCAGGAAGAGCTGACTAGGATGATGGCAATGGAATTGGAAAGAGAAGTAGGTATGATTATAAGAGACATTACAAAAGAAGAATTGGTAAAACTTGTTGACTGAGAATGAAGGTCAGTGGAGAGAAATGTGTCAAAGATAGCCCAGGTGCTTCAACGCTGTGTAATTTAACAGTTGGCAAAATTAAGGAAGCCTTTATGGGGAAATTTTGAGGAAAGATGATGAGTTTGATTTTAAACATGTTAAATTTGTGAGACCGCAGGTTCATCAAACGCAGATATCGAGGAGGCTGTTGGAAATGCAGCAGTGAAGCTCAGGGGAGAGGGCAGAACTAGGTCCATAGAATTGGGGCTCATCTATGCTTAGACCATAGGTAAAGCCAACAGAATGAATGAGTGATTTGTTAGAGACAGAGAGACCATAGACATGGAAGAGCAGTGGTGAAGGAAGGAAAGAAAGAATGAACAAACAGCCTTTGGTGGAGAGACATTATAGCATACTGATTAAGAACATGGGCTCTGGAGGCAGACTGCTGGGAACATTCCTGGCTCCCCTGCTTACTAGCTATAAGATGTTGGGCAAGTTACCACTCTATGCTTCATTTTCTTCATGAGAATATTAATAGTAGCTATGTTTTAAGGTTGTTAGGAGAATTAAGAGAGGTAATACATGTGAATCACTTAAAGCAGTACCTGGTATTTGGGGTGGGCGGGTGGTATATGAATCTGTTCTGTTTCCTATCTTTGAAACTCCTTGCTTTACACCTTCACAGCATACCACAAAAAGACAAGTGCAGACAAGTACATGACCTCAATGAAGAGGAAGATAAAATTAGGCACAAAAGGCAAGTCGAGAGTTTTCTTACAGTGTTAGATTTAGGAATGTAACCTAGGGTCCCAGACTTCTAAGTTGAGTTCTTATTTAATTCCATATTCAGTATATGACAATGTTTATAGGACATGATCCACAGGGAGCATATTATCCTGATACAGAATATTAAAGAGAGGAGTTAGTAGAAGTTGTAATAAAGCTTTTACATTTAGTGTTGTTGATATTTTTCTCTATACCTTTAAGTTATTATACCAGACATAAAGTGACCTTAATGAATTTTAGATCCTATTTTGTAACTAATTCTGAATACTTTTATTAATCAGTAACGTATAACTATTGATGATGATATAATAGCTAATATTTTATTTTTGAAATGAACTTACAATAAAATTGCCTGTTTATTTGGGGTGGGGGCTATGTGTACAATTCTGTGAATTGTAAATCGTGTAAATCACATAGATTCATGTAACCACCACCACAATCAGGATAGAGAACAGCTCCATGACCCTCAAACTTCCTCATACTATCCATTGATAGTCACTCCCAACTCCACCCATAATCCCTGGCAATCACTGATCTATTCTCCATCACTGTGATTTTGTCTTTTAGAGAACGTCATATAAATGGAATCATACAATATGTAATCTTTTGAGAGTGACTTCTTTCACTCAGCATAGTGCCTTTGAGATTCATCCAAGTTGTTGTGTGTACCAATAGTTCATTCATTTTGCTGAGTAGCATTCCATTGTATGAATGTTCCAAAGTTTGTCATCCATTCACCCATTCAAGTGCATTTGGGCTGTTTCCAGGTTATGGTGATTATGAATAATACTGATATGAATATTCTTGTACAGGCTTTTGTGTGAACATAAAATTTTTATTTCTCTAAGGTAAATATCTAGGAGTGGGATTACTGGGTCATATGGTAAGTGTTTGTTTAACTTTATAAGAAACTGCCAAACCATTTTCCAGAGTGGCTGAACCATTTTGCATTTTCACCAGCAATGTATGAGAGTTCCAGTTGCTCTACATCTTTGTCAGCATTTGGTATTGTTGGTATTTATTTTAGTTATTCTAATAGCTGTGAAGTCGTATCTCATTGTAGTTTTAATTTGCATTTCCTTAATGGCTAATGATATTGAACATCTTTTCATATGCTTATTTGCCATCCTTATATCCTGTTGCTGAAGTGTCAGTTCAAATCTTTTGCTGTTTTTTAACTGAGTTGTTAATTTTTTCCTGATGACTCTTGAGAGTTGTTTATGTATTCTAAACACAATTCTCTGTTGGATATATGATTTGCAAATATTTTATCCCAGTGTGTAGCTTGCCTTTTCATTCTCTTAACAGTGTCTTTTGCAGAGCAAACTTTCTTTTATTGTGGTAAAATATACCTAACATAAAACTGACCATTTTAACTATTTTTTAAGTGTATTAAGTATATTCACATTGTTCTGCAACAATTGTAACCATCCATCTCCAGAACTTTTTCATCTTCCCAAATGGAAACTTTTTACCCATTAAACACTAACTCCCCATTCTCCCTTTCCCTCATCTCCTGCCAACCACCATTCTGCTTTCTGTCTCTGAATTTGAATACTCTAGGTACCTCATGTAAGTGGAATCATAACAGTGTCTTTTTGTGTCTGGCTTATTTCACTTAGCATAGTGTCTTCAAGGTCATCTATGTTGTAGCATGTATCAGAATTTCCTTCTTTTTTAAGGCTAAATAATATTTCATTGTATGTCATCTACCACATTTTGTTTATCCATTCATCTGTCAATAGACCCTTGTGTTGCTTCTACCTTTTGGCTATTGTGAATAATGTTGCTGTGAACCTGGATATACAACTATCTGTTCCAGTCCCTACTTTCAATTCTTTTGAATATATACGCAGAAGTGAAATTGCTGGATCATATGGTAATTCTATGTTTAATCCTTTGAGGAACCACCATACTGTTTATAGAGGCTATACCATTTTCAATTCATACCAGCAATGTACAAGGGTGTCTTTTGCCCATTTTTTAGATGAGTTGTTAATTTGTTGTTGAGTTGCAGTTCTTTATATATTCTGGATATTACTCCCTTATCAGATATATGATTTGCAAATATTTTCTCCGATTCTGTGGGTTGCCTTCTTAGTCTGTTGATAGTGTCCTTTGATGCACAAAAGTTTTTATTTTTGATGAAGTCCAATTTGTCAATTTTTTTTTGTTCCCTGTGCTTCTGGTGTTATATCCAATAAATCACTGCCAAATCTAATGTCATAAACCTTTTTTCCTGTATTATCTTCACAGAGTTTTATAGTTTTAGCTCTTATGTTTAGGTCTTTGATCCATTTTGAGTTAACTTTGTTTATGATATAAAGGGTCCAACTTCATTTTTGCATGTTTGATATCCAGTTTTTCCAGTACTACTTGTTGAAACGACTGCCTTTCCCCATTGAATGGTCCTAACACACTCTCTGAAAATCATTTGACTGTAAATGAAAGAGTGTATTTCTAGGCTCTCCATTCTATTCCATTGGTATGTATGTCTGTCTTTATGCCAGTACCACACTGTTTTAACTACTGTAGATTTGTAGTAAGCTTTGAAATAAGGAAGTGTGAGACCTCCAACTTTGCTCTTCTTTTTCAAGATTGTTTTAACTGTTTGGGTCTCTTGAGATTCCATATGAATTTTAGGATGGATTTTTCTATTTCTTTCTTTTTTTTTTTTTTTTTTTTCGGCCGTGCCGGGCAGCTTGTGGGATCTTAGTTCCCCGACCAAGGATCCAACCCAGGCCCACGGCAGTGAAAGCACTAAGTCTTAACCACTGGACCACCAGGGAATTCCTGGATTTTTCTATTTCTGCAAAAACCGTCATTGGTATTTTGATAGGATTGCTTTGAATTTGTAGATCACTTTGGGCAGTACTGACATCTTAACAATATTAAGTCTTCAATCCATGAACACGGAATGTCTTTGCATTTATTTCATTTATTTGTGTCTTTAATTTCTTTCAGCAACATTTTATAGTTTTCAGCATACAAATTTTTTTGCATTAATGCAAATATTTTAAATTTTGATACAGTCCAGTTTATGCATTTTTTCTTTCATGGATTGTGCTTTTTTTATGTCTAAGAACTCTAACATCAGATTATGAAAAAGGATTTATTCCTTTACTTTCGTTTTTTTTAAACCTTATTTTTTATTTTTATTTTTAATTTTTGGCTGCATTGGGTCTTCGTTGCTGCACATGGGCTTTCTCTAGTTGCGGCGAGTGGTGGCTACTCTTCGTTGCAGTGCGCGGGCTTCTCATTGTGGTGGCTTCTCTTGTTGCAGAGCACGGGCTCTAGGCGCGCAGGCTTCAGTAGTTGCAGCACGCGGGCTCAGTAGTTGTGGCTCACGGGCTCTAGAGCGCAGGCTCAGTAGTTGTGGCACACGGGCTTAGTTGCTCTGCAGCATGTGGGATCTTCCCGGACCAGGGCTTGAACCCGTGTCCCCTGCATTGGCAGGCAGATTCTTAACCACGGTGCCACTAGGGAAGCCCTATTCCTTTATTTTCTTCTAACAGTTTTATGGTTGTATATTTTACATTTAGATCTATGATCCACTTTGACTTACTTTTTACATAAGGTGTGAGGTTTATGTTAAAGTTCACTTTTTTGCTTATGAATGTCCAATTATTCCAGTACCAATTGTTGCAAAGAGTATTCTTTCTTCTTTTACTTGCCTTTGCATTTTTGTCAGAAATCAGTTGACCATATATTTGTGTTAATAATTAACATCATAGTTAATGGTGAAAGACTGAAATCTTCCTTCCAATACCAGGAATAAGACAAGGATGTCTACTCACACCACTTCTATTCACAGTGGAATGAAATTAGAAATCAATAATAGAAGCACATTTAGGAAATTTACAAATATGTGGAAATTATACAACACTCTACTGAATAACCAAGGAATCAAAAAGAAGTTAAAAGGGAGATTAGAAAATACTTTGAGATGAATGAAAAAAAAATACCAAAACTTAAGTAATGTAGTAGAAGCAATACTTAAGGGGCTATCTAAAGCTGTAAATGCCCGTATTAATAAAGGAGAAAAATCTCAAATTTATAATCAAAACTTCCACCTTAAGAAACTACAAAAATTTGTCCAAACCCACAGAATATACAATACCAAGAGTAAATGGTAATGTAAACTAGAACTTGGGGTGATTATGATGTGTCAGTGTAGGTTCATCATTTGTAAAAAATGTCCCACTCAGGTGAGAGATACTGATAATGAGGGAGGCTGAGCATGTGTGGGGGCAGGGGAGCATGTGGGAAATCTCTGTAACTTCCCCTCAATTTTGCTGTGAACCTACAGCTTCTCTAAAAAAATTAAGTTTAATGAAAAAAAAAACTACAAAAAGAAGAGCAAACTAAACCCACATCAAGCTTAAGGAAGGAAATAATAAAGATTAGAGCAAAAATAAATTAAAAAAAGAATTAAAAAATAGAGAAAATCAAGGAAACCAAAAGTTGGTTCTGTGGAAAGATCAACAGAATTCACAGTCCTTTAGCTAGACGTACCAAGGAAAAAAGGGAGACTCAAATTTCTTGTACCCTGTTCTACTTTGATTGTTTTTTGCATGGAATATCTTTTTCCATCCTTTTACTTTCAACCTTTTTTTTTAAAATAAAACAAACCAAAAAAAAGTGTGTCTCCTGTAGACAGCAAATAGATCATGTTTTCATTTTTTAATCTTTTTTTAAGCCATTCTTCCAATTATGTAGAGTGTTAATTTATATATAATGCATTTAAGTGGAGTCTGTTGATAAGGTAGGATTTACATCTGCCATTTTGCGATTTATTTTCCATATGTCTTGTATCTTTTGTTCCTCTATTACTCAATTTATTCCTTCACGTTATATAGGTTTTTACAGTATGTCATTTTAATTAACTTGTTGCTTCTGTTACTTTCTGTTACTCTTTTAGTAATTGCCCTGGGGATTATAATTAACACCTTAGCTTAAACAAATTTGTATTAAAGTGCCAACTTAATTTCAGAGTATTTAAAAACTTTGTTCCTGTTTAGCTCTGTTCTCTCCTTCCTCCTTTGTATTATTATTGTCATACAAATGACATCTTTCTAGATTTTAAGCCCATCAACAGAGTTTTATAATTATTGCTTTACGCAGTTATCTTTTATCTTTTAAGTCAGTTGGAACAAGAGTTACAAGGACAAAAATGTTTATACTGTCTTTAATGTTTACCTATGTAGTCAACTTTACTAGTGTCTTTGTGTGAATTTGAGTTACTGTTTAGTGTCCATTTATTTCTGTCTGAAGGACTCCCTATAGTTTTTCTCATAGGGCAGATCTTCTAGTGATGAACTCTGTCAGTTTATGTTTATCTTGGGATGTTTTAATTTCTCCTTTAGTTTTAAATTATAGTTTTTTGCTGGACATTGAATTTTTGGTTGGCAGTCTTTTTCTTTTAGCAGATCAAATATGTCATCTCACTGCCTTTTGGCCCCTTGTAATTTCTATTGAGAAGTCAACTAATAATCTCAGGACCTCTTGTCCATGGTGAACCTCTTTTTTCTCACTGCTTTCAAGATCCGTTTTTCATCTTTTGCTTTTGACAGTTAGACTACTTGTCTTAGTGTCTCTTTGGACAGACTCCACGTAGGTATCTTCGTGTTTATCCTACTTGGAGTCTGTTGAGGTTCTATGATGTATGGATTAATGTTTTTCATCAATTTGGGGAAGCTTTCGGCCATTAACTCTTCAAATATTCTTTATACCCCTTCTGAGATTCCATTATGCATGTGTTGGTATGCTTGCTGGTCTCCCATAGGTCCCCAAGGCTCAGTTATTTTTTCTTCATTCTTTTTTCCTTCTGCTCCTCAAATTTAGTAATCTTCGTCAGATGAGGTAGTTGACATATCTTCAGGTTTGATGATTCTTTCTTCTGTCAACTCAGATCTCCTGTTGAGCCCCTTTAGTGTATTTTTCATTTCATTTATTGTACCGTTCAACTCGAAAATTTCTGTTTGATTCTTTATTATAATTTCTATCTTTATTCTCTGTTTGGTAAGATATTCTGAAATATTCTTTTAGTTCTTTATAAAATGATTTCCTATAATTGTTTGAATAACTTATGATAACTGATTTAAAGTTTTTTCGTGAGAAGCCCAATGTGCTTCCTCAGGGGAGTTTCTATCAGCTCTTTCTTTTTTCCTGTGTATGGACCATTCTTGGTTTTTTGGGGTTTTGTTTTGTTTTTCTCAGTGTCTTTGTCTTAGTCATCTCAGGCTGCTTTAACAAAGTACCATAAACCGGGTGACCTATAAACAACAGATATTTATTTCTCACAGTTCTAGAGGCTGGAAATCTAAGATCAGGGTTCCAGCATGAACAGGTTCCGATGAGAGCCCTCTTCTGGGTTTCAGACTGCTGAATTCTTGTTGGATCCTCACATGGCAGAGAACAGAGAGAGGAACCAAGCTCTCTGATGACTCTTATAAGGGCACTAATCCCATTCCTGAGGGTTCCACTCTCAGGACCTCATCTAATCCTAATTACTACTCAAACATCCCCATCTCCTTTTACCATCACACTGAGGTGTAGGGATTCAAGATACGAATTTTGGGGGGGGACACAAATATTCAGTCCATTACAGTCTTATAATTTTTTTTGTTGAAAATTAGACATTTAAAATGATACTATGTGACAACTCTGAAAATCAGTCAACCCCTCCCTACCCAGTGTTTGTTGTTGTTGCTATTTGTTTGTTTAGTGATGTTCCTGGACCAATTCTGTCAATTTTGAATTCTTTGTCATGTAAAGCCACTGAAGTCTCTGTCCAGTTAGCATAGTGGCCCACTAATGATTGGAGAGAGTTTTTCTTAAATGTCTTGAATCAAGAACTCTACCAGCCTTTACCAAGGCGCTGTGTGTGTGTGTGTGTGTGTGTGTGTGTGTGTATTGGGTCACTCCTTCAGTGCTCAGGTGGGCAGTTTGCAACTCGGTCTTTTTTTCTTTATTCTGCTCTGCAATAGTTATTTCCACTATTTTATCTTCCAGGTCACTTATCCGTTCTTCTGCCTCAGTTATTCTGCTATTGATCCCTTGTAGAGTATTTTCAATTTCATTTATTGTGTTGTTCATCATTGCTTGTTTCCTCTTTAGTTCTTCTAGGTCCTTGTTAAATGTTTCTTACATTTTGTCTATTCTATTTCCAAGATTTTGGATCATCTTTACTATCATTATTCTGAATTCTTTTTCAGGTAGACTGCCTATTTCCTCTTCATTTGTTAGGTCTGGTGTGTTTTTACCTTGCTCCTTCATCTGCTGTGTGTTTTTCTGTCTTCTCATTTCGCTTATCTTACTGTGTTTGGGGTCTCCTTTTTGCAGGCTGCAGGTTCGTAGTTCCCATTGTTTTTGGTGTCTGTCCCCAGTGGCTAAGGTTGGTTCAGTGGGTTGTGTAGGCTTCCGGGTGGAGGGGACTAGTGCCTGTGTTCTGGTGGATGAGGCTGGATCTTGTCTTTCTGGTGGGCAGGTCCACGTCTGGTGGTGTGTTTGGGGTGTCTGTGGCCTTATTATGATTTTAGGCAGCCTCTCTGCTAATGGATGGGGCTGTGTTCCTGTCTTGCTAGTTGTTTGGCATAGGGTGTCCAGCACTGTAGCTTGCTAGTCGTTGAGTGAAGCTGGGTCTTGGTGTTCAGATGGAGATCTCTGGGAGATTTTCGCCATTTGGTATTACGTGGAGCTGGGAGGTCTCTTGTGGACCAGTGTCCTGAAGTTGGCTCTCCCACCTCAGAGGCACAGCCCTGATGCCTGGCTGGAGCACCAAGAGCCTTTCATCCACACGGCTCAGAATAAAAGGGAGAAAAAAATAGAAGGAAAGAAAGAAAGAAAGAAAGAGGATAAAATAAAATAAAGTAAGATAAAATAAAATAAAGCTATTAAAATAAAAAATAAAAAATAATTATTAAGAAAAAAATTTTTTAAAAAAACGGACGGGCAGAACCCTAGGACAAATGGTGAAAGCAAAGCTATACAGACAAAATCTCACACAGAAGCATACACATACACACTCACAAAAAGAGGAAAAGGGGAAAAATATATCTTGCTCTCAAGGTACACCTCCTCAATTTGGGATGATTCGTTGTCTATTCAGGTGTTCCACAGATGCAGGTACATCAAGTTGATTGTGGAGCTTTAATCCGCTGCTTCTGAGGCTGCTGGGAGAAATTTCCCTTTCTCTTCTTTGTTCGCACAGCTCCCGGGGTTCAGCTTTGGATTTGGACCCGCCTCTGTGTGTAGGTCGCCTGAGGGCGTCTGTTCTTCGCTCAGACAGGACGGGGTTAAAGGAGCAGCTGATTCAGGGGCTCTGGCTCACTCAGGCCGGGGAGAGGGAGGGGTACGGAGTGCGGTGCGAGCTTGGGGCGGCAGAGACCAGTGTGAAGTTGCAGCAGCCTGAGGCGCGCCGTGCGTTCTCCTGGGGAAGTTGTCCCTGGATCACGGGACCCTGGCAATGGCGGGCTGCACAGGCTCCCGGGAGGGGGTGTGTGGATAGTGACCTGTGCTTGCACACAGGCTTTTTGGTGGCGGCAGCAGCAGCCTTAGCGTCTCATGCCCGTCTATGGGGTCCGCGCTGATAGCCATGGCTTGCGCCCGTCTCCAGAGCTCCTTTAAGCAGCGCTCTTAATCCCCTCTCCTCGCGCACCAGGAAACAAAGAGGGAAGAAAAAGTCTCTTGCCTCTTTGGCAGCTCCAGACCTTTTCCCGGGCTCCCTCCCAGCTAGCTGTGGTGCACTAACCCCTTCAGGCTGTGTTCACGCCGCCAACCCCAGTCCTCTCCCTGCGATCCGACCAAAGCCCGAGCCTCAGCTCCCAGCCCTGCCCGCCCCGGCGGGTGAGCAGACAAGCCTCTTGGGCTGGTGAGTGCTGCTGGGCACCAATCCTTCGTGCGGGAATCTCTCCGCTTTGCCCTCCACACCCCTGTGGCTGCGCTCTCCTCCGTGGCTCCGAAGCTTCCCCCCTCCGCCACCCGCAGTCTCCACCCGCGAAGGGGCTTCCTAGTGTGTGGAAACCTTTCCTCCTTCACGGCTCCCTCCCACTGGCGCAGGTACCGGCCCTATTCTTTTGTCTCTGTTTTTTCTTTTTTCTTTTGCCCTACCCAGGTACGTGGGGAGTTTCTTGCCTTTTGGGAGGTCTGAGGTCTTCCGCCAGCGTTCGGTGGGTGTTCTATTGGAACAGTTCCACGTGTAGATGTATTTCTGATGTATCTGTGGAGAGGAAGGTGATCTCCACGTCTTACTCTTCCGCCATCTTCTCCTCTCTCTGCAACTCGGTGTTAAACTTCACTTCCTGCTTACGCAGAGCCTCAAGATCAGTCATAAGTGAGAGATTAGTGACTTCTCAGGCCCTAACTTTCCTTGGCATATGCATAGCCCTGCACGTGTACCTTACCTTCTAGAGTCCCAGGAATGTCTGAACGTTTCAAAGCCCCCTATGGATATCTCATTCCCTATTTTTCTTTCTTTTTTTTTTAAATTGTGGTAAGAATACAACATGAGATCTACCCTCTTAACAAACTTTTAAGTGTACAATACAGTATTGTTAACTATAGGCACAATGTTGTACAGCAGATCTTTGGAACTTAAGTCATCTTGTATTATTGAAACTTTATAACCATTGAATAGTAACCCCCCATTTTCCCCTTTCCCCTGGCAACAACCGTTATACTCTTGGCTTTGATATCTGTGATTTCAGTTCTTTTGGATAAATACTCAAAAGTGGGATTGCTTTATCATATGGTATTTCTATTTTTAATCTTTTGTGGAACCTTCATACTGTTTTCCATAGCAGTCATACTATTTTACATTCCCACCCAAAGTGTACAAAGGTTCCAGTTTTCCAGATCCTCACCAACGCTTGTTATCTCTTATCTTCTTGATAATAGCCATCCTTACAGGTGTGAGATGATATCTCATTGTGGTTTTGATTTGCATTTCCCTGATGATTAGTGATATTGAGCACCTTTTCATATACCTATAGGCCATTCATATATCTTCTGTAAAGAAGTGTCTATTCAAATACTTTGCCCATTTTTTATTCAGGTTTTGTTTTTATGCCATTGAGTTGTAGGTGTTTCCTATATGTTTTGGATATTAACCCCTTATCAGATATGTGGTTTGCAAATACAGTTGACACTTGAACAACACAGGGCTTAGGGGCACTGACCCTCCGAGCAGTCAAAAATCCATGTATAACTTTATATTCAGCCCTCCATATCCATGGTTCCACATCTACAGATTCAGCCAACCACAGATCTTGTAGTACTATAGTATGTATTTAGTGAAAAAAAAATCTGCATTAAGTGAACCTGTGCGGTTCAAACTGGTGTTGTTAAAGAGTCAACTGTATTTTCTCCCATTCTATAAGTTGCCTTTTTACTCTCTTAATTTTTTCTTTTGCTATGCTAAAGCTTTTTAGTTGACGTAGTCCCACTTCTCTGTTTTTGCTTTCGTTACCTATGTTTTGGAGGTTACCAATACCAATGTCAAGAGGCTTTTCCCCTGTGTTTTCATCTAGGAGTTTTAGAGTTTCAGGTCTTATTTTTAAGTCTTTAATCCATTTTGAATTGAGTTTTGTGAATGGCATAAGATAAGGGTCCAGTTTCACTTTTTTGCACAAGGATATCCACTTTTCACCATTTGTTGAAGGGACTATCCTTTCCCCATTGTGTATTCCTGGCACCCTTGTCAAAGATCAGTTGACCATACATGTGTAGTTTATTTCTGGGCTGTCTACTCTTTTCCACTGGTTCATACATCTGTCTTTAAGCCAGTACCATACTGTTTTAGTTGCTATAGCTTTGCAGTATATTTTGAAAGCAGGAAGTATGATTTCCCTATGTTTCATATTCCCTATGTTTCCTTTTAAGTTTTTTTTTTTTTTGTCATCCTCTTGTTAGCTCCAACTGATAATGCCATCTCAAGCAGCTGCAGTGTTAAACAAGCCCCACTGATTGGTTTTGACATGATCTAGGGATGGGCTGTTCCACAGAGTGAGATATGAACCAAGTCAAAGACAAACCCTCAGAGTGTAGCTTTTCATTGAGGTGCTAGGAAAGTCAAACAGTGACAGTTCTCTGAGGATGGCACTTTTGGGGAGCACCAGAACTGCTCTGCTTCCTCTAGTGTCAGTTAGGCTGCTGTTTCTCACAACTATCATAGTGGCTACTGAAAAACTAGAGAGAGGGAAATGGGATTATGGAAGTTAAAGTGCCACAAATCTTACTATTCTGACTGCTACTCAGCTGTTTTTCTTGAATAACTGTTTCTCATATTGTTGCAAGCCTTTACTTAATTTCCAGACTTATCAAAAGTTTGATTTTGACAACTTTTGCCGGTGTTCTTTTTGCTTTTATGGAGCAGCAGATTTTCAGAGGTCCTTACTCCAACATTCCAGAATTGCTTTCTCTCCATTTTACTTTTATCCTATCTATATTGTTATATTTGAAAGTGAGTTTCATATTTTGAAAAAAGCGAGTTTCTTAAAGAATGTAGGTGGGTCCTTTTTTTCCACTTCTTTATTGAGCTGTATTTTACATACCATAAAACTCATTTTAAATGTACAATTCAGTGGTTTGTAGTAAATTTAACAGAGTTGTTCCACCATTACCACAGTCTAATTTTAGAACATTTTCATCACCCCAGAGATTGTTCTCAGTTACTGTTTCTACTTCCAGCCCAGGCAGCCACTGGTCTACTGTCTGTCCCTATGGATTTGCCTATTCTGGACATTTCATATAAATGGAATCATATAATATATGACCTTCTTTAACTTAACACAATGTTTTAATTATGTCTAGAACTAGTACTTTTCCCAGTACTGAGGGATTTCCCAGTACCAATGGACTTTGTGTGTAAGCTGAAGACATCTTCAACAGTCAGCTAAGCAGTTGATAACTCCATTGTAGCCTTTACTCCCTGCTTGCGCAGAAACTCAATATTAGTGGTGAGAACTTATGGATATTTCAGGTCTTTCCTGAGCACACACAAAGCTCTGGCCATGTGGACAGTCCTGTGCACATGTATGGCCTTCTAGATTCCTAGAAATATGTCGGAGCTTTTCAGAGCCCCCTAAGGACATTTTATTTCCTAGGATTTCCTTCTAAGCTTTTTGGTTAACCTATTGTTTGTCTCAACTACACCACCTCAGCTAGCCAGAAAATTCAACAACTGCCTCTGATTGTTTTTGACAGAAGTTCTTGGGAAAAAGGCTGTTACCACTGGATGAATTTTGAGCTGGGTCAGATAAAGAGAATGTTGCTTGTGTGATCTTCCAGGGAACCACTAGACAGATCAAGTAATGACAGTTCTCTGGGAATGGGGCTTTAAAGGAACTCCAACTCTGTTCTTTCTTCTTCAGTGGTTGCCAGGCTGCCGGTTTCACTGTGATTTGGGGTTGTTGGTTTTCAAGGTTACTACCGACATGGGAGAAAGGGATGAGAAAAAGGCAAGTTAAAATGCCACAAAACTTATTATTCTTACTGATATTCAGCTATTTTTTTTCAATAAATGTTTCCAAGATTGATTAATTTTCAGAGTTCTGAAAAAGTTGATTCTGACATTTCTGCCAGTGTTCTCATTGCTTTTATGGCGAGAGAAATTTAAGAGGTTCTTTTTTTTTTTTGGCTGTGCTGGGTCTTTGTTGCTGCGTGCGGGCTTTCTCTAGTTGCAGCAAGGGGGGCTACTCTTCGTTGCAGTGTGCGGGCTTCTTATTTCGGTGGCTTCTCTTATTGTGGAGCACGGGCTCTAGGTGCATGGGCTTCAGTAGTTGTGGCACGTGGGCTCAGTAGTTGTGGCTCGTGGGCTCTAGAGCACAGGTTCAGTAGTTGTGGCACACGGGCTTAGTTGCTCTGCGGCATGTGGGATCTTCCCAGACCAGGGCTCGAACCCGTGTCCCCTGCATTGGCAGGCAGATTCTCAACCACTGCGCCACCAGGGAAGCCCATATATCCCATTTTCTAAACTTAAATCAGTGGGAAAACAACATATATTATCTCTAGAAATATACTTCCTCTGAAATCTTAAACTCCAGTATACTACTCTTAATCACAACCTTTCTCTTATCCTTCTGACTCTCACAACTCTCTTACATTCATTTTACCATTTCTTCAACCCTGTTGAAATCTCCAGTTCCTTGACCTTTTATTTTTTCCCCAATCTGTCATCCCCTTCCTGTCTCCTCTTCCTTCCACATCTCGCTTAGACTCCATCATCCATTATTTACCCAAGTTCTTGCCACTGAATCATTCTCCTTGCTTCCTTGTCTGTGTATCATACCCACCCAGCAAATCCTCAACCCAGAATCAATCCAACTAATTGCCTTCTTTATTTCTGCATGGCTTTTGAGCACTACTAGAGAAAAATAGTATAACTTTGTTGATTAGTGCCTCTACAAATTCCTCATTGCTGGTATTGTCTAGAACCTTCTTCTTTCGTCAGCAATCTACCTCCTAGTCCCTGGTCAGCTATTTCATTCCTTATAAATGCTATTTTAGATCTTCATTACTCTTTCCTATCCTACTGTTTCATTATTTTTAGCAGATAGTCTTCTTTCCTATTTCAAAGAAAACAATGCCATCAATAAGAACCTTCATCCACTTTCTGCCTGACTTTCTGCTAACTTTCGTATCTTAGCTATCATTTTCTTCAGTCTCAACGCAGTGCTAGGGACATCCTTTCTGCCTAAGGTTAATCTTTATTCCTTTGTGCTGGATTCTACCCCTCTTATCTCCCCAGGGACCTTAGTCAGTTATCCCCAGTATTACTTCTTTCCTTTCAAGATTTTAACATGATTTGTACCATTTGCCATTGTCCATGGTGTATGTACTCCTACCATGAACTATCTTTAAAAAAATGATAAAAACAAAAAATGCCCTTCAATTGTTTTGCTACTTGAGCAAACAGTACGTTTAGATTCTCTGCCTTCACTATATACCATAACAAGTAGCAATTGGTTTAAAAATGAAATATAAAAATTGAAGCCCTAAAAAAGATAGGATTAAGCTACATATGTTAATATTTTTGATATCCAAATGGGAAAATATTTTTCCAATATTTAATGAAAAATTTTAAACACAGAAAAGTTGAAAGAATTTTATCACAAACGCCCAGTGACAACTGACTAGATTATAACATTAATATTTTACTTATTTATCATATCTGTCTATCCCTTTATCCATCTGTCAAACCATCTTACTTTATTGATGTATTTTAAATAGATTGCCAATATAAATATATGTTCCCCTAAATATGTCAGTATACATATTGTTGACTAGAATTACATATTTACATTTTTTTCTTTTGATATAAAATTTCCATGCAATGAAATGCACACATCTTAAGTATTCATTTGCTGACTTTTAACCAATGTATACATCTTTGTAGTGATGTGTTGGTAAATGTTTAACAGCCAGCTCTCCAGAAAAAGAGACTCTGATATGTATCATCTGCCAGTTTTAATGATGTACACATTCCCACCATGGCCAATTTCAAGCTACCAATGTGTTATCACTGAACATGGAGTCGGGAAGTGATGCACACAATCATTGGACCATGTTCAACACACCACTGCATTTGTGTAACCTAACCCTTATTAACGCATAGAAGATTACCATCACCTCAGAAAGTTCCACCATACTTCTCAGTAATTCCCATCCCACTCTCCTAGAGGCAACTAGTGTTTTGATTTTTTTATGCTATAGATTAGTTTTGCCTGTTCTAGAACTTCAGATAACCAAAACCATACACTATATATTCTTTGTGTAAGGCTCCTTTAACTCAGCATAATGTTTTTGAGATTCATTGATATTGTGTGTATCAATAATTTTTCCTTCTCTCTATAAAATAAAATTTCTTGGAAGAGTTTTCTAAAATAACTGTATTATTTTTCTAGTGTTGCCATAACAAATAACTACAAATCTAGTGGCTTAGAACAACAGAAATTGATCCTTTCACGGTAGCTAGAAGTCTGAAATCAAGTTGTTGACAAGGCCATGTTCTTTCCGAAGGTTCTAGAGGAGGATAGTTCCTTGTCTCTTCTAGCTTCTGGTGACTGCCAGCATTCCTTGGTGTTGCAGATGCATCACTCCAGTCCCTGCCTCTGTCATTGCATGACAGTCTCCTTGTGTGTCTATGTTTCTATGTCTTCACATAGCCTTCTTATTAAGGACACTAGTCTTTGAATTTAGGATCCATCCTAATGCAGTATGACCTCATTTTAACTAATTACGTCTGCCAACCCCCTATTTCCAAATAAAGTCACATGTTGATGTGCTGGATGGACATGAATTTTGAGGGTACACTATTCAACCCAGTATAGTCAGCCCTCTGGCCTCCACAAATTCATATCTGTCTCACGTGCAAAATACATTCACCTCATCACAACATCCCCCAAAATCTTAACCTATTTCAGCATCAAGTCTAAGTCCCAAATCGCATCTAAATATCAACTCAAAAAGTCCAAAATCTCATTATCTAAATCATCTAAATGAGGTAGGTGTAGGTGAGACTCTTGATTATGTTCCATCCTAAGGCAAAATTCCTTTCTGTCCAGAGACCTATGAAACTAGACAAGTTGTCTGCTTCCAAAATACAATGATGAGACAAGCATAGGGTAGGCATTCCCATTCTGAAAGGTCAAAAAGGAAGGAATAAAGGGGTTACTGTTCTAAAGCGAGTTAGCAGCCCAGCAGGGCAAATTCCATTAGATTTCAAGGCCTAAGAGTAATGCTCTGGCTTCAACGCTCTGTCCTCTGGCGCCAGGGATAGCCTTGCTCTCTGGGTCCTCTGGGACAGCCCTACCATCTTAGCCTACCAGGGCAGCTGCAGCCCCACCCTCTCTGGCTTTTGCATTTGTGACTTCATTTTACCTTCCTTCATTTTACCCTGTCTCTGTCACTTTTACATCAGGCTGGCACTGTTTCTGCTGGTATAAAATCCTTAAAAACCTTGTCAGTCTCCTGTGTATGTCAAGAGATCCACACCGTTAGATATGAGGGTTCTTCACAGATCATTTCTGGATAACCCCTTGTCTATTCCTGGCTTCTGAGATGGTTGATTTGATCCATGAGTCACATACCTAATCTCTTCAGTGAAAGTTTGTCCAGCCACACCATTGGCCCTTTTTCCAGAGCAGGCTGTCTAGATAGGCTGAGAATTCTCCAGATCATCAAGTGCTGATTCCTTTTTAAGCAGATACTTACTCAATTTAACTCTCTCCTCTCTCATTTTATTATAAGCATCAGTGAGAAACCAGGCTACATCTTTCACACTTTGCTTGGAAATCTCCTCAGCTAAATATCCAAGTTCATCATTTATAACTTACACTTTCGACCCAACAGCAGAACTCAATTCAGCCAAGTTTCTGCCACTTTATGATAAAGATCGCCTTTCTTCCAGTGTCTAATAACATGTTCATCATTTCCTTCTAAGGCCTCACCAGAAGCACTTTTAATGTTCATATCTCTAGCAACATTTTGTTCATGATGATATATGTATTCTCTGAGATGATAGAAGCTTTCTCTACTGCCCTCTTTACTTCCTTCTGAGCATTCACCAGAACTACTATTACCATTCATATTTCTGGGAGGGGGAAAGGTAAGCTGGGACGAAGTAAGAGAGTGGCATGGACATATATACACTACCAAACATAAAATAGATAGCTAGTGGGAAGCAACTGCATCGCACAGGGAGATCAGCTCGGTGCTCTGTGACCACCTAAAGGGGTGGGATAGGGAGGATGGGAGGGAGACGCAAGAGGGAGGAGATATGGGCATATACGTATATGTATAGCTGATTCACTTTGTTCTAAAGCAGAAACTAACACACCACTCTAAAGCAATTATACTCCAATAAAGATGTTAAAAAAAATCTCAAGAAAAAAACATTCATATTTCTACCAATGGTCTCTTCAAGTTAACTAGTCTTTTGCTATCAAGCACCTCAAATTCTTCTAGCCTCTATCCATTACCCAATTCCAAAACCACTTCTACAGTTTTAGGTATTAGTTTCCCAGGGCTGCTGTAACAAAAACCCACAAACTGGATGGCTTAAAGCAACAGAAATTTATTCTTTCACAGTTCTCGAGGCCAGTTCAAATCAAGGTGTCGGCAAGGCTGTGAGGATGAATCTGTTCCGCGCCTCTCTCCTAGCTTCTAGTGGTTGCTGGCAGTCCTTGGCTTATAGATGTTTCACTCCAGTCTCTGCTCCTATCATCATATGATATCCTCCCTGTGTGTCTGTGTGTCTGTGTCTTCACATGGTCTTCTGAAAAGGACACCAGTCATTGGATTTAGGGCCCACTCTAATCCAGTATGACCACGTCTTACCTAATTATATATGCAAATACTCTATTTCTAAATAAGATTACGTTCTGGCGTTCTGGGTGAACATAAATTTGGAAGGGATAATGAAAAGGATCATGACAAAGAGTACATAAAACATATGTTCAGTCAGATCAAAAAATAAAACATTGCCAGTACTCCAAAAGTCGCCATATGCCCTTCAGAAATCACAATCCCTGTTAATTTTACTTACCCCTATGCTATAATCACACAGCGCATTGTTACTATTATTATTTTGAACACTTATTGTTCAGATCAGTTAAGAAAATGAAAACTAATATTTGATTTTACCTTATATTATTCCTTATTTAATGCTCTTCCTTTCTTTATGTAGATCTAAGTTTTGCCCCTATATTATATTCCTTCTCCCAAAAGAACTTCTTTTAACATTTCTTGCAGAGTAAGTTGTTTTTGTTTGTCTGAGAAAATCTTTATTTCTCCTGTACTTTTGAGGGATAATTTTTGCTAGATATAGAATTCTACACACCACTATATATAACAACAAGGATTTACTGTATAGCACAGGGAACTATATTCAATATCTTGTAATAACCAATAATGAAAAAGAATCTGAAGCTATACACCTGAAACTAACACAATATTATAAATTAACTATAGTTAAATAAAAAATTGTAACTATGAAAAAAAATGAAATCACAACCCCCTGCCCATCAGATATAACCAGTGTCCAGACTTGTGATAGTAATTTCTATGTATTTCTTTGTATTTTTACCACCCATACATACAGCACTAAACAGTGTTCAGTTTTACCAGTTTTTAAGCACTATACCAATGAATTTTACAATATGTATTCTATTGGGTCTTTCTTTCTACTTAACATTCTATTTGTGAGATTTATTCATATTGCAATGTGTAGCCATAGTTCATTCCTGTTCATTGCAGTATAGTATTCCTTTATCTGAACATACCAACCTTTATTTATCCATTCTACTGTGGTTGGACACGTGGGTTGTTTCCATTTGTGGGGGTATAAGTATCAGTGCTGCTACTGTGATCATTCTTGTACATGTATCCTGGGACACATGTGCAGGAGTTTCTCAGGGTCTAGGAGTGGAATTGAGGGGTGAAGAGTTCATACATCTTCAGCTTTAATAGATGTAAACTCTCTTTACATCTATTAAAGGGATTGTCCCAAGTTAAAATTCCACCAACCATGTGTGAAGGTTCAGGTTGCTCCATATCCTTGTCCATGCTGCGTATTGTCAGACTCTAATCTGATGGGTATTTGCTTATATTTCATTGTATTCTTTTTTCCCTTTCTTAATAATTAGCATTCATTTATATTGCTTTTTATTTTCTTAGTCTTTAGTAAAGTGTTATTTTCCATGCCTTCTACTTTTAAAATTTCAAACATGGAGAAAAATTGAAAGAATAGTACATCCATACCCCTCACCGACATTTAACAACTGTTGACATTTTGCCACATTTGCTTTACATCTCTTTTCATCTACATGAGAATGGTGTGTGTGTGTATGTATGTGGTTTATCACTAAACTGTTTGAAAGTAAGAGACATTAAAAAGTTTTACTCCTAAATACTTCATTATGTATCTCCTAAGAATACAAAATTTCTCCTATATCATCACAGTATTATGATCACTCTTAAGATATTTAATATTATCACACTAATATGATATAACATAGAGTTTGTAATTAGATTTCTCAATTTTAAATCCAGAATGCAATCAGGCATCACACATTGCATTTACTTTGCTTTAGAATAGTTCCGCTGACTCTGTTTGTGTATGTGTGTGCATGCACGCGCGCGCACCTGCACATATCTTTCTGTCTGTCTGTGTGTCTGATTTTCAGAACATTGATATTTTTCAGGAGTCCAGGTCTATGTTGTTTGTTTCATTGTGATTTTAATTTCATTTTCTTGATGAGGTTGGAAACCTTCTCAGACATTTATTGACCATTTGGATAGCCTCCTTTGTGAAATGGCCGTTCAGTTCTTTTGCCCTTTTAGCAAATGTAGAAATGTCTGTTTCCTGCATGAATGTCTTTCCATCTGTTTTTATCTGTGTCCAGATGCAGTCTTGTTTCAGAGGTCACTCTAGGTATGCATCAAAGCAGTAGTTCAGCCCCAAAGCCCTATGGTAGATATGGCAGATCTCAATGATAACTACTTGCCTTCAGTACTGCTATAGAGAAGAGGGAGCTAGAAAGGTGTTGTGATTATATGTCATGAATAGTCTGTCTCTAAACTTCATCTCTAATCTTACATGCATTTCTTATAAATTTTAAAAAGTTCTTTATCATTGTGGATACTTGCTCTTTGTTGGTTATATATGTTGAAATTGTCTGTTCCCATTCTTTGGCTTATCATTTCACTGCCTTTATGGTTTCTTTTTATGAATAAAAGTTCTTCATTTTTATGTAATAAAGTTTATTAATTTTTCCTTTCTCCTTAGTGCATTTTGTGCTTTGATTAATAAATCCTTCCCTACATGAACTCAGGAAAATACTGTCCTTTATTCTAAAAGCTTTATGATTTTTTTCCTTTTACATTTAAGTCATTAAATTGATTGATTTATGTGTATAATATGAAGTAAGGATTCCAGTTTCTTTTTTTTCATATGGATAACCGTCTATCCCAATACCATATATTGAAAATGTTGTCCCCGCACTGTTATTGTATGTCTAGCTCTGTCATATATCAGGTATTCATATATGCATGGGTGTTCTTCTGGGCACTTTCGTTCCTTTGATCTTTTTAGCTATTACAAAATCAATATCACTACAATATCAGTATTAATGTCTTGATACCTGGTACAGCAGAAGAACAATTCCTTCCACCTTATTCTTCTTCAAAAGAGTTTTATCTACTTTTGGCACGTTGCCTTTCCAAATTTTAGAATCAGCTTGTCAAGTTCTACATACACATGCACACGCGCACACACACACACACACACACACACACACACAAACATATACTCTCTCTCTCATGTGATTTTGATTGAGATTCCATCAAGGAAATCAGTTAAGGACAATTGACTTATTTATAGTATGAATCTTCAAATCTTGGAATGTAAATATGGTATATATTTTCATTCATTTAATTGTTCTTTAATGTATATTTTCTGTTTTCTATTCTAACATTTTGTGAAACTGAATAGGTTTTTTTTCTTAATTTTTAAACAGCTTTATTAGGTATATAATTTACATATAATGAAATTCACCTATTGTGTTCAATTAGGTGCATTTTACTAAATTTATTGAATTGTGCAGTCATTACTACATCCAATTTTAGGACTTTTCCATGACTCTGCAAATTCCCTTGAACCCATTTGTGGTAAATAACTCCCATGTCTACCCCAAACCTTTTGCCTCTACAAATTTGTCATTTCTAGATATTTCATATAAATAGAATCTTATAATATATGATCTTTGAAATTTTGCTTCTTTCAGGTAGCATGATGTTTTTGAAGTTTGCTCATGTTGTAGCATGTATCAGCAATTCATTCCTTTTTGTTGCTAAATAGTTTTCCATTGTATAGATATACCACATTTTGTTTATCCCTTTACCACTTGATGACACTGGGTTGTTTCCACTTTGGGGCTATTATGAACAATGCTGTAAACATTCATGTCCAGGTTTTTGTGTGGATATATTTTCATTTCTCTTGAGTGAATAGAATTTCTGGGTCATACAGTAACTCTATGTATAAACTTTTGAGGAACTGCCAAACTGTTTTCCAATGTTTCCAACTGTTTTGCAAGTAAAATGGATGCACCATTTTACTTTCTCATCAGTGATGTATGAGCGTTCCTACTTCTCTACATCCTTGCCAACACTTGTTATTGCATATTTTTTTATTCAGCTATTCTTGTGGGTGTGTACTGTTATCTGATTGTAGTTTTAATTTAAATTTCTGTAGTAACAAATAATCTTGATACTTTTTCATGTGTTTATGAGCCATTCATATGTCTTTTTTTGATGAAATGTCTATTCAAGTCTTTTACCCAGTTTTGATTGGGTTGTTTGTTTTCTTAGTGTTGAGTGGTAAGGGTTCTTTATGTATTCTGAATACAAGTCCTTTACAAGATATATGCTTTGCACTTATTTTCTTCCAGTCTGTTTCTTTTTGTTTTCTTAATGGTGTCTTTTGAAGCACAAAAGTTTTTAATTTTAATGAAGTTCAATTTATTAATTTGTTCTTTTATGACTTGTGCTTTTGGTATCATATCTAAGAAATCTTTGCTGAATTCAAGGTCAGAAAGATATTCTCCTATGTTTTCTCCTAGAATAGTTTTAGCCTTTACAATTACATTTATTATTCATTTTGAGTTAATTTTTGTGTGTGAGATAAAGGATCAAAATTCATATTTTTGTATGTGGATATCCAATTGTCCCAGCATTGTTAATTGTAAAGATTATTATTTCCCCATTGAATTGTCTTGGCACTTTTTTAGAAAAACCAGTTGATCAGAA
Source organism: Balaenoptera borealis (assembly GCF_965194805.1). Lineage (NCBI taxonomy): Eukaryota > Metazoa > Chordata > Mammalia > Artiodactyla > Balaenopteridae > Balaenoptera > Balaenoptera borealis. The sequence continues at coordinate 90,889,686 of NC_138881.1, read as the reverse complement.
ATGTTAGTGTTTATTTCTGGACACTCATGTTGGTTCCATTGCTCTATATGCCTATACTGTATATATGCCTGTCCTTACGCTCTGAATCTCTTTACCTTTATAGTAAGTTTCAAAATCAGATAGTGTAACTCCTCCAATTTTGTTCCTTTTTCTCAAAATTGCTTTGGTTATTCTAGGTCCTTTGTATTTCCATGTAAATTTTAGAAGCAGCTTGTCAATTTTTCTACAAAAAAAGCCTGCTGGAATTTTATACAGATTGTGTTGAATCTGTAATTCAATTTGGGGAAATTGCTGTTTTAATAATATTGAATATTGGAATCCATGAATATGGAATGCATCTTCCTTTATTTTGATTTTCTATAATTTATTTCAGCAACATTTTGAAGTTTTCAGATTATATATACTTTTACTAATTTCTAAATATTTTATTCATTTTTGAGGATATTATGAATAGAATTTTTCTTATTTCATTTTCTGATTGTTACATGTAAATATATAGAAATACAGTTGTATAACCATCTTGTATTCTGTGAATAAACTCTTTTATTAGTTATAGTAGTTCAGTGCATACCTTAGGATTTTCTACATAGACAATCATGTTGCCTATGAATAAAGACAGTTATTTTTTCCTTTCCTATCTGGTTCCCAGTCTAAGGGGGAAAACATTCAGTTTTTAACCATTAACTATGATCTTACCTCTAGGGTTTTTGTGCATGCTCTTTAGCAGTATATTACTTTCTTATGGGTACTGTAATTACCATAAGTTTAATGGCTTAAAGCAACACAGAATTTTTCTCTTACAGTTCTAGAGGTCAAAAGTCCTAAAATCAAGATGTCCACAGGGCTGCATTCCTTCTGGGGTTCTCTAGGAGAGCCTTTTCCAGCTTCTGGAATCCACCTGCATTGCTTGGTTAATGGCCCCTTCCTCACATTACTCCAACCTCTACTTCCATCCTACCTCTCCTACTGTTTCTGACTCTTCTTTCTCCTTCTTATAAGGACCCTTGTAAATTACATTGGGATCACCTGCATAATCAGTGACTTAATCACATCTGCAGAGTTCCTTTTACCATGAGACATTTTCACAGATCCCAGGGTGTAGGATGCAGACATCTTTGGTGCCTACCACATGCACGTTGAAGAGGTTCCCTTCTATTTCTAGTTATTTGAGGATTTTTTGAAAATCATGAATGGGTGTTGGATTTTGTGTACTGCTTTTTCTGCACCTACTGTAGTGAGCATGTGGTTTAAAGTTTTAATCTGTTAATATGACATATTTTATTAATTGATTTTTAGATGTGAAAACAATCTTTCATTCCTGGGATAAATCCACTTATAAGTGTACCATCATAATCATTTTTATATGTTGCTGGATTAAGCTTGCTAATATTTTGTTAAGGATTTTTGTGTCTGTTTTCATGAGGGATATTGGTCTGTGGTTTTCTTTGCTTGTGATGTCTTTCCTTAGCTTTGGTTTCGGTGTAATAATGACATAATAGAATAAGTTGGAAAATATTCCCTCCTCCTTTATTTTCTGAAAGTGTTTTTGCATGATCGATATTATTTCTTAAATATTTGATAGAATTCACAAATGAAACCATCTGGACCTGGACTTTTCTTTGTGAGCAGTTTGTTGATTACTAATTCAGCCTCTACTTATTATAGGTTTTTCAGCTGTTCTCTTTCTTCTTGAGACTGCTTTGTTAATTTATATCTTCCTTTGAATTTGTCCATTCATCTAAGCTTTCTCATTTGTTGACCTAAAGTTATAATTAATGTTCCCTTTTAATCGTTTCCATTTCTATAGGGTCAGTAATGATGCCTCCCTTTTAATTCTTGACTTTAGTCGTTTTTGTCTTCTCTCTTATTTTCTTGGTTGGTCTAGCTAAGGGTTTGCCATTTTGTTAATCTTTTCAAAGAACCAGCTTTTGGTTTCATTGATTTTTCTCTATTTTTAATGTTTTGTGTTGCACTGATTCCCTAATCTTTATTATTTTCTTCCTTCTCCTTTTAGTTTAGTTTGCTCTTTTTCTAGTTTCCTAAATTGGAAGCTCAGATTATAGATTTGAAACCATTCTTTTCTGATATAGGTGTTTAAAGCTCTGTACATTGTTTTATCTGTATCCATAAATGTTATGTTGTGTTTTCATTTTCATTTAGTTCAGAATATTTTAAAATTTCCTATGGAAGTTCTTTGACCTATGGGTTATTTAGAATTGTGTTGTTTAATTTCCAGATATTTATATTTTCCCAGATTTCTTCTAGCAGTATAGCTCTAATGTGATTCCATTATGGTCAGAGAAATACTTTGTATGATTTCAGACTTTAAAAATTTTTTGAAACATACTCCCACCTTGGAGCCCTCACTCCAATATCAGGATGATAGATTACTTCACTTTCTGTAAGCCTTCTCTCAAATGTCACCTTCTCAATGAGACCTACTCAGACCAACAGTAAAATTGCAACCAACACTAGCACCACCTTCTAGCCCTTCCAGTTATCCCTTATGCTGCTGTATTTTTTCTTTTTCATAGCACTCGTAACCTTCTAGCATACCATATAATTTACTTAGTTCTTTGAAGTTAGGGATCTTTGTTTTATTAATGTGTCCCAAGAACCTAGAATACTACCTGGATCATAATAGTCACTGAATAAATATTTTTGAGTATATACATTAGTATATTCATCCACTTGGTCATATGTAACCAAAATTTGTTCACTTTTGTTGTAGTATAGGATTTCATTATATAAACTTACCACAATTTTATAATTGATTCTTCTTAGGTGGATACTTATATTTTTGCTAGTTTCAGGCCTGTTATAAATAGCACTGATCTAAATATTCTTATTATTGTATTCTGGTGCACTATGCCCAAATTATTCTAGGGTATATATGTAGGAGTGGAATTGATGGGTCATATTACGAGCATATATTCAGCGTTAGTAGGTAATGTCATGGTGATTTGCACTGTGGCTGCACATTCCTACCAGCAATGTATGGGGGCTCCATTTGCTCTACAGCCTCACTGACATGTGGTATTGGTATTCTTTTTTATTTTTTGCCAATATGGTATTCCCTTCTTAATAAGTATTTCCCTGAATTCTAATATTGAGCACTTTTGCATATATTTATTAGCCAGTGTATTTCCTCTTTTGCGAGGCACCTTTTTCTGTCTTTTGCCCATTTTCCTAATGATTGTGTTCTTTATCAGTTATTTGTATAGCAAATATCTTTTTCCATTCCGTGAGTTTTCTGTTTAGGATATTTTGATGAACAGAAGCTTTTAATTTTAATGTAGTTGAATTTGTCGATATATTCCTTAATGGTTAATGCTTTTTGGGTCTTAACAAATCCTTCCATAAATATTCTTATACCTTGCTGGTGGAAATGCAGAATAGTACAATTCCTACAGAGTGGAATTTAGCAATGTATAGAAAAATTACATATACATTTGCCTTTTATCTCAGCAATGCCACTTCTTGGAATCTATTTCAAAGATATACTGAGAAAATACAAAATCCTGTATGCAGAAGGATGTTTGTCAAGGCATTATTCACAATAGCAGAAAAGACTGGAAACAACACCAAGGTGCATCAGTAAGGGAGTAGTTGAATAAACTATTGTACATCCACACAATGAAGTACTATGCAGCTATAAGAAGGAAAGGGAAGAGCTCTATACATTAATATGGAATTATCACCAGGATATATTGCTAAGTGCAAAAAAGTAAGTTGTAGAACAGTGAAGTAAGTTACCTTTTATGTAGGAGAGGGGGTGTAATGCATTTTATATATATATATATATATATATATATATATATATACACACACACATACACACACACACACACACAGACATATATATGTGTGGTGTGTTTGTGCCTATTTGCTTATATTTCAAAAAAGAAACAATGGAACCATAAAACCAAAACCTAATAAAATTATTATTTATGGAGAAGGAAAGGAGTGGGATGAAGGGGACAGAGGTGGAAGTGAGACGTCTGTGAAGGTACTGTATAACACAGTTTTCACTTTAGACCCATGTAAATGTTTTGCACAATTTAAAAATTTAATCAAAAGGGAAAAAAAATCAATCCTTAAAATTTATAAACAGCCTGAAGCAAATGAGCCTAACTATGAATAAAGTTGGTAGCATAACCATATAGAGAAAATAATTATTTAAAATGACTTCGAAACAGTATTTGTATATTCCTAATGGGATATATTTTAAGGTCAAAAGTAACTGCAAAGAATTATAAAACCGTATTAAGTAGTTTTGTTGTTGATAGTCATATTAGTATTGTTGATAGCCATATTAGTATCGTTACTGACATTTAAAAATTCTATATATTGTAGGAAAAAGCTAATAAATAATTTTGTTAATATCATTAGGAGCCAATATCTTAAGCACATGTGAAAAGAGATACAAGTCAAAAATCAAGGAGTTTGAGTTAAAACCTTGTAATCTTAAATTTGAAGTGGAAATACCAGTATGAATTTATGATTTATTTTTCATAAAAATTTTCCTACCTTTGTTCACTGAAAAGGCCTAGAAGCAACAACAACTCAACATTTATGAACAGAACTAGCAACGTATTATGGTTTCTAAACACTATTTCCCACTAACAGGAGCCAGCGGTCCTTAGAGAAATATTCCAGCTTTGAGTCAGGAAATATACAAGATGAGCTTAAGACATCTTGCTGTGCCAGAAAACTGGAAAGCAATACAGGAGCCAATTTTAAGGGACTTTCACTAGTCCTGAGTGGGATAATTTGACCACTAAAAAGAATGACTACATTTAATTGAAACACATCAAATATATGAAAATACAGGTCTCACAATTATACTAAAAATAATCATTTTTAACACTTTTAAAATACCGACTCATTACTTTTATAGTTGGTAAATAATGGGAAACAAGTCAAGCATTTATCCTGCTTTTGCTGTATGAACTGTATGTAGGGAAACCACATAGTTGATGACGGTAAGTCCATTATAGAATTCCAGGTAATAAATACAGAAGAAATAATAGAAATAATAAGTACAAAATAAATAATAGAATTAGGGGAGCCCCATTTTACAACTCTTAATAAATTAATGGATTTAGGCAATGGTCATCAATAGATACAAAACCCCTTAGGTGAAATGTGAATGGGAAAACTTCATAATGGAAAGATCAGACTAATACCACCTGAATCCACGGATCAATTTTAGCATCACTAAAAAGGGAACCACTAAACATTATGTGCCTTATGACATGATGTAATAGGAAATACACATCTATATAATATATGGAAGATTCTTGCCTAAAAATATTGAACCCAAATCTAAATCAGCACTATCCAATGCAACTTTCTACAATGATGTAAATGGTCTTTGTTCTGCCCAGTGTGGTATCCACTAGCCACATGTTCTTGTTGAGCATTTGATATTCCTAATTTAACAGAGGAACTGACATTTTAAAAATTAATTTAAATAGACTCATGTGGCTAGTGGCCACATGAAAGCATAGCTCTAGATTTAACTGCCAGTTTGTAAGAAATAGAGGGGATTGAGGAACAAGTTAAATAATATCATGAGGAACAGCCAGTCAAATTCATTTGTTCTATGAACAAATGATGTGGTTTCTCTAATAAATCAATGGGATGGGGGAAAAAACAGGTTGGAGGGGTGGGAAAGAAGGGGCACTGTTTGGTTTTTTTTTAATGAGGCTTAAAAGATATAACAGCCAATGGCTGGTTTAGATCCTGAACCAAGTGTAAAAAGATATCTTTGAGAAAATCAGGGCCATTTGAATATGAACTCAGTAGTAGATAATGCTAAGGAATTATTATTAATTTTGTGAAGTGTGATAATGCCATACTAGTTACATTTTTCAAATGTCTTTATCAGTTAGATGCATGTACTTGCATGACCCTGAGAGTGAGCACCTCAAATTTTGTACCCCAGGTGCCTCACTTGCCTTACCATAAGCCCGGCCTTGCCCAAGATGCACTGTAATAACATAGCTATATATTATTGTCATTTTTCACAGGTTGTAAACACCTGCCCCAGCAGAGTTTCATTATCTGAGATTCAAATTTTAATTTTTATTAATTTGTCAAAGGTTGTATTGGTAGGCTTTGTAGAACTTCCCTATCTCTTTGTCTTGATCCAGATGAACCCCAAAAGAAGAACAAAGGTGATCCCATGAACAACCTGGAAAATTTTTACCAAGAGATGATAATGAAAAAACGTCTTGAAGAGTTCCAACTAATGAGAGGTGAACCCTTTGCTTCCCACTCACTGATCTCAGCTACATCAGTGGGAGATAGTGGCACAGCTGAGAACCCGTCATTACTCCAGGACAAGGGAAAACAGGCAGCACAGGGTAAAGGTCCCAGTCTCCATGTGGCAAAAGTTATTGATAATTCACCTGAGCAGTGTTGGACGGGGCCTAAGAAGCTGACGCAGCCAATAGAATTTGTCCCAGAAGATGAGATCCAGAGAAATCGTTTGTCAGAGGAAGAGATCCGAAAAATTCCTATGTTTTCTTCATATAATCCAGGGGAGCCAAACAAGGTATAGGCCAAACCAAGAAAAAAAAAATGGGTTGTTTTCATTTTTATTTACTTCTACCTAAAGTAATACTTTTATATTAGCTTTGATTATACCAAAGAATCATGACATAGGCACAGTGATTGTGTTTTTCCTTGACCTTGACTATTCATTCTCTGCTATATAAGTAGATCTGACTATATAAGTAACGTATTTCCTGTGATGTTCTTTGTGGTTTCCTAAGGTCTTAAGCTACCCTTAGAATTTTAAAGAAATCTTGATCAGACTCTAGTCCATACCCACTAGAAACCCTCAACTGAAAAAAAGTAACCTCTAATTTCCTAGGCTAGTAATAAATCAAGTAGTATTCATAGTAGCACCACATCTGGTAGCCATGGTGCCTGGTTGTGAGTAGGGTTTACTATTACCACATGAGTTTTCTCTTCAGAATGCTCCACCTGGCTTTTATATGACATATGACTTAAGTTGCTGATAGCTAAGCAGCAAAGTGAAAGCACAGGGCCTCTAAGCCTTGAGGAATTGGCAAATATCTAAGAAAAGTTGTAAATAATCCTTGTTTTGTTGATCAGATCATTATTTCACATTCATGGTATATGTTTCATACAGAATTGAAAATTTCATTATCATGTCACTCAAAGAAGCAACACAAGCCCCTGGAGTATATACTTGATTGCGTCTAATTTAAAAAACAAAACCAAAGAAATAATGTTAGCTTCTGGCTGTCCCTGAATTTTTAAAAAGGTATCGTAGGTAAGGAATATTAAAGCAGTTTCCTTTGAATGATTGCATTTCTAATATATTCTTGATGTTCAAGGGTAGCTTTTTATTTATTTTTTATTATGAAATATTACTCATTATAAAAAGTTACAGAGAATAATATAGCAAAAACCTTTGTACCCAGCCAGCCATCTTTATCAATTCTTGCCTTTTTTTTTCTTGGCCATGCCACACAGCTTGTGGGATTTTAGTTCCCTGACCAGGGATTGAACCCAGGCCCTTGACAGTGAGAGCGCAGAGTCCTAACCACTGGATCGCCAGGGAATTCTCTATCAATTCTTAACAGTTTCCATATTTGCCTAATTTAAAAAAATAAGGCCCTATAGAGATGCCTGAAGACTTTCATGTATCCCTCACCAATCCCATTCCTCTTTCTCCTTTCCAGTGGTAACCACGATCCTGTATTTGCTATTTATCGTTCCCATCAGTGTTTTTATATTTTTACTATATATATTCATAAACAACATATAGTTTTACATATTTTTAAAATATATAGATGATATCATACTCTACATACGCTTCTACAACTTGCTTTTTTGACTCAATATACATGTTTTTGAAATTTATTTCTAGATATAAGGAACTATGTAGTATTCCGTTGTAGAAAGATACTATAATTCATTTATCCATTCTCCTGAAGATTTTTTCTTTTCATTTTTTTCTGTTATAGACAGTTCTGCAGCAAACATTATTGTACATATCTCCTGTTGCATACGTACAGGGGTTTCTCTAGGACAGGTTTTCAAATTTTAAATTACTGTTAGTAGGTCACAGCCAGCAGTTTTTGAAAGAAATGGAATATAATAGAAAATATCAAAGTGTATTCCATAGAGTAGTAAGGATAATTATTGTTTCTTGAAGCTTTTGTTTAATATGTGTGTGTGTGATATCTGTGTGGGCCAGAATATAAACTGCATTTCTTCCTGTAGATCTCAGTCAAAAAGGCCAGAAAAATATTGCTCTATTGCAGTGATTCTCAAATGTTAGTGTGCAGCAGAATCACCTGGAAGCCTTGTTAAAACACAGATTGCTGGGTTCCGCCCCCAGAATTTTTTGTTCTATACATCTGGAGTAGGGCCTGAGAATCTGCATTTCCAAGTTCCCAGGAGATACTGATGATGCTGCTGGTCTGAGAGTGACATTTTAAGAATCACTGTTCTATATATTACATATCTAGGAGTGGAATTACTGTGATATAGGGTATGTGTATCTTCACCTCCATGAGCAGGGTTTAAGAAATCTCTTTCACATCTTTGCTAAGACTTTAAAGTTTTTGACTTTTTATTTTTGCCAGTCTAATGTGTTTGAAAGGTATCTCATGGTTTTAATTTGCATGTTCCTGATTTCCAATGAAGTTATGCCTGTATTCATACATTCATTAGTCTTTCAGGAACCTTCTATGAATTGCCTGTTCTGTTTCTTTGCCCATTATTTGATTATTTAGTTTTTAATATTATTTATAGATTTTGATTATTTAGTTTTCAATATTATTTATAGATTTTATTTTAAAATTCTGGATACAAACCCTTGCTGCACCTGGTGAGTAACTTATATTTTTAACATTGTTTCTGATGTCTTTTGTTAAGCAGAAGTCTTTCATTGTAACGTAATTAAATCATCAGTATTTTATTTGATGGTTTGTGCTTTTTGAGACATTTTAAGGAAATCTTTCCCTACAAATCAATAAGAAAAAGAGAAACAACCCAATAAAAATGGCCAGAAGATATGAACAGGCAATTCACAGGGGAGAAAACGTGAATGGACAATTAACTTATAAAGTCTCATTAGTAATCAAAGAAATGCAAAATAAACTATAATGAGATACCATTTAACACCCAGGATGTTGGCATACATTTAAAGGCCTGACAGTGCCAAGTATTGGTGAACGTATGGAACAGTAAGAACTCTTAATATACCGCTGGGTGAATATAAATGAGTACAACCACTTTCAAGAACATTGTGGCAATATCTAGTAAAATGAATGATGCTCATACACTATAAGTCAGTAATCCTACTTCTTGGTATCTATCCTAGGGGAACTCTTACACATGCACATTAGATGTTATAAGGATGCTCATAGTAGCATTGTTTATGAACAACATACATGTTCATAAGCAGGAGAATGGATAAAGCATGGTATATTCATAAAAAAGAATACTATACAGAAGAAAAAATGAATGAAATAGAACTACAGGTATCAACGTGGATGAAACTCACAAACAATATTGAATGAAAAGTTTGTTGCAGACTTTGGGTTTCAGTGCCAACATGTAAAGTGCTTAGAAGTCATCACTGCTCTCTTACAACAGGAAGAACAGCTGAACAAACTAAAAATCAATGACTTTTCTTGGACCCATCAGGGATTTGACATCAGAGAGCAAACTGCAACCCTGAAATCTGGAGAGACAGGCAATTACAAAGAATGACAGCCCAGATCTGCTTATCAGGAGCAGAAAGCACTAGAGCCATAAACTGGTAGGAACACTTAAGCGGTAACTTTGACAAATTACAAGAAGCAGAGTGTAGATTAGTGTTTGAGTAACAAACTCCTGGGGGCCACAGTCTATGGGGCCCCCCACATTTTCATGACTTTTACCTCCAGGAACTCCACTGGGTTCTCAGTGTGAAGAGCCAAGAAAAAGTCTCCTGCTCCTGGCATGGTGACAGGGAAAGTAATCAATTTGAAATACATCCAAAGCTTCTACTTAACAAAGAGCTATCCAGCAAGTAAAACAACTTTACCAAAGCCTTCTCTAGTGTGGGAGAAGGGAAATTATCCAACTCCAGGCTCCTCTAGCCTTACTGTCTCATCTAAGAGAAAGAGAATAAAAGCTGTGAAATACTTGTGAAGGTTACAGGCTGGGTACATGGGCACAATAAAAGACTGAAACTTAATTATAGGATTGCAGAATGTTTTCCCATACCCCACACCTTACTACCACATCAGCAGGGCTTCAGTATGTTAACTGTGGATTACAGTCAAAAGACCTGCAAGGCTCAGACTCTAAGACGTTTTTAGGGAAACCCAAAGAAAACAAGGGAGACAAAAACAAAGACATTAGAGGAAATTGAAAAACCTCTGACACCTACAGCAAGAGTAAACATTAAACACAGCCCAGCTTCTAGCCAGATTAACATAAAACCTCACACTAATGACTTGTTTATCTCAGTTTCTATTATGTTATGCATTGTGTCTGGTTTTCAACAAAAAAGAAATGATAAGGCATGCTAAAAGAAAAACCACAGTCTCAAGAGACAAAACAAGCATCAGAACCAAACTGAGATACAACATAGGTTTTTGAATGATCATATATATGGAATTTAAAATAACTATAATTAATATGATAAAGAGTCTGTTAGAAATAGTATACAACATGCAAGAACAAATGGATAATGTAAGCAGAGAGATAGAAACTCTAGAAAGATGCAAGAAATCAAAAACACTATAACAGAAATGATGCCTTTGGGAGTTCCCCGGTGGCCTAGTGGTTGGGATTCTGGGCTTTCATTGCCATGGCCCAGGTTCAGTCCCTGGTCAGTGAACTGAGATTCCCACAAGCCATGCGGCATGGCCAAAAAAAAAAAAAAAAGAAAGAAAGAAAGAAAGAAAAAGAAATAATGCCTTTGATAGGCTCATGAGCAGACTGCATACAGCCAAGGAAAGAATTAGTAAGCTTGAAGACACGTCAATAGAATCCTCCCAAACTGAAATGAAGAGATTAGAAAAAGACTTTAGGGGCTTCCCTGGTGGCGCAGTGGTTGAGAATCTGCCTGCCAATGCAGGGGACACGGGTTCGAGCCCTGGTCTGGGAAGATCCCACATGCCGCGGAGCAACTGGGCCCGTGAGCCACAAATACTGAGCCTGCGTGTCTGGAGCCTGTGCTCCGCAACAAGAGAGGCCGCGATAGTGAGAGGCCCGCGCACTGCGATGAAGAGTGGCCCCCGCTTGCCGCAACTAGAGAAAGCCCTCGCACAGAAACGAAGACCCAACACAGCCAAAGATAAAATAAATAAATAAATAAATAAATAAAATTTTTTAAAAAAGACTTTAAAAATGTAACAGAATATCCAAGGACAATTTCAAAAGGTGTAACATACACATTATTGGAATAGCAGAAGAAGAAAGGAGCAGAAGAAAAAGAACAAAAGAAAGGAGCAGAAGAAATATTTGAAGTAAGAATGGCTGAGAATTTCCCAAAATTAATGACAGGCACCAGACCACAGATTCAGAATCCAAGCAAAGAATACAAAGTAGGATAAATACCAAAAAAATACACCTAAGCATATCATGTTCAAACACAGAAAACTGAAGACCAAGAGAAAATCTTGAAAATGGCCAGAGAAAAACTCTTTACCTATAGAGGAACAAAGATAATAATTATACTGGATATCTCATCAGAAACCATGCAAGCAAGAAGAGAGTGGAGTAAAATATTTAAAGTGATGAAAGGAAAAACACCCACCTAGAATTCTGTATCCAGGAAGAACAATCATTCAAAATTGGAGGAAAAATACTTTATCAAACAAACAAAAACAGGGAATGTACAACAAACTAAGTAAATTAATATTGGATTATAACCCAAAGTACAGAATATCTGTGAGTCAATACTGATAATAAAATGACTGAATGAATCAATAAATGGGGGAGAGGAGACAAATATCCCATGAAGAAGAATCCTAAATAGTTTATGTAGATGCTCCACCTCAAGGAAGGGAAGCATAACTCCTGACTTCTTAGTTTTGAGCTACTCTTAGCGACTTATTTCCAAAGAGTACAATATAGAAATACAGAAAAAAAAAAAGAGCAACATTACAGTGTAGAAACCCAACAAACACTGCCTCAGGTGATCGAAGCGAAGATCAATCATAAATCATGTTGATAGTATGTATGCTTGATATGATGTGATCAAAACTGTACTTTTTCTCTGTAGTCTTCCTCCTAGTAATCCATAACCACAATATAACCATAGGAAAACATCAGAAAAATTCTAGTAGTGGGGACTTCCCTGGTGGTCCAGCAGTTAAGAATCCACCTGCCAATACAGGGGACACTGGTTTGATCCCTGGTCCAGGAAGATCCCATATACCGTGGAGCAACTAAGCCCGTGCGCCACAACTACTGAGCCCATGCTCTAGAGCCCACAAGCAGCAACTGCTGAGCCCATGCGCCACAACTACTGAAGCCCGCGCTCTGTAGAGCTTGTGCGCCACAACTACTGAGCCCATGTGCTGCAACTACTGAAGCCTGCATGCTCTAGGGCCTGCGTGCCGCAACTACTGAGCCCAAGTGCTGCAACTACTGAAGCCCGCGCGCCTGGAGCCTGTGCTTTGCAACGAGAGAAGCCACCACAATGAGAAGCCCACTCACTGCAATGAAGAATAGCCCCCCCTCACCACAACTAGAGAAAGCCCGCGTGCAGCAATGAAGACCCAGCGCAGCCAAAAAATAAATTAAAAAAAAAATTCTAGTAGTGGGGCATCCTACAAAATACCCAACCAGTACTCCTCAAAAATGTCAAGATCATTAAAAACAAGAAAAGTCTGAGAAACTGCCACAGCCAAGAGGAGACTAAAGACATATGAAAACTGAATGTACTATGATATCCTGGATGGGATCCTGGAACAGATAAAGGACATTAGGGAAAAACTAAGGAAATCTAAATAAACTATGGACTTTAGTTAATAATAATGTATCAATATTAATTAATTTATTTAAAGAAACATACCATAGTAATGTAAGATGTTAATTATAGGAGATATTGGGTGTGGGGTGTGTGGGAACTCTTTGTACTACTCAGTTTTTCTGTAATTCTAAAACTGTTCTAAAAATGAAGTATTTTTTTAAAAAATTTCAACAGGTAGCTGCAGAAAACGCATATAGTATAATACCATATATATAAAGTTCAAAAAATACAAAACAACACTGTTTATTGCAGAGGGATACTAGGAAGAGCTTCATCCTCTGTTATCACTTGGAGTTTCTGTTTTTCTCTTTCACAGAAATATTTATCTTGTTTTTGAGCCTAGCTGTATCTTTGTGTGTATCTTTGTATATATGAATATATATATATATATGTTGTGGACATATACATACATACATACCCATGTGTATGTATGTATGTATGCATGTATGTGTGTATATTTTTGGAACAGAGAAGATGCATCCAAGCAAGAAGTGACCGAGCCACCTTGACCAGAAGTCCTCTTGATTTTTTTAAAAATGTTCATATCAAAGGGAATAATCTTAGTATGGATCTTTCCTACTTGGTGAGAAACTTGCAGTATGTTTCACATACCTCTCCCTTTCTCTGGTTATTTAATTTGATGATGCTTTCATAATGAGTGTTTCAGAGCCAAAACTCTGGATCACCTGAAATTACTTAAGTGAATCACAAGTCAGTTATTCTATGCCCTTGCCTTTAAGATATGAGTGTGGTTAAATGCTAAATATGTGAACATCCAGCTTCAGAGGCTTTGAGACATAAAGAGTCTACTGCTGATTGCAATGTTTAATATATTTACTCATATGTTTCAATGGTAAGTCATTTAAGCAGGCTCTGTTTTCTAGCTCTTTGCTTTTGCTGCTCCTGTCCGAATTTTTCTCGTTTTTTTTTAAGCTATAAAGCATATAACTTATGCTAGCCAATGTATCTCTTTTTTTCTCCTCCAGTGCAATAAAATACACATAACCTGAGATCTACTTTTAACAAAATTTCAAGTGTACATTACAGTATTGTAAACTGTAGGCACAGTGTTGTACAGCAGATCTCTAGAACTTTTCATCTTGCATGACTGAACTTTATACCCACTGAACAGCAACTCCCTATTTCCTCATCCTCCCAGGCCCTGGAAACTACCATTCTACTTTCTGCTTCAATGACTTTGACTACTGTAGATACCATATATAAGTGAAATTTTGCAGTATTTGTTTTTCTGTGACTGGCTTATTTCACTTAGCATAGTGGCCTCGAAGTTCATCCATGTGGTAGCATATGACAAGATTTCCTTCCTTTTTTCTAGCTAAATCATATTCCACTCTATGTATATACCACACTTTTTAATTCATTCATCTGTGGTGGACGTTTAGGTTGCTTCCACCTCTTGGCTGTTGTGAATAGTGCTGCAGTAAACATGTGAGTTCTGATATCTCTTCAAGATTCTGATTTTAATTATTTGGATAAGTAACCAGAACTGGGATTCTTGGATCATATGGTAGTTCTATTTTTAATTTTTTGCGGTACCTCCATACTGTTCTCTGTAGGAGCTGCACCATTTTCCATTCATACCAAAAGTACACAAGGGTTCCAATTTATCCACATTCTCATCAACACTTATTTCCTGTATGTGTTCTTTGAAGAAATGCCTATTTAGGTCTTTTGCCTGTTTTTTTCAAGTTGTCTTTTGCTACTGAGTTGTGGTAGTTCCTTATATATTTTAGATATTAACCTCTAATCAGATATATGGTTTCCAAATATTTCTCCCATTCCGTAGGTTGCCTTTTCACTTTACTGATTGTTTCCTTTGCTGTGCAGAAGTGTTTTAGTGATGTAGTCCCACTTTATTTTTGCTTTTGTTGCCTGTGTTTCTGCTGTAATATCTAAGAAATCATTGCCAAGGCCAGTGTCATGAGGTTTTTCCCCTATATTGTCTTCTAGAAGTTTTAGAGTTTCAGGTCTTATGTTTAAATCTTTAATCCACTTTGAGTTGATTTTCGTGTATGATATAAATAAGAGGCCAATTTTATACTTTCGCATGTGGATATCAACTTTCCCCAACGCCATTGGTTGAAGGGACTATCCTTTCCCCATTGTGTATTCTTGCCTCCCTTATTAATCAGTTGACTGTATATGTGTGGGTTTATTTCTGGGCTCTCTATTCTGTTCCATTAGTCTACATGTCTGTCTTTATGCCAGTATCATACTGTTTTGATTATTCTAGATTTGTAATATATTTTGAAATTAAGAAGTGTGAGGCCTCCCCAGTTTTGTTCTTCTCAAGATTGCTCTGGCTATTTGGGGGTCTCTTCTGGTTCCTTATGAATTTTAGGATTGTTTTTCTATTTCTACAAAAAATAACATTGGGATTTTGATATGGATTGCATTAAATCTGTAGACCACTTTGGATAGTGTGGACATTTTAATAATATTGACTTCTAGTCCATGAACATGTGACATCTTTGAGTTTATTTGTGTTGTCTTTAATTTCTTTGAGCAACGTTTTGTGGTTTTCAATGTACAAGTCCTTCACTTCCTTGGTTAAGTTTTTCTTCAATTGAAGTATGTTTGACATACAAAAAAAGCTGTACATATTTAATGTATGCATCTTGGTAGGTTTGAAGATAAATATACACCATGAAACCATCACCAATACAATGCCCTAAACTTACCCATCACCTCCAGGAATTTCCTCCCTCCATTTTTTCTTTTGATAAGAATATTTAATGTAAGATCTATCCTTTTAACAAATTTTTAAGTATCCAGTACAGTATTGTTAACTATATATACTCTGCTGTACAATAGATCTATAGGACTTACTCATCTTGCATAAGTGAAACTATATACCCTTTGATGAACACCTCCTCAGTTACCCCTCCTCCTAGCCCCTGGTAAGCACGATTCTATTCTCTGCTTCTATGAGTTTGACTATTTTAGATTCCTGATATATGTGGGATCATGTAGTATTTGTTCTTCTGTTTCTGGTTTATTTCATTTAGCATGTCTTCCAAGTTCACCTACGTTGTAGCAAATGACAAGATTTTATTCGTTTTTAAGGCTGGATAATACCTTGTTGTATTTATACACCACATTTTCTTCGTCCATTCATCTGTCAATAGACATTTAGGTTGTTTCCATGTCTTTGCTATTGTGAACAATGGTGCAGTGAACATGGGAATGCAGATATTTCTTCCAGATTCTGATTCCAGTTCTTTTAGATATATAGCCAGAAGTGGGATTGCTGGATTATGTTGGTTCTATTCTTAATTTTTTAATGATCTTCCAACTGTTTTCCATTGTGGTTGTACAAATTTACATTTCCACCAACAGTGTACAAGGGTTAAAATTTTTCCACATCCTTACCAACACATCTTTTTTTTTTTTTTTTTCGCTTTTGAGTTTCAGGAATCCCTTATATATTTTAGATATTAACCCTTTATTAGATATATGATTTGAAAATACTTTCTCCCATTCTGTAGGCAGCTTTTTAACTTTGCTGATTGTTTCCTTTGCTGTGCATATTGGTTTGAATTGATGTAATGACACTTGTCTGTTTTTGCTTTTGTTGCTTGTGCTTTTCACAGCATATCTAAGAAATTATTGCCAAGGCCAGGGTCAAGATTTTTCTATGTTTTCTTCTAGGAGTTTTAGAGTTTCATGTCTTATTTTTAAGTCTTTAATTCCTTTTGAGTTGGGTTTTGTATAGGGTGTAAGAGAAGCATCTAATTTCATTCTTTTGTACTGGATATCCAGTTTTCCAAACACCATTTATTAAAAAGACTGTCTTTTCCCCATTGTGTATTCCTGCCCTCCTTGTCTAAGATCAGTTTACGATAAATGTGTGGTTTATTTCTAGGCCCTCTATTCTATTCCATTGGTCAATATGTCTGTTTATTTTTATGCCAGTACCTTACTGTTTTGATTACTGTAGTTTGAAATCAGGATATGTGACACATCCTACTTTGTTCTTCTTCCTCAAGATTACTTTGTTGATTTGGGGTCTCTTGTGGTTCCATATGAATTTTAGGACTCTTTTTATTTCCATAAAATTTGTAATTGGGATTTTTTTTTTTTTTTTGGCTGTGTTGGGTCTTCTTTGCTGCACACGGGCTTTCTCTAGTCGTGGCGAGCAGGGGCTACTCTTTGTTGCGGTGTGCAGGCTTCTCATTGCAGTGCCTTCTCTTGTTGCAGAGCATGGGCTCTAGGTGCTCGGGCTTCAGTAGTTGTGGTGCAAGGGCTCTAGAGTGCAGGCTCAGTAGTTGTGGCGCACAGGCTTGTCGCTCCGCGACATGTGGGATCTTCCCAGACCAGTGATCGAACCCATGTCCCTCGCATTGGCAGGCAGATTCTTAGCCACTGTGCCACCAGAGAAGTCCCTGTCACTGGGATTTTGATAACAATTGCATTGAATCTGTAGAGCACTATGAGTAGTATGTACATTTCGACAATATTAATATTTCTGATCCATGAATATGGGATGTCTTACCATTTATTTGTGTCTTTTTCAATTTCTTTTTTTTTCTAATGTTTCTAGTTTTTTTTTTACTGAAGTATAATTTACAATGTTGTGTTAGTTTCTGGTGTACAGCAAAGTGATTCATTTTTTTTATACACACACACACACACACACACACATGTATACAGTTAGTCCTCTACATACAAACCTTCAAGTTGTGAACTTTCAGAGATGCAAACGTGCGTTCACATGTCCAATCACGTAAGTTCACATGTCTGGCCTACATTGTCACATGTATGCATCCTCTACAAGTGATTGTGCTTTTGTGTACTTTACAGTAGTGTATAGAGTACAGTAGTACAGTATCTTTATTTTAAGCCCAGGATGTCCGGAAGCAAGCATGAAAGCAGTGGTGATGTAGCTGGTACTGCTAAGAAGCACCAAGTGATAACGATGGAAACAAAAGTGAAAATAACTGAGAGAGTGGAGTGAGGCAAAACAATGGTAGATGTCACTCGTTCTTATAACATGAATCTTTCAACCATCAGCATGATTTTAGAGAACAAGGACAAGATCATGTAACATGTGAAGTCTGCTGTGCCAATGACGTCAACAATAATATCAAAGAAGCGTGGAAAAGTGATGGAGGAGATGGAGAAACTTCTCAGTGTGTGGATGCAGGATCAGCATCTGCGTCAAGTCCCACTCAGCTTAATGCTGATTTAAGAGAAAGCTAAAAGCCTTTATGAAGACTTGAAGAAGAAACATGGCGAAGAATCCGAGGGCGCATCTTTTAATGCCAGCCATGGCTGGTTTCATCGGTTCAAGGCTAGAGCCAACCTTCACAATGTAAAAGTAAGTGGCGAGGCAGTGAGTGCAGATAACAGTAGCTGCCCGGGAATTTCCTGAAATGTTTCGAGAAATTATCGATGAAGGTATGTATTTACCCGAGCAGGTTTTTAATGTGGATGAGACAGGACTGTACTGGAAGAGGATGCCAGACCAAAGTTACATCAGTAAGGAGGAAAAGTTGATGCCAGGCTATAAAGCAGCAAAGGATAGGCTATCTCTGTTGTTTGGTGGCAGTGCTTCCAGCGTATGAAGCTGAAACCTCTCTTAGTTTATCATTCAGAGAACCCAAGAGCCCTTAAAACATAGCCAAGGGCTCTCTTCCTATTGTGTGGAAGAGTAACCCCAAAGCCTGGGTTACACAGGCCATTTTCCAGGACTGGTTTTTCCACCAGTTTATCCCGGAGGTAGAGAAATATTGCTTGGAGGAGGATGTCCCATTCAACATTCTTTTGCTGCTGAACGGTGCTCCAAGTCAACCCCCATTCATGGACGACTTTCATCCCAACATCAAAGTACAGTAGTGCATATGCCACTGAATACTATATCGCTCATCCAACCTATGAACCAGAGAGTTATAGCAACCTACAAGAAATATTACTTACATCACACTTTTCGTCAGGCAGTAAAGGTGAGTGACGAATCAGGAACAACTTGGCGACAATTTTGGAAGGACTATGACATCTACAAGGCCATAAAAAACATTGACTTTGCTTGGCGTGAGGTTATGGCCGTCACCATGAATGGGGTTTGGAAGAACCTTGGCCCACAGTTTGTTCACGATTTTCGTGGATTTGAGAAGGTGGATGAGGAGTCCAAAGAGGTCTTCAGCAATGTAGTGACCCTCAACGAGCAGCTGGAGCTAGATCTGCAAGAGGACGACTTCATTGAACTCCTTGCTGTGCAGCACGAGGAGCTTACTAATGAGGACCTGATGGAATTGGAGGCCCAGAGAAAGGATGAAGAAAGACAAGAGGAAGAAGTAACTGAAGAACTGAAGAGATTCACGATGCAGGAAATGGCAAGGGGATTTTCTTTATTTAAGTAGGCACTGTTAGTTTTTGAGGCACAGGACCCAAACGTAGAAAAGTACACAAAGGTTGCAGCAGCCGTTCAGAATGCAATCCAGTGCTACCATGTCATCTATGATGAGAAAAAAAGAGCTACTACCCAGACATCACTAGATCATTTTTTTTAAGAGGGTAGATAGAACTGAATCCAGCAAGGAACCAGAACCTGTGCCATCAACGTCAGACATGAGTGAAATTGCAGCTTGCCCTGCATCGCCTATTGCTGATGATCCTTCAGCTCTACCACCTCCCACTTCCTCTCCTTCCTCCAGTCAGTAACTCTTCTTGCCTGTTCACTTGATGCCAGCCCCTGTATGCCAGCTGTTGTACTGTACTACTGTACTTTTCAAGGTACTGTACTGTAAGGTATAAAATGTTTTCTTTATTTTTTTGTTTTTGATGTATTATTTGTGTGAAAAGTATTATAAACCTATTACAGTACAGTACTAAATAGCCGATTGTGTTAGTTGGGTACCTAGGCTAACTTTGTTGGACTTATGAACAAATTGGACTTAGAACACACTCTTGGAACGGAACTCGTTCATATGTAGGGGACTTACTGTATATAATTTTTCAGATTATTTTCCATTATAGTTTATTACAAGATATTGAATATAGTTCCCTGTGCTATACAGTAGGATCTTGTTGTTTATCTATTTTATATATAGTAGTTTCTATCTGCTAATCCCAAACTCCTAGTTTATCCCTCCTCCCTGCCTTTCCTCATTGGTAACCATAACTTTGTTTTCTATGTCTGTGAGTCTATTTCTGTTCTGTAAATAAGTTCATTTTTATCATATTTTAGATTCCACATATAAGTGATATATGATATTTGTCTTTGTCTGACGTTCTTCACTTAGTATAACAATCTCTAGGTCCATCCATGTTGCAGCAAATGGCATTATTTCATTCTATTTTGTGGCTAGGTAGTATTCCATTGTATATATATACTACATCTTCTTTTTCCATTAATCTGTTGACGGATATTTAGGTTGCTTCCATGTCTTGGCTATTGTAAATAGTGCTGCTATGAACACTGAGGTGCATGTATCTTTTTGAATTAGAGTTTTCTCCAGATATATGCCCTGGAATGGGATTGCTGGATCATATGGCAACTCTATTTTTAGTTTTTTAAGGAACCTCCGTACTGTTCTCCATAGTGGTTACACCAATTTACATTCCCACCAACAGAGTAAGAGGGTTTCCTTTTCTCCACACCCTCTCCAGCATTTATTATTTGTAGACTTTTTGATGATGGCCATCCCGACTGGTGTGAAGTGATACATCATTTTAGTTTTGATTTGCATTTCTCCAGTAATTAGCGATGTTGAGCATCTTTTCATGTGCTTATTGGCCATCTGTATGTCTTCTTTGGTGAAATGTCTATTTAGGTCTTCTGCCTATTTTTGATTAGGTTGTTTGTTTTTTTGTTGCTGAGTTTTTTGAGCTGTTTGTATATTTTGAAAAGTAAGCCCTTGTCAGTCGCATCATTTGCAAATATTTTCTCCCAGTACGTAGGTTGTCTTTTAGTTTTGTTCATGGTTTCCTTTGCTGTGTGAAAGCTGATAAGTTTGATTAGGTCCCATTTGTTTATTTTTGCTTTTATTTCTATTGCCTTGGGAGACTGACCTAAGAAAACATTGGTACGATTTATGTCAGAGAATGTTTTGCCTGTGTTCTCTTTTAGGTGTTTTATGGTATACTGTCTTACATGTAAGTCTTTAAGCCATTTTGAGTTTATTTTTGTGTATGGCATGAGGCAGTGTTCTAACTTTATTGATTTACATGCAGCTGTCCAGCTTTCCCAACACCACTTGCTGAAGAGACTGTCTTTTCTCCATGGTATATTCTTGCCTCCTTTGTCAAAGATTAATTGACTGTAGATGTGTGGGTTTATTTCTGGGCTCTCTGTTCTGTTACATTGATCTATATGTCTGTTTTTGTGCCAGTACCACGCAGTTTTGATTACTGTAGCTTTGTAATTGTCTGAAGTCTGGGAGGGTTATGCCTCCTGCTTTGTTCTTTTTCCTCAGGATTGCTTTGTCAATTCTGGGTCTTTTATGGTTCCTTATAAATTTTAGAATTATTTGTTCTAGTCTGTGGAAAATGACATGGGTAATTTGATAGGGATCACATTAAATCTGTAGATTGCTTGGGGTAGTATGGCCATTTTAACAATATTAATTCTTCCAATCCAAGAGCGTGGTATATCTTTCCATTTCTTGAAATCATCTTCTGTTTCCTTTATCAGCGTTTTATAGTTCTCAGCATATAAGTCTTTCACCTCCTTGGTCAGGTTTATTCCTAAGTATTTGATTTTTTGATGCAATTTTTATTTATTTTTATTTTTTTTAATTTATTTTTTATTGAAGTAAAGTTGAGTTACAATGTTGTGTCAAATACTGCTGTACAGCAAAGTGACTCATATATATATATATATATATATATATATATATATATATACATTCTTTTTCATACTCTTTTCCATTATGCTTTATCATAGGATATCAAATATAGTGGGATAGGATATTTGCTATACAGTAGGACCTTGTTGTTTATCCATAGCTTTATTCTTTTTTTTTTTTTTTTTTTTTTTTTTTAGAAAGGAACCGTTTATTAACTAACTTACATCATGTAATTCTACTAACTTTCTATGTCTCATGGTCATGACCATTGTCAGGATGTTGTTAAGGATACTGTGTCCCCTTTATGAGATCCATCAGAAGAAACTGCTGACTCGTCTTTTTTTTTTCTTTAAAACATCTTTATTGGAGTATAATTGCTTTACAGTGTTGTGTTAGTTTCTGCTGTATAACAGAGTGAATCAGCTGTATGTATACATATATCCCCATATCCCCTCCCTCTTGCATCTCTCTCCCACCCTCCCTATCCCACCCCTCTAGGTGGTGACAAAGCACCGAGCTGATCTCCCTGTGCTATGCAGCTGCTTCTGACTAGCTATCTATTTTAAATTTGGTAGTGTATATATGTCAATGCCACTCTCTCACTTCATCCCAGCTTACCCTTCCCCCTCCCCGTGTCCTCAAGTCCATTCTCTACATCTGCATCTTTATTCCTGTCCTGGCCCTAGATTCATCAGAACCTTTTTTTTTTAGATTCCATATATATGTGTTACATATGGTATTTGTTTTTCTCTTTCTGACTTACTTCACTCTGTATGATAGACTCTAGGTCCATCCACCTCACTACAAATAGCTCAATTTCGTTTCTTTTTATGGCTAATATTCCATTGTATATATGTGCCACATCTTCTTTATCCATTCATCTGTTGATGGACACTTAGGTTGCTTCCATGTCCTGGCTATTGTAAATAGTGCTGCAGTGAACATTGTGGTACATGTCTCTTTTTGAATTATGGTTTTCTCAGGGTATATGCCCAGTAGTGGGATTGCTGGGTCATACAGCAGTTCTGTTTTTAGTTTTTTAAGGAACCTCCATACTGTTATCCCTAGTGGCTGTATCAATTTACATTCCCACCAACAGTGCAAGAGGGTTCCCTTTTCTCCACACCCTCTCCAGCATTTATTGTTTGTAAATTTTTTGATGATGGCCATTCTGACTGGTGTGAGGTGATACGTCATTGTAGTTTTGATTTGCATTTCTCTAATGATTAGTGATGTTGATGATGTAATTTTTAAAGGGATTTTTTTTAAACTTTCCCTTTCTGATATTTCATTGTTAGTGTAAAGAAATTCAACAGATTTCTGTATGTTAATCTTGTATCCTGCTACCTTGCTGAATTTGCTTATCAGTTCTAGTAGTTTCTGTATGGAGTCTTTAGGGTTTTCTATATATAGTATAATGTCATCTGCATATAATGAGAATTTTACCTCTTCCCTTCCAATTTGGATACCTTTTATTTCTTTTTACTATCTGATTTCTGTGGCTAGGACTTCCAGTCCTATGTTGAATAGAAGTGGTGAAAGTGGGCATCATTGTCTTGTTCCAGATTTTAGTAGGAAGGCTTTTTCCCTTTTCACTGTTATGTATTATGTTGACTGTGGGTTTGTCATAAACAGCTTCTCTTATGTTGAGATATGTTCGCTCTCTACCCACTTTGATAAGAGTTTTTATCATGAATGGATGTTGAATTTTATCAAATGCTTTTTCTGCATCTGTTGAGATGATCGTGTGTTTTTTGTCTTTTCTTTTGTTGATGTGGTGTATCACGTTGGTTGATTTGCGTTTGTTGAACCATCCTTGTGACCCTGAGATGAATCCAACTTGATCATGGTGTATGATCTTTTTTATGTGTTGTTGAATTTGGTTTGCTAATACTTTGTTGAGAATTTTTTGCATCTATGTTCATCAAAGATAGTGGCCTGTAATTTTCTTTTATGGTAGTGTCTTTGTCTGGATTTGGTATCAGGATGATGGTGGCTTCATAGAATGACTTTGGTAGTGTTCCCTACTCTTCAGTCTTTTGGAAGAGTTTGAGAAGGATTGATATAAGTTCTTCTTTGTATGTTTGGTAGAATTCCCCAGTGAAGACATCCAGTCCTGGACTTTTGTTTTCAGGGGGTTTTTTTAAATTACAGATTCTATTTCACTTCTAGTGATTGGTCTGTTCAAATTATCTATTTATTTTTGATTCAGTTTTGGTGGACTGTATGTTTCTAGAAACTTGTCCGTTTCTTCTAGGTTGTCCAATCTGTTGGCATATAATTGTTTATAGTATTCTCTTATGTTTTTTTTGTATTTCTGCAGTATCAGTTGTGATTTCTCCTCATTTATTTGGGTTCTCTCTCTTTTTTCGTTGAGCCTGACCAGAGGTTTGTCAATTTTGTTTACATTTTCGAAAAAACAGCTCTTGGCTTATTGATTTTTTCTATTGTTTTTTGATATCTATTTTATTTATTTCCTCCCTGATCTTTGTTATTTCCTTCCTTCTGCTGACTTTAGGTTTTGTTTGTTCTTCTTTTTCTAATTCTTTTAGGTGGTAGGTTAGATTGTTTATTTGAGATTTTTCTTGTTTTTGAGGAAGGCCTTTATCACTATGAAGTTCCCTCTTTGGACTGCTTTTGCTGCATTCCATAGATTTTTGTATGGTTGTGTTTTCATTGTCATTTGTCTCAAGGTATTTTTTAATTTCCTCTTCGATTTCATTGTTTTTGACCCATTGCTTTTTTAGTAGCATGTTGTTTCATCTCCATGTAATCATTTTTTTTCTCGTTTCTCTTCCTGTGGTTGATTTCTAGTTTCATGCTGTTGTGGTCAGAAAAGATGCTTGAAATAATCCCTGGCCTCTTAAATTTGTTGAGGCTTGTTTTGTGTCCTAGTATGTGGTCTGTCCTAGAGAATGTTCCAGTGTGCACTTGAAAAGAATGTGTATTCTGGTTGTTGTTGTTGTTTTGTTTGATTTGGTGTTTTTTTGTTTTTGTTTTTGTTTGGATGTAATGTCTTGAAAATATCAATTAAGTCTGTCTGTTCTATTGTGTCATTTTGTTGCCTTATTGATTTTCTGTCTGGAATATCTGTCCATTGATGTCTTTTGAGATGATTTGTGATTTTTATCCTTCATTCTGTTAATATGTTATATCTTATTGACTGATTTTCATATGTTGAACCATCCTTGCATCACAGGGATAAATCCCATTTGGTCATGATGTATGATCCTTTAAATGTGCTTTTTAATTCAGTTTACTAGTTTTCTGTTAAGGATTTTTGCATCTGTATTCATCAGGGATATTGGCCTGTAGTTTTCTTTTCTTGTAATGTCTTTTTCTGCTTTTGGTCAGGGTAATGCTGGCCTCATAAAACTAGTTTGGGAGTGTTCTCTCCTCTTCAGTTTTTTGGAAGTGTTTGAGGAGGATTGGTATTAATTCTTCTTTAAATGTTAGGTAGAATTCACCTGTGAAGCCATCTGGTCCTGGGCTTTTCTTTGTTGATTACTGATTCAATTTTATTGCTAGTTATATATCTATTCAGATTTTCTATTTCTTCATGATTTTGTCTTGGTAGGTTTTATGTTTCTAGGAATTTATCCTTTTTTCTAGGTTATCCAATTTGTTGGCATGTAATTATCAGAGTAGTCTCTCATAATCCTTTTTTATTTCTGTGGCATCCATTGTAATGACTCCTCTTTCACGGCTAATTTTATTTGAGTCTTCTCTTTTTTCTTAGCCTAACTAAAGTTAGTCAATTTTGTTGATCTTTTTAAAAAACAGCTCTTAGTTTGGATGATTTTTTTCTATGATTTTTCTAATCTCTATTTCATTTATTTCTGTTCTAATCTTTATTATTTCCCTCTGATAACTTTGAGCTTAGTTTGTTCTTTTTTTTCTAGTTCCTTGAAGTATAGAGTTAAGTTGTTTGAGAGCTTTCTCCTCTTTTAATTTAGGCATTTAATGCTATAAAATTCCCTCTTAGTATTGATCTTGCTGCATCCAATAAATTTTGGTATATTGTGGTTTCATATTCATTTGTCTCAAGGTATTTTCTAATTTCCCTTTTGATTTCTTCTTTGACCCATTAGTTGTTCTAGAGTATGTTGTTTAGTTTCCACTAATTTGTGAATTTTCTAGTTTTTCTTCTGCTATTGAAAGTGAGGTATTGAAATCTCCTAGTAATATTGTGTTGCTTTCTGTTTCTTCCTTCAGTTTTTTCAATGTTTGCTTCATATATTTAGGTGCTCTGATGTTGGGTGTATATATATTTATAATAGTTATATCTTCCTGGTGAATTGACCTTTTTATCATTATATAATATCCTTTTTTGTTTCCTTTGAAAGTTTTTGACTTAAAGTCTAGTTTATCTTATATAAGCATGGCCAACCCTGCTCTTTTTTGGTTACAATTTGCATGGAATTTATTTTTTTTATCCTTTCATTTTCAGCCCAAGTATGGCCTTAAATCTAAAGTGAGTTTCTTGCAGACAGCACATAGTCAGATCTTGGTTTTTATTTGTTCAGCCACTCTACGTCTTTAATTAGGGAGTTTAATCCATTTATAGGTAAAGTAATTATTGATAGGGAGGACTTACTATTGCCATTTATTAGTTGTTTTCTGTATTGTAGCTCTTTTGTTGCTCCTTTTCTTTCTTGAGGTCCTCCTTTGTATTTCAATGAATTTTTGGTAGTGAAGTGCTTTTTTCCTTTCTCATTTTCTTTTGTGTATCCTCTATAGGTATTTTCTTCATAATTACAATGGAACTTACTCAAAACATCTTATAACAATCTATTTTAAGCCGATAAGAACTAAGTTCAATCACACTTAAGAGCTCTTTTTTGTTTTCTTGAATATTTCTTTTTTTTATAGCATCCCATTCGTAATAGGTGGAATATTTTCTCTTATTTCTCTGAGGGTATTAGTGATGGCTTTTTGAAGGTTTTTTTTTGGTCCTTGCATAGTTTCTGTTTTCTCCCATTTGCTTTCATTTCTTTGTTTGTTCTGTTCTCTTTCACATTAGAGGCTTTTCTCAGATGCCTGATAATCTGTGCTCATATTTATGAGTAGGGGCCAAAAACAGATTGGAAGCTCTGAGCAAATGAGTGATCCTTATTGACTTTGAGCTTCACTTAAAGTCATCTGGCTCGTCCATTTCTTGGAGAAATTCCCCATCCCAAATCAGCATTTTTAGATCTTTCCTCTTGGGGTAATCAGATTCCCCAGAGAAGACTTCAAAACTCTTGCATGGGAGGGTACCACCAGCATTGTGGGAGCCAAATGGGAGGAAGTGTTTGGGGTATCCTCATCATTCAGAATGCATTAATTCTCTTAATCTCCTAGTTTTTAGGAACAGTATTCACATCTTCAACTGTATCTAGTACTCCCTGTGTTCAAAGAATGAACCTCCAGTATTCACCAAGATTGGGAGTGGTCTTTACCCAGTAGCATATTATAGGGGAGGTGTTTAAAGATCTAACCTATTTTTAAAGAGTTTTCAACCTACCCACCTTATCTTAACCCCAGCTCTTTACATCCATTTCCAGAGACACCTGAATATATCAGTTCCTAAACTGTTTGAGGATTCTTAGGTGTAGATTGGGTTAGTTCCTGGTTTTCCCCACTGCTGGTTTAAGATTCAGCTTTCTTGAGTACACTCATTCAGTTATTTTCCAGCTTCCAGAATATTGCTATTGCCTCCTTTCCTTGTTCTTCTTTACCTTGTCAGTTTATATTAAAAAAAAAAGTCTCTATAGTTTTTGGAGAGTTTTCTGGAGGGCTTGAAATTAGATGCATGTGTTCAATCCACCATCTTTATCTGAAACTAACTAATTCCTACTACAATTAAATAGTTGCCTTACCTCCCTAATGTGATATTTCTGGTGATTCTTGGTTTATATTAGGTGTTATACCTGAAGAACCTTAGCCCTCGGGTGACCGAAGGAGATCTTGTCTCATTATTCGCTCGGTTCCAGGAGAAGAAAGGACCTCCAATTCAATTCCGAATGATGACTGGACGAATGAGGGGGCAGGCTTTTATCACTTTTCCCAGTAAGTAGCTTCATCTGGATAATTACTCAGTTGTAGCATAAGTTCATTAGTGACTACTTACCCCTCGTTTAGATATAGCGCTTTGATTTCTCTACAGCACATGAGAAGCATGTGCTTGGACAAGCACATGGGAGGAAGGGAAGAGAACTAAGGAAAACATGTTTTTAATTTTTCTCTACTTTCCCTTCTGTGCTTCCTCTCCTCCTTTGACAGTGCATGACCACTTTACACCTTTGTCCTGACTGTTCCTCAGTCTTGGCGCTTCCTACTCACGCCATCAAAATTTACTTTCCCTTTGCTGAAAATAGTATTTCTAGTCCAAGTTATAATTATGTTAATTATTAATATATTGGTATTCTGATCAGAACACTCGTACTTGCATTGTGCCCTATTAGGACTAAGAGACTGCAAGATATTATGCTATTATGCTATATTATGCTAATTCATTAGTAATTCTTAATTAGCTAGTAGGTGATATATTCTTTTAACTATTGTTTGCATCTTAATACATGATTTCAGTATCCTAAACCAAAGGGAGGAATAATACAGGCATATCTCAGAGATATTACGGATTCAGTTCCAGACCACTGCAAGAAAGTGAATATCCCAATGAAGCAAGTCACATGAAGTTTTTGGTTTCCTAGCACATGTAAAAGTTATGTTTGTACTATACTGTAGTCTATTAAGTGTGCAGTAGCATTTTGTCTAAAAAAACAATGTACATACCTTAATTTAAAAATACTTTCTTGGTAAAAAATGCTAGCCGTCATCTGACAGTGCAGGGTTGCTAGAAACCTTAAATTTGAGGGAAAAAACTGCAATATCTGCAAAGCATAATAAAGCAAAGTACAGTTAAACAAGTTATACCTGTATAGGAATTTCAGTTTCTATGACAGACCAGACTTTCTTTTTTTGGTGGGGGCTGGGTAGGAGCTGTGCCTTTTATTATCCCTAAAGTATCATCATTTATATACAGCCTAGTAATCTATTTAAAGGGAAGTGCTTTTACACATGAGCAGTGCCAAACTCCCCTGCATTCTTTTCATACAGCATTGTACCATCTTTCCTATCTCATTAAAGGTTTGTGGATCCTCAACACTAGTGATTTTTAGTCTTTTCAAGTGTGAGAACCCTTTTTAAACTTATAAAATTACTTTATGCACCCCCACCTAATATGATCCATTAATTGAAAAGATATGTAATATAAAGGCTCTATACACTAAGTACTTCTAAATAAATAGCCGTTTTAGTAATTATACATGCATTTGAAAATTTGTAGTGCATACATATATGAGACATAAATTGGTTCAATCTAAAAACATTGCTTGTCCACTTACGATTTCACAGACTCTAGGCAGTAATTCCATTCCTTCCTAATTTCCCACATCCAGGCTCTGAGACCCATAAATCAAATCCTCCTGCTATATGCTATATACTCTTACACCTCAAGCTTCCATATGCCTGCAAGCATTCTTAAACTTACTTATCCTAATGAGGGCTCCTACAACCACTCTCTGATCAAAAGGAAAAAGTAGCAAAATGTCCTCAATACCATGATAACTTCTTTTATTTGTCTTCCCCATTTTGAAAATGATTTCATTCTTACAGTACTTATAATCTGTTATCTAAGATAGAGGTTTGTGTATTATTAGTTATAGCTTAACCCTCTTAAGCACACTGTCTGTATCCTTGTTTCTTTACCTGTATCATTGAATTAGGAGAAAGTTCTCAAATATCCATTTTAAGATTTTATTGTTGTTATTCTTAGCCATTAGTTTAATCTTGCTGAGTTATTACAAATTTGAGATTGTAGAAAACACAATAAAATCAAATAATTACGTGGCCTTATAGCCTACACTGAACTCCAAGGCAAAACAACATAAACTAGACTTGGAATAAAATCGATTAAGCCACATATAAACTGATGTTTTTTCTTTCTCTTTTAGATACAGAAATAGCATGGCAAGCATTGCGTCTAGTAAATGGATATAAACTACGTGGGAAAATATTGGTGATAGAATTTGGAAAGAACAAAAAGCAGCAGTCAGATCTCCAGGCTGCTTCTCTAATATCATCTACTACAGATAATACTACAGAAATCAGTGGCAGCTAGAAGACATAAAGATTGTGAGTCCCAGGAGGTCTTTCTTGCATCAGAATCTAGGATCTAGGATTTGTATATAGATAGCAATTTATTTGGAATTGAAGAAGAGAAGCTAACTGAGGGAGAGAAAACTGAATTAAAATCCCTTTCAGCTTTTGGAAAGAATTGGTAGAAAACATTTTCTATAATCAAACACTCTCTAGAACAGACAATATAATGAGTATGGAGGGTAAGGAATAAAGAGTATCATTTTCTCAGGATAAATTGCAGTGGATTACTTCCAAGGGTTTTTTTTTAATCATTATAATTTATATGAAGTCTTAAATATTTGTCACTGCCTCCTATATATACAAAACTAAAAAACTAATTAAGTGTTGAAATATTTATCTCTAGAGCCCATTTGTCCCTAATTTTATTTTCCTAGTAAATAAATGACCAAGACTCCAGGCCTAAACATCAGCAAATGCTCTTGAATGAGACCTATCAGCAGTAACAGTAGGTAGTTTTCATAAGTTAGTAGAAATATTTAATGGACATTTCCCTATAAGTTATCACTGTCTTCAAATAGCTTTATATTTTTTCTAATGAAAGAATTTAGATCAAAACATTAATGTTCTCATAGTCATTTAAGCTAGCTACCATTGAGTAATGATTGAATTCAAAGCAATAAACATTGAATCATTGTCTATTACATGTTAGGGATTAGATATATTAATTTTAGAAGAGGAACATACTAGCAAAGAATACTAAAGAGGGGTAGAAAGAAAGAGCTCTCTAGAAGAGAGGCAGCCTACCCCAAATCCCCCAGTTGTTTGTTTGTAGTTGCTGGAGAATAGAAAGATGATATGATATAGAGGAAGTAGTACAAACTTTGGAGTCAGACCTGTTTGAACTTCACAGCCATACTTACCACTCTGTGACCTTGGCAAGTCACTTAATCTGAGCCTCAGTTTTCTCATCTATAAAAATGAGGATAATAATACTACTTACCTCATTGGGTTGTGATGTTTAATGGGATAATTGTATCCAGGTTGAAGATCAGAAAGAAAAAAGAATGGAAATTCATTAAGCACTCCAACATACTTGTAATGGGAATATCAGAGAAAGAAAGGAGCAGAAAAATTATTCCAATAAATAATGGCTGTAAACATCCCAAATTTGATGAGAAACATTATCTACACATCTGAGGAATCTCAATGAACCCCAATTAGGATAAACAAGAAGAAATCAACAAACATACCATAATAATGCTAAAACCCAAAGACAAAGAGAAATTTTTGAAAGCAACATGAGACAACTGAAGCCACTTACAAGGGAATCTCAATAAGAGTAATAGATGACTTCTCATCAGAAACAATGGAGGTGGCAGTGGGAAAACATATTCAAAGTGCTGAAAGAAAAAAACTGTCAATATAGAATCCTGTATTCAATAAAGCTGTTTTTCAAAAATGAAGACGAAATAAAGACATTCTCACATAGTCAAAAACTGGGAGACTATGTTGCTGTCAGACCTGACTTACAGGAGATATTAAAGGAAGTTCTTCAGGTGGAAAGCAAGTGACCTCAGACAGTAATTTGAATCTACACATCTAAAAAATTATCATGGGTAAAGGTAATTATGTAATTATAAAAGACAGTCAAAATACATTTTTCCTTTCTTAATTGATTTAAAAAGCTATTTTATAAGACAATATGTATATAGTTGCATTGTTGGATCTATAACATATAAAACTGTAATATATTTACCAATAACAAGACAAAGGAAGTGGGTGGAAACAAAGCTGTATTGGATTAAAGAAATGACTCTAAAATGGTAACTCAAATCCACAGGAACGAATGAAGAAAATAAGAAATGGGAAATAAGAAGGTTAATATAAAAAAGTTGTAAATATATACTTGCTCTTTCTTCTCTCAGCTTCTTTAAAAGACATAAAATTATATTAAGTAATGATTATAATGATATATTGTTGGGTTTGTAATGTAGAAATAATAATGATAATAACAATAATACCACAGAAAGTGAGAAAAGGAATAGGTTTATATAGGAATAAGGTTTTTATATCTCACTGGAATTTAGTTAGTATATAGCTGAAGCCAATTAAGTTAAGATGTATATGGTAAACCCTAGAGCAACCACTAAAGAAATAACTAAAAATATATAGTGAAAATATTAAAGACATTTAAATGTTTTATTAGAAAATGTTCAATGCAAAAGAAAGCAAAAAGAGGAATGGAGAAACAAAATCTTGAGACATATAGAAAAGAAACAGTAAAATGGCAGTCGTAAGTCCACCTATATTAATAATAAATATGAATAGATTAAACAATCCAATCAAAAGGCAAAGATCATCAAACTGGAAAAAAACAACAAGACTTACCTCTATGCTATTTATTGGATTCACACTTTAGATTCAAGGATACAGACTGAAGATTAAAGGATAGAGAGAAATATCAGGCAAATGGCAACTATAAGAAAGCTGGAGTGGCTATACTATTATCTAAAGTCTATTTAAGATGGACTTTAAAACAAAAAATGTCACTATAGATAAAGAGTGACATCTTATATTGATAAAAGTCAATCCACCAGAAAGATATAACAATTATAAACACACATGCACCTAACAACAGAGTACCAAAATACATGAGTCAAAACCTGAAATGAATGGAGAAATATAAAAGTATACAATAAGAGTTGGGGAATTAAGTACCCCATTTTCAATAAGAACTAGACGGAAGATGAACAAGGGAATAGAAGACTTGAACAATGCTATAAATCGACTAGACCTTAAAGAGACTTATGGAACACTTCACCTAACAAGAGCAGAATACACATTCTTCTCAAGTGCACATGAAACATCTCCAGGATAGACCATATCACATACCATAAAACAAACCTCAATAAATTAAAGTGGATTAAAACCATGCAAAGTATGTTCTCTGACCACATGGAATGAAGTTAGAAATCAATAACAGAAAGTTGGGAAACACAAATATGTATTAGACACACTTTTAAATGACCAGTGGGTTAAAGAAGGAATTACAAGATTAATTTGAGATGAGTGAAAATGAACACACAAAATGCCAAAACTTCTGGGATACACCTAAAGCAATGCTTAGAGAGAAATGCATAAGTACAAATGCCTATAATTTAAAAGAAGAAAGATAACATATCAATAACCTCACTTTACACCTTAAGACACTGGAAAAAGAGAAGGAAACTAACTAGAAAAAGCAGAAGGAAGGAAATAAGAGATTAGATAAATAAATGACATAGAGAATGAAAAGTCAACAAAACCAAAAGTTGGTTCTGTATAAAGACCTACAAAAGTGATAAACCTTTCAGTAGGTTGACCAGGAAATAAAGGAGACTCAAATTACTAGGATCAGAAATGAAGGCGGGAACATTACTACCAACCTTATAAAAATTTAAAATAAAAAATTATGAGGGGGGCTTCCCTGGTGGCGCAGTGGTTGAGAATCTGCCTGCTAATGCAGGGGACACGGGTTCGAGCCCTGGTCTGGGAAGATCCCACATGCCATGGAGCAGCTGGGCCCGTGAGCCACAACTACTGAGCCTGCGCGTCTGGAGCCTGTGCCCCGCGACGGGAGGGGCCGCGATAGTGAAAGGCCCGCGCACCGCGATGAAGAGCGGTCCCCGCACCGCGGTGAAGAGTGGCCCCCACTTGCCTCAACTAGAGAAAGCCCTCGCATGAACCGAAGACCCAACACAGCCAAAAATAAAATAAATAAATAAATAAATAAAGTAGCTATAAAAAAAAGAAAAGTGCTTTTAAAAAAAAAAAAAAATTATGAGGGAACACCATGAACAATTTTATGCCAATAAATTAGGTAACTTATTTGAAATAGAAAAATTCCTAGAAATACACGAACTACTGAAACCAATTGTTGGGGGGGGGGACAAAGAAAATCTGAAGATTACCTGTAATAAGTAAAGTGGTTAATTAGTAATTTTTTAAAATACCCATAAAGAAAAGCATAGGCTCAAATGGATTCTTAGATTAATTCTCACAAACATTAAAGAAGAATTAATACAAGTCCTTCACAAACTCTTCCAAAAAGTAGAAGAGGATGGAACACTTCTGATATATGCTACAACGTGGAAGAACCCTGAAAACATGCTAAATGAAAGAAGCCACTCCAAAAGACTATATATTATATGATTCTAAATATACAGAGACAGAAAGTAGATTAGTGGTTGCTTAGGGCTTTGGGTAATAGCTGAAGTGTAGGGGGTTTCTTTAGAACTTGATGAAAATGTTCTAAAATTGTGGTGATGATTGTACAACTCTGTGAATATACTACAAATCATGAATTGTACACTTTAAATGGGTGAATTTTATCTTATCTGAATTATATTTTAATAAAGTCACACACACATACAAATACTGGTTATAACCTAAATGTCCGTCAGTATGAGAATGGATAAATTATGGCACATCCATTTAGTGGAATACTATACAGGCATTAAAATAATGGGATATATCTATTAATGCATTCTGACCTGTATGATGTCCAGGATTTTATAATACGTTTAAAAGTTTTATATATATATATATATATATGTGTGTATATATATATATATATATATATATATATATACACATATACATATATATATATATATACACACATATATATATATAGAATACTTTTTTATAAACAAAAGCATTTGTGTATGTATGGTATATGTATATATAGATATTTCTGAATAAACTTAGGAAAAAGCTGGGAAATACACATACCAAACTGTAAACCTTTTAGAGGTGGGATTGGATAGGCTGAAAGAGGACTTGCTTTATAAAAGTTTTAAAGTGTGATTTGGGCTGATTTTTACTTTTTTCAGTATTTTTTTAAATAAAGAAAATTTTAATATTCTGCCAGTGACTTGGCTTCCAGAATATTTGTCAGGCCTGCTCTGAGGATATCATCTAACTATACTCAGGACAAACATCTATTCCTTTGATATACTGCTCACTTAGGATTAACTCCAATTTTAAATATAGTTTAAAGGACAAGAAGTAAGTTATACTGGTATAACCTCTTGCACATGTTACCCAGGAGCATACTTCTAAGCTGGACTTTTCAGAAGAAACTTCTTCCTGTTGGGTATAAAATCTCACCTCTGCCCTTTACTAGACCTGCAGACCATTAACAATAGAGGAAAATAAAAATGGAGGATGTCCCTCAACTGGTGCATAGATAAACTGTGATATATCCATACAATGGAATACTACTCAGCAATAAAAACTATTATGAACTATGATACATGCAACAACTTGGATGAATCTCAAATGCATTTTGCTAAGTGAAAGAGGCCAAACTCAAAAGGCTACTTACTGATAGATTCCATTTATATAACATTCTGGAAAGGATGAAACTATGGGAACAGAACAAATCAGTGGGTGACAGGTTAAAAATGAGAGACTGATTACAAAAAGGTAGCATAGGAATTTGTTTTAATAATGGAAATTATCTGTATCTTGATTATAATTACATGAGTGTATGCATTTGTCAAAACTCCTAGAATTGTACACCAAAAAGGACGAATTTTACTGTATGTAAATGTTTAAATAAATGTAACTTATAATGGAAGAAAGAAAAAGTTTCTCAAAGTCATTTCCATAAAATATTGTTCCTATTCTGTGGTCTTTTGATCACTATTGAAGACTTAAAGCCACTTGGCTACTATTCCTTATTTTCTGTCCACAAGTCAGCGGAAATCATCAGTTTAAAAAAATCTATATACACATATACACACTAACCCACCATAAAAAAAAAATCAAAAGACAAACTGGAAAATAATTTGGCACACACAGGAGCTAATTTCCATAACATAGAATGCATATAGTTTTCTTAATATACAGAAGTCAAGAATCCAACTAAAAAGTGGGTAAATGAAAAGAAAATTTATAGAGAAACTGAAATATAAATGACTGATAAACTAAGAAAAATGTTCAGAGTAGTAATACAAATTAGGAGAATTAGCTCTCTTTTTTTTTTGCTGCATCTTTTTTAAAAAACCTTTTTAGATTGATAGAAAAGTCACAAAAATAGTAAGAGTTCCTATATATCCTTCACCTAGCTTCCCCAATGTTAACATCTTACATAACCATAGTACAGTTATCAAAACTATGAAAATCTTTTTTTTTTTTTGGCTGTGTTGGGTCTTTGTTGCTGCGCGAGGGCTTTCTCTGGTTGCAGCAAGCAGGGGCTACTCTTTGTCGCAGTGCACAGGCTTCTCATTATGGTAGCTTCTCTTGTTGCAGGGCACAGGCTGTAGGCGTGCGGGCTTCAGTAGTTGTGGCAGGTGGACCCTAGAGTGCACGGGCTTCAGTAGTTGTAGCACACAGGCTCAGTAGTTGTGGCACACAGACTTAGTTGCTCCGTGGCATGTGCGATCTTCCCGGACCAGGGCTCAAACCTGTGTCCCCTGCATTGGCAGGCGGATTCTTAACCACTGCAGCACCAGGGAAGTCCCGGAAAATGTACTGATGCAGTACTATTAACTAGTGTGCAGACCTTATTTGATTTTTTGTTTGTCCCACTAATGTCCTTTTATGATCCAGGATTCCACATTGCATTTTATTATCATGTATACTTAATCTGTTCCTAATTGTGACAGTTCTCACTGGTCAGTTATTTTATAGAATGCCCCTAATTGGGGTTTGTCTGACATTTTCTCATGATTAGATTGAGGTTATGCATTGTTGGTGAGAATACCACCAAAATGGTGTTGTGTCTGTTTTAGTGCATCATATCAGGAGATACCTGATGCTGACATGTCTTAATACTGGTGATGTTAACTTTGATCATTTGGTTAAGGTACTGTCTGCTATGCTTCACTATAAAGTTACTATTTTCCTCTTTATAATTAATGAATATCTTGTAGGAAGACACATTGAGACCATTCAAATATTCTGTTTCTCATCATACTTTTGCCCACCAAATTTAGCATTCATTAGTGGTTCTTATGGTGACAATTACTGCTGTGGTGTTTACCTAATGGTGATTTTCTGTTTCTTCCATTTTATCTGTATGTATTAATTGAAATTCTCTGAGGAAGATGTCCCTTCTCTCCCATTTATTTACTTATAACAGCATAGACTAATGGATGTTTATTTTATTCTATGACTTATAACCTAATACTATCGTTGCTTTGTTGTTCAAATTGTTCCAGCTTTGACCATTGGGAGCTTCTATGTCATTTTGACATGTCCCCATTTTTTGATTACTTCCTTATTTTCTGGCACTACAAGATGTTCCAGGCTCATCTTGTGTGTATTCCCTACCCCAGTGACAGAATCAACCATTTCTACATGGTGCCCTAGTTCCCTTTATTGGAAAAAAAAAAAAGGTATTTAGAAACCAAGATCTGGGCACTAGGTGTCATGTTTGTATAACCTGTCTGAAGGTTAATATTATAAAGATTGATAACATCAAATGTTTCCAAGGGTATGGAAAATACACACTCTCATACACATTGGATGGGAGTATAAATAAGTATAACCCTTTAGGAAGACAATTTGGCAGTATCTTTTTTTTTTAGGTAATAAAACATGGCAGATTTATTCACAAAGCATGGATGTATAAACAAAATAAGCAAATCTACATGGCCTCTAAACCAAACAATTTCAGCAAAGAAATAATCTTTCATAAGAAAGTTTTAGTGTAAGTGAAGAATAGTTTGTCTACCCAGAAAAAAACAAAAAAACAAAAACAGAATACAGGAAAAAGGAAAGCTCTCAGCACTAAATGTAGGCAACCCCCGATTTTTTTTTTTCACACACACACACTGTATTTTATTTTTACAAGAGATAAATAAACTGACACCAAGCATTGTAAATGGATGACCACAACAAAAGCAACAATGATTGCAATTACCAAACACGAAACACACTCATACTATGTCATAATATTGACATTCAGTCCAGTAATCCTCCACTGTAACAGCTCCTTTACTTTGCAGTGAAAATTGATTTGTATATTTTTTGCCTCTGAGTCCTTGTGGGATTTTTTTTTATTCAAACAGAAAGTCACAAAAATTATAATCATCCTCATCAGTTCACTCAGTCCCATGTAATTAATTTTTTTTTCATCTTGATCTTTTGTTAGCACTTTTATGAATTCATCGGTTTTCCATTAGAGTTCTGAAAATGCTTATTCATTCAGTTCAGCAGTGTAGTCAGTTACCAGAAACCTGTACTTGTCAGAGTCTTTTCCATGAATTCCTTGAAGATGAAACCCTTTTATAGGAACATATTTGCAAAAGCATCAGAGTACACCCAGAACTGTCTGTAAATGACAAAAGACTTAAAAATGACCACGGTTAAAGATTTGATGAAAGTTCATAATAATGCAATTGACAAGGAAATTTAGTTATTTCTGAGATATACCTTTTAAAGTAATAACTAGAATTATGACTTATAACATTATACCAGAACATATAAGATTTTTAGAAATTTCATGTAATGTCTGAAACATTTATATTAACGTATTTCTATACAAATAACCCAAAGAAAGTTTAGTATTAGTTGTTTTTTTTGTTTTTTTATACTGCAGGTTCTTATTAGGCATCAATTTTATACACATCAGTGTATACATGTCAATCCCAATCGCCCAATTCAGCACACCACCATCCCCACCCCACCGCAGTTTTCCCCCCTTGGTGTCCATACGCTTGTTCTCTACATCTGTGTCTCAACTTCTGCCCTGCAAACCGTTTCATCTGTACCATTATTCTAGGTTCCACATACATGCGTTAATATACAACAGTATCTTTTAAAAATTTAATTGTGAAGATCTAAAAAAATCTAGAAGTCCGTTTTACAGAAATACTTATAAATATGCTCATATATATATATATGCACAAGAATATTTTTTTGCAGTATTGTAATAAAAACCTTGAAACAACTTAAAAGTTCCTCAATAGGGGACTTATTAGTTAAGTAATCAAATTGTAGCACAACCATATGATAAAATATCATGTTGGCATTAAAAGGAATGAGACTGATCTATACATATTGATATGGACCTTTGCTTCATATATTTTTTTAAATTATTTATTTGGCTGTGCCAGATCTTAGTTGTGGCATACAGGATCTTTAGTTGTGGCATGCGGGCTCTTAGTTGCAGCATGCGGGATCTAGTTCCCTGACCAGGGATCAAACCCAGGCCGCCTGCATTGGGAGCGTGGAATCTTAACCACTGGACCATCAGGGAAGTCCCTGCTTCGTATTTCATTGAGAAAATAAAAGCAATCACATGAGGACTTCATCTTTTTATCACCAAATCTACTGTCTACTTACATTTGTGCCTACATTCTAGCTTCCTCCATTGTGGTTAAGAGTGTGGGATCTAATGCCATGTTCAAATACTGACTATAATTTACTAGCTGTGTGACTTTAAGTTATTTAAATTTGCTACGCCCTAGTTTTTTCATTTTTAAAATTAATGAGGGTAGTAATAGTACCTACTTCATAGGGTTGTTCTGAGGATTAAATGAATACCTGTGAGGTGTTTTGAATAGTATCTGGTACATACTAAGAGCTCAATAAGATTATCATTACAGTGAAGTACCCCTGCTCCTATCAAAGGCCATCCCCTTTATTTATACTTTGGATTCAAGTCCCCTGATTTCTCAAGGCTTAACACAAGTAATTATACTGTCTGTGTCACCAATCTATTATTCCCATCAGCATATAAATATGTTATAGTATGTCCCATTTATTAAAAAAAAAACTTACAATACCTCACATTCCCAAACTATAGCTCCATTTCTCTATTCCACTCAGCACAATTTCTTGAAGTTCTCTATAGTCATGGTCTCCACTTCCATTTTCTCCTAAATCTGTTTCAATAAGACACTGTTCTTTACCACGTCTTTGGTAACACCTCTCCCATCCATCTTGCGAAATCAGTGGTAATTTCTCTGTCCTCATCTCAAACGCTCAGCTGCATTCAATGCAGTTTACCACTTCCTCTTTCTTGAAACACTCTTCTCATTTTAAAAAATATATTTCAGGTGTACAGCATTATAATTTGATATCTGTATATACTACAAAGTGGTCACCACCACAAGTGTAATTATCATCCATCACCATACAGTTGACCTCCTTCACCTGTTTCACTCACCCCTCCAACCCCTTTCCCCTCTGGTAACTGCTAATCTGATCTCTATCTATGAGTTTGTTTTTGTTTGTTCATTTGTGTGTGTGTGTGTTTTTAGATTCCACATATGAATGAAATCATACAGTATTTGTGTTTCTCCATCTGACTTACTTCACTTGGCGTAAGACCTTCAAGATCCACCTGTGTTGTCACAAGTGGCAGGATTTCATTCTTTTTTATAGCTGGCTAATATTCCATTGTGTGTATATACCACATCTGCTTTATCCATTCATCCATTGATGGACAATTAGATTGTTACCATATCTTGGCTATTGTAAATAATGCTTCAATGAACATAGGGGTGCATTTATCTTTTTGAATTACTATTTTCATGTTTTTCAGATAAACACTCAGAAGTGGAATAGCTGTGTCATATGGTAGTTCTATTCATAAGTATTTGAGGATCCTCCATACAGTTTTCCATAGTTGCTGCACCAATTTACAGTCCCAAAAACAGTATATGAAGGTTCCCTTTTCTCCACATCCTCTCCAACATTTGTTATTTCTTGTCTTTTCAATAATAGCCATTCTAACAGGTGTGAGGTGATATCTCATTTTGGTTTTGATTTGGATTTCCCAAATAATTAGTGATGTTGAACATCTTTTAATGTGCCTGTTGGCCATTTGTATGTCTTTGGAAAAATGTCTGCTCAGATCCTCTGCCCATTTTTTAATTGGATTGTTTGTTTTGTTGTTGTTGAGTTACATGAGTTCTTTTTGGATATTAACTCCTTATTGCAAATGTGATTTGCAAATATCTACTCCCATTCATTAGGTTGCATTTTCATTTTGATGATGGTTTGCGTCACTGGGCAGAAGCTTTTTAGTTTGATGGAGTCCCTTGTTTATTTTTGCTTGTTTCCTTTGTCTTTGGAGTCAGATCCACAAAAACATTACTAAGACCAATGTCAATGAGTTACCACCTGTGTTTTCTTCTAGGATTTTTATGGTTTCAGGTCTTACATTCAAGTCTTTAATCCATTGTGTGTTAATTTTTGTGTATGATGTAAGATAGTGGTTCAGTTTAATTCTTTTGCATGTGACTGTCCAGTTTTCCCAGCACCATTTATGGAAGAGACTATCCTTTCTCCAGTGCATGTTCCTTGCTCCTTTGTTGCAGATTAATTGTCCACACATCTGTGGGTTCATTTCTGACCTTTCACTTCTGTTCCATTGGCCTTTGTCTCCATTTTTGTGCCAATACTATACTATGTTGATTACTGTAGTTTTGTAGGTTAGTTTGAAATCAGGGAGCATGATAGCTCCAGTTTCATTCTTCTTTCTCAAGATTGTTTTGGCTATTCAGGATATTTTGTGATTCCATATAAATTTTTAGAACTTTTTTGTTCTAGTTCTGTGAAACATGGCATTAGAATTTTGAAAGTGATATCACTGAATCTGTAAGTTGCTTTGGGTAGTCTGGACATTTTAACAATATTAAGTCTTTCAGTGTGTGATCATGGAATATCTTTTCCATTTATTTGTGACTTCTTCAACTTCTTTCATCAGTGTCTTATACTTTTCAGTGTATAGGACTTTCACCTCCTTGGTTTAATTTTTTTCCTAGGTATTTTATTCTTTTTGAAGCAATTGTAAATAGGGTTGTTTTCTTCATTTTTCTTTCTGATAGTTCATTATTAGTGTATAGAAATGCCACAAATTTTTGTATATTGATTTTGTATCCTATGACTTTACTGAATTCATTGATTAGTTCAAACGGTGTTTTGGAGGAGTCTTTAGGGTTCTCTCTATATAGTATTATGTCATCTGCAAATAGTGACAGCTTTATTTCTTCCTTCCCAATTTGGATGCCTTTTATTTCTTTTTCTTACCTGGTTGCTCTGGCTAAAACTTCCAATGCTATGTTGAATAAAAGTAGTAAGAGTGGGCATCCTTGTCTTGTTTCTGACCTTAGAGGAAAAGCTTCCAGCTTTGCACCATTGAGTATGATATTAGCTGCGGGTTCATTATATATGGCGTTTATTATGTTGAGTTACAGTTACAGTTTTGTTAATCTTTTCAAAGAACCAGTGCTTAGTTTCATTGATCTTTTCTCATTTTTTTTAAGTCTCTATTTCATTTATTTCCACTCTGATCTTTATTATTTCCTTCCTTCTACTAATTTTGGGCTTCTTTTGTTCTTCTTCTTCTAGTTCCTTTAGCTATAAAGTTATATTATCTATTTGGGATTTTTCTTGTTTCTTGAGGTAGGCCTGCATTGCTGTCACTTCCC
Organism: Balaenoptera borealis; assembly: GCF_965194805.1. NCBI lineage: Eukaryota > Metazoa > Chordata > Mammalia > Artiodactyla > Balaenopteridae > Balaenoptera > Balaenoptera borealis. Next base: position 90,847,279 of record NC_138881.1, on the reverse strand, counting down.
TCTTAGCCCTACTTTTGCTGCATTCCCATAGATTTGGGTATGTTGTATTTTCATTTTCATTTGTCTCCAGATATTTTTTAAATGTATCCTTTGATTTCTTCAATTATCCATTGGTCGTTCAGTAGCATGTTGTTTAATCTCCACGTTTTTTGTAATTTTTCCTGTTTTTTTCTTGTGATTGATTTCTAGTTTCATACCATTCTGGTTGGAAAAAATGTTTGATATGATTTCAGTCTTCTTGAATATATTGAGATTTGTTTTGTGACCTAACATGTTATCTACCCTGGAAAATGTTTCATGTGTACTTGAGAAGAATGTGTATTCTGCTGCTTTTGGATGGAATGTTCTTTATATATCTATTATGACCATTTGCTCTGATGTGTCATTTAAGTCTGATGTTTCCTTATTGATTTTCTGTCTGGATGATCTACCCATTGATGTAAGTAGGGTGGTAAAGTCCCCTACTATTCAATTCTCCCTTTAAGTCAGTTAATATTTGCTTTATATATCTTGGTACTCCTCTGTTGGGTGCATTTATAAATGTTATATCTTCTTGCTAGATTGACCCATTTACATTACATAACACCCTCCTTTGTCTTTTGTTACAGCCTTTGTTTTAAAGTCTGTTTTGTCTGATACAAGTACAGCTACTCCAGTTTTCTTTTTATTTCCATTTGCATAGAATATGTTTTCCCATCCCTTCACTTTCAGTCTGTGTGTGTCCTTTCTTCTGAAGTGAGTCTTTTGTATAGATGGGTCTTGATTTTTTTTTAATCCATTCAGCCACTTTATGTCTTTTTTTTTAAACTCTCCAACCCATCTTTCTTTTTTTTTTAATGTTAATTTTTCTTTATAGATTTGTGGGGGAGGTTTTTTTTTAAAACTAATTAATTAATTAATTAATTTTTGGCTGTGTTGGGTCTTTGTTTCTGTGCAAGGGCTTTCCCTAGTTGCGGCAAGCGGGGGCCACTCCTCATTGCGGTGCGTGGACCTCTCACTATCGCGGCCTCTCCCGTTGTGGAGCACAGGCTCCAGACATGCAGGCTCAGCAGCTGTGGCTCATGGGCCCAGCTGCTCCGCGGCATGTGGGATCCTCCCAGACCAGGGCTTGAACCCGTGTTCCCTGCATTGGCAGGTGGATTCCTAACCACTGCGCCACCAGGGAAGCCCCACTTTATGTCTTTTGATTGGCAAATTTAGTCGACATACATTTAAAGTAATTATTGATAGGTGTATACTTATTGCCATTTAGTTAACTGTTTTCTGGTTGTTTTTGTAGTTCCTGTTTCTTTCTTTTTCTCTTTCTTTCTTCCCTTGTGATCTGGTCATTTTCTCTAGTGTTATATTTAGATTCATTTCTCATTTTTTCTTGTGTATTTACTATAAGGTTTTTGTCCTTGTTGTTACTGTGAGTTTCACATATATCATCCTACGTAAATAGTAGCCTTTTTTAAGCTGGGAGCAACTTAAATTTGAAATACATTCCAAAGCTTTATCTTTTTTTCTCCCCCCACCACATTTTATACTTTCAATGACACGTTTTGCATCTTTTTATTTTATGCATACCTTAAGTAATTATTGTAATTTTAATTTTACTGCTTTTGTCTTTTAACCTTTATGCTTGCTTTATATATGATTGATCCACTACCTTTATTATATATTTACCATTTCCAGTGAGATTTTTATGTTCATATGTTTCCTTATTAATTAGTGCCATTTCTTTTTCAGCTTAAAGAAGTCCCTTTAACATTTCATGAAGGGCTGGTTTAGCGGTGATGAACTCCTTTAACTTTTGCTTACCTGGGGAACTCTTGATCTCTTCTTCAGTTCTGAATGATAATTCTTCCAGGTAGAGAATTCTTGGTTGGAAGTTTTTTTCCTTTCAGCACTTTGAATATGTCATGCCAGTCCCTTTTAGCCTGTAAAGTTTCTGCTGAAAAATCTGCAGATAGCCTTATGGGGTTTCCCTTATACATGACAAGTTATTTTTCTCTTGCTACTTTTAGGATTCCTTCTTTATCCTTAACTTTTACCAGTGTATCTTGGTATGTTTCTTTAGGTTCATCTTATTTTGAGTTCTCTGGGCTTCCTGGATCTGGTTGTCTGTTTCCCTCCCCAGATTTGGGAATTTATCAGCCACTGTTTCTTCAAATAGTTTTTTGCCCCTTTATCTCTCTTTTCTCCTTCTGGGACTTCTATAATGTGAATGTTATTCTTGATGTTGACCCTAAGGTCCCTTAAGGTATCTTTACTTTTCAAAATTCTTTTTTCATTTCGCTTCTCTGTCTGGGTGAGTTCCATTGTTTTGTCTTCCAGCTCACTGATTTGTTCTTCTGCCTCATCCAGTCTGCTATTGAACCCCTCTAGTGTATTTTTCATGTCAGTTATAATTTCTGTTTGGTACTTTCTTGTATTTTCTATCTCTTCGTTGAAGTTCTTACTCTGTTTATCCATTCTTCTCCCAAGTTTGGTGAGCATATTTATGACCATTACTTTGAACTCTATCAGGTAGATGGCTTTTCTCCATTTAATTTAACTATTTTTCTGAGATTGATCTTGGTCTTTCTATTGGAATATATTCCTCTGTCTCCTTATTTGGCCTAATTCTCTTTATTTGTTTCTATGTATTATGTAAATCAGCTACCTTTTCCAGTCTTGAAGGACTGGCCTTATTTAGAAGATGTCCTATAGGGCTTAGAGGCACAATCCAGAGCCAGGCACTGAAGTAGTGTCTCCTATGTGGGCTGAATATACTCTCCTTTTGTGGCAAGGCTGCAGCTACTGTTGCAGTCTGCTGGTGGGTGGGGCTGACCCCTGGACTTACTGTGAAGCCTGGTTGCAGCTGCTACAGTACACTGGTGGCCATGGTTGCCCCCAGATTGGCTACAGGACTCAGCTGTGGCTAGTGCATGCACTGGTTGACATGGCTGTGACTTGGCTGGCTGTGAGGCCTAAGATGCAGGGGTGGGTGGAGCCTTTAACTGGATGTGCCTACTGGTGCTCACAGTGTAGAAGGAGAATTTCAAAATGGTGCCCACCAGCACTGGCATTAGCAAGGTAGCCTGAGACCACATCAATTGCTTCTGCCAATGTCCCATTTCCCATGTAGCATCCCAACTGATTTATGTCTCTCTGGCAGATGCTTCAGTATTCATAAGTGGGTCCCCTTCACTTATGATCCATGCAATTCTTAAATCTGTTTTTTTTGGGGGGTGCAGTTTGGGGGGGTTGGGTTTTGGGTTTTTTTATTTTGCTGGTTTTGGTTGAGTGATCCTGTGCATGGGCCCTTTTTTTTTTAAAACATCTTTATTGGAGTATAATTGCTTTACAATGGTGTGTTAGTTTCTGCTGTATAACAAAGTGAATCAGCTATATACATACATATATCCCCATATCTCCTCCCTCTTGCGTCTCCCTCCCACCCTCCCTATTCCACCCCTCTAGGTGGACACAAAGCACTGAGCTGATCTCCCTGTGCTATGCAGCTGCTTCCCACTAGCTATCTATTTTACATTTGGTAGTGTATATATGTCCATGCCACTCTCTCACTTTGTCCCAGCTTACCCTTCCCCCTCCCTGTGTCCTCAGGTCCATTCTCTACATCTGTGTCTTTATTCCTGTCTGCCTCTAGGTTCTTCAGAACCTTTTTTTTTTTAGATTCCATATATATGTGTTAGCATATGGTATTTGTTTTTCTCTTTCTGACTTACTTCACTCTGTATGTGCATGGACCCTTTAAGACACGGTTTTCCATTCCCTGTAGTTTTATGTTTTTCCTGGACATATTCCTCATTGGTTTTCAAAGCCAGGTGTTTGAGGGGCTCATCTGTCTTGGGCAGGATCTAGGGGTTGGGGTGCCTGATGTGGAGCTCAAATCCCTCACTCCCTAGGGAAACAATCTGTACTTTTGTGATCACTCCTAATTGTGGATCACTATGGCTAGGGTGTGCTTTTTTCCTTGGCAAGAACATATCTTTGTCTCTTGTACCCATCTCAATGCTGTCCTTTTATCCTTTGTTGTGAAGGCTCTGTTAACCCAGTTTTCAGGTCCCTCTCTGGAGGAATTATTCCATATGAAGTTGTAGATTTGTTGTGTCCATGAGATGAGGTGAGTTCAGAATCTTTCTATGACATGATCTTGAACCCTCTCCTCTGAAACATTCTATTCTCTTGACTTCTATAACACCACAATCCTGGTTTACTTCCTACTTCCTTTATAAATTCTCAGTCTCCTTTATGGCTTCTTCTATGCTTCTCTAAATGTTATACTGCCCCAGGTCTCCTTCCCTAGCCTGTTCTTTTCTGAGTTTTTTTTCTCCCTGAAAGCTCTCAACTAGTTTCATGACTTATATTGCTATCTATAGGTGTATTACTCACAAATCTACTGTTTATTTCCAGCTTAGACCTTTCTATTGAACTCCAGATTCTTATAATCCAACTGACTCCCTGACAAGGCCACTTGAATGTCTAAAGCTATCTCAAATGTAATGTGTCCAAAATAGAAGTCTTGAATATTTATTTCCCCCAACCCATCATTTTTCTAGTCTTTCCCTCATTAGTAAATGGGATTGCCATCTGAGTTCTAAGTACATTCTTCATTCCTCCCTTCCTCTCACTTTCCACATATATCCATAAGTAATCCTGGAGATTACTTCCAAAAGTTAATTTCAAAAACATACCAAGAATCACCCATTTTCTCCAACTTTACTACTAATCCAATTCACCCTAGTGCAATTCATAATTGGATAGATTATGACATAAGCCTCCTAACTGGTGTCCTTTCTTCCACTGTTGCCACTTTACAATTCAGTCTCCAAAGACCAAAGAGAGGAATCTTTTAAAATATAAATTTTATCCTGTAACTAATTGGCTTAAAACCCTTTAATAACATTTCACATTAGTTAGGAAGAAAATTAAACTCTTGTGAGTGATGTCACCAGAAATGGAGGAGCAGGGAAAGCCAGGGGTCTATCCTTCCACTAATGCAATGATTAAGCTGGCAAAAACTGTCAAAATCAACTTTTTTGAACTCTAAAATCTAATAAAAACTTTGAACAACCAGGATGGTGCTTGATGAAGAAAGAGTTTTAGTAAGATAGTGTTATGACATTTTTACCTACCTGCTTACCATCCTCCAATCAACAACTCAGTGACAACCAAGGAATGGCCAGCTTACTGGTGCCAAAGTGGGAAATGCAGAACTTGTTCTCAAAGAGTCGTGGTTTTGTGTTTTGACCTGCCTGATTGCTCACTAAAGGATCAGCTAAGGACTTGCCTTTGTTTTGCCATCCCCTGTCTCCAAACTCTCAAGACTGGAGTCTCCACTTGGGCAGCAATTTTTCCCCAATTAAAAAAAAATTGTAGTAAAATATACATAACATAAGATATGCCATCTTAACCATTTTTAAGTGTACAGTTCAGTGGTATTAAGCACATTCATATTTTTGGGGCCATCACCATCCATCTCCAGAACTCTTTTCACCTTGCAAAACTGAAGCTCTATAAACAATAATTCCCCATTCCTCCCTCCAACCAACCCCTAGCAACCACCATTCTACTTTATATTTCTATGAATTTGATGACTCTAAGTACCTCATATAAGTGGAATAACACAGTATTTGCCTTTTTGTGACTGGCTTATTTCATTTAGCATAATGTCCTCAAGCTTCATCCATGTTCTGACATACATCAGAATTCCCTTCCTTTTTTAAGGCTGAATAATATTCCATTGTATGTGTATACCACATAATGCGTATGCATTCTTCCATCAATGGACATTTGCATCACTTCTACCTTTTAGCTATTGTGAATAAGGCTGCTATGAACATGAGTGTACAAATATCTCTTCAAGGCACAGCTTTAAATTTGGGGGTTATATTCCCAGAAGAAGAATTGCTGAATCATAAGGTAATTCATTTCTAACTTTTTGAGGAACCAACAAACGGTTTTCCACAGTGGCTGTACCATTTTACATTCCCATCAACAGGGTACTAGTGTTCCAGTTTCTCCACTTCCTTGCCAAAACTTTTTTTTTCTTTTTAAAAATATTTGTCAACTGGTGTAAGGTGGCATCTCATTGTGGTTTTTATCTTGAGTGGCAATTTTAAAAAACATTTAAAAGCATATAGCAGCTGCAGCTGCTTGAGGCAAGGTTGGGAAGAAGGTACAAGTTGGGGGGGGGCATAAGAACCTTGAAAGCTCCTACATATATTGAGGGATCTAGAAGACCATGCATGCTCAGGAATAAACACATGCTCAGAAAAGACTACAGAGACCCTAAGTTGTCACCTTTGGCTGATCTTTAGCCTCTGTGCAAAGGGGAAATAAAGACTAAGGCAGAGTTGTAAATGCCCTGGCTAAGCATTGAGGGAGTGCCTCAACTTAGAGTAAATCTACAAAGACCAAGACACTATTTTTATTTGCTTTGTTTTGCTTTTTTTGTTTCAGATATTTAAGGAAATCACTAAGCTAACAGAACAGAGACTTCAGTGACCACACACAACAAAGAACACAGTCATTATAAAAATAGCTTAGAAAATCACTAAGTAAACAACTAACACACAACAAATGACAACAACAAACTATGGGGAGGGAGGAGAATTTGTTCTTCAGGGCTGTAATGTTATACTTTTCAAAATATCCAGTTTTCCACAAAAATTATGAGATATGCAAAGAAACAAGAAAGTGTGGTCCACAGGAAAAAAAATAATGCAAACTTCCCCTGAGGAAGCCCAGAAATTGGACTTACTAGTCAAAGCCTTTAAAATACCAGTCTTAAATATGCTCAAAAAGCTAAGGAAAACCATGCACAAAGAAACAAAGGAAATAAGTAGAAAAAGTCTCACCAAATAGAGAATATCAATAAAGAGAAATTATAAAGAGAAACCAAACAAATTCTGGAGCTGAAAACTACAATCACTAAAGGGGTTCAACAACACATATGAGCAGGCAGAAGAAAGATTCAGTAATCTTTAAGACATAATGGTTGAGGGACTTCCCTGGTGGTGTAATGGTTAAGAATCCTCTTGACAATGCAGGGGACATGGGTTCAATCCTTGGTCCAGGAAGATCCCACATGCCACGGAGCAACTAAGCCCATGTGCCACAACTACTGAGCCTGCACTCTAGAGCCCATGAGTCACAACTGCTGAGCCTGCACACCACAACTACCAAAGCCCACGCACCCTAGAGCCTGTGTGCCGCAACTACTAAGCCCACGTGCTGCAACTACTAAAGACCGCGCACCCTAGGGCCCATGTGCCGCAATTACTGAGCCCACGTGCTGCAACTACTGAAGCCCGCGTGCCTAGAGCCCATGTTCTGCAACAAGAGGAGACACTGCAATGAGAAGCCCGTGCACCACAACGAAGAGTAGACCCAACTCACCGCAACTAGAGAAAGCCCATGTGCAGCAACAAAGACCCAATGCAGCAAAAAAAAAAAAGACATAATGGTTGAAAATATATAGTCTGAGGTACAGAAAGAATGGAGGAAAATGAACAGAGGTAGAAAAGTCTAGGTAGAAAAAAGTTCTTCTACCAAAAGGGAAGGATCTATTTTCAAATTTTGCCCTTGAGACTTGTAGTTAGAACTAAGCAGAATTATAACCACAACTCAATGCCAACCTAGCTCAGTTCCTAACTGGTTTGAGATGATTAGCTTCTCACTCATTTTCCTGACAAAGAAAAGAACTTACCCTCTCTGGGAGGAAAAAAACATTGGCAAAAGACTCCATGGTCACTTTAGGCACAATGTTGAGCATACAAAAAATTATGAGGCATACAAAGAAACAGGAAAATGTGACCCATATCAAGAGGAAGAACAGTCAATAGAAGTAGACCCACTGGTAATCCAGATGTTGGATACACTCATACATGCTACAGCATGGTTGTACCTCAAAACATTATGCTCAGTGAAAGAAGCCTGACACAAAAGGTCACATAGTGTTTGATTATACATACGTGAAGTACCCAGAATAGATAATACATAGAGACAGAAAGCATATTGATGGTTGCTAGGGTCTAGGAGAAGGGGGGAATGGAGAGAGACTAATTCATGGGGTTTTATTTGGGGGTGATGAAAAAGTTTTGAAACTAAAGATAGTGGTCTCACAACATTGTGAGTGTACTAAATGCCACTGAACTATACACCTTAAAATTATTAATTTTATGTTTGTGTATATCATGTCAATTAAAATAATTCCTTGAATGGGTTTACTAGCACAGCAGTCCCCAACCTTTTTGGCACCAGGGACTGGTTTTGTGGAAGACAAATTTTCCATGGCCTGGGGAGGGGATGGTTCAGGCAGTAATGTGAGTGATGGGGGGGATGGTTCAGGCAGTAAGGCAAGCGATGGTTCAGGTGATAATGCAAGCAATGGGGAGCAATTGGGAGTGGCAGATTAAGCGTCACTCACTCGCCTGCCACTCACCTCCTGCTGTGCAGCCCAGTTCCTAACAGGCAGCATACTGGTACCAGTCCACAGCCTGAGGGTTGGGGACCCCTGTACTAGCAGACTGAACATAGCAGATGAGAGGAATAGTGAACTCAAAAACAGTTCAATAGAAACAACCCAAACTGAAGCATAAAGAAAACATAATGGAAAGAAGAGAAAAAAGCATAATAAGTATGTGGGAGATTGTTGGTCAGTTTAATATACGTGTAAGTAGAATCCCAGAAGGAGAAGAGCAAGAGAATGAGGCAGAAAAAAAATATTTGAAAAGGTAATGTCTGATAATTTCCCCAAAATGATTACAGGCATCAACTCATAGATCCAAGAATCTCAGTAAACCCCAAGCAGTTTAAACACAACAAAACCATACCTAGGCACATCATAGTCCAACCTCTGAATCAAGGATAAAGGGAAAAACCTAAAAGCAGCCAGAGGATGGAAAAGGCAAGTTGTCTTCAAAGAAGTGAAAATAATACTAACAACATACCCCTCAATACAACACAATCCACGGATGCCAAGATATAGTGTAACCATATCTTTAAACTGCTATAAGAACTAGAGAAAGAAGAACAAAAAAAGAAACCCCAAAGTTAGTAGAAGGAAAGAAATCATAAAGATCAGAGCAGAAATAAATGAAATAGAAACAAAGAAAACAATAGCAAAGATCAATAAAACTAAAAGCTGGTTCTTTGAGAAGATAAACAAAACTGATAAACCATTAGCCAGACTCATCAAGAAAAAAAGGGAGAGAACGCAAATCAATAAAATTAGAAATGAAAAAGGAGAAATCACAACAGACACTGCAGAAATACAAAGGATTATAAGAGACTACTACAAAAAAACTATATGCCAATAAAATGGACAACCATGAAGAAGTGGACAAATTCTTAGAAAGGTATAATCTTCCAGGACTGAACCAGGAAGAAATAGAAAACATGAACAGACCAATCAAAAGTAATGAAATTGCAACTGTGATTAAAAATCTTCCAACAAACAAAAGTCCAGGACCAGACAGCTTCACAGGTGAATTCTATCAAACATTTAGAGAAAAGCTAATGCCTATCCTTCTCAAACTCTTCCAAAAAATTGCAGAGGAAGGAACACTCCCAAACTCATTCTACGAGGCCACCACCACCCTGATACCAAAACCAGACAAAGATACTACAAAAAAAAGAGAAAATTACAGACCAATATCATTCATGAATATAGATGCAAAGATCCTCAACAGAATACTAGCAAACAGAATCCAACAACACATTAAAAGGATCATACACCATGATCAAGTGGGATTTATCCCAGGTATGCAAGGATTCTTCAATATACTCAAATCAATCAATGTGATACACCATATTAACAAATTGAAGAAGAAAAACCATATGATCATCTCAATAGATGCAGAAAAAGCTTTGGACAAAATTCAACACCTATTTATGATAAAAACTCTCCAAAAAGTGGGCATAGAGGGAACCTACCTCAACATAATAAAGGCCACATACAACAAACCCACAGCAAACATCGTTCTCAATGGTGAAAAACTGAAACCATTTCCACTAATATCAGGAACAAGACAAGGTTGCCCACTCTTACCACTATTATTCAACATAGTTTTGGAAGTTTTAGCCACAGTAATCTGAGGAGAAAAAGAAAGAAAAGGAATCCAAATCGGAAAAGAAGAAGTAAAACTGTCACTGTTTGCAGATGACATGATATTATACATAGAGAATCCTAAAGATGCTACCAGAAAACTACTAGAGCTAATCAATGAATTTGGTAAAGTAGCAGGATACAAAATTAATGCACAGAAATCTCTTGCATTCCTATACACTAATGATGAAAAATCCGAAAGAGAAATTAATGAAACACTCCCATTTACCATTGCAGCAGAAAGAATAAAATACCTAGGAATAAACCTACCTAGGGAGACAAAAGACCTGTATGGAGAAAACTATAAGACACTGATGAAAGAAATTAAAGATGATACCAACAGATGGAGAGATATACCATGTTCTTGGATTGGAAGAATGAATCAGTATTGTGAAAATGACTATATTACCCAAAGCAATCTACAGATTCAATGCAATCCCTATCAAACTACCACTGGCATTTTTCACAGAACTAGAACAAAAATTTCACAATTTGTATGGAAACGCAAAAGACCCCAAATAGCCAAAGCAATCTTGAGAAAGTAAAACGGAGCTGGAGGAATCAGGCTCCCAGACTTCAGACTATACTACAAAGCTACAGTAATCAAGACAGTATGGTACTGGCACAAAAACAGAAATATAGATCAATGGAACAGCATAGAAAACCCAGAGATAAACCCACGCACATATGGTCAACTAATCTATGACAAAGGAGGCAGGATATACAATGGAGAAAAGACAGTCTCTTCAATAAGTGGTTCTGGGAAAACTGGACAGACACATGTAAAAGAATGAAATTAGAACACTCCCTAGCACCATACACAAAAATAAACTCCAAATGGATTAAAGACCTAAGTGTAAGACTGGACACTATAAAACTCTTAGAGGAAAACATAGGAAGAACACTCTTTGGTATGAATCACAGCAAGATCTTTTTTGACCCACCTCCTGGAGTAATGGAAGTAAAAACAAATGAGACCTAATGAAACTTATAAGCTTTTGCACAGCAAAGGAAACCATAAAGAAGGTGAAAAGACAACCCTCAGAATGGGAGAAAATATTTGCAAACGAATCAATGGACAAAGGATTAATCTCCAAAACATACAAAAAGCTCATGCAGTTCAATATCAAAAAACCAAAACACCCAGTCAAGAAATGGGCAGAAGGGGCTTCCCTGGTGGCACAGTGGTTAAGAATCCACCTGCCAATGCAGGAGACACGAGTTCGAGCCCTGGTCCGGGAAGATCCCACATGCCGTGGAGCAACTAAGCCTGTGCACCACAACTACTGAGACTGTGCTGTAGAGCCTGTGAGCCACAACTACTGAGCCTGTGTGCCACAATTACTGAGCCTGTGCTCTAGAATCCATGCTCTGCAGCAAGAGAAGCCACCGCAATGAGAATCCCACGCACTGCAAAGAAGAGTAGTCTCCTCTCTCCGCAACTAGAGAAAGCCCGTGTGCAGCAACGAAGACCCAGCGCAGCCAAAAATTAATTAATTAATTAATTAAATTTTTAAAAAATGGGCAGAAGACCTAAATAGACATTTCTCCAAAGAAGACATATAGATGGCCAAAAGGCACATGAAAAGATGCTCAACATCATTAATTATTAGAAAAATGCAAATCAAAACTACAATGAGGTATCACCTCACACTGGTCAGAATGGCCATCATCAGAAAACCTACAAATGATAAATGCTGGAGAGGGTGTGGAGAAAAGGGAACCCTCTTGCACTGTTGGTGGGAATGTAACTTGATACAGCCACTATGGAGAACAGTATGGAGGTTCCTTAAAAAACTAAAAATAGAACTACCATATGACCCAGCAATCCCACTACTGGGCATATACCCTGAGAAAACCATAATTCAAAAGCACACAGGTACCACAATGTTCACTGCAGCACTATTTACAATAGCCAGGACATGGAATCAACCTAAATGTCCCATGACAGATGAATGGATAAAGATGTGGTACATATATACAATGGAATATTACTTAGCCATAAAAAGGAACGAGGGCTTCCCTGGTGGAGCAGTGGTTTAGAATCTGCCTGCCAATTCAGGGGACGCAGGTTCAAGCCCTGGTCTGGGAAGATCCCACATGCCACAGAGCAACTAAGCCCGTGAACCACAACTACCGAGCCTGCACTCTAGAGCCCGTGAGCCACAACTATTGAAGCCTGCGTGCATAGAGCCTGCACTCCACAACAAGAGAATCCACTGCAATGAGAAGCCCATGCACTGCAACGAAGAGTAGCCCCTGCTCACCGCAACTAGAGAAAGCCCAAGTGCAGCAATGAAGACCCAACGCAGCCAAAAATAAATTTTAAAAAAAGAAGGAATGAAATTGGGTCCTTTGTAGAGATGTGGATGGACCTAGAGACTGTCATACAGAGTGAAGTAAGTCAGAAAGAGAAAAACAAATATTGTATATTAACGCATATAGGTGGAATCTAGAAAAATGGTACAGATGAACCTATTTGCAAGGCAGAAATAGAGACACAGACGTACAGGACAAGTGTATGGACACCAGAGGGAAAGGGAGGGTGGGATGAATTGGGAGATTGGGATTGACATATATACACTAATATACACTAATATGTATAAAATAGATAACTAATGAGGACCTGCTGTATAGCACAGAGAACTCCACTTTGCTGTATGGTAGAAACTAACACAACATTGTAAAACAACTATACCCCAATTAAAAAAAGATAAAAAAATAAAAGCTTGTTCTAACCAATCCTAAATCTTTATTGCCTTTGGGAGTTATGTAGCTTAGCCATTACAAGCCTCCTCCTTTCCTTCCCAGTGTTTGAAAAGCAGAAAAGGGTTTGGTGCTCTAACCTGAACACATAGCACCCAACATCCATTTTGGGGATGTTTGTTAGGAGCAGCCTGAGAGGGTCCCCTGCATGTTTTGACTTTTGTATGTGTAATAGATTTATTAAAAATACATGTATTAAAACCCACAATTTAAAAAGTAAATTAAAATGTTAAATATCTTGGTAATAAATGGAGGAAACAAGTAAAAAAAAAAACTGCGATAAAACTACCACTCTATAATTCTATGTCCAGTGAAATATCCTTCAAAAGTGAAAGTGAAATAAAGATGTTTTTGCCTCATACCAGTCAGAATGACTATCATCAAAAAATCCCCAAACAATAAATCTTGGAAAGGGTGGTGGAGAGAAGGGAACACTCCTACACTACTGGTGGGAATGTAAATTGGTATATAGCCACTATGGAGAACAGTATGGAGGTTCCTTAAAAAACTAAAAATAGAGCTACCATATGATCCTGCAATCCCACTCCTGGGCATATATCTGGAGAAAAACATGGTCTGAAAGGATATATACACCCCAGCATTCATTGCAGCACTGTTTACAGTAGCCAAGACATGGAAGCAACCTAAATGTCCATCGACAGAGGAATGGATAAAGAAGATGTGGCACATATATACAATGGAATATTATTCAGCCATTAAAAAGAATGAAATAATGCCATTTGCAGCAGTATGGACAGACCTAGAGATTGTCATACTGAGTGAAGTTAAGTCAGACAAAGGGAAATAGTGTATGATATTGCTTATATGCAGAATCTAAAAAGAAATGATATAATGAACTTATTTACAAAACAGAAACAGACTCACAGACTTAGAGAATGAACTTATGGTTACCAGTGGGGAAGGGATAGTTACAGAGTTTGGGATTGACATATACACACTGCTATATTTAAAATGGATAACCAACAAGGACCTACTGTATAGCACAGGGAACTCTGCTCAATATTATGTAACAACCTAAATGGGAAAAGAATTTGAAAAAGAATAGATACATGTATATGTATAACTGAATCACTTTGCTGTACACCTGAAACTATCACAACTTTGTTCATCAACTATACTCCAATATAAAATAAAGGGTTAAAAAAATAAAAAATAAAATAAAAATTTTTAAAAAGATGTTTTTGGACAAACAAAAGTTGTGAGAATTCATTGATAGCAGAGCTGCACTATAAAAAATACTAATTCTTTCAGGCTAAAGAAAATTATACTATTACTTTGAAGAACAGAACTACAGAAAAGAATGAAGGGCAGAAGGGGTATATATGTGGGTAAATATACAGATGGTCCCCAACTTAGGATGGTTTGACTTAACGACTTTTTGACTTTATGGTGGTGTGAAAGTGATAAGCATTCAGTAGAAGTCATACTCTAAATTTTGAATTTTGATCATTCCCAATGATCAAATGACTTAGCGATGTTTGATATGATACTCTCTCCTGAAGCTGAACAGTGGCAGCAAGCTCCACCTACAACCATTCTGTTTTTCACTTTCAGTACAGTTTTCAATATATTACATGAGATATTCAACACTATTATAAAATAGGCTTTGTGTTAGATGATTTTGCTCAAATGTAGGCTAATATAAGAGTTCTGAGCACGTTAAAGGTAGGCTAAGCCAAGCTGTGGTGTTCGGTAGATTAGGTGTATTAAATTCATTTTTGACTTATGATATTTTCAACTTATGATGTGCTTATCTGTATGGAACCCCATTATAAGTTGAGGAAGATCTGTAAAACTTTATTATTTAAAGTAGCAATAATATCAGTGCCTTGCGGTAGAATGTATGTAGAAGTGAAATATATGATAAGAGCACAAAGGATGGGAGCAGATAAATGGGTCTCTACTGTTGTATAATTTTTGCATTTGTCATAAAGTTGCAATGTGCTAATTTAAGGTAAACTGTAATAAATTACAGATGCATGATGTAGTCTCTAACCCTCTGTAGCAAGATTTCTCAGCCTTGTCACTCTTCGATAGCTCTTTGTTGTGGGAGGCTCTCTTGTGTATTGCGAGAGTTTTAACAGTATTCCTGGCCTCTACCCAGTAGATGCCACTAGCACCAGCCACCAAGTGTGACAACCAGAAATATCTCCAGACATTGCCAAATGTCCTCTGGGAGCAAAATCACCCTTGGATGAGAAGTACTGCCCTAGAATAACCACTAAAAACATTAGAAAATGGTATAAGCAAAATAGCATAATAATAATGCGAAACTTGATTAATCCCAAGTAAGGCAGGATAAGAGGAACAAAGAAACAATGGACAGAGGAGACAAATAGAAAACAATAATAATGCAACTATATTATTAATTACATTAATATAAACAAACTAAATGCTATTTACAAGAGACATTTTACATATAAGGATACAGATAGATTGAAAGTAAAAGGATGGAAAATATACCATGCAAACACCACCACCAACAACAAAGCTGTCATGGTTATATTAATGTCAGACAAAGTAGTCTTTAAGGCAAGAATTATTACTGGAGATAAAGAGGCACATTTTGTAATGACAAAAATGTCAATTCAAAAGGAAGACAATAGTCCTCATACTCTGAGGTAGATACTATTTTTTTTATTATTCCAGTTTTTACAGATGAAGAATCTAAATCATAGAAACATTATGAGACCTACACAAATAGTAAATAATGGATCGAGAACAAGCTTATGCTTTTAAATGCTATACAGTATTCTTTGGCAAAAACAAAAACAAAATGAAACAAAACCAAAAAACAAATCATTTCTTTTTGTGATTGAAATTAAAAGATTGCAGTACCCAAGGAACAATGCCACTTTTCTATATTCCTTTAGGGAAGCAGAACGATTTCCCCACAAAGGCATTAATTACTTAAATTTAAACTTCAACCAGAATGAGGCCTTGGGCTCTCATTTCAGTTGTGAAAGTAACAGAAAAACATTCTATGATACCATACCCTAAGTGTAAAAGCGCATTCAGCGCAGCTGTGGTCTAGGATCCTCACAGAACACTTCAAGCTACTTCCAAAAATCAAGTTCAAATCATCACTTTTTAGATTGCTGTAAAACAAAGTGGAAACTTTCTTTTTCCATTATTACTCAAACTGCTTCAACAAAGCAAGTCCTATATTCCTGAGGGAAGCATAGAAAGGATATGAGTGAAATTTAATTTTGTCAGAAAAGTAAATAAAAAATAAATTTCCAGTAAGTCATATTCCTCTGTTCTCTGGGAAATAACATATTCAGTGTCTGAATCTCCTGAAAAAGGCTCTGGACAGGTTGGGAAGCCACTAATCTGCAGGGAGCCATTTGGTCCTTGGCATAATTTTTTCTACATTTGAAAATGTATTATTAGTTATTTTATTATAAAACTTATACATACCTGGGAAGGGAAAAACAAACTTTAATGTGGAGAACCTTGGGAAACACCATCTTAAGCAAGAGATCAATGTTTTTTTGTTATTTATTTATTTATTTATTTATGGCTGTGTTGGGTCTTTGTTGCTGTGCGTGGGCTTTCTCTAGTTGCAGCGAGTAGGGGCTGTTCTTTGTTGTGGTGCACGGGCTTTCTCATTGCGGTGGCTTCTCTTGTAGAGCACAGGCTCTAGGTGCACAGGCTTCAGCAGTTGCAGCACACGGGCTCAGTAGTTGTCGTGCATGGGCTCTAGGGAGCGCGGGCTTCAGTAGTTGTGGTGCGCAGGCTCAGTAGTTGTGGTGCACGGGCTTGGTTGCTCCGGGGCATGTGGGATCTTCCCAGACCAGGGATCGAACCTGTGTTCCCTGCATTGGCAGGTGGATTCTTAACCACTGAGCCACCAGGGAAGTCCCAAGAGATCAATGTTAACATTAGCAGTGATAAATCATGTTGAATATCATGTACTCTCAATATAATGCAATGGGACATATCACTTCTATGGTATTTTTTTCCAAAAACTCATAACTCTAGTCTAATTAGGATAAAATATCAGATAAACACAAATAGAGGGATATTCTACAAAATACCTGACCAGGACTCCTCAAAACTGTCAAGGTCATGAAAAACAAGGAAAGAAACTGTCACAGACCAGAACCAACTAAGGAGACATGGCAACTAAGTGCAATGTGGTATACTGGATTGGATCCTGGAAATGAAACATGGAATTAGTAGAAAAACTGGTAAAATATTATTTAAGTCTGGAATTTAGTTAATAATGACCAGTGTTGTTTTCCTAATTTTGACAAATATGCCATGGTAATATAAAATGATCACATTAAGAGAAACTGAAACTGTATACTCTTTTGCAACTTTTCTGTAAATCTAAAATTATTCCAAAATAAAAAAGCTTATTTAGAAATGTACTACATGATTGTGGTGGAAAGAAAAAAATGAAAGAAAGAATAAAGAAGGGAAAGAAAGAAGTGGAAGATAGGAAAGAGGGAGGGAAGGAAGGAAGGAAGGTGGAAAAGAACAAAACAATAATAAATGTAAAGAGTAAAGAATTTTTTAAAATCCTCTAGAGGCAAACTATTATTAAAAAGTTTTTGTGTATAATTGCAGACTTTTTTTCCATGCATCTAGGCATATTCAAATATATATGATTTTTTATACAGAGAAAGGATATTATGCATGTCTTATAACTTGATTTTTCACTTAATATATAATGACTATATTTCCATTAATTCATACATTCAGTCAGCATATATACAGTGACTGGTAATTATTCAAAAGGAAAGAGTATGTGAATATGGCTTTTAGCACTTCCTGAAGGTATTATTCTGCAAGTCATGAGAGGTATCAGAAAAGGAAAGGAAAAGAGTTGAGTACATGGCAAGTAATTTTTAAAACAGTGAATCTTTGACTAAGGATTCAGAAGGGGGGGGGCAGATGTTACTTGATACGCCCAGATTCCTTGGGTATGAAGACACTTCTACAGCCCAAAGCCTAGTCATTTCACATGCAAATTTAGACCTGTTCTTGGGACAGTTGGTGGGGAAAACAATTTAGCCTCTTGTGGATCATGAGGGATGAAGAACTGAGGATTATAGCTATTGCCATTATAAGTCTGCCTGAAGGTGAAACTCAATTTCTTATTTGCAAAATAGAATACTGGACTTTAAAATGGGCTCTTACAGAGAGTATGTTTATGTTGTGCCTTTTCAGATGTACTGCTGATCTAGGTACTTACCAATGCTAAGCTAAGTGCTATCAGCAGTAGCACTAATAAAACAATTTTATTATTCAATACAGTATTTTCTATAAATCTGGGCTCAAGATTAAGATGTTGATGCTGTCTCTTATAACACATACCAACAGATTATTTAAACTATCTCCAATGAAGGGTTCAGGACAATCTATAGCTCTCAAAGTGCAGGACACTTGAGTGAAAAATCACCTAAAGCTTGGGGCTGCCTCCAGAGACTGGGTCTATGGTGGTGATCAACTCTGTGGTCACAGCAGCTTGTCAATGTTCCAACTAGGAGGTAAGGACAATGGACAAAATGCAAGCTAAAATGGCGAGTTAAAGGAAAAACCAAAGGTTTCCTAGAAAAAACCTATATAAGCTATCTCCAGACGAATAAATACTTTGCTTGAAGGATAGCATAAATGAGTACTGGTTAATGGTATATTACATGATACCCTGTGCAAGGGCAATGGAAAAAATTGGTTATACCTCAAGAATGCTATTCCCATGGTTGTGAGAGTTTCTCATGATGGTATTAGCCATTTGGGGAAGGAAAGAACTGTAGACATAGGATCTAGCTTGAGGCTGAAAATGACTAGGGGCACCAGGGTCAAATGTGAAAATTCTCCCTGCATTCGATGAAAAATGTTGCCACCTCTTCTTACATGGGAGGATACAAGAGGAAGCCTGCAACCCAGAAGAAGGCCCTCTCACTCTACCATGCTGGCACCTTGATTGGGACTCCCAGCCTCCAGAACTTTTGGGAGGTCAGAAATCTGAAATTTGTTTCACTGCACTAAAGTCAAAGCATAGACAGGACAAGGATCTCAGTCCTATAGCAGCAAGGAACTGAATTCTGGCAGCGGTGAGCTTGGAAGAGAATTATGAGCCTCAGATGAGATAGCAGCCCAGACTGACATGTTGATTGCAGCCTTGTGGGACCCTGAACTGAGGACTCAGTCGAACTGTGCCTGACTAAAGACCCATGGAAATTGTGAGTTAATAAACTGGTAAAAAAATTTTTTTTAATGTTGCCAACACAGCAGCTTCCCTGGAAGCCATTCAAAGCCAAATACTCTTAGAGTTGGTAAGTGTTGCTTACTGTGCCCTGAATTCCAAAACAGAGCACAATAAAATGCGTTCCCAAAGAGACAAATCTTACTCTTAGCCAATCAGCCACATGCTCAGAATCCAGAAGAATGAGCAGGAGAGTGTTCCCCTTGCGGGACAACTGGAAGTAGCTTTTCCACACTCTGCAGCTCGTCTTGTCTGCTCCACTACAAGTGTGTTGAATCCTGTCCTGATTCTTAGATCCACTCATATAGTCACCTTTCTCCTAGGGAACCTCTTCCTTTTTTGGAGTATTATCTCTACCTTCATTCCTCCACAGACCCCTCCTGCTCTTAAACCTCTGTGCTTTCCTCTTCTGAGCTCCTACATTTTGTTTGCTTTAGACTTTGACCCAGGTTGTTTGTCATTTGTTCCATCTAGTTTTTTCATGGAAGATGGAAAGATCTTTAAATCTGTGTAGAAAGAAGATAGGGTGAAGGAAGCCATCCCCATCAATCTGGCATTTGAACATAACTTCTGTGAGTTATCGTGTTAAAAGAATCCCAGTCTCTTTAGTCTATTTACAGTTGCATTTAAAATAGTCTTCTTCTTGGGACTTCCCTGGTGGCGCAGTGGTTAAGAATCTGCTTGTCAACACAGGGGGCATGGGTTTGATCCCTGGTCCGGGAAGATCCCACATGCTGTGGAGCAACTAAGCCCATGTGCCACAACTACTGACCTGTGCTCCAGAGCCCGCGAGCCACAACTACGGAAGCCCACACTCCTAGAGCCCGTGCTCTGCAACAAGAGAAGCCACCAGGATGAGAAGCCCACGCACCACAACAAAGAGTAGCCCCCGCTCGCCACAACTAGAGAAAGCCCATGCGCCGCAATGAAGACCCGATGCAGCCAAAAATAAAAATAAATAAATAAAATAAAATAGCCCTCTTCCATTATCCTACTTCCTGTGTATTTGTACCCACATTCCTCCACCCCCAACACACACACCATTCTAAGAAGGGACAAGTAAATCAAAAGACTGTAGATTTTACTGTTGTGAAATAATAATGGAAAATTTATGTTGGCTGCAGTTAGTATAGTATAATGAGCTCCCTGTCCACCCTCCATTTTGCACAATCCAGTGTCCATTTGCCTACATTCATAAACTAGGAGAGGGTTTTGTTTTGTTTTAATTATGGGGAGAGGCCCAAAAGAGATGAAGAAAGAGGATAAAGGTGATGATATAGAATGTGTCCCCAGCCCTGTGGACTGAGTGACCTCTTGTGGTTAGAGAGGATGAGAAAGCTAGAAGTTGCAGGGAACATTCAAGAAAGGCTCTGGGGAATTCCCTGGTGGTCCAGTGATTAGGACTTGGCGCTTTCACTGCCGGGCCCAGGTTCCATCCCTGGTGGAGAACTAAGATCCCACAAGCTGCATGGGTGGGCGTGGCCAGAGAGAAAGGCTCTGAAACTCTGGGTACAAGCAAGTTGGCTTTAGAACCCAGACAACACAGTGTAACACAGAGTAGGGAGGCCCTTTACCTCTTCATGGGACCATGTACAGGTCTGATACACCAAAGACTGGGCATCTTAGAAGCATCTAGAGACAGCCTACTTGACACTATAGGTGGTGTCAGTGGTGATGCTTTTCTAAGTAGCTTTACAGGCAGCAAATGTAGACAAAGGGGATCCAGAAAAGGAGGAAAGCACAGAGTGCCTGCTGAGTGGAAACCAAAGCTGATAGATTAGTCACATGTGAGGCACCCCCTTGCTGCAGTCTCACAGCAGATATTTGAATTATATACATATACACATACACACATATTTATGAAAATGTATTAACTGCATTAATGTGTATGTAGAAACACAAAAGAATCTATAGATAAATATAATTCATAAGTGAATTTTGCAAATTCAATGGGTAAAAAGTCGATGTGCGGGACTTCCCTGGTGGCGCAGTGGTTAAGAATCCGCCTGTTGATGCAGGAGACATGGGTTCGATCCCTGGTCTGGGAAGATCCCACATGCCACGGAGCAACTAAGCCGGTGTGCCACAACTACTGAGCCTGCGTGACTAGAGCCCGTGCTCCACAACAAGAGAAGCCACCGCAATGAGAAGCCCACGCACCGCAACGAAGAGTAGCCCCCGCTCGCCGCAACTAGAGAAAGCCCATGCAAAGCAAAGAAGACCCAACGCAGCCAAAAATAAATAAATAAAATAAATAAATTTATTTTAAAAATTCAGTGTGCAAAAATCAGTTTTATTTCAATATACTACCAAAAAGCAATTGTAAATGAAAAATTGAAAAAGATACCATTTACAATAACATAAACTACCTAGGAATTAATCAAACAAGACTTCTACACAGGAAACTACAAAGTATTATTGAAAAACGTTGAAACAGAAGAAAGCAAATGGAGGAATTTGCTAAGTTCATGGACTGGAGGATTCAATATTTTAAAGATGTCAGCTCTCTCCAAATTGATTTATAGATTGCAATCCAACCAATCAAAATCTCTGTATATTCTCCTCCTTCTCCTTTTCCTTCTCCTTCTCCTTCACCTTCTCCTTCTCCTCCTCCTCCTCCTCCTCCTCCTTCTTCTTCTTCCTCTTCTCCTTCTCCTTCTCCTTCTTCTTCTCCTTCTTCTCCTTCTCCTCCTTCTCCTCCTTCTCCTCCTTCTCCTCCTTCTCCTCCTTCTCCTCCTCCTTCTTCTCCTTCTCCTTCTCCTTCTCCTTCTCCTTCTCCTTCTCCTTCTCCTTCTCCTTCTTCTTCTTCTTCTTCTTCTTCTTCTTCTTCTTCTTCTTCTTCTTCTTCTTCTTCTTCTTCTTCTCCTCCTTCTCCTCCTTCTCCTCCTTCTCCTCCTTCTCCTCCTTCTCCTCCTTCTCCTTCTTCTTCTCTTGTGGAAATTGACAGGCTGACTCTACAAAGCAGTGCAAAGAGCCAAGAACAGCCAAGACAATCCTAAAGAAGAACAAAGAGGATTGATGCCATCAGATAGCGAGACTTATAAAAGTACATTAATAGATAGTTTGGTCTTTTCAAAAGGGTAGACAAGTAGAGCAATAGAACAGAGTCCAGAAATAAGCCCACACATATATGGACATTTGATTTATGACAAAGGTGACACTGCAGAGTAATGAGAAGTATTTTTTTAAATTAATCCTTCTGGGTCAATGGAATATCCATAAAGGACAAAATGAATCTTGACCTCAACCTCACATTTATACAAAAATAATTTCAAGGTGGATTGTAGATCTAAATGTAAAAGGTAAAACAGTAAAGCTTCTAGGATATAACATAGTAGAATATATTCATGAAATTGGAATAACAAAGATTTCTCAAATAGGACAAATAACACTAACCATTAAATGAAAAGATTGATAGATTGGAATACATTCAAATTTAGAACTCTGACCATCAAATTATATCATTAAGAGAGTGAAAAGGTAAGCAAAAGAGTAGGATATGTTTGCAAAATTTTTAACTGACAAAGGACTCATATACAAAATACACGAAGAACCACTAAATATCAGTAAGAAAGAGAGAAAATCCTGTAGATAAAATAGGCAAAACACTTGAATAAGCACTTAATAAAAGAAAACATTAATGAAGAATAAACATATTTAAAGGTGTGCAGCATCATTAGTCATCAGGGAAGTTTAAATAAAAACCACAATGATGTACCACTACACATCCACTAGAATGTCAGAATTAAAGGGTGATGATAGCAAATGATGAGGATGTGGAGCAACAGAAACTCTCATATATTGCTGGTAAAAATGTAAATTGTTGCAACCACTTTGGAAAGTCGTCTGGCATTCTCTACTAAATCTGAACATGTAATATTATACATGTATATAAAAGGCCTAGCACTGCAGTAACATTTCAATAAAATGATGTGTAAGATATATAGGAATCATCTTTCTTGGATAAAGTACTTTGAAAAGCCAGTAGGGTGAGGGAAAGATTCTCATGGGGGCATGGATTTTTAACAAGAGTAGATTGTTGCTTTTTGACTTAACCACTAGTCTTTTATTTAGCTAAGTGGGACACCAAGATGAGGATGAGTTGGGTATCTAAGGATAATTGCGGTAGTATTGAAAAATAATTTCTGTGAAGAAGGAGAAGAAAGGATTGATAACATGAGAAGAATTCTTCATTGAAAAACAGAGTGTTTGACAACTATCTGAAATTTCATAAAGGTGCATGATATAAACTCTTTCCCTGGTTCCCCCAATATATTTGGTAAAAAAATATATAGCCTCGTTTTATGAAACAGCATTTGGGAAGGTATAAGGAAGGTCATTACCAGGAATCAGATTTTACCGCTAGCCAGTCACTCTAGGACAGAGTCAAGGGGATGTGACGAACCTGGCTTTATTTTTCCCCATCAAATCATCAATGAGTCCAAAATTCTCCTTCAATGGGCATTAGGGAGTCCCACCTTTCTCTCCTATCTCCTCCACTTCCAGGAGATCTTCTTAAGTCTTGCTCCTACCCCCTACATTTCCACTCTTGAATTCCCCACCTGAGAAGATTTTATATAGATGTTTTGGATTCTTAGAGATCTGTGAAATAAACAGACCCTTCGCTGATATTGCCGACAGTTTGCTGATATGTTGATGTGCTACCTGTCTCAAGCCCATATGAAGAGGAGAGAAAGAGAAGGTAGGGGAAGAAGACTCTTCCCTACCAGAAATGCAAATTTATTAAAGATGTGTGGGCTTGCATTTATTTAGGGGATGCGCTGGTGGAACTGAAATAAGAGGAAGGGCTACCGGGGGATCCTGTCACATATTGGTGGCTATTGTTGTTATTCCAACCATATTTAGAAAGCAATATAACCCTGTCGTTATCGAAAGAAATGAACCTACAGCTTGGAAGTGGCCCTTTCTTCTTAGAGGCTTCAGCCTTGAAGTTGTCCTGGAAGATGTCATAGTATCTGTCCTTCCAGCCTTCAGCTGATGGACATGAATGCAGATTTTGAGGATCCAAGAAATTCAGCAGTGCTACAAGATCAGGAGAATCACTTTCAAAGGATCAGAAAGAATGTACTGCTCAGGGAGGTGCAGAGGCTATAAATTCAATGAAGGAGGGTTTTAATTACAAGATTGATGATAAAACCAACTGGCATTAAGCACATGGCAAAGGAAGTAGAAAGAAGAAACCAAGACCGTTTGACGACAGCAGTTCACTGTGTGCTTGGAAAGTAGCCAAGAGGAGCTTAAGGGGGACAATTCTGGGTCCAAGGTTGTTGTAAGGTGTTACTATTACATAGTGCAATTGTGGAAAGATTAGGGGAAGGTTACAGAGTAAGAAAGTGGAGAAAGGGAGAGTGCAAAGTCAGAAAAGAACAATGTCTATTGGGGAAAGAAAAACGTACCTTATAAATAACATGTATTATTGGGCTCCATTCTCCTTCTGTAGGAAAAAGCAAAAACAGCTCTGAAAATTTGCTGGTAAGGTACACCCAAATAACTATGACTGATTGTACTTGAAATTATACACACTATAAAGTGTGGTATAGAAGTGTTTTAAGTGCCAACTTATTCCCAAGGAACACCAGGCTCGTTAGGGGAAACAACTTTTCAAGACCCAAATATGATCTCTGTCACTTAACTATCTGTTTGGCTGTGATTTCCATTTCTAAATAATCATTGTACATGGATGGACAGGGTAAACATTGAATCTATACAATAAGTTGCCTGTCTTATAAACCAGAAAAGAGAATATTTATTTCACTTTGATATTTAAGATTCTCTGGTGGTTAGAAAAAAATGACTTAACTGAAATTCCAATAGTTTAAAAATATAAGCATACGTGTACCTATTCCAGACCAGATATCTTAGTCAGTTTCTACTGACTACTTATAGGTAAATCATAGAAGGAAAGCCCCCCAGACGTTGTGCACAGCCAGGTTAAGAAAAAGAATGGTTCATTCTCAGTGGTAAAACTTAGAAACTGGTGGTCTCTCCCTGCAAAATTCAGCCTTTCCAACCAGGGTTTAGTTTGAAAGAGATGCATTAAGCTAACTTTTGTGCCGAAAGAGAATAGTCCCTGTGGTGCTTAAGTACTCTGTGTGTCTTCCTGCAGAATATTCTTCAAAAAGACCTGGATCAAGTATGAATAATCTCTAACATTTTGGTGAGAGTAAGTTATTCCTGGTCACCTCCCCTTACAAATATCTGAGAGTAAGAGATTCCTGCTTCTTACCACATTGTGTAAGTCCAATTCAATGGCAGGTGTACATATATGTGTCAAGGCAGATACCCCCTCATGTACTAGTCATGATGTATTTTGATATTTTCTGCAGGTGTCTCTAGATGACATATTTAGATATTTTATGAATCATATTCTAAGGAGCAGTACTTTGAGATATCACCACCTGATTAGAGTAATTTATTTATAGGCTCTTCATTATTTGGCAATTTGATCGAATCTACATATTTGCAATGATAAACACGTATGTGTTCCAAAGAAAATGCTCACCAAGTATAAGTTATTTTTGGTTATGTGTGGTAGGCTTGTACTAAGATAGATGTTGTAGAAATCAGCCCATTTCTGACTAATGAGGGCAAAATCTCTCCAAGTGAAGAGAACAGTGTCATCAGACACTTAAAAACAATTAAGTTCATTTAACTGAGTTTTAAGTTAAAAGCAATTGAGTTCATGGAGCAATAACATGTTGTTTTTTAAAAAATATTCAATTGAAGTTTTTTCATTACTTTTAACTCAGTGTTTCTCCACACCAAACACAATTGAAAATATGTGTAAATTTTTCTCAAGAGAGAACAAAATCAATTTTGTCCTTTTTAATCCCTGAATTTATATGAAGTAGGATAGGTCGCATTAGCCAATTTGCAAATGGGACATTTCTTTAAGGTGGGCCTTAATATTCACATACTACTTCTCCTATTGAGTAATTCCATGATCCTCCTCACTGCAATTGATTAGACTCCAAGTATTATTGTTGATCTATGCTTCCTCCTTCAGCATAAGCAGTGCTTGAATTATCTATTAGGTCCTTGGGGGACTCTTAGATTTACAGCAGGGTTGGGAGAAACCCATATGGGAGTCAAAGCAATACACAGATGAAAGGACTCCCTCCCTACAAGGGGATATGTTGTTCTGTTCCACCCAGAAGGAAGGGGAAAATAGGTCTGGTTGGAGTTTTCACAGTAATAAGGGAGGGACCATTCAGAAATCTGCTGCTGTATTAAAATAAATAATTCCTCTGTTGCTATGGCTTTATAATTTATCCAACAAACATCTAGAAAGATATCAGCGTGTTCCAAAAAAGCTTAGAGAAGTTTTTTAAAGTTTTATATTTATTCATAAGGGAGATTTTGTTGCATTACATATGCCAATGTTTTATATTATCTTAATGCCTTCAGAGACTCTGCTTAGAGTTAGCAAGCCTTCTGATATAGTTTTAATTCAAGTTCCAATACAAGTGTTTTCCCCTTTTCTGTGATCATGACTGAAGCCAGTGAAGAATGATGGATGCACGCACACACACACACACACACACACACACACACACACACTCACACAAGTGAGTCAAGGGAACGTGATTCTCCACTTTGATAATACCTAGGAGTTCTGCCAGCTTTGAGATTTTCTCATTTGGCTCTTAGGGAGGTTTTCCAACCACCGGGGTATACTTCAAAAGGCTCAGACAGTAACATACATGTAAATAGGTGGGGCCTATTAAGTAAGGTAGTTGGACAGCTCCTTCCAAGTGTAATTTCAGAGGGCATTTCATTCATTCATTGATTCATTCAAAGGAACAGAATTATGTAAAACCCGATGAGGTGCTGGAGACAATAATGGTCAATAATATGGACCTAGGCCCCAAAAGTCACTCAGACTAGTTGGCGAGGCAAAGTAAACACTCAATTTTAACGCAGTATGATAATTACTAAAATAGTGGTGAGAGGAACGATACTAGGAATCCTCTTAGGATTGCTTGAAGATGAGTTATTTGGGATCCCTCTCCCCTCAGTGAGAGGGACTGCACATGACCTCAACTTCCCCCAAGGCCTTTGGGTATTGAGAAGCTGGCATTACCAGCAACTCCTAGGAAAACTGACACCTAAGCGCAGGTCATTTGGTGTCAAATCTTGAGCTCTCTTTGCTCTTCTGACAAGGCTGCTCTCTCACTTGCTCTATAAAAAAGGGAGAGCAACAGGGGCCTGATTTCCTCTGCTAGAGCACAGACCCAATGTGCCCAGCTGCATCTGGCCCTTGCACAGCTCTCCCCAGGATTTCAGTAGAACAGAGAGCTGTGCATCTGCTCCTTGTGTCCACCTGAGCGCTGTGTACGACATTTGAGGATTCAGTGGAAGCAGTTAGGAGAAGTTCCCACCGTGTCTGGGTCATGGATGCTTCTCAGAGGCAGTGATGTCTAACTTAAAGCCATCAAGCTGCAAAGTTAATTAGGTGAGGAGGAGGAAAAGCAAGGTGAGAACACCCCAGGCAGAAGGAACCCCAGGCTCGCAAACTTGAATATGAGCAAGTTAGTGTGTTAGGGAAAGTGACACTAGTTCAGCATGGCAGAACTATCTTGGGAGGAGATAAGTGAAGAAAGATGAGGCCTCCGAGGTTACCAAAGTATAAATATGAATGAAGTCATAGTAAAGACTTAGGATTATACCTTAAAAGCAATGAGGGTATGCTTGTAAGTTTCTTTTTTTATTATTATTGGAGTAAAATTGCTTTACAATGTTGTGTTAGTTTCTGCTGTACAATGAAGTGAATCAGCTATATGTATACCTATATCCCCTCCCTCTTGGACCTCCCTCCCCCCCATCCCACCCATCTAGGTCGTCACAGAGCACCGAGCTGAGCTCCCTGTGCTATACAGCAGGTTCCCACTAGCTATCTATTTTACACATGGTAGTGTATTTATGTCAAACCTAATCTCCCAATTCTTCCCACCCTCCCCTTCCCTCCCTGTGTCCACATGTCCGTTCTCTACGTCTATGTCTCTATTCCTGCCCTACAAATAGGTTCATCTGTAGCGTTTTCCTAGATTCCACATATATGCGTTAATATACGGTATTTGTTTTTCTCTTTCTGACTTACTTCACTCTGTATGACAGACTCTAGGTCCATCCACCTCACTACAAATAACTCAATTTCGTTTCTTTTTATGGCTGAGTAATATTCCATTGTATATATGTGCCACATCTTCTTTATGCACTCATCTGTCGATGGACACTTAGGTTGCTTCCATGTCCTGGCTATTGTAAATAGTGCTGCAATGAACATTGTGGTATATGACTCTTTTTGAATTATGGTTTTCTCAGGGTATATGCCCAGTAGTGGGATTGCTGGGTCATATGGTAGTTCTCTTTTTAGTTTTTTAAGGAACCTCCATACTATTCTCCATAGCGGCTATATCAATTTACATTCCCACCAACAGTGCAAGAGGGTTCCCTTTTCTCCACATCCTCTCCAGCATTTATTGTTTGTAGATTTTTTGATGATGGCCATTCTGACCAGTGTGAGGTGATACCTCATTGTAGTTTTGATTTGCATTTCTCTAATAATTAGTGATGTTGAGCAGCTTTTCATGTGCCTCTTAGCATCTGTATGTCTTCCTTGGTGAAATGTCTATTTAGGTCTTCCACCCATTTTTTAATTGGGTTGTTTGTTTTTTTGATATTGAGCTCCATAAGCTGTTTGTATATTTTGGAGATTAATCCTTTGTCCATTGCTTCATTTGCAAATATTTTCTCCCATTCTGAGGGTTGTCTTTTTGTCTTGTTTATGGATTCCTTTGCTGTGCAAAAGCTTTTAAGTTTCATTAGGTCCCATTTGTTTATTTTTATTTTCATTACTCTAGGAGGTGGGTCAAAAAAGATCTTGCTGTGGTTTATGTCAAAGGGTGTTTTTCCTACGTTTTCCTCTAAGAGTTTTATAGTGTCCAGTCTTACATTTAGGTCTTTAATCCATTTGGAGTTTATTTTTGTGTATGGTGTTAGGGAGTGTTCTAATTTCACTCTTTTACATGTAGCTGTCCAGTTTTCCCAGCAGGAAATGATCGATCTAAATTATGCTTTAGATAGACCACTCTGGCTCAAATATGGTTTAAGGATTAAGAGGAACTAGATAGGAGATCTGATGGCTCATATAGTCATTCAGTAAATGTGTATTGAGCACCTGCTAGGTGCCAGACATTGTTCTAGACTCTGAAGATACAGAAGTGGAGAAGAGAGAGAACATCTTCGTATTCATGGAGCTTCTTACATTCTAGAGTGGGTAGGCAGCAAACTATCACAAATAAATGAAAAGGAAAAAATTTTCAAGTTGTGATAAGTGATAAATAATAAATGAAAATAAAGCAGTGTGGTTGAGACTAGGCTTAGAGCTGAGTGGCAGGAAGGAGTCAGCAACATGAAGATCAGGGTAAAAGCATTTCTTACAAGTATACCCTCATTGCTTTTAAGGTATAATCCTAATGAATGTGGAATCACTTAGAACAGTGACTGGTACATAGTAACCACCATTTAAGTATTATCCGTTACTATGATGATGATGATGATGAGGAGGAGGAGGAGGAGGAGGAGGATTAAGCTTTTACTGAAGTATAACATGCATGTGAAAACAAGCATAACTATTGTATGCCCAATCGACAACATGTCTGGTAACTGACAACCAGATGAGGAAACAGAACAACCCATACATAGAATCCTCCTTGTACTCTCTTCTGTCACTACCTGCCCCAAAGGTAACCACTATCCTGGCTTTTAACAATTCAGATGGGTTTTTCTTGTTTTTGTACTTTATCTAAGTGAAATAATACAGGTTGTGCTTTTTCGTGTCTGGCTTCTTCAACTCAATGTTGTTTCTAAGAGTCATCCATGTTTTGGATGTAGTTGTATGTTTTCCATTCCCATTACTATAAGGTATCTTATTGTGTAAATATACAACAATCTGTATATTTGCCCTACTATTTATTTTAATTTTATTTTAAAATTTATAAATTATCAAAATATCACTAGGAGAAGAAATGTCTAAAAGTGTGTATCTGGTTTTCATTTTAAACCTCTCTGTTTTATTAATTTTAAAAAATATGCATACATTACTTCTACATATTTATTCATAGTTGAGGAAGTAGCCACCACTCTACAATCCCAGCTCCACAACCTAGAGTTTTTATTTCCCTTTTTAGTTCTTCTGGTGTCTATTTTATAACTCTTAATTCTGCAGTTGACCCTTGAGTAATGCAGGGGTTAGGGGCACCGACCTTCCACACAGTTGAAAATCCACATATAACTTATAGTTGTCCCTCCCTATACGTGGTTCCTCCATATCTGTGGTTCCACATCTACAGATTCAACCAGCTGCGGATCGTGTAGTACTGTAGTATTTACTATTGAAAAAAATCGACGTATAAGTGGACCTGTTCAGTTCAAACCCATGTTGTTCAAGGATCAATCATATATCTATTCTTCCATTTTTAAAAATTTATCAATTTTACATATCATAATTATGATATCATTGTGAGTCTATGAACCATGATGATTTCAGTCACTAACCCCATTCTTAATTTTAATGTTTTATTATTTTTGGTCTTTGTAAAGTAAATAATATACTTGAATTTTCCTGTCTCATTTTTTCTTAACAGTATCTACTATCTCCCACTCTTTGAAATGAAGATATTGGTACCCAGGCTCTTACCTCACCCCCACCTTCCTGCTACATACCAGCTTATCGTCTTGGCAAAATTAACATTGTATTCTGTTTTGTAACCAGATTAAGTCTTCCATGCTTTGTCTATGTGTTGATTCTAAATTTTAAAAACCAAAACCCAACATTACATTATGATGACTACCTAAATACTCACCACTTCTAGGTTAAGTGGTTTGCTGGGTTATAGTCTTATCTCTGCATGTCCAATGTCAGTCCCATGCCCAGTGCCTCCATTGCCTAAAATCATGCAATACACTTGGACACCTTTCTGGCTTTTCCTATAGTTTCTAGTTGCTTTACTCACTTGCAAAGAACCTGAAGAAAATCCAAGAAGAATTTTAGGGCCCTGGTCCTTAAATTCAGCTCAGTATATTCCACAGAAATCCCCTCTATATTTTTAGTTTTATAAATTCTCAGCCAAGTGCTGATTCCAGATAAATTCCGTAGAGACTGTTGATGTGAGTGTGGGTCCAAAATATATGCCTTATCATTCCCACAGAGTTGCTGTGTGCCTTTGCATGTCTGACTTGATGACATGTCCTCAGTTCTTTGCTTGAAGTTCACTTATTAATGGAGCCAACTTTATGACTCAGCAGTTTCCTAAGAGGCTCAGAGTCAGCCAGGTCTCAGCAATAGCCTGTGTCCTGGAGAAGGTTGCTGGCCTGCCTACTCCCTGTTCAAAATTGAGCTCTGGGGCTTCTCAGGCTGGTCATATTTGTCATCCCTTTCCTAGTGCTTCATGCCAGCTGAATAAAGGCTGTTAACTGTGGACTTGTACCAGTAGGATTTACAGCATGAGATGAAGCTGAACTTATTACCAACCCTACAGTAAAAAGGGCTATGATACCAGGGGCATCTGCATCCTGAGAACAAAAGAACTTGATTTCTTCGACTTGTTCAGTCATCAAATCTTCTTCAGGCAGATGTGGACTGTTTTTATTTAACATGATGTGGGATGTCAGCAAAAAATGGAACCCCAGAATTTTGCCACTCCATAAAAACAATGATAAAATGCAAAAACCAACAGAATAAACTTTTTAGGAAATCTTGAAACTGACCAAAGGCTTTCAGCAACATGGGGAGTATTTATTCAAGAAAAACCACGGATTCTCAGTAAGAATATCATATATTGTGGTGTTTTAACTTGCTGTAGCCCTATCGCCACCCTCCCACTGAGGATAGCCTTGAAAATATCATCCCACATTCCCAATACCAGAGGGAGCAGAATGGACTACATTCACAAAGAATTAAATGTTATTCTTCACAGATAAAAAGTGAAAACAACCCAAATGTCCATCAACTGATGAATGGATAAGCAAAATGTGGCACATTTGTACAATGGAATATTATTCAGCCACAAAAAGGAATGAGGTAATGATGCATGCTGCAACATGGCTTAAACTTTAAAATATTATGCTAAATGAAAGAACCCAGATACAAAAGGTCATATATTGTATTACTCTCTTTATATAAAATGTCCGGACTAGGCAAATCCGTAAGGATAGACAGGAGGTTAATGGTTTCTAGAGAATGAGGGGAGAGGGAATTGGGAGTGAGGTAAGATGTTTCTTTTTGGAGTGATGGAAATGTTTTAGAATTGGATAGTAGTGGGAATTCCCTGGCAGTCCAGTGGTTAGGATTTGGCGCTTTCACTGCTGTGGCCCCAGGTTCAGGGAACTAAGATCCTGCAAGCCTCACGGTGTGGCCAAAAAAAAAAAGAATTAGATAGTAGTGATGATTGCACAACATTGTGAATATGCTAAGAAGTTTGTACACATTAAAATGATGAATTTTGTGTTATTTGAATCTCAATTTAAAAATTGCTCACTCTCAAAAAGTAAAAATAAAAAAATAAGTGCTCTCTCTCACACACAAAAAGTTTGAGGAGATCCACAACTTCCCTATGCCCCTACTAACTATAGCTTTATGATTTGATCAGCTTCAGAATTCCTATTAGAGTTGGAGAAATTAGGGGCATTGTCTGTAAAAGTCATGTTGGCATGTGGAAGGGTGGGTGCCCCACTACCTAGGAGAGCTGGCTTGGGTCACATACAAGCCATCATCACAGGCTGCTTTCTTTGGACTCGAGGTCAGTTTTAGGAGTTGCAAAGACCTTGGACACAGTCTTCCAAGAGGAATGGGAAAAGCCAGTTGGTGTCACACTTTGTTGAGGAACAGCTAACATCTTAAATTCCATGAAACCACAAGACCGAGACAAACAATAAAGATGGAAAACGACCCATAATTTGTTGCATGTAAGTGATTGAATTCTAAGTAGATTCTTTTTTTTTTTTTTTTTTTTTACACTGTCCCTAACTTAGGACTTGACACTACTCTTAACTCACGCCCTGGCACAGTCCCTAACAAAGGCCTGCCACTACCCCCAACTCTGGCACTGAGAGTGTCCCTAACTACGGCCATCACACTACTCCTTACTCAGTCACTGACGCTGTCCCTAAGTAAGGCCTTGACACTACTCCCAACGCAGGCACTGACGCTGTCCCTAACTAAGGCTCTGACACTCTAAGTAGATTCTTAATATGAATATGAAGTGGAAAGGAAGGAGAAGAAGTTTGCAGTCTTAATACGAAAGATGTCCTTCTTGTTTCGTGGCCATAGTTGTGCACGGGTATAAGTGATACCCCACAGTTCTGGATACTTTTTATGTGCCAGACCCTGGGAGATGTGCTTTACCTGTTCGTAGATATAGAAAGTATTACTATAATTCTTATTATACTTTTAGAATGAGTCTAAAAGAGGTCAAGAAGATCCAGGATTGGAACACAAAGCCCATGTTCCCAAGCTCTTCCCCAAAGCATCCCCATGGGTGCCTGTCTGCTAACCAGCTCAATCAGCCTCTCATGAACATCTTAGACTGAATTGCTAGTTTTTGTTGGCATTCAGACACTGAATAGAGACAGTTCCTCTGGGAACCTGGCTGCATTCCCTTCAGAGGTGTTGCACAGCTGTGTTGGCCTTTGGAGCAGAGCCAGTTCCCACATCGAGGTCAGTTCTTTTTGTGAACAGAAGGTAAACCTACACAGAGGCTCACAAAGGAGCTATGGGGTCAAATGAAAGACAGACTCTTAAGGAAGAGACGTAGGTTCAGACACAGCAGATGCTGGAAAGGAAGAGCAGATTTGGGTCTGTGAAAGTTATAGGGAACTCAAGAGCAGAATGTCTAGGCTCTATACTCCAGGCCTCACCCCAAAAGAACGGGATTTGAATCCTGACTCCGCATGTATCCTTATAGCCGGCCACTTTCCTTCCACAACCCACTTGATTGAGCCTCGTTTCCTTGGTTCTAATCCAATAAGACAGAGACAACATGCTCCGCATTGCAAGTGTTGAGTGTTCTTCCGATCATACACCTCAAGGAATCCATTTACCCCTTAGAAACCCTTTTTCCAAAGGCACTCGTACTTCTGGCAAATAACAAGCGAATCCTAAACAGGATTTAAAATGCCACCCACCTGAATTACCAGTTTCAGAAATGGAATTTTCAAACCTTATTTCTCTTTTTCCTGAATCCACAGCCACTCATTATTTCTCACTCATCTTCCTTGGCCTCCCACGTAGGCCTGTCACAGAGTCAACCACTCAGGAATCGTCTCTATAATTTCTGTGTCAGATGAGATGGAATCCTGCATGACTATGTTTTTTGACCAAATAAAAGTTTGAGCACAAATTTCAATAATGCAGTTACTCCTGGCACTCAACTCAGTGAGTCTGGATATCAGTGACATACAAAAAGAAAACAGCTGAAATTAATGAACACATCCTGTCTATTGATTCATGTGTTTTTAAATGGGAAGCTGAAAGAGAAACCAGGATGAAAGATTCACAAAATAATCAAGTGGTCCAGGTTGGTATGATAGGGATGAGACAAGTGCTAGAAATGTGTCATTATAACTGGCATCTGGACATGACATTTACATCATGTCAATTAGGAATAAATGTTACTAGACCATTAGGTTTGGAGGTGATTTGCTGAAGACCTATATCTCCCTACTGATCAACAGAGTTAGTATGGCTTGCAGTAGATGGCCAGTGAGGAGTCCCCTATTCTATCAGGAGCACTATGCATGCCCCCCAGAGCTACATACTTTGCTGGAAATATGTTTTGTCAAAATAAAAAGAGCCATTCTTCCCTAGAGAATCCCATATAGACTCCCAGAATTGAGACCCAAATATATTTGCTATAATACCTGCCATATTTGTGATACTCCCTTAATATATAAAAATTCTCCAATGGAATGAATCTCTGCTATACAAAGCTGAGATTATGGTATCATTACATCCTGTACTCCTCAGTATGGAAACACTTTGAGCACATTGAGAGAAGAACAGTGAATCTAGTCATAATAAGGTAGGATGAAAATACCTTATACTAATAGATTTCAGTCAGGAAGAAATCTGCACATTCACACTTGGGTAAGTTTAAAGAACAATTTAAGGCTATAACAGGCTTATTTTAAATAGGGAAGGCTTTTAATGTATGAGAGATAATAGGCATGCTAGTTAAGCATGTAGGATATCTGGAGTTAGAAGACTTGAGTGGAATTCCTTCCTCCAACTCTTCCCAGCTATGTGAACTTGAGCATAAGTTAACCTAAGTCTCAATTTTCTCATCTGGAAAATGCATTAGATTTTTCCTCTTGGATACTCCAATGGCATCTTGCACTGCTTTCATTTTAGAACTGATCACACTATGTTGTAATTACCTAGTGACTTGTCTGCATTAATCACTTTTTCACAGTGGCATCCCCTGTCTGTAATCTAGAGATTATATACACACTCCTACAAGTGTAATTACTGACCCTTAGGGAGTGCTAACCCCTGGAGGTGTAATTGCTGAGCCTTAGGGAATGCTTATCAGGAGTTTCTGAATGACTCTCTAAAGCGGTTGAACAAATTTACACTCCCACAAGAAGTGTGTGAGTTCCTACTTCCCAACATTGTCACCACACTTGATGTTATCAGACATTGATTTTTTTCAATGATGACTGTAAAATGAGCAATCGTTTTTTTTTTAAACATCTTTATTGAAGTATAATTGCCTTACAATGGTGTGTTAGCTTCTGCTTTATAACAAAGTGAATCAGTTATACATATACAATATGTTCCCATTTCTCTTCCCTCTTGCATCTCCCTCCCTCCCGCCCTCCCCATCCCACCCCTCTAGGTGGTCACAAAGCACCGAGCTGATCTCCCTGTGCTATGCGGCTGCTTCCCACTAGTTATCTATTTTACATTTGGTAGTGTATATATGTCTATGACACCCTCTTACCCTGTCACATCTCACCCCACCCCCTCCCCATATCCTCAAGTCCATTCTCTAGTAGGTCTGTGTCTTTATTCCTGTCTTGCCACTAGGTTCTTCATGGCCTTTTTTTTTTTCCCCTTAGATTCCGTATATATGTGTTAGCATACTGTATTTGTTTTTCTCTTTCTGACTTACTTCACTCTGTATGACAGACTCTAACTCCATCCACCTCATTACAAATACCTCCATTTCATTTCTTTTTATGGCTGAGTAATATTCCATTGTATATATGTGCCACATCTTCTTTATCCATTCATCTGTCGATGGACATTTAGGTTGCTTCCATGTCCTGGCTATTGTAAATAGAGCTGCAATGAACATTTTGGTACATGACTCTTTTTGACCTATGGTTTTCTCAGGGTATATGCCCAGTATTGGGATTGCTGGGTCGTATGGTAGTTCTATTTGTAGTTTTTTAAGGAACCTCCATACTGTTCTCCATAGTGGCTGTATCAATTTACATTCCCACCAACAGTGCAAGAGTGTTCCCTTTCCTCCACACCCGAGCAATCGTTTTAACGTGCATTTACCTGATTACTAGCAAGGTTGAGTATATTTTATATGCTTCTTGTCCAGTTGGGTGTTTTCTTTTTTTTTTTTAATTTATTTATTATTTATTTATTATTTTATTTTTGGCTGTGTTGGGCTTCGTTTCTATGCGAGGACTTTCTCTAGTTGTGGCAAGCGGGGGCCACTCTTCGTTGCGGTGCGCAGGCCTCTCACTATCGCGGCCTCTCTTGTTGCGGAGCACAGGCTCCAGACGTGCAGGCTCAGTAGTTGTGGCTCAAGGGCCTAGTTGCTCCGTGGCATGTGGGATCTTCCCAGACCAGGGCTCGAACCTGTGTCCCCTGCATTGGCAGGCAGATTCTCAACCACTGCGCCACCAGGGAAGCCCCAGTTGGGTGTTTTCTTCTATGAAGTACCAAATTACATCCTTGGATCATTTTCCTATTGGACTGTTTGTCATGTTGATTTGTTGCCACTCTTTATATACTCTGTGTGTACCCTTATTCTACGGTTTTAGAAACCGTTTGTGTGTGTGTGTCTTGCCTTTTAACTTTTTATAATGTCTTTTGAATCATTTACATCACTTGGCATTTATTAAATCAGTATTCTGTTTATTTGAACATTGATTCACAAGTATTTGAAATAAATAAATCATAATAGGTTTAAATGTAGGTTACAAGGAATTAATTAAAAGTTAGTAGCGTGGGATTCCCTGGTGGTGCAGTGGTTAAGAATCTGCCTGCCAATGCAGGGGACACGGGTTCGAGCCCTAGTCCGGGAAAATCCCACACGCCGTGGAGCAACTAAGCCCGTGCGCCACAACTACTGAGCCTGCATGCCTAGAGCCCGTGCTCCGCAACAAGAGAAACCACCGCAACGAGAACCCCGCACACTGCAACGAAAAGTAGCCCTGCTTGCCACAACTAGAGAAAGCCCATGCACAGCAACGAAGACCCAACGCAGCCAAAAATTAATTAATTAATTGATTTTTTTATAAAGTAGCACTAGGAGAGTTCTTATCTTTTCCTCCTTGAGTGTTGGGAGACTGAGAATAACTTCAAAGCAAAAATGCAATTATCCTGAGGAATTTCCTTGACCTTCAAAATATAGCTAGCAGATGCTTATTTAAAAAAATAGAAAGACAACACCAAATACTGGCAAGTATGTAGAACAACAGTAACTCTCATTCATTGCTGTTGGGAATGCAAAATGGTGCAGCCAATTTGGAAGACAGTTTGGTGGTTTCTTACAAAACTAGACACACTCATACCAAATGATCCAGTAATCATGCTTTTTGGTATTTACCCAAATGAGTTGAAAACGTATGTGCACAAAAGAACTTGCACATGGATATTTATAGCAGCTTTATTCATAATTGTCAAAACTTAGAAGTAACCAGGAGGCCCTTCATTAAATAAATGGATAAACAAGTTGTGGTATATCCATACATGGAAAATTATTCGGTGATTAAAAAAATGAGCTATCAAGCTGTGAAAAATATGGAGGAACCTTAAATGCAGTTAAAAAGGTCAGTTTGTAAAGCTTACATACTGTATGATTCCAACTATATGACATTCTGGAAATAGAAAAAACTATACAGACAGTAAAAAGAACAGTGGTTGTCTGCAGTTCATAGGGAGTGGGGGAGGAATGAATAGGTGGAGTACAGGGACTTTTAGGACTGCATGTCTACTCTGTGTGATAGTGTAATTATGAATAATGACATTATACTTTTGTCAAAACCTATAGAACTTTACAACGCAAAGGGTCAACCTGAATGTATGCAAACTTAAAAAATCACTTATGAGTTCAGGAAATCCCCAGAATAATGCAGACTGTGACAAGAAAATCTAACTGTATTACAGCTGTATGAAACAACCTCTCTGAGGGGGTGGGAGGTGCTAACCTAAATAACTTTGGAACTTAATGGAGTCTGTAAGACTAAAGGCAAAATAAACTACACCTAAGTATTGTATTCTAGAAAATAAGTTGTTTCCCATCAGGAATGGGTTAACAATTCTGAAAGTGCTATACATGTATCTGAAAATGAACAATTAAGTAAATAGATGACAAATGGTGGGAACCAGATTTCTGACTGTTGGAGTGAAAATTTACAGATCATCAAGGGGACTATTCTAGAATGACCTATGTCATGTGGTAATGGAATTAGAGCCAGCAACATCAATAATAACTTATGTTTAACTTAATATAGCTACAGATGGTTACATATAAAAGTATTTATAGATATCGTGTGTACCATTATAAAGCCTGGCTATGTAAGAATCATCAGTGGATGCTAAATCTAGGGGGAAATTTCAAGAGAAACAGGACATATGCATGGTCTTAAAGGGTTTCTCTACAGAGTGCTTATCAGTTGCAAGGGGAGAAATAGTAACTAGGTAGCGTGGAAATCAGGCAACACTTAAACCAGGTGATCACAATTAACATCACCTGTGAGTGTCAGATGAACACTGTGTTCCTCTAGATGCAGTACTCTGAACACATGTAGTATTCACTTATGTAGTATTCCGGCGGAGTATGCATAACCTGAACCTAATCATGAGGAAATATCTAACAAACCCCAAATAAGAAATGTTCTATTTTAAAAAGTGAGGAGGGAGAGATTATTCTCCAAAAAAATGAATGTCAAAAAAAAAAAAAAGAAAAGAAAAGCTATGAGAATGTTCCAGGTTGAAGGAGGCTAGAGACGTGACAAAGAAATACAACACCTGATCCTAGACCAGATCTTTTATGGGAGGGAAAGTATGGCTATAAAGATAAAGAACATTACTGTGTTAATTTACAAAATTGAAATTCAGATGGTAGATTAGATATTGTATCGATGTTAAATTTATCAAAGTTGATAACTGTACTGTAATTATGTCAGATAATAGTCCTGTTCTTGGGAAATAAACACGGAAGTATTTAGAGGTAAAGAGCCATGATGCATGCAACTCTCAGATAAGTGAGGGGAAAAAATCATATATGCCTTACTTTCTGGCACATAACAAGGTATTCCACACTCATCTTGTATACTTCCTGCGCAAACCCTGAAATCAGCCATTTTTCCAAAGATCCCTGGTTCCCTGTAATGGGAAATTGTATTAGAGACAAAGACCAGGATGTTAGGTCTGCCCTTTGCAACTGGGGTGTCTTTGCTTCTAAATTCTTTCAGTGGTTAGTGGTAGGAAGTATTAATATGCATATACACAGGCACAAACACATATACATATATGCACATATGCATAGATGTATTTTAGAAATCATGCTGACTCCTTTAATTCCAATACATCCCCACAAGGTCCTTTTTTCTTGCCTATCTTATTCCATATTTGTAACTTCCCTTCTTCCTTAGTGAGAACCCTGGTTCCATATCACATCAACAACATTATAAGAATTAGAGCAGAAATCAATGAAGTTGAAAACAGGAAATCAATAGAGAAAGTCATTGAAACTAAAAGTTGGTCCTTTGAAAAGATCAGTAAAATCAATAAGCCTCAAGTGAGGCTAAATAAGAAAAAAAAAGAAAGGACACTCTTGAAGGAGAAGAACAAATTACTAATATCAGTAATGAAAGAGGGGACATTGCAACAGTCACTCATGGACATTAAAAGGATAATAAAGGAATACTATGAATAACCCTATGCTCAAAGTTAGATAATCTACATGAAATGAACCAATTCCTTGAAAGACACAAATTGCCAAAATTCACATAAGAAGGAATAGATGATCTGAATAGGCCTATATCTTATAAAGAAATTGAATCAGTAATTAATAACTTTCCAAAACAGCACCAGGCCCAGATGGTTCACTGGTGAATTCTACCAAATATTTAGGGAAGAAAGTATACCAATTTTGAACAATCTCTTTCAGGGGATAGAAGAAAAGGAAATACTTTGTAACTCATTGTATGAGGCCAGCATTTCCCTAAAACCAAAACCAGGCAAAGTTTTTATAAGAAAAGAAAATTACAGGCCAATATCTCTCACATACATAGATGAAAAAATCCTCAACAAAATATTAGTAAATCAAATCCAACAACATATAAAAAGAATTATACATCCACAATCAAGTGGGGTTTATCCCAGGTATGCAAGCTTGGTTCAAAATCAATTAATGTAAATCCATCACATTAACAGGCTAAAAAAAAATCATATGATCATACCAATAGATGCAGGAAAAGCATCTGACAACATCCATTACTCATTCTTCATGAAAACTCTTAGTAAACTAAGAATAAGGGGGAACTTTCTCAACCTGATAAAGAATGTCTACAAAAGATCACAGCTATTATCATACTTAATGGTGAGAAACTTGAAGTTTTCCCACTAAGATCAAGTAAAAGGCAAAGATGTCCCATCTCACCACTCCTTTTCAACATTGTACTGGGGTTCTAGCTAATGCAACAAGACAAGAAAAGGAAATAAAATGTAAACAGATTGGGGGGGGGGAGAAATAAAACTGTCTTTTTTCACAGATGACATGGTCATGTATGTAGAAAATTCCAAAGAATCGGCCACCACCACAATAACAAATAATTGATAAAAAACAAAACACAAAAAAGCCCCACAGACCTCCTGGAACTAAAGAGCAATCATAGCAAAGTTGCAGAATATGAAATAATATACAAAAGTCAAATGCTTTCCTATATAACAACAATGAACAAGGTGAATATGAAATTAAAAAACAATACCATTTACATTAGCACCCCTTAAAAAGAAATACTTAGGGCTTCCCTGGTGGCGCAGTGGTTGAGAGTCTGCCTGCCAATGCAGGGGACACGGGTTCGAGCCCTGATCTGGGAGGATCCCACATGCCGCGGAGCAACTGGGCCCGTGAGCCACAATTACTGAGCCTGCGTGTCTGGAGCCTGTGCTCCGCAACAAGAGAGGCCGCGATAATGAGAGGCCCCGCGCACTGCGATGAAGAGTGGCCCCCACTTGCCACAACTAGAGAAAGCCCTCGCACAGAAACGAAGACCCAACACAGCCATAAATGAATAAAATAAATAAATAAAAATAGTATTAAAAACAAAAAGAAATACTTAGTCTTATAAGTCTAACAAAATATGCACAAGATCTGTATGAGGAAAACTACAAAACTCTGATGAACAAAATCAAAGAAGCACAAAGTAAATGGAGAGATATTCCATGATAATGGACTGCAAGATGCAATATTGTCAAGATGCCCGTTCTTTCCAACTTGATTATAGATTCAATGCAATATCAATCAAAATTGCAACATGTTACATTACGGATATCGACAAACTGATTCTAAAGTTCATATTGAGAGACAAAAGACCCAGACTACCCAAAATAATATTGAAGGAGAAGAACAAAATCGGAGGACTGACACTACCTGAGTTCTAGACTTAGTATTAAAGGTACAGTAATTTAGACAGTGTGGTATTTGTGAGAGAACAGTGAAATAGATCACTGGAACTGAATAGAGAGCCCAGAAGTAGACCCACATAAATATAGTCAACTGATCTTTGACAAAGGAGCAAAGGCAATACAATGGAACAAAGACAGTCTTTTAACAAAAGGTCCTGGAACAACTGGACATGCAAAGAAAATGAAGATCTTACATCCTTCACAAAAATTAACACAAAATGGACCATAGACTTACATGGAAAGCAAAATGATAAAACACCTGGAGGATAACATAGGAGAATAGCTAGATGACCTTGGGTATGGAAGTAAAATTTTAGATAGAACACCAAAGGCATGATCCATGAAAGAAATAAGCTAAACTGAATTAAATTAAAGCCTTCTCTTCTGCAAAAGACAATATCAAGAGAATGAAAAGATAGACCACAGACAGGGAGAAAATATTTACAAATGATACATCTAATAAAGGACTGTTATCCAAAATCACAAAGAACTCTTAAAAGTCAACAATAAGAAAACCAACAACCCAATCAAAAAATAGGCCAAAGACCTTAACAGACACCTCACTAAAGAAGACATACAGATGACAAATAAGCATGTGAAAAGGTGCTCTATCATATGTCATCAGGGAAATGCAAATTAAAATAACAATGAGATACCGCTACACACTCCACACCTATTAGAATGGCCAAAATCTAGAACACTGATAACACCAAATGCTGATGAGGATGTGGAATACACAACACCAAGAGTGAATTTTAATGTAATCTATGGACTTTGGGTGATTATGATTTGTCAATGTGGGTTCATCCATCATAATAAATGTACTACTCTGATATGGGATGTTGATAATGTGGAAGATTGTGCAGGTGTAGGGGTATTTGGGTATTTGTACTTTTCCCTCAATTTTGCTGTGAAACTAAAACTGCTCTAAAATTCTTTTCTAAATAAGTAAATAAAAGGAATTTCTCTTATGAGTTCAGTTGAACACATTTTAATATGTTTAAGTGGCATTTTAACCTCTTTTTATAAATGTCTTTTTAAACAATTTTTATAGAATTTCTGGTCTTCTATTTCTCTATTTAAAAATTCTTCGTGTATTTGGCATGTTAGCCTTTTATCTGATATAAATTTTGTATCCGTTTTCTCCCAGATTGTCTTTTTTTTTTTAATGCTATTCTTGTCTGCTTATATTCTTTTTATTTATGTATGTATGTATGTATGTATGTATGGCTGTGTTGGGTCTTTGTTTCTGTGCGAGGGCCTTCTCTAGTTGCAGCAAGCGGGGGCCACTCTTCATCGCGGTGCGCGGGCCTCTCACTATCGCGGCCTCTCGTTGCCGAGCACAGGCTCCAGACGCGCAGGCTCAGTAATTGCGGCTCACGGGCCGAGTTGCTCCGTGGCATGCGGGATCTTCCCAGACCAGGGCTCGAACCCGTGTCCCCTGCATTAGCAGGCAGATTCTCAACCACTGCACCACCAGGGAAGCCCCGAGATTGTCTTTTTTAAAATTTTATAGGGACTTCCCTGGCGGTCCAGTGGTTAAAAGACTTTGCGCTTCTACTGCCGGGGGCACAAGTTTGACCCCTGGTCGGGGAACTGCATGCCATGTGGTGTGGCCAAAAAAACAAAACAAAACAAACAAACAAAAAGTGTATAACCTTTTGTTATTATAGAAGCAGTACATATGCACTGCACTAAAATTAGAAAATATAAAAAAGTAAAAATAAGAAAATTAAATTACATATTCTCACCATCTAGCGATTACTGCAGTTAATGTAAGAGGATTCTTTTGTGTTGATTATCTCAAATTTCTTGTGTAAATCCTTCTGGGTCATGATATAATGGTTTTGAATACATTCCTAGATTCATTTCATTAATCTTCCATTTATGATATATCTATTATCATTGGTAAAATTGCTCTATTGCAAGGTTCTTTTTTTCAGGTGCAGGATTGAATTTATTATTGTATTTGTTTGCACAGTTTTGAGAAAATACTGATTCACACAGAAAAATATTTATAAAATTGTGGTGGTTTAAAAAGATGTGTGCAAATTATTTCACATTTTTACCATTTGAGAGGCAGGATCTATATCCCCTCTCCTTAAATCTGTGCTTAGTGACTCACTCATTTAAAACAGCTTACTCTGAAACAGCCTTATACTCTTCATTTAAGCTGATAGGAAAAGAAGCTTTATTCAAAGGTCTTTCCAAAAATGAGCTAACCTGGCAGCAGAATTTAATAAAAATCAGAGGTCTCTAACACTGTTGGCCTATGACACATAACTGTATCCGTGACTTTTATTAAGCTTTTAAAAGAAACTTTTAAAAAATTAAGTCAAATAAAATGTTATGAACTGATGCACCTATAACTATACCTGTATTAGCTCAGATTGCCATAACAAAATACCACAGACTGGGTGGCTTAAACAACAGCAATTTATTTTCTCACAGTTCTGGAGGCTTAGGAGTCCAAGATCAAGGTGCCGTCAGGGTTGGTTTCTGGTGAGAACTCTCTACCTAGTTTGTAGATGGCCCCATTCTCACCGTGTCCTCACATGGCCTTTCATCTGTGTGCACTCTTGGAGGGAGGGAAGGAGGGAGGGAGAGAGAGAGAGAGAGAGAGAGACAGAGAGACAGAGAAAGAGAGAGAGAGACCTGGTGTCTCTTCTTCTTATATGGATACCAGTTCTATTGAATTAAGGCCCCACCCTTATTACTTCATTCAACCTTTATTGCCTCTTTGTAGGCTCTATCTCCACATACAGTCACATGGAAGATTAAGGCCTCAAAAAATAGATCTGGAGGGCGGGGGGGGGACACAATTTAGTCCATAATGACATCCTAGAGTTCCCTGAAACATGTTGGAGAAAAAA
Organism: Balaenoptera borealis; assembly: GCF_965194805.1. Classification (NCBI taxonomy): domain Eukaryota; kingdom Metazoa; phylum Chordata; class Mammalia; order Artiodactyla; family Balaenopteridae; genus Balaenoptera; species Balaenoptera borealis. Next base: position 90,802,346 of record NC_138881.1, on the reverse strand, counting down.
CTAATATAATCCATTCAGCCTGCTTTCTTTACCTATGAGGAAGTAGGCCCAGAAAAGTACTATGGCATTCCTGAGTTCATATGGCTGGACTGTAGCTGATGTCTCCCAACTATTTAGGGTTCTTCCTGCTACAACAAAAAATATGCTTTTCTTCCCTTTGTTCTTATCCATTTTGGTCTAAAAGCTTCCTCTCATTTCCCATAGGGCTCATTGCCTAGGGGCCATTTTCTACTGAACTGTTTGAAAACATCTATTTTTCCCAAGCAGTTAGCAGAGAACCAAGATCCAAATCCTAGCTCACTCTGGACTCAGCTGAACCCTGGCACTCTCCACTCCACAGCACACAGCTAACTCTGGCAAGTTACTGTCTCCTGGGCCTCAGCCCCACTGGTAAAGATGACTATACTTTACCTGCCAAGTCGCTGGGCTGATCCAGTGAAGCCACAAGACTCTACAGCTCTAGGATTAACAAAGAACTGACTAGAATCTACAATTCCGATAGGGTGTACTTCCCCTTTCCTTAGTGAGACTCTATACCTTACCCTTTCATAATAGGTAATGATTAGCAGAAATACTTTCTGAAAGTTATCAGTTCTGCCCTGAGCCAGAATCTCTTTCCAATCTTGGGGTGGTGGAGGTGGTATTGGTGGAAATTGGCATTACACTGGCAAAGTCAGTTGCAAGATGGCCCTGGTATCTAAAGCCCTGTTTTTACTTATGGCATTCCAAGAAACCCTGCCCTTGTTGAGGGTTCTGCCCATGTAATTATTACTATTATTTTGTTGATTGAGATATAATTCACATACAATCACCACAATTTTAGAACATTTTCTTTGCCCCTCAAAGAAACCCCATACCAATTAGCATTCCCCTCCCCATTCCCTTTTCCATACCCCAACTCTAATCACCACTAACCCTCTTTCTGTCTCTATAGATTTCCCTGTTATGGACATTTTATATAAGTGGAATCATAAAATATGTGGTCTTTTGTTTTGGCTTCTTTCACTTAGCATATTATTTTCAAGGTTTATCTTTGTTATCACATATATCAGAACTTCATTTCTTTTTAATAACTGAAAAATATTCCATTGGATGGCTGTAATATATTTTGTTTATTCACTCATTAGTGGATGGACATTTGGGTTGTTTCCACTTTGGGCTCTTATGAATAATGCTACTATGAACATTCATGCACAAGTTTTTGTATGGACAAAATGTTTTATTTCTCTTGGGTATATATACCTAGGATTGGAATTGCTGGATCATATGGTGTACTTGGTGTAACATCCTTTTCATACTTTCTTTTAGTTCTTTAAACATAGTTTGCTTTAGTTACTTCAATACATTTAAAATAGTCTAAAGTCTGTCTAGGAAATCCAATGCCTGGGCTTCCTCAAGGACTGCTTCTATTAACTGCTTTTTACTCTATATATGAACCATCCTTTTTTGTATGCCTCATTTTTTGTGTGTTGAAAACTAGACATTTTAAATAATATAATGTGGCAACTCTGAAAATTAGATCCCTCCCCCCACAGGATTTGTTGTTTGTTTAGCGACTTTTCTGAGCTAATTCTGTAAAGTCTATATTCTTTGTTATGTGCGGCCACTGGAGTCTCTGCTCAGTTAGCTCAGTGGTCAGGTAGTGATCGGTGAATGATTTCCCTAAATGCCTGGAAGCAATAAGTTTCCCAGCCTTTGCCATGGGGCTCTATGTGCATGTTGGGGCATACTTTTGATACCCAGCCAGGGCTTCACTTCCTGCTTATGCAGCGCCTCAAGGTCAGCCAGAGGTGAGAACTTACAGCCTTCTCAGGTCTTTCCTTGGGATTGCACATCCCTGGACATGTACACGGCCCTACACATGTGCATGAATTTTTAGATTCCCAGGAATATAGATACTCTTCAAAGCTCCCTTATACATCTATTTCTCCAACTTTTCTTTTATTTTTAAATTTATTTATTTTTTATTTTTATTTATTTTTTGGCTGCGTTGGGTCTTTGTTGCTGTGTGCAGGCTTTCTCTAGTTGCGGCAAGCGGAGGCTACTCTTCCTTGTGGTGCACGGGCTTCTCATTGCAGTGGCTTCTCTTGTTGTGGAACACGGGCTCTAGGCGAGCAGGCTTCAGTAGTTGTAGCACGCGGGCTCAGTAGTTGTGGCTCGTGGGGTCTAGAGCGCAGGCTCAGTAGTTGTGGCGCACGGGCTTAGTTGCTCCGCAGCATGTGGGATCTTCCCGGACCAGGAATCAAACCCATGTCCCCTGCGTTGGCAGGCGGATTCTTAACCACTGTGCCACCAGGGAAGCCCTCCAACTTTTCTTTTTTAAGTTTTTGAACAGTTTGCCCCAACTCTTGTCGCTGCCTCAGGCAACTGTTATGTTGAACAATCACCACTGATGGCTTTTGACAAATGCTCCCAAGGAAAAGGCTTTTCATACTGGATGAGATCAGAGTCAGGTCAAGTAGAGAGAAGCCTTTTGAGGGCTTATAGCACAGGGAACTCTCAGACAGGGCAAATAATGACAGTTATCTGGGCATGCAGCTTTATAGGAGCTTCGACCCCATCTACCTGCTCCAGCTGGCCACTAGGCTGCTGATTTTCATTGAGGTGGTGAGACTGTTGGTTTTGAAGGCTACCATGGTAATGAGGAAAGAGGGTTGGCAATGGGGCAGGATAAAATGCCACAAAGCTCATTGTTCTTAATGAAATTCAGCCATTTTTCATGAATAAGTGCTCCCTGGATTGTTTCAAGCATTTGACTAATTTCCAGAGTTATAAGAAAGTTTGCCTTGACCATTTTTTATAGCATTCTCATTGGTCTTATGGAGGAGAGAATTTTCAGAGGTCCTTACTCTGCCATTTCTGCTCAGGTCACCATTCAGTTACTTTTATAATTACGACTTAGCAGCAAGCCCACAACTGGTATGGCAGATAGTGCAAGCTGAGCTGCAGCAATTGGTAATTGTTTAAATTTACTACATTTACATTATGTAAGTTGGTAGTTGAAACTATGTATTATAATATAAAGATTGGTTTACAACTAAAATGTATTATAATTTAAATAATTGTTTTTATAAATTGGTTCATATAAAAACTCATGTGGTATTGTAGAATTATATAGAGCTACTATTTCCATTAAAATTTTCTGAGTCATGTTTAAGAATGTAATTATTCTCTAATACTTTAAAAATTCAACATTAATATTTTGTGTTGTGATCCTCAATGTGAATATATTTTCTGAATTTAAAAAATGATTTTAAGACTTAATAAAATAGAGAGGTAATAATACCTATATCTGTTTAAATAATTATGAATTGTAGGATGTAATACTAAAGATGCTTGGTGTAAAAAGTTGAAAGGAAAAGAATAAAAAGCCACCATACAAGCCCTGTGTGAATTCTATGTATTTTTGCCTAAATATAAACTACTTCAGCTTTTCTAAAGCTCAAAGTGAAATAATAAATAACTAATGTACTTTGACTATTATCTTAATGCTGTATTTTAATGACAGTAATGCTTTTCAAATTAATTTTTATACATTAAATAACATAATTTAAGTGTTGGATTAACTACATATATTGATAGTATAGTATATTGAAGCTAATAAAATAACATTACATATGAGAGAAAAAGCATAATAAATCAGGAGAAATTGAAAAGATTTCTTAAAAGAATAAGAAAAATACTACTATATTTCCCAATTCTGTTCACTCTTCAATGTCTTTGTTTCTTTCATACCGTTTTCTTCTTCTCAAATCTTCAATACCTCCTCTCTCATCCTCAATCCCAGCTGGTGACCTTGCTTTCTACTTCATTAATAAAACAGAAACATTAAGAAGAGAACTGTTATTTAAAAGAACATTTATGAAGCTATCACCCATATAAGGACCATCCTGGACAAGAAATAGAACCCCTTGGTAACCCCGACTCCCTCGCTTCTCCTGCCTCCCTGCCCCCCACCCCACTGATGCCATTCTTCCACCCATCCTAGAGGTAACTCCTATTCTGACCATTATGATCATCATTTCTTTGCTTATTTTATATGCTTATCTTACATATAAGCATTTCTAAACAGCACAGTTTTGTTTTACAGATGTTTGAACTTTATATACTTGCAATTGTCTGTATTATTTTGCGACTATCTTTTTTACTTCACATTGTTTGTGAGATTCAACCATGTTGTTGCAGATAGCTGCAGTTGGTACACTTTTATTGTTGTATAGTATATCATCATATGAATATATCACAATTTGTCCATTCTAACTTGATGGACATTCTGGCTGTTTCTAGTTTTTGGCTGTCACAAAACAGTGCTACCATGAATATTCTTATACATGTCTCCTAAGTATACATAAGCACTTGAATTCTGTCTGATTGATTACAGGACTGGTAGATCAATGGTTTCCTGGGGCCAATGTAACTGTGGGTTTTAGTTTGTATACAGAAGGTGAGATAGTGAATTTTCCATCTGACATTAGGGATGGGAGTGGGCAGTGAGGACAACGGTGGGGAGGGGCAAGGTGAGGCTGCTATGATTCTTCCTTTCCCTCCACCTTGACCTACCTTTCACCATAGCACAGTCTTGACACCCTAAGGACCTTCTTAATGAATGAGAAGTAAAATGCATACTGGTTAAGAGTGTGGAATAGCTGAAGTTAGAAAACTTGAATACAATTCTCTCCTCCAACTTTTTCCAGCTGTGTGTGTGACCTCAAGCACAACTTAGTTAACTTAGGTCTCAGTTTTCTCATCTGTAAAATGGGAATAACATTAATTATTTAAAGTGAGTTGTTGTGGGATTGGATGTGTTGGGACCGGTAATATGCCCAGCACAGCCCCTGGTTAATATGCTATTTTTACCTCTAACTTGGACTAAACAGAATATAATGAACTCATCAAAAAGTATTTTTGAGATCTTTGACTTTTAAGAACTTGTCTTTGATTACTTTGAAGAGCGCAGATTGACTGAAAAGTCATTCTGTTTGCTGTCTGCACTAATTGAAAATGATTCCTCCTTTTTTCAAGGCTCGTCTGGCTAGCTGTGATAAAATGGGTGGACGTGCACCTATGGGCCATAGCTTGTAGGAGTCAGAGTAATGTTCAGTTGGTTGAATATGGATTCTTTGCACTATTGTTTCAGTTATCAATTGCTACATGACAAACAACCCCAAAATGTAGCGACAGAATGACGATTTATTTGCTCACTATGTTGAGGCTCAGAAATTCAGGCAGGTCTCAGGAGGCTGCCTCTGCTCCACATGGTGTCAGCTGGGGCAGCTCAACTGAGGCTGGAGGACACAAGACGGCCCCACTCACATGCCTGGGATCTTGGTTCTGACTCTTGGGTGGCATGTCTTGGTTTTCTTTCACGTAGCTTCTCTTTCCAGTAGGATAGCTCCCCAAAGGGCAACAATGGAAATTACTACTGCCTTTTTTAGGCCTAGTCTCAGAAATTGTACATGACTTCTGCCGCATTCTATTTGTCAGATCCAGTCACAGAGCCAGCCTAGATTCAAGGACAAAGAAAATAGACTCTTGTTTGGTGGAAGGAGCAGCAAATTCAGAAATGCGCCTGAGAACTGGAGAGATTATCATGGTCATCTTTGAAAACAATGTACCATAGATAGCTTGTGAGCCTTTGGACTCAGAATGCAATTGCCTTCATTAGAGCCAGATATAGCTATGTCTGCATTTACTAGTTCCAGGTTACAAAGAAGCAGAATATCATCAAGTTTGCTTTGGGCAAGGGTGTGTGGGAAAGATGAAAGAACCAACAAAAGAGGCTGAGAAGGTGCCTCCCAGGAGGCAAGAAGAGAACAAAGGGGTGTGGAGGCCTGGAAGCTAAGTGAATAAACGTTTTCGGGAGGAGGGGGCGATCACCTATAAGACAAACGGTGCTAAGGAGTTGAATAAAATGAGTATTGTTTTTCTGGGAAGAACTATAAGAAACTGATAAAAAGTGGTCATCCCCAGGAAGAGGTGCTGGTGGAAGGGAAGGGAAGGCTTCCAGTTTTCATAACCTACCTTGCTGTGTTTGAACTTTCTAACTTTGTATATGAGTTACTTTTTTCCCCCCATATGAATTATCTGGGAGGTGACATTATGGACTTTTAAAAAAATCTTTTTATAAAGGGCCCCTTATCACCAACAACTTTCCTCACCTTCCAACTAAAGTTAGAACTTAATGTTCCTTGAGTCCTTTGCTACTTTTTCTCTTGGGTGTCATATATAATCTAAGATAAGGCAGGCAGAAATCTCTGACTTGGAAGTTCAATAATGTTTTCAGCTTTTAAATAAGGTTTTCAGGTCTCTGAAATAAAGTGAACACAGTGAAATCATCCACAGATGAATTGAGGGAAAGGGCTCATTGGGCTATTCGAATGTATAGCTCTTGGAGCTACGATTATCCTCAGGTTGAAGTTGTTTTCCGGAGAGGGTGACTTTGCACCCCTGCTCAGCGTCCCACTGAAGCGAAATGTGGTTTGAGCCCTCAGTGTCATATCCAGTTTCATTAGCATTAGGTTCCAACTCCCAGGGTGCTATTCTGTGAGAGCTCTGTAGACCTTGGAAAGTGCTGCAGATGTGACTCTTGACCCCTCTGGGCCCTGGGCACTCTGCTGTTTCTCCCCTTCCCCCCCATGCCCATCAGTGGAAGGTCCCAGGACAAGACCTGTTCCTGCACAAAAAGCTCTCACCAGCCTGTGACTTCCCCTTTTTCTGTCCGCAGCTCCTGACCTCCAAATGTTCTGTTCCTTGTCTTCTGCCCCCCGCTCAGCACTGCCTCAGCTAGGCCTGCCTGCCACGCTGAGAATCCTCCCCCAGCCTCCACGCCAGCGCTTCACCACCCACTCTGCAGCCCCGCTGACAGGGCTGCAGCCTAATCCAGCCCGGGATCCGCAGGGCCTGCAGCCTCTCGTCACCCTTCCACTCAGATCAGCCGAGGTGACCAGCTCTGATCAAGATACACATACACACACAAATATACACATTGACATATACACATACACACCATACAAACATATACACAAATACTAGCACACATGCATAGCCCATGTATACATAGACACATACAGGCATGCACATACAGGGGCGCACACACACACAAATACACACACAGGCAAACACAGAGACGTGCGCTTCATTTGGCGCTGTCGTCAGGCCCAGCACACATACGTTCCTAAAAATACACATATATATACAGATACACACACACACACATACACACATACATATATATGCACACCTGGAGGGGCCACTGTCAGGCCCAGTGAGGGCACCAGCTAGCCACAGAGATTGTGTGTGGGTTTGATGTTATTGAGACATTAGAGGATTCTAAATTGCTCTCCTTAGCGTCAGAGAGGTCAAGTGGTCATTTTAAAGGACGTCTGGTCCATTTTGCCAGCTCCCATATAGTTCTACCACCCTCACTGCATGGACCTTTTCGTCTTCCCTGTTTCCATTTCTGGAAAGGTTACTTTGTCCCAGGTACCTTGCCAAGTATTTTACCTATATCACCTCGTTTTATTCTCACAGTAACCCAATGATAGCAGCCATAAACACCATGCTATACAGCCTCGCTCCTTAACACAACACAGGTGGCCTTCCCTCCTTTTAGTTTCTAAAACACTTTCATATGCACTACTTTAAGTTGATTTTGAGTCTAGCAATAACACTGTGAAGTACGAAAGCTTGGCATTGTCATTCCCATTTTGCAGCTGAGACTCATATAGGTTAAGGAACTTTCTGAAGATTGTAGCAACTAATATATATAAGCTAGATCCTAATCCTCCATCTGTTCCAGTCGTTTTGTATATTTATTCCTTTGTTTATTTAGCATACATTTATGCTCCCTACCCATTTCCAGAGACTGTACCAGGTACTATGAAAACAAAAACTGAATAAGACACAGTCTTGACTTCGAAATAGCTGGCATTCTAGAGGGGAAGAAAAACCAGTAGAGGGATATATCATGATGTCAGATGCCGGATGCTGGGATAGATACTTGGACAAATTGGGTAGAATAACTGGTTCTACTAAGGGAGCCAGCATCGAAAGGAGGCCACGTGTCACAGACAACTCAAAGGCCATACTTTGTCCATGCTTCTGGAACATCTGCTTTGTGTGTTCAGCAGATGATAGTGAGGCTAGTTGGCCTTTGAAAAATTAGTCAGTCACATTCATCTACCTTTCCCTTCTGCAAGGTGTGAAAGGCAGTACTAATTAATCAAAGTACACTTTCTAAGCCAATGCAATATTAATTCATCAATTATACAGGGACCAAAAGGATTCCTGTTTATCACAAATAGCTAGATTATTATAGGTGAGAAACAACATAATCAAAATGTGCCCCCTTCAAACTGCTTGTGTCGTTTCCTAGCTATTGTAGAAAGTGAGTTACAGATGAGAAAATTCCAAATTAAACAAGATTAAATGTTACCTTTTGCATAGGGGTCTTATGGTTTTTCTTTTTGTTTTTTACTTTTAATTATTAGATGTCTTTTAATATTCTCTATCTCTCCATTTCTCTCTCTCTGTATCTGTCTCTCTGTCTCTCTCTCTGTCTTCTCTCCTTTATTACGGAAATTTTCAAACATACCCAAGAATAGAGAGAATAATATAACCCATACCCGTCATCTAGTTTCAAGAATTATCAACATTTCACTAATCCTGTTTCATCTATTTTTTCACACAGCCAAACTTCTTTTTCTGGAGTATTTTAAAGCAACTATGGTCTTATTTTTGAGAAGAACTTGAAGAGGTGTGAAATTAGAATGAGAAAATCTATGTCCTTCCAAACCTCATGGGTCTTTAGTCCTAATTAAATTGCCAGCATGATTTTTTAAAAACTGTTTTAGCGAAATCTCTTTTATGGCATTAGCTCAGCTAGCAACACACGGCTCAACTGGACAAGGTGTCTTTTGGCCCTCCTCCCTTTGAAAGGGTTCTGCCAGAACAAACAGAATGGAAAAGTTTGTTGTTGTTGTTGTTGTTGTTTTTTTGACTGAACACTTCAGAAAAGAACAAAGCACAACGCAGAAATAGACACATAGGAGTTGTGGCTGAATACAAAGGATACCACTGTTGTCACTGTTAGGGAATTTCAGTATATTTGGGTTTTAAGATAACACATTTGTCCTTTCTGTCATTGAAACTATGATTTCATTTATTTCCTTGTCCCCTATTTTCAGGAGAGCTGCCTCTAAGCTGATGGGCTTAAGATATCCTAGAAGTCTCTGTGATGATTACAAGGTGAGAAGTTCTAAGTACCTTACTGGAGTATAGCAGTTAGGCAACACCTTCATCAGCATTAGAAATGGGCAATGGTTTCAAATTCAGACATACCTAGAGGTAAAAGCTTCAATGTTACTTAAGATAGCAAAATAATAAAAACAACTTAAATGTTGAATAAAAGGGGAATAGTGGAGTAGATCAGAGCACATCTATATAAATGGAATCTTGTAAAAGTATGGTTTGTTGGAAATTGCTTATTTTATCACATTACATGATAAAAGCAGTATATGAAATTATATGCCCAGGATGGGCTCAAATACATGAAAAATTCACGGAAACAAAATTGGAAGGTAATATGCCAAAAGATTAACAGTGGTTGCCTCTGGGTGGTAGGGTTATGAGTGATTCTTGTTTCTTTTTATATTTTTCTGTCTTTTTCAAATTTTCTACAGTGAGCATGTAATTACTTGTATAATCAGAAAAACATTTTTTCTGAATAAAAGGGACAAGCAAGTCTCAAAATCTCAGTGCCTAGAAGCAGATCAGCAATCTGTTTTGAATGTTTCCAAGGCAGTGAACCAGGCAAAAGTAAGAAAGATGATTTCAGAGTCCCCAGGGGGGAGACTTGTGTAGTTAGTTCCTTGGAAACCAGAAGTTTTAGCCACTCAAAACACATGTAAGTGTTTTTGGTGTGAATCAAAACCTTCCATTAGACATAATTGCAACAGCAGCTGTTACACAACCTGTATAAACTATTTTTGGTGTGAACCAAAATTTTAACAACATAGAAACTCCGTTAACCATTTCATGATCACCTAGGTGTAAACCTCATCCACCACTGGCCAGGTTTAGCTGCCTTAATAGAGGGGAAATTCCTGATATTGTGGTGGAGCGTGCAGAGAATGCTTAGCTAAGAATTAAGACAACTCTTCCGAATGCTTCTTTTTCTTCTTCACAGTATTCTCTCAAAAGATAACAAGGCAATTTGAAATGGCTTTAATATTTACTGGATTTCTTAAAACGTTATAATTAGTTAATACCCATTGCAATAGGAATGAAAAAGTATATAAAGACATAATTTCCTTATTTCTTCTAGCTCCTTCCACTGAAAAATGACATTAATCTGAGGTGTATCCTTATACACTTTTCTCTATGCTCATATAGTATGTACACACACACAAATAGAGACTTACTTCTCCCCTTATTTTCTTTACAAACATGGAGTGATATTTTACATCCAAATGAATCTTTAAGGCAGGGAAAGTACTCTGTATGATATACTACAAAGATGGTTACGTGTGAGAGTACAGAACCAAGAGTGAACCCTAATGTAAACCATGGACTTTGGGTGATGATGACGTATCAACATAGGTTCATCAACTATAACAAATGCACCACCCTGGTGGGGCTGTTGACAATGGGGGAGATTGTGCATACGTGGGAAGAAGACAGTATATGAGAAAAGTTTTTACCTTCTTCTCAATTTGCTGTGAAGTTAAACCTGCTCTAAAAAATAAAGTCTCAAAAAAATTTAAAAAAAAATGAATCTGATCATAGACTCGCTTTGTCTTTAAAATACAGATTCCTGGGCCCCACCCTAAGCTTATTGAATCTGAGCTTTCAAAGAAGTTTAATGAGTTCTATAATCAGAAGGGTTTGATAAATGCTGCTCTATATATTATTCTGCAACTTGCTTTTATCTCTTAACAATACGCCATGGTTACCCTTTCAGGTTAATGGCTATACATCAACGTCATTACCTTTTGGTAGGTGTAGGGACAGATTAACAGATTCAATTACAAAATGGAACTAAATTATTGGTTTTGCAAAAGACACTGTAAGCAAAGTTAAAAGGCAAAAGACAGACTAGGAGAAAATATCTGCAACACATGTAACAGAGGGTTAATATTCCTAATATATGAAGAGGTCTTACACACTGAGAAGTTTGAAAAGAAGGGCACTGTTGTGGTAGGAGGTGGACTCCGAGATGGTGTTGGTAAGCAGCATGTTAGTTAAGTAACCTTTGGATCAACACCTATGGAAGGGCGAAGCAGGAAGCAGGAGTGGGCAGAGGGAGGAGTACAGCTGAGCTGCAGGCCCAAAGATAGTCTCAGCTAGAATGGCCCTTCAGAGTTATTCCTCATCACCTTCTTTCAAAGCCATCATGAGTGGGGCTGGAGTGTGGCTGTCATTCATTTTCAGCTTACACCCACGTGCCATAGCAATCCATCCATGAACCAAGTTCAGGCTTTTTCCTTTTCTGTCAGCTGGTCACAAGGGATATTCCCATATGTCATAAGTGTGAGCGTAGCAAGAGATGCTAGTGAAAGAGTGGTGGATGACATGGGAGTCTGGGCCACCTGCTCGTAGAGCTACTTGACTCCTCTGGTCCTACTTGTGCTGGATTTATCGCTTCCTTATAAGAGCTTCCTGTTAGGTCCATTTGCCCTCAGGATTTGGTGGGTCAGACAGAACCCAGCTCAAGATGAGCGGCTGTGGCCACATACTCTCCTGGTGTCCCATGATCAGCTTGCTCTGTTTCTACCAGGACCCAGCAGCACACTGGGAGTTGTTTTTCAAAGGCATATAATTCTCTGAAGATGGCATGGCCTTTCTCCAAAACTCCAGGAGTCTGCACTGTGATTATCCCATGAGATTTGCCATAAATCCCACATAGCAGCTTCTCCCACCATTACAACCTTTAATACCATAGGGTACTCTGGTCGCAGGGCCAAGTAAAAGGGCTGCTTGCACTGTAGTGTAGACTGCTGCAGAGCACTTCCTGCTTTGACCTCCACTCAAAGTTGCCAGTCTTCACATCATCCAGCATATGTGGCAGAACAGTATTCCCAAGTGAGAAATATACTGCCTCCAGAACCTGAAGAGGCCAAGCAGGTAGTGCACTTTTCTTCTTTGTGGTGAGAGGTGCAAAGTGTCGTAATTTGTCCTTTACCTTGGCTGGGATTACTCAGTGGGCCCCTAACCTTAGTGGACATCTAAGAAATGTATTGATGTGACAAGCCCCTGAATCATCATAGCATTTATCTCCCGTGCTGTGACTGTCTATCACCAAGGCCACCAATGTGCAAGCCACTTTTTGCTCATCCAGACTGATTAGCATGATTTCTTTATGGATCAGTGTGATGTCCTGTGGGGTATCCAGATCCCTTCAGACTATTTTATGACAAAGGGCGAGAGAGTCAACGTAGCCCTGTAACAAAATCACAAATGTACATCGTGGTCTGTCCCATGTGAATCTGAGCAGTTTTTGATCCTCTTTTCTGAATAGTGTAGAAAAGAACACATTCAGAAAATTAATGGCAGCATACCATGTGCCTGAGGCTGTGCTAATCTGCTCTACTGAATATCCTACATCTAGCACAGTGGCAGAGGTTAGGACCACTACTTGGTTGAATTTACAATAGCCTGTCGTTTTCCAAGATCTAGCTCTTTTTCCCTAAGGGTCAGATCGGTGAATTAAATATAGATGTGACAGAGTCTAACACCTCTGCATGCTTAGATCTTTAAGTATGACACTAACTTCCACGCTTCCATGCCAAATACAACATTATTTTTCCCACTGTTCCATTATGGAAACTATTTCAAACTTACAAAAAGTTTAAAGTATGATACAGCTAACACTCACGTAGACACCAACTAGATTCTAAATTTTACATTTTATTATATTTGCTTTGTTGCATATTTATCCGTTCTTCTATCCATGTATCAAGCCATTTAATTTTTGGATGCATTTCAAAGTAAGCTGCAAACATCAGGACACATCTGCTGAAAAAATTCAGCATGCATAGCATTAGAGATCACTGTTTACAGTTCCTGTTTTAGGTAACATTTTCATACAGCGAAATGTACAAATCTTAAGTGTACCATTTGATGACTTTGACAAATGCATATAACCCTGTGTATCATACCATTTAAGTACCCCCCATCCGCAACACATACACACACACCTGGGACTAGCCCCACCTGGGTGAGCTAACAAGCTACTCATCTAGTCCTTTGCCCATAGGTTAGACACGTGCCTTCTGCCCTCTGAACCCCACGTACCCAGGGACCACATCTCCTTGACTCACAGCTGACCAACTGTGGCATGGTGGCCAGCTGGCACCGTGAGCTCTCCAGGGAGAGCCAGCTTCGGGTGCTAACGGCACACTCCTGCCTGGTCTGGAGAGCCGGCCCCCCGCCATACGTGCCCCCTTCCTGCCCCTCCAGGTAGCTGCAGCTTCCCTCTCCTTTCCCCTGAGATGCTCTGGGATTCTTGTCAGGTCGGAGCCAGGGGGCGTGCGGCGCAGGTTTGTCACGATGGGAAAATGGAAATCACAATCACAGACACATGTGTGCTCTGTGCTGACCGAGGTACCAGTCCTGGGGCAGGTCCGCTCAGGCCTCTGATAAGACCCTGGGAAGAGAAAGGAGGAGAAAGATTTCACTTAGAAGCCAACGAAGCCCAGAAAGGAGAGTGCCTCCCTGTAGGAAGGGCTGATGCCTGGCATTGAGCTGGAGGAAAGCGGCCACGCTCCCCATAACTGGGAAAAGGGATGGAGCTGCACAGGCCTGGTGAGGGGGAGTCCTGGGGGCGCTGGGAGGGAGATCAGGAGGCCCATTTAGCACTTTGCTCCTGCCACCTCCCTCGGACTGGCAGGTACGTTGGGGGGGTGTCGATTCCTCTCCCAGCAAGAAGTCTGCAGAGCCATCACTCTGGGAAGGGAAGTCTTTTAGTCCTCTGTGCCACTGGCCCGTAGGTCTGAGCCCCTGCTTTGCCCTCTGGGCTTCTCCCTCAGAGCCCCTTCCCGTCCCTGGTCTCTCCTATCCAGGCCCTCAGTCAACCCTGCTGTCCTCCAGCCCCCTCCTTCCACGGTGAGGGCTCCACAGTTTAATTATGCTCCAGCACTGCATTTCCCTGTTCCCCTGGCTATAAAACTGCCTAATTTAGCTCTCTAGATCTATTTAGATCTCTAATTGATATGACAGTTGGAGAGTATATCTCCCCCATCTCTGCCCTTTATTTTCTTTATTTATTTTCTGAAATCTGTTTGCCTTTCTCAAGTCTTCACAACTGGAACTGAAATTAGAGCTGTAAAGCACATCATGCCAGTGGCTGCAATGAAACTAAATCCCTGTTCAAAAATGCTTATTCATATTGTATTCCAAATGTTCTATTTCATGTGCCAATGCTTTTACCACTAGCAACAAGCCATTGGAGAAATAAGTACTAAATGTAAATCGAGTTAGACCAGCCATGGGTCCTATTTGAAACGACTGGTCAGAACAGATAAATTCAAAGAGTAAAGTGGAAAGGGAATTCCTTCTAATTAGGAAACAGGGTTTTGTATATCCTCTCTATCAATATGTTTTTGTCTCCCTTTTTATCTTCCGTGTAGTAAGGAAGAAAGAAGTAGCCAGAGAATGGGGCAGCTGAAAAAGCAAATGAAGTTAAACTAGTTTGCAAAGTCTAGGCCAGTGGTTCTCAAACTTGAACCTGAATCAAAATCACCTATGGGTCTGGGGCAGGGCCTGAGGATTTTCACGCTAACATGTTCCCAGGCGGTACTAATGCTGTTGGTCTGGGGACCACACTTTGAGAACCACTGCTTTAGGGGCTGTGCTGAGTAGGCTTGAAGGTCAGGAGTCTCTGGTCCTGGGAAGACTTGCCCAGTGGCAGGGACTGCCCCATGTGCCCTGCAGGAGGCTCTAGCTCAGCGGGCAGAGCTCAGCAACCCGCTCCTGGGGAGCCTACAGTGGCCAGAGAGCACAGGTTACGCCCGGGACCTCCTGTCAAAGGCCTGGTCTCTTCTGGAGTCGTCTAACTCCTGCCAAGTCATGCCTCCCTCTTTCTGGGTGGAAGACAGATCTGCAGCGCTGATAAGCCCGAGGGAACGTGGCCTAAGATGAGCCTCATGCTGTATAGCAGGGGTGGTTCTCAAACTGAGCATGCATCAGAGTCTCCTGGGGCAGGAGTGCTTGGGAAAAGCCAGATTGCGGGTCCCACCCGCAGAGCTTCTGAATGTTAGGTCTAGGGTAGTGGTGGCAGAGAATGTGAGTTTCCAGCAAGTTCCCAGGTGATGCTGACTGATGCCTCTTGGCCAAGAGAATAAAAAGGCTTCTGTGTTCTTATGACTGAGGCAGAGAGGCTGCTGAGAAAGATGCAGACCAGGAGCAGCCTGAGCAGAGACTGGGTATTTACTTGGCACCAGACTAAAAATTCTGAGTGACTAGATTTTTGTTAAGGATTAGTGAGAAAAGCACCAAATTATATACAGCATTTACTCATTCTAAATATATTTGAAACTAATCATTGGATGATATTATTTACGTTCAGCTGTTTCAACAAAGGGAAGAGGCTTTGCAGTAGGCCCTTTACATATGTTACCTCATTTGCTTCTCACAACAAACAAATGGAAAAAGACGTCAATAAAAAAAAAAAAGTCTTCATTTTTCCAGATGAAGAAACTGAGCCTCAGAGAGCTTGAGTGACCTGCCTAAGGTCACACAGCTGATAAGAGCTGGACCTGAGTTGAGGTCTGGCTCCAAAGCCCTTTCCACTATACCCTGCTCACGAATGCATCCTTATTGAAAGAGCAGAGGAAGGAGGGAGAGTGTTTTCAGGGAAATCAGGATAGAAACAAAATATCTGCCATGGAGAGTAAGTAATGAGGATGGAGGCTGAAGGGATAGGTCAAGACTAGATTGTGAAGGGCCTTGAAAGTCACCCGAGGAATTTGTACTTTACCATAGTCAATGAGGAACTGCTGCAAACATTGTAGCAGGGGTGGGATGCTAAATTGGGTGTAGCCTAAGAGGCCCGGTGAGGGGGAGTCCTGGGGGTCAGAGCAGAGGGGGTGGAATCACAGAGCCCTGGAGCTGGAATGTGACAGATGAGAAAACTGGGGCCCAGAGCAGGGAAGTAACTTGCTGGAAGGATGCTGTGGGGCACCGCCCAGCTCCACCCCTACCCTTTCGTGCTGGAGCCCTCATTCCCCAGCTGCAGGGCCTGCTGGTGATGGACAGCACACAGCCCAGCCCCTCACCGGGCATGACCCTCAGCTGAAGAGAGCCACCATGCCCAAGGCTGTGCACCCATCCCAGGTGGCAGCCTGCATCTAGTGACTGGTCAACGCAGGGACATAAAGCCCTGGCTCCTTTACCATAACTTAGGACACCTCTGAGGGATCATGCCGGCTCCAGAGCTCCCCATGTTGTGTCTGCATCACAGTTCAACTTCCTCCTCTGCCCGCTCCTGCTCCCCAAGAATCCTCCTGCCTGCGAAGCTCTGTGTCACACTCTATTTCTCTGGGAACACAGCCCGTGATGCTTCCCCAAGGTCACAGGCCAATTCAGTGGATTCGGGACAGGAGCCCATGTCTTCTGACTTTCGACATTTCTACCACACCTGGCTGACCTCCCACACTGATTCCTCTTAGGCTCTCTCTCTATAACATCCATCCAGGGATTTGGGACAAGTGACCTTAGAGACTGGGTCAAAGGGTGCTAGGAGAAATGCCCCTCGTGCGCCAGGAGCGCCCTGCATGGTAATGAGTACATGCGTGCGTCGGACAATTAGAGCTGTTACAGGTTCATCCGCCAGGAGGAAATGCGAGGTGCCTTCCTGGCTCCTCCAGGCTCCTCCACCTGCCTGGGACAGTGGCTAGGGGAACTCAGCCTGCACCAGGCTGAAATAAAAGAGATCATGTCAATGGCTCAGGGCTTGGAACCCAAGGCCCTGGACCAGGTGAGGCTGGCCTTGAGGACTAAAGCTCTGCCCCAAGACAGAGAGAGCGTACTAGGGATTGTCAGAGGGCCCACCACACCCTGCTAATGCATTTCCTGCTCCTCATTTTGCAGCAAGACCCAGGGGTTCACAACCTGTGCCCACCGGCAGGATCTGCTCACTGGAGTCCTCCCTCACCATGTGTCGGCTGCCACCGCAGCCTGTTTGGTGGTGAAGTATGTGGAACCTCGCATTATGGCCTGTTTACAGCCCGGTGGAGCCACAGTGATGGAATTTGTAGGGATTCCTTTGCTGCTTCTGTTTATCGCTGTACAGTGGCAGCGAGGCACAAAGGAGACCAAACCCTAGACTTTCAACAGTTCCCTGGGCCCCTCCGGATCGCCCCTCTGTCTTGGGGAGCTGGAGAGGGGCTGAGAGGAGGCCTCTGACCCCAGTTAACCATCAGGAGGCCAAGTACTTGGGAAGACACAAAGCTTTTGTTTAAGTGTCAAATCCCCCAAGTAGTAAACAGGCCAATACTTAGTGCAGCGTTCACAATGCCCCACAGCAAGTGAGACAGACGGACCACAGGCCTTAAAAGAAGGCCAGGAAATGGGCATTTTTAGAAGTTCCAAGACTTGAGCCAAATAACAGTGAGGGCCAAACAAGGCTTTCAAAAGTGTTGTGCTGCGCTGAGAGGGAGAAATGGCAGTGGGTCACTGTGCAAGGAAGATTATGGAGGCTCGGTCTGGACAGAAGGGTGCTGGTTAAAACCTCACCAGAATGGACATTTATTTATTTATTTTTAACACCTTTATTGGAGTATAATTGCTTTACAATGGTGTGTTAGTTTCTCCTGTATAACAAAGTGAATCAGCTATACATATACATATATCCCCATATCTCTTCCCTCTTGCGTCTCCCTCCCTCCCACCCTCCCTATCCCACCCCTCTAGGTGGTCACAAAGCACCGAGCTGTGCTATGCGGCTGCTTCCCATTAGCTAGCTATTTTACATTTGGTAGTGTATATATGCCCATGCCACTCTCTCACTTTGTCCCAGCTTACCCTTCCCCCTCCCTGTGTCCTCAAGTCCATTCTCTAGTAGGTATGCGTCTTTATTCCTGTCCTGCCCCTAGGTTCTTCATTACCATTTTTTTTTAGATTCCATATATATGTGTTAGCATATGGTATTTGTTTTTCTCTTTCTGACTTACTTCACTCGTATGACAGACTCTAGGTCCATCCACCTCACTACAAATAACTCAATTTCGTTTCTTTTTATGGCTGAGTAATATGCCATTGTATATATGTGCCACATCTTCTTTATCCATTCATCTGTCGATGGACACTTAGGTTGCTTCCATGTCCTGGCTATTGTAAATAGAGCTGCAATGAATATTGGGGTGCATGTGTCTTTTTGAATTATGGTTTTCTCTGGGTATATGCCCAGTAGTGGGATTGCTGGGTCATATGGTAGTTCTATTTTTAGTTTTTTAAGGAACGTCCATACTGTTCTCCATACTGGCTGTATCAATTTACATTCCCACCAACAGTGCAAGAGGGTTCCCTTTTCTCCACACCCTCTCCAGCATTTATTGTTTGTAGATTTTTTGATGATGGCCACAGAATGGACACTTATTGTCCCTGCTCATTTACCCTTCCCCTAGGATGCCACGTCCTATTTACGGTTTCCATAACTGCCCTTCAGGCTCCTCGGGCTTCTGCACCAACTTCTCCACCAACCTCTCCGCCAACCTTGCACTCATTATGATAATTGCACCCACCTGACTTCTGATGGTTACACTCAGCCATAGGGTCTCTGTCTTTTCAGAGCCCTACAATGTCCACTGCCATAGTGAGCCTACTGTAATGGCCTCTCCTCTGGACAGGCCGAACCTACAGAGGAGAACCACCATTCAGTTTCTTAGTGGTGCCGGTAGCCCTCTCAGCAGCATGTTCCTCAGAGCCGTGGTAAATGGTGTATCCTGTGCCTTTCTGTATGAGTTTTCCAGTCTTTTCAGTATGTCCGCGCCAATATGCTCACTTCTGAATCTTTTCATCCCTTATTCCACTATTTCCATAGCAATGCTGGCATTTCGACCTCACTTAGTGTGGCTCATCATGTTTTCTATACCTCTAGGAGCTGTCCTAGTAGTGAGTTTGCACCAACTCTTGTGGTCCTGGCCAGGGTATTAAATCCTATTTTCCAGGGCAGTGTTCCTACATTGATAAACTCTCCTTTTCCAACTTTATAGTCTAGCTCCCTTGTTCAAGCCATCTCAGAATCCAATTTTATGTGCACTCTTCTAGCTCCTGCCGATCTATGCCGGCTAGGCCATGCAGCTCCTTGGGGCACAGTTACTTTCCTCCCTTATCAAGCCTAGCATGTTCATGCTGTGCCTTAACCCTTGTTATAGGCCTAGTGGCCGGGAGGGGAAGTGAAGGTACATTTTGTCTTGTGGAGGAGAAGCTCTGCATCATCTCCAAGTAAGGGGTGGGGAGACTATTAGTAGGGAAGTCAGGCCAATTCTACAGGCTCAGAGGGTTCAGGGAAATCTGGGGATTCAAGATTTTGGTGGCATCCATCTAGATATCATCAAACTGTATGTCAGGGTCCTATTCTTTCCCAGGAAGCATCCTGATTTTGGCACAGCAAACCTGTCTCCATTGGGAATTTAATCTTCTTTGGAGCTCGGTAACCACCAAATTCTATTGGTCTTATAGCTACCCTTTCACCCTGTTTCTCAAATACTTGATATATCATACCAGATCATATGTTCCCCTTCTACCAGTATACCATCCCAATTCACCACCCGGTGAAAGTCTTAACAATAATAGGACTGCCACCTTGTGGCAGGGGGCTCTCTGTGATCCACCTACCCCTCTGTGATGTGGTCCTCCTTGCCAACTGGGCAGTGAGTGATCTAGCTCCCAAATCCCATCTAAGTGCTGACTTTCCCGGATAACAATCAGTTTCAAGTGTCGTAATTTGAGTTCCCCAAGAAGCCAACTCTATGACAGAATGTAGCATGCAAGATGCTTATTAAGAGATGTCTTTCGGAATAACACCTGTGGAAGGAGCAGTCCTGGGCAGAGGGGAAAGTTGAGCTGCACTGTAGACCTAACAGCAGCCTCTGCCAACCCCACAGAGAGATCTGGAGTTACAATGACCCTTCTGAATTATCCCAAGTTGAGCTGAGATGGTCAAGCCTCTATAGCCTTTCTTTGGTCAGTCACCGTGCGCTGCCCCAGACAACTTTGTGACCTTGAGTGAGGCAACTCTCTGTACCTGAGACAATCCCTGAAGGGGCTAACAGAGGCAGCTTTCCAACAGTGCTCTCTGCACCTCAGGCAAAAAGTCCTTTATTGGGCTTCCCTGGTGGCGCAGTGGTTAAGAGTCTGCCTGCCAGTGCGGGGGACACGGGTTCGAGCCTTGGTCTGGGAAGATCCCACATGCCGCGGAGCAACTAAGCCTGTGAGCCACAACTACCCAGCCTGCGCGTCTGGAGCCTGTGCTCCGCGACGGGAGAGGCCGCGACAGTGAGAGGCCCGCGCACCGCGATGAAGAGTGGCCCCTACTCGCCGCAACTGGAGAAAGCCCTCGCACAGAAACGAAGACCCAACATAGCCAAAAATAAATAATAAATAAATAAATTTTTTTAAAAAGTCCTTTATTGAAATGGGAGATGGGTTGGCACATCACAGTATCCAACACAGGCACCAACTCTTTAAGAACTGTCAATTAAAAGTAAAGAATTAAGCATTTATCCTGTCCTTCCTACGTGAATTGTATTTCAGAGTAACCAAATAGCCATGGTTGATGAGGAGAAATTCTGTACAGAGGGATCCAGTTAATAAATTACAAGAAATGATGAGATTAGTTTATCATTGTTTTGCAGCCCTAATAAAATATTTTTTCAGGCAATGAACATCAATTGATGAAACTACAAAGTAAAAGATCGATGGGAAACTTTATAATGGAACGTTCAAGCTGCCTGTGCTTGAACCCACTGATCAATCTGAACACCACTGACTGTTAGACAGTCTGTACTTTCTGATGTGTTGCAATAGGAAGTACACAGCACCATCTCTGAGCATTCCTGTTTTAAAAAACTTTGTAGTGGAATCTACTGAAGCCTTTAGAGCCAACTTCTGGTTTATAGTTATGTCAACTTTATTCCTCTAATGAGAGGAGCAACCTAAGTAACAACAAAAATAAGTAAACAGACAAATGAGAATGTAGGACATTCAACAGTACAAGGGACTTGGTTTCTTCAACAACTCAATAGAATGAAGGAAAAAAAAGAGGGAAGACTGTTTTAGATTAAAGTAGATTTAAGACACATAACCAAGTACAATGTGTGCCTCTTGTTTGGATCTAGATTTAAACAAACCAAATGTAAAAAGACATTTTTTGAGATAATTGAGGAAATCAGACTATGGCTGGGTATTAGAGAACATCAAAGAACTGTTATGAATTTTGTTTAGTGCAAAAGTGGCATTGTGGCTGTATATCTTAGAAATGTCCATATTTTTAGAGGACAATGAAGTATATAGGGTAAAATGACAAGCTGTTTGAAATTTGCTCTAAAATACAGAAATAAAAAAATAAAAGAATATATAAAGCAGATGTAGAAAAGCCCTGATAATTTTTTAAATATTTTTATTGAAATATAGTTGATTTACAATGTTGTGTTACTTTCAGGTGTACAGCAAAGTGATTCAGTTTTGGAATCTGAGTAATAAGTACCTGGGAATTCATTTTGTCATTCTTTGTACTTTTGTGTATTTAAAAAAATTTTTAAGACGCCAAAAAAAAAAAAAAGACAAATTCAAAGGACCCAATGGGGGAAATAATGCTCAAAGGATATAAATATACAATAAACATTTGAGAAGATATTCAACTACACTGAAAGGGAAATGCAAATTAGAACAATAAGGAGATAGTATTTTTTATTCAAAAGATTGACAGAAAGTTAAAAGATCAAAGCCATGTAGTGCTATGAACGGGGTAAAATCGCTAACTGCTTCTGGGAGGGCAAGCCTCCATCTTACAGCATTCGTTAAGAGTAAATCACACACATGCTATTAGACACAACAATATTCTGTAGAAATAATTGCACCAGAAATTCATGATCTGTACATGAGGATGTCTGAGGCAGCACTTTTTCCATTGGCCAAAAATAAATAAATGGAAAACAACATGAAATATCACAGAGGAATGGTCAAATAATGGTACCAGGGAACATTATATTTTTTTAAAAAAATAAAAATCTCTTCTCTGTAATCAAAGTGTATGTTTAATAGTACAAAAACTAGAAAATACAAACAAGGGAAAAATTCATAATTCCAGACCTGGAGATATCATCTTGAAATATATCATTTCAGGTGTTTCTCATTGTAGTGTGTGTGTGTGTGTGTGTGTGCATATGTATGTATAAATGTACTTGTTTTTCCAATAAAAAAAAGGTATCACGTTACACAATATGTGGTGACCTCCTGTTTCCTTAATTCCCTCATGAATATTTTCCACATGAATAAATTTTCATCCACAAATACGGCCTTTAAGAACTGCATAGTATTCCATTTTATGGATACTGCATAACCTAACCCATTCCCTACTTTGGGGTATTTAAGTGCATTCCAATTTCTCCTTTTATAAACAGCCTCCCTGCACGCTTGCAAAGCTTTGAAGTTGATTTGCCAATTGCCTTCTGGAAAGTTCTGGCTGTTTCTGGAGGCATTTGAGGCAAAATAGTCCGAATGCTTTCCCATCACGCGAGCCTGCTATCTCCCCAGATAGCAAAACTATAGTCTTTAGAACTTGTAAGACTTGTCTTATCCTGCCCGTTAGTCATACCGCCTAACTGGGACTCTGTTCCAGAAATCCCTACACCCTCTCTCTCCCCTCGCCTCATTCCCGCCCCTCCCCACGCGTCCGCCCCCTCCCCCCGCGCTTTCCCGCTCGGCGGCCTGGCCTATGGCAAACGCCAAGAATTAATTAGGGGCGGGGATCAAGGAGCGGCTGTCAGGAGGTCGCCATATTTCTGTACGGCCCCGCGGCCGGCCCGGCAGTCGGCGGGTCGGGAGAGGTGCTGACAGGGCGGGGCCACCGCGCGGCGCTGCCGGCCTCACCCCTCCCGCCCCGGACAGGTGGCTGGAGCGCGCCCCGCCTCCGCCAGCTGCGGGTGGGAGCGAGCGAGGGCCAGTCCCGGACGGCCGCCGCCAGCTGCGAGCGGGAGCGAGCGAGGGCCAGTCCGGGACGGCCGGGCGAGGAGTCCGGCGGCGGCAAACGAGTATCGTGGCGGCCAAAAAAATGCTCCTGTACCGAGGGGCCCCCGCGGGCCCTGGCGCGCCGGGCAGCGCGCTGGCCCGGCCGGGCGGCGGCCCGCAGGCCTTTGGGATACGCCTGAGCACTGTAGGTCGGGGGCCCGAGGGGGCGGACGCGCGCGCGGGTCCCGGGGCTGCGGGGGGCGCGCGGGGAGGGCCCGGCGGGCCGAGGCCTCACGCGGGACGGGACCTTCTCTCGCCCCCAGATGAGCCCCCGCTACCTACAGAGCAACTCCAGCAGCCACACGCGACCCTTCAGTGCCATTGCGGAGCTGCTAGGTGAGTGGCGAGGGCGGGCCTGGCCGCGATCGCCCGAGGCAGCGGTGCCAACGTGGTGCCGCGGACGCGAGAGGAATGTGCGGAGCCGCGCGGGGCGGGCCGGGGCTGGGGTGGGGGCGTCGGGACCGGCCCTGGCTCCGCAGGCGGAGGAGGGGGTCGGCTCTGTCGCCAGGGACGAGGTTCCGCGGATTAAGCTGAAGAAACAAGGTGTGTCCTAAGAGTTAGGACTCCCGTGTGGTTTTTCTCTCTGGCTCGTGATGTTCCGGGCACTTTAGGATAGCTTAGTTAATAATCAAAAGGAGATGCATAAAAATATCGGGCCCTGAGGCAGCTGGGCTCCACGGGGGCCGGCGACAGACGGAGGACGCCAAGCTAGCAAAGGGGCATGAAGAAAGGTCTGGAAGACGGAGTTATTTAACTTTTGGGACCAGAGAGTCTGGGAATGATGGGACATCTCTTAAGAGATGACACGAGTGCATTTGGCTCCCTGCGACTGCAGAGGGCTGGGTCCGCGGTCCACGAGCGCCCTCACACCGCTGGAATGAATACTGAGCACTTAACCTCTCGCTCCACCGATGTTTGCTTTTAAAGCGTTTTCAGTTGATCCCTTGAAGCCAAGTACACCAGCTTTTGCAGCAGTGTGCTAAATACTGTGTGGAAAGCAAAGAAGAAAAACATTCCTGGACAAAATGCAGCACATTGCAAATGTTTCAAAAGCTGAAATTAGGGAGAGATGTTTATGGGGCAAGGTAGCACAGAACAAAATCTTGAAAATGGTTTCAAAGCTCCCCAGATGAGCCCCAGTTACAACCTAAGCAATCGCTGTGGCCATGCAGTGTGGATTGCCTTGGGCGAGAAGTCAGTGGGCAGCAGGGGGAGATGGTCAGGAGAGTTATTTGGAAGGGTGATGGGGAGCTTTGATGATTAGTTTGACCATAACACAGAATGCTCACAATATGTATGTTCATTAGAAGGTGAAGGGGGAAAAGTGACATGGGCACGTTTTGAATCCTAGAGAACAGGGACTATATTTTTAAGGTTTTGCACCATGCCTTGAGGGAAACTCCCAGTGGAATGAGATCTAAGTGCATGTAACTTACAAAAAAGAAAAAAAGAGAGGAAAAAGTAACAATTTGCTTAGTGGGAAATGAGAGACAGAAATGTGTTGTTCCCTCACAGTGGCACTGTGCAAAACCATATGCACCTATGCTGTACTGTGTACTGAACTTTATGGGTGATTTAAAAAGTGTTCCATTTGTAATTTTGAATATATATGATTTTTGCCTTAAGTATTAACCTAATTCTAGCCCAAGCTGACCCGTATAAGTGCAAGTATACATGTGTATTATATATCAATACATACGCACACATCCCTGCACACATACATACAAACACACAGATTTTAAAACCAAATCACAACTATTTGTGGTCATATTAATAATAGGGAAAAGGGAGAACAAAGTGTTAATAGGTAATCCGAAGCTTTCATTTCAGGTTTTCCTTCATAGTTTTCTCCTCCACTTATGCATTAATTTTCTAGTGAACTGTTCATTCGATAAATATTTATTGAGCACTCACTGTGGGCAAGGCCACTGTGGTGGGTACAAAAATGAATACAACATAGGTTCATCTTCTAGTAGGGGAGACAAAACATGTACAGAAGGTTTATTCTTTGTATAACTGCAAGATAGAAAGTGATATATCAGCAAAGATAGACACATTGGGTGCTGTGGGAGTTCAGAGGAAGGAGGGATGACTTCCAGCTCACCAGGAAGAGGAGGTTTAGGAAAGGCTTTGGAGAAGAGGTGACATTTGAGCTGAGATTTGAAGGATTGGGACATGTGGATATGGGTGTGGGGAGGGGAGGGCATTCCAGGCAAAAGGAACAACTGCATGAACAAAGGCATGAAGAATACTGAGTAGTTGAGTTTAATTGGAGCATGGAGTTCATGAATAGTCAAAGCTACAGGTCCTTAGAGAGTTTACATAGAGCTTTCATAAATACATTTTTAACTGTACCTTTTGGGGTAGACGGCATCATCATTATTATTATTATTATCATCCTGCAGATAAGAATACAGAGGCTCAGATAATTTAATTGACTTTTCCAAGATTATGTGTTTAGTAAGTGGCAGACCCAGGACTCAAACACAGATTTTTTTACTCCAAGTACCAAGCAGGGAATGAAGTTAGGAAGGTGGGCTGGGACCGAAATGTGACTGGGAGGCCTGGGTATTTGAGCTTTTAATCTGAAGTTTTCTGAGCAAGGGAATGTCATGATCAGAGCTGTGCTTCAGGAAAGTTAATCTTGCAACATTGTATAAGATGAATTGGAGAAAAGAGAGACGTGGCTTTGAAAGACGAGGTAGGAGGTTATCAAAATAATCCGGATGAGAGGGAATAAACTCTGTAAACTAAGAAAGTGTCGATGGGAATAGTAATATTCAATAGCAAGGTGTAAGAGAGCCTAAGGATGTATAGGGTAAGAGAGAGGGAGGACAAAAAATGACTTTGAAATTTCAAACTTGTGGTCATTTGAATGCTGACACTGTGTGTGTGTGTGTGTGTGTGTTTGTGTGTGTGTGTGTGAGAGAGAGAGAAAGAAAGAGAGAGAGAGAAAACAGAGGAAGAAGAATAGCCTTGTATCAGAAGATGATGACCTTAATTTTAGACAAGCACAGTTTTAGATACTTGCAGGATGTCTGCAGGGCTGCAGCTTGGCCCTGACAACCTTGCAGGATCCTCATAGGCCATTCCCCTGGAACAGGAGGGCATGGGAGGAAGCGCTGCGTCAAAGCCATCTCCCACTCGCCATCCTGTCTCTCCAAGGATTCTGTCATGGGACACTTTCTCATTGCTTTCCGGGTTATGATGAGCTATGAAGCTTCAGTTACAATGCTCTTTTAGAAGATCAGGGGTCAGATGGTTAGGGGATAAGAGATAGAGTCCCTGGGGTCTGGTTTCTCATGCTCTTGCCTAAGTGGTGGGTGAGGGACGTTAGAGATAGAGTCCTCCCACTGAGGGTAGCATGGGCCAGGTTACGAGAGATAAGACTACTGGGATCTGGTAGCACATGAGACTGTGTGGGCCAGGTTAGGGAATAAAGACGTCCCAGGATCTGGTAGTGTAGCTCTTGTTACCAAGTCCAAGCTCGCTCTGCTCGCCGCACAACAGGCCAGTGAATCAGGAGACAAGGTGTTGAGACAAGGAATATGACCTTATTCGGAAAGCCGGCAGACCGAGAAGATGGCGGACTAGGGTGTCAAAAGAACCATCTTATCAGGGTTTGGATGCCAGTATCTTTCATAGCACAGAGAAGGGGAAGAGATGAGGAGGTAAAGTAAAAAGGCCATAGGTTTTGCAAATATCTCCTGGAATGGCCAGCCTCGGGCAAGGGATGTGTTAATTTCTTCTTTCTTGCAGCCATCCACAGGTGGACTGGGTCAGGGTGCTTCCCTGAACAAAGGCACTTTGGTTTAACATTCAGTTAGAGAGGCAGGCTTCCCTGAGGCAGGCCATTGTGTATAGACAGTATCCTTTTAGTGAACAAAAGCAGCGGAAAGCAAAGGTTAAAGTACAAGAAACAGATCCAACATATAGTCAGATTTGGGTGTCCCTGTTACCCTCTCACCTAAGTGGTGGGCCAAGGGAGAGGAATAGGGGTTCTCTCACTGCCCTACCTGTTCACAGGCTAGATGGGCTGGGCCATGGGAGAAGATAGATTCCATAGGATTTGATAGCATATGCTACATGTTGATAAATTTTTGGAAGGTTAAGCAGCAAGAGGTAAGATTGAAGCCAGCCACCAGATGGGTGCCGTATTATTATAAGTTCATTTATTGAGGCCAATCTGTTATTATTATAATTTCATTTGTTGAGGCCAAGTGAAAGGCCACTTAAAACTGAAAGTAAGTGCAAAGCTGTGCTTGCTGCTGCTGGCCTGTCTGCTGATCTCTCTTTCCCTGCTGCTTCAGCTGACCCTGGCCTCTGGCATGCCACCCCCGTGCTCCACCCGCTTCCAGCCAAGGAGATAAAATGTCTAGCTGCTCCTGGCAGTTACCTTGTAACTCCTGAAATGCCTGTATTAAAACTCTTTGGTATGTTTCTGTGAAAAAGTACCTAGTAAAGTTTGGGTGAAATTTACAGTAAAAAGGGAAAAAATAAAAGTGATTTTTTTGTGAGAGGCCTGCAAGCTGGTTCATTGAATGTACAGTTTTATAAATGCAGAATTGGAATTGATATGTATTATATGTTTGAATTGTGAATGTTCATAAAGTGTTAGAAGAAAATTCCTCTATGTCCAAAGTTTTCAAAGTAGAAATGATGTCCTGTTGGTTGACAAGTTAAAGGTATCAGTCCCAATGGCCTTGGCTTTCTTCCAGTAGGAGTGATTGATAGGTTCTAAAACAATTCAGGGCCTGCTTGCCAAGTAGTTTCTTGGAACAATGTAGGCAGCTTCACAATGCTGAATCCTTCTGTCAGTTAAAGAAAAAAAACCTGCTGCCTCTTATTACAAAGTAAAACACTGTATTTCTGATAAAGCCACTATCGCATGTCAGACTTAAAATTCCTGCCAAAAGTTGACCCACTCGATTTACCACGTGACACAAGGCTTGGCACCACCTAGTCCTTAAAGATTGACTATATCAGACCTTTTAACCCCCTTCTGGGGCTATCGGTGATGCCTTTCTGCTGTTAAGACTTTTTGGGTTACAATCAGTGACAGCTTTATCAGTGACTCTGGCAACACCATTGTGGCCCTTGAAATTAATCTGTCTTGTTTTATTTGATGGACATTCCACACATTTAAGTGGTTGTAACTGATACTGTTAATCGTGTTATAAAAACTGATATTTTGAATATGTGTGATACTTCTCTTGCTTGTAAGGGATGTTCCCAGTAGAGAAATGCCATGATCTGAACGTTGATAGTGGGACGAGTATACAACCAGAACCCTACCTGGATCTCTCAGCCCAGCCACATGGTATCAGTAAATCAGTGTAGGATCCCAGGGAAAGGGAAACAGGTGGAAGGGAAGGTCTTTGTCTTGATTAAACAGCTAGTAAAGACAGGAGTGCTTAAGGAACCTATCCAAGAGATTGCACAAACTGCCCTCCCACTTGGGCCAGTGAGCCCTAATGAGACTTTTGTACCACATGTGTTAGTGACTGACAATTATGTAAACTGGCACCTGTGGCAAAAAGATGTGGCTATTAGACAATGGCACCCCCTGGGGTTGTAGACATGGCACATATGTTAGAATATGGCTATATTGGATGTCTTTGGAGTCTTAAATAATTAACCCATTGTGAAGACCTAACTCAGAAAGAATCGTGAAACTTTCTGTATATATATTTCCTACTTTAATTCTATGTTCTCCATTTAATGAGGGTTAAACAGCCTCACCTTCAAGACTATTACAGAGTGCCTAAGCAGAATCACTCCTCTAAGCATGCTTACTACAATCATTGGGATTTAGGCAGGGAGTTAGTGTTTTGGTTTTTAACCTGTAACTCTTTCAGTGCCTCTTAGGCTATAAACAAGGATGGTGATAATATCTGTGTTCTTCAATGGAGGAGGTGATGTAAAAAAAAAGTAAAAAATAAAATCTTCACAATAAACTCTAATGCGTGTGGTATGTATCTATTTGTACCAAAGTTGCAGATTCAGCTCTTCTCCATAATCACCCTTTACTGTATACGTTTGTGAGCAGTAAAGTAGCTAAAAAGACAAGAAGTGATAAGATGAAAATGGAGCAAAATGCTTGATATATGGAGGAGTTATTTTTCCCACAGTCTCTGAAGTTTGAAGAGAGAAAGCAGATTGCACATCAGTCATCATATGAAATCTAGAAATCAGCTTCATAAACCCATCTGCCATCATACCTATTTTTCCCTATACTATTAATGCTCCCTGCTCCCTTCTGGGACATTCACGTGAAGGGAATAAAGGACAGTTTCTATGCCTTAGGGGCACTGAACTAGAGATTTTAATAGAATATTAGAAAAAGAGATCTAATATCACAGATTTCTACCTTTTGCAGATAATGCTGTAGATCCAGATGTATCTGCCAGGACGGTCTTTATAGATGTTGAGGAGGTCAAGAATAAATCTTGTTTGACCTTTACTGATGATGGATGTGGGATGACACCTCATAAACTACACCGAATGCTCAGGTAAAGATGTCTTCATTCTTTTTCTCTTGTCTTGAGTTCATGAACTCTATTTAAGGCTTAATAATTTTCCTTTCCCTTTAGTCATTCAACAAGTATTTATTGAGCAGCTGTTATGTGCCAGGACACAGATTATGAAATAGTCACTCTTCTTGCCCTCACAGAACTCAGAGTCTAGCTGGCAATTCAGACAGTCAAGCAATAATCATAACAAAAAATGACAGGTATAATGATAGAAAAGTATAGGATGCAATGAGATAACTCATCAGGGGAGCCCAATCTGATCCAGGAGGTCAGGCAAAGCCTCTTAGATGAAGTGATATTTAAGCTGAGATCTAAGGGGTGAGTAGTAGAATTCAATGAGGTAAAGAAGCAGGGGGCAAGGGATGAGAGTCCAGGCAAAAAGAACAGCATGGGTAAAAACCTGGAGGTCTTCACTGGTCTGAGACCTTCGCAAACTTATATTAACTTAAATTCACTCTTAGGTCAGGAGTATTGGCGTTGGAACAATTTATGGATTGAACCATGAACATGCCTGGGTATAATCAAGCCCCACGAAAGATAAATAGAGGACATCATACACATAATCTTTGAAAGTTTTGCAGTAGAATTACAAGGTTAGGAAATTCTCTTTTCTAACTGCTGAAGCTGGTGATAACAGATTTCTCTTGCCACTGTTAGTTCATTTAATTACTTTAAAAGGTTTGTAGTTAAGAATGTAAGTTTGTACTTTATCATCTTCACATATCACTCAGTAAAAGATGAGTGTTTCCTCAACTCCTTCCTTCTCTCTTCCTTTTTTTTAGCAGATGAGGTTGATTACTCTCCATGAGGCTTCCTGAACTAGCGTGTGAAGCATGAGTACCAGTGGAGGGGTTCTGTGGAGGAGGGAAAGGGCTCCGAACTATAAAAACGGAAAAAATTCATTTGGTTGTAGTTCTCTTTGAAGGTATTCTAATTCTATAACCCTGTTTGTAGGGAAATCCCTTTGATCCATCAAAGAAAAGAAGTGAAATTTGGACATAACCAATTATAAATTTGGTTATGTTTTACCACTCAGCAATCTGTGTACCTTATGTCTCAGATCCTTATAATTAGAAGAATATCTGAGGAAAGCTTCTAGAAGTGAGATAAGAATGTTGCCAGTATGTTGATGAAGGTATGGAGTTGGCCCTATTTTTAAACTTATAGCCTCACTTTTATCTCCTAAAATTAATATTTTATATAAAGAAAAAGAGGATTTTAGATGGGATGGAACCAAAATATTTATGTGTCTAATTCTGTATGTACTAGGTTTTTTTCTAAAATCACTTATCCTCTTATTGGTTCCTTCCCCCCACACCTTATCCCGGTGACATGGGTGTCAAATAGTGGGCCCGACAAATCTTACTACCTTCTGTTTTGTCTGTGGAACTACATCTGTGAGACTTGGTGCTTACAATTACAAGGCAGGAGGAAGGAGGAGGATGGTTTCGAAATAATTGCAGCAACTTTTGTTCCAGATTCTTTCAACAAATTTTTACTGAGCACTTTTCTGAGAGTCACTGGAGATAAAGTGGTGAACCAGGCAGGCATGATCCTTATTGCCAAGGGGCTGGCAGTTTAATGAGAAAGATAGAAAATAATTGACTAGTAATACAACTACATAGGTTATTCCACTAGTGGTAAGTGCTATGAAGGAAGAGTATAGTTTCTATGAGGGTATATAGCGGAGGGATCTAATCTAGTCTGTGGAATCAAAAAAGGCTACCATGCAGCTCGGTGCTTTGTGACCACCTAGAGGGGTGGGAGGGAGACGCAAGAGGGAGAAGATATGGGGATATAGGTATATGTATAGCTGATCCACTTCATTATAAAGCAGAAACTAACACACCACT
This sequence comes from Balaenoptera borealis, assembly GCF_965194805.1. Taxonomy (NCBI): domain Eukaryota; kingdom Metazoa; phylum Chordata; class Mammalia; order Artiodactyla; family Balaenopteridae; genus Balaenoptera; species Balaenoptera borealis. Next base: position 90,770,731 of record NC_138881.1, on the reverse strand, counting down.
GTAAAGCAATTATACTCCAATAAAGATGTTTAAAAAAAAAAAAGGCTATCATGAAGAAATGACATTTGAGTTCAGATATGAAGGATGTTTTGTTCCCAAAAATCAGGCAGGAACTACAGTAGCCATAGGATTTTTTGGCATTATCATGCCAAATACGTTTCCCACTAATTTAAGCTGGGCAGTTGTTCCTCATACTTGAAAATTAATTTCAGAGAATTTTTAAAAATTTCGTTGAAGTATAGTTGATTTATAATGTGTTAATTTCTGCTGTACAGCAGAGTGACTCAGTTATACATATATATATATTCTTTTTCATATTCTTTTCTATGATGGTTTATCACAGGATATTGAATATAGTTCCCTGTGCTATACAGTAGGACCTTGTTGTCCATCCATTGTATATATAATAGTTTGCATCTGCTAATCCCAAACTCCCAATACTTCCCTACCCCTCTCCCCCTTGGCAGCCACAAGTCTGTTCAATTTTAGAGAATTTTTTAAATGAGTCCTGGATTATGTATAGTTATATGTATTGGATTTTATTTCTGATCATATCTTAAAATAAACTTGAATCTGTTAGAAGGTCCCATTTATTTAAAAGAGATTATTTAGTCCAATTCTAACTTCCAGCCAGGGATTCCACTTACCACAATTTGTTTTAAAATAGTTGAACTTTAGAGGTAACTTTGAAAATTATTATTAAGTATATTAATTTTTCTGTTTGTGGTTTGGAGGCATATTATTTTTGTATTTGGAAAAAATAAGAGGTAACTATGCAAAATTATTAAGCCTACAGAAATTCTCTTTGACCTGTAACATTTGTTATAATCTTATTCACATTTTCTGACTTTTATGCTACTCTTATATTTTCAGGCTAATAAAATAGTTATGTAACTGAAACAACAGTTTCTCCCATAAATGCAGAATCCCATGAAAATCAAGTTAAAAAGAAAAACCCTATCATTAAATTCCTTTAAGGTCCACAATTAATTCTCTTTCACTTAATGGGGATAGTGTGTGAACCAACTAGTCTATATATTCAGCTGCCTTTTTCAGCAAGTTGGAAAACCTCTCTTAAAGGTCAAGGATTAAAAGCAGCCACAGACCCATGGATTGAAGGTATTTGCTACCTCTGATCAGAAGTGCATTTCCTAGTAGGTCTGTTCTTCTAAAACAACAGCCAGAGAATAACAGTGTGCTTAGCATTCTTTCATTATTTTATACGACATATTACATCACCAGTATATTTATAGGGAACAGCAGTACCTGCCCTTGTATGTCCATGAATTTGCTAAGGTTTTTTTTTCATTGATCAGAGTCCCAATTTAAATTTACCCCTCTAGATTCTAGAATCTTGACATTTTAAGGAACTCGGGAGCAAGCTGCTATTTTCCTGGATTCCACTCAAAGAGCCCGCTTGGTGTGTAAACACCGTTGTCTATTACACGAGAGGATAGAATAGGACTTACTTAATGAAGAGAAACCACCTGTCTAACCAAACTATATAAGATACATTCCTACAGTTCTGTTATTTATTGTGAAGGCTTTTATATTAGGTACTTATTTGATTGGTATCTGGCATCTATTCTGCGATTTTCAGTTAAATAGAATATCTAATATGGGAATGCAAGTGGAATAAAAAAGAACACACGGGAAGAGTTAAGGGTAACATAACAACACCAACATACTGAGCTTCCAGCTCCTCTCATCTCATTATTCTCATCCTTTTCCATTTCTGGTTCTGGCCCTGCCCCACTACTTATCTTCTCAACCTTATATAGTCATTTAGTCTCCCCAAACCATAACACAATGAAAGTTTATAGTTACAGAGGAAAAAAGAGACGCTAGATGGCAGAATAGGCAGGAAAGGTAAGGAAATTAAGGGAGTAATATAGTCTCCCTGTTTTCACCACTTTCCCTTGAGCACCTAATTGAAGCTTTGGTGGCATTAGAGTAGGTTTAAGTCCAAATAACCTTATAGATCCATTTCACATGGTAGGTAACATTACTGTTTATGAAGAGCCCTGAGTTTTAGATATGACATTAGATCTCAAGTAGAGGTAGAGGATAGCACATGACAATTCTCAGAATGACTTCTAGAGTTAGTTTAAAATTAAAGTTTGAATACTACTTTATAAGTTATAATATATTTTACATACAGTGTATCATTTAACCCTCCTAACGACCCTATCGTTTTTAGGTAATTCTTCCACAGGAGGAAAAAGAATGCCTGAATCTTACCAACTTCTTTAAGTTTACTTCCTGGAATGCTAAGACCCATATAGGCTGCAGAAGCTCAATGCTCTTTTGGTATTTTCAAAGGAACTACTCTACTGTCCTAGAAATTACCTTTTTATGTGGTTGGGTTTATTTGTTGGATACACAAAGCTCCTATAAAGTGTCTACTCTAGAGGGACACAATGGTATTATCGTTTAACACTTTGAAATAGAAAATTAAAAGGTGGTCCCCCTTCCTCAGGAAGTGAACACAAACCCCGGCCTCCAGGAAGTAGAAATCAGGCACCTCAACCCAATTAAAAGAATAAGAGCCAAGGCCAAGCTGCTCAGCCATGGCAGGTAGAACATCTATTTTATTGATGTTGGAGAAGCATCTAATCTGTAATATACGAAATCCTTCCTTAGACTGTAAACCATGAGTGCAAGAACCATGTCTCTTTTACTAACAGTTGTGTCTCCAGTGCTTAGCATGATGCACAGCACATAGTAGGTACTCAGTAAATATTTATTGAATGAATGGTAGTGTACAACATTGTAAACTTAGTCCATCTAGAGAGAACTAATCCTTAAAAAATTAGTTTCATTTGTAATGAGAGAAGATACTTGAAGATAATAATCATTTTCTAGATTTCATATCTTTAATTTTTTTTTTGGTTTGGTCATTTTGTTGTGTGTTTGAATGGAAAATATAAGAAAGGGAAAGGATCTGGCTCCCAGATTAAGCTGATCATAAGGGGCTACAGAGATTGTTGAGGTGGCTCGGTGAAAGGCCCTTAATAAAACAAGGGAGACTTTATACTGCAGCTGTTTGCTGATATTCAGAGGCAGAACTACCTATTTTTATCCCTTGGCCACATTCCAATGAACTGTCCCAGCAGATGGAGCAGAGGGTAAGAACTGGAAGTGTTATCCTTCGAGTGAATAGTTGAAATTGTCAAGATATATAACCTCTGACTTTCAGATTTCTAGAGAGTGATATGACCAGGTTAGGGATGCCTAGCCTAGTACCTCTGACTAGTGCTAGTGCCAGTTATCTGGTACTCTTGTTACCCTCTCTAGGGTGTACTCTGAGATAACCACCCTTTTCATCTCCCCCTAACTTTACTATTAGCAATCACGGCTATTTTATCTCGACAAGAAAGGCAGCTGCCCCATGGCCTCCTCTAGCTCTCTCTGTGAGTGAAAAGAGGCCGCCTTTACATTTATAAAGTGTGACTCTAATGTAGCGGAAGCATTTATGTACACACAGACCACACAGGAAGATCAGTCCCATTACCCTGTAGTTATTTCCTATGTTTTTAACTTAATAATTTTGCCCAGAAATACCAAAAGGAAGAAAAAAGGAAGGACTTTTTATAAGTGTTCTTCATGTGAAAGCCAGACATTCTGCCTACCTATCTTAGGATGCTTTTTACCTTTCTGATTTCTTTTTTCTTGTGTAATTACAGCTTTGGCTTTACAGATAAAGTAATAAAGAAGAGCCAGTGTCCCATCGGGGTCTTTGGTAATGGTTTCAAGTCAGGCTCCATGCGACTAGGAAAGGACGCTCTTGTCTTCACCAAGAATGGGGGTACTCTCACTGTTGGACTCCTATCACAGACCTATCTGGAATGTGTCCAGGCCCAAGCAGTTATTGTACCAATTGTTCCATTCAACCAGCAAAACAATATCCTTTCTGGAAATGGAAAATGTTAGTTAAAAATTAGTCTAATCTGACTATTCTGATAGAAACCTCTTTCTTCAGGTCGAATCCAGCTATCAAAAGTTTTCATATTTAAAGAGGCATTCAGGTGTCTTAAATTTAACTGGAATTCCACCCTATTAAATATTTTTTAAGTAAATGGATCATTGACAGAATCTTAGAATTATATTGCAGTTTTCACTGTTAGGCGATTGGATCTGTATACTATCTCCCCACTCCCACCACTCCTGTGGTAAAGTTCCCTAGGGCCTTCTCTTTTTTTTTCCCCTAAGGGTAGTTACATTTGCGTCACCCTCCTAGAAACATACTATTTATCAGCTTCTCTGACAGCTGAATAGCTCACTTTTCTATACCTGGACAAGCTATTATTTCTGTTAGACACCAGGTGTCTTTACGCAGGCAGTATAGCAATAAAGTTTGAACTCATTGCTTCCAAAGAGTAGAAAAATTCAGCCTTTGAACTATTTCTTAAGTATAGATAGGACTGTCTTAATTTACATTATATCTTTGAAGCTATATTCTGCAGGCGTAACTGATTTTGGTTTTTGTCTCTACAACCTTTCTGCATTTCCCCCCTTTCCTTTCTTCTGTAGCAGTAATGCCCATGCTTTATATGTCTATATTTTGTCTAAACGGGCAACCCAAAAGACAGATCTTCCTGACTGATAGCATCCTCTTAAGATATTAATTTTTCTTTGACTATACTTGGTTTTACAAAAAATGATTATTACTGAGGATTCCTTGCCCAGCCTAGAAGCCATCTTGAACTATTCAATTTTCAACAGTGAAAATGACCTGCTGTCCCAGTTTGATGCCATCCCAGGCAAAAAAGGCACTCGTGTTCTCATTTGGAACATCCGCAGGTATAGTATTCCAAGAGTGATAGATTCTAATAAGCAAAAGCAGTATGATGAAGCATATTTTAATAAATCGCTCTAGAGAAGCAGAGTAGATAAATTTTGATACATGTTTGTATATCATTGCACACCTATCCTTAACTTTCTTAGAACCACAGCTCTGTTTGAGACAGTGCTTCTTATTGGTAAAACGTGGAGCTTGATAAGGTGGAGACCTACATACATATCCTGAAGCTATTACCGTCAAGACAGTTCAACATTATTCTAAAATCTTCAGAATCCATTATAAATATCTATTTTATATTCACGGACACTGTTTTGAGATAGGTCAATGATAGTTATTTTACCTATTTGACAGTGAAAATGAAGTAAGAGAAAGAAATTAGGGTAACAAAGCGCAACGCGATCTTTAAATAATAAGGACCTCTGTATTACTGTTTTCAGAGTAGCTGGATTAGAAGTGGAAAAATCTTCGAAGCAGATACATTTGAACTATAATGAAGCTGGCTTCAGGTCATGTATTTAGAGCTAATAAAATAACATAGAAATACTTTGGGATATGTCATTTGTTTAACTTTGTCATGTTAAATGGAACACAGTATCCACTGAAACCTAAAAATCTTTAATATGAAATAGAGGTGTTACTCTTACGTTTAATAGAACAGAGTATCAGATATATTCATTCTTCTTTTTTTCTCCATAGGTCAAGTATTTTGCCTCATTTCTTAGTTGGGTAAAACTTAGATAAAAACCATGCTGGTTTATATAGAAAGTACTTTCAATTAAAAAGAAAAAAAAGTAAGGTAATTTACATCTTCCTGTGTCCTCCTGCGAAAACCTCAAGTAATATAATTTATATTATAAAGGATCATTTTCATGAGCCATTTCCAGTGATTTAAACACAATAAGCAGACTTTTTCTTTGTATATTGTTTCTCAGTTATATGGTACTAGGTGTTATATAAATAAAGGGTTCTATGGTCCAATAACTTTGGAAAAAGCTGGCTTAAACAAAGCTTACCATGTTGCTTTATTGCAGGGCTTCTCAGAGGCTTTAATATGCTAATGTTATTTCAAAATACATTGAAAACGTTTAAGAGAGCAATGTAGAATGCAGTGTTTCTCAATTTCAAAAAAAATGTTTCTCCAGACCTCCTTTCCTTGGATGGTGAATGGCGAGCACCAGAGAGGACAGGGAACCTCCTCAGAGTACATGCGTTAGAGTGGGGTGGGGTAGCGAGAGTCAGGATTATCCTGCAAAATACAGGATATACTATTATAGTGACATGAGCTTTATACAGGATACGTATCATAGTGGCTCTGGTTCAGCCCTGAAGAAGGAGCTACATTTTCAACACAGCAGCTCTGAGCTTCTGAAACCTCCAGTATGAGGGAGGTATCCCTAGAGCTTGAGGTGGCTCTGGGAGCCAGGAATTGTTTCTCAATTTTATTTGATTATACAGGCTTTATTTATCTCTCTATTTCTTATTTAAGAGTATCTTGGGGGACTGCTGTTCCACAGAACAAATTTGGGGGACCATTGGTTCTGATACGTATTTTGTCTCTGTAACCCATCATTTGTTTTGCATTTTTTCCAGTAACAAAGATGGGTCTTGCCTTTTTTCCCTGGCAGTTGTTAGTGATGTAGCCCAGGGTCTTGGAATGGACCGTATTTAAGTGACCCAAAGGGATTATGAGAAGAAGAAATGGTCCTAAGGAAAACAATATGAGTACTATTATATTTGAATGATAATTCTAGAAGACTAACAAGTATATGCTGTTTCTGTCACAACCTTTTTTTTTCCTTCTAAGAAATAGAATTAGATCTGGGGAAATCTTAGTAGTCCTTATACTATTGCTAAAGTTAGAAAGAGTAGGTTTTGATTCATCTATCTATTCATTTGGGGGAAATGATGTTGAATGACCTACCCAACAATACCCAGAAAGTTGGGATCTGTTTCAAGATCCTGCCTCGAGGATAGCTGGCATCCATTTGATTTATCAGATCACAGACATTCCCACCTTCCTTGTTTTTCTTTCCTTCTGTGCTTGGTATCACACCTCTATGAAACTTAGTAGATTTGTTTAGGCTGGAAAGGCCCTTAAATATTGTGTGATCTTCAAAGCAAGTAATGTGTAGTTCCTTTGAATTGGTAGTCAGGGAAAGAAATAGGTATCTGAGTTTTGGCTCATGTTGTTTCTTTTCTCTTGGGTTCCTAGTGCATTTTTGTCCTTTGGAGCCAGTTTTTGTTAGATTGGTACTTGTCTCTTTTACCCAGAAATAAAGATGGAAAGTCTGAGTTGGACTTTGATACAGATCAGTATGATATCCTGGTATCAGACTTTGGCACAGAAGAAAAAGAGACTGGTGGCATTACCTCTGAGCTGCCAGAAACAGAGTATTCTTTACGGGTGAGTAAGAGTGGTTTTTCTTCAACGATGAGAGGTAAGATATCCTGTAACATGAAAATATTATAAAACAAGATCTCACTTCAGTTCTATAAAGTTGACAACCTTTTGACCCTATGCTAGGATTCCTTTTCACTATCTCCACTGAAACAATGTAGCTAATATAGTCAGCAGCATTTAGTGTGGTAGTTGATTTAGAATAACAAGGTATAGAAACTGAGTCAAATATTTGCCCAGATTAGATCTCAGTTGCTAGCAGAGTCAGTAGATGGTAGCAACAGGGATGTCAGTAGAATTGGCAATATTGTGTAATAACTTTCCCTTCACTGTTCCATAGGCATTTTGTGGCATTTTATATATGAAGCCACGAATGAAAATTTTTCTGCGTCAAAAGAAGGTGACTACCCAGATGATTGCCAAGAGCCTGGCCAATGTAGGATATGATATATATAAACCTACCTTCACAGTATCCTTACAACTACATGAAGCTGACCTCTTTGTTTCAGGATTAGATTTCCAAGTTGGCACAGAAAAACAGAAACCTTTCCTTTTCCAATTCAAAAATGCGTGTTATAGTACAAACCCTATTTTAGGTATCTAAGGAAGTATTTCTTGAATGCCAATCTGTGTGCCAATTTAATCAGAAATCAACTGGAAATTATTAAAATAATACAGCATCCTGAGACTTTAGAGATTCTGGTTCAGTAGATTCTGAAATCTCTTTTTTTAATAATAAATATTTATTTATTTAAATGAATAGCCAGTTTGAGAATCTCTGCTATAAGGAATGATTCACACTGTTTGGTTTGTACTGGAATTTTGTTATATATATATTACATTGATTGAAATAAGCAAAATGTTGACTAGAACTTGTTCATCTTTTGGACATACTATGATTTTTGCTGTAACAAGTCCAGACTTATGTTGATAAAAGTTAGGAGATTGGAAATTAAAAGTTGATTTTCTAGGGTGAGAGAAATCTTCAACAGATTTGACATGGATTTCTTGGTACTTCTCATATTGGCAGCCACTCAGAGAAGTAATTACTCATTTTCACTTCTACCCTCCACCCTGCCCCATTGCCCTGGGAATGGATTTCAGACACTTGAGGAAATCTTAAGATGAGCTTTGGAAATTAGGTCCATCTTTGTTGATGGATTTTGGGGTCAAAAAAGTCTTTGAAAGGGTGAGAGTTCATAAGCAGTTATGAAGAATTGCTCTTGTAATTTATTTTCTAGTAATAAGCTCAGCTCTTGGCCCAAGAAACATGTTCACACTCTATTTGTTTTATCAAAGTCATTATCTAGCTTACTTTGTCTTTATTCCCCTGATCAAAAATTAGAAAATGCCGTTCCCTTTTTAAATAGCCATATGGTTGTTACTCATAAGCAGATTGATTTTCTCCTTTTGAAGAACACAACCCTTGTCTACTGTGAAAGGTTTTTTTAAAGCCCTAAACAAACCCAACTTAACAAAGCCAGAGCTAACATTGTTAGCATCTGTAGGTAAATTAGTTATAATATCACTGTATGTAGCTAGGATCTTAGTGCCATAGGTTTAACAGAGCCAGTCTAAAGAAGTGCCTTTCAACTACTGTTTCAGGATATACCACATTTCTACCTCCAGCTTCTTTCTTCTGTGGGTTTCTATCAGGGTACCTCCTATGGATGCATTCTGTACGTACCTGAGCTCTTCTCAACCTCCCTTCCCATTAAACTGGTTACCTTTCCCTATTAGAATTTGGGCTAAACGAATTCACTATAGGCATGAGTAAAATGAAACTTCTAATAAAATTTCCCCTAAAGTCACTGAGGGAAAAGATTACAGATGCTGACTTATTTATTCCTCAGTTCAGTTATCAAAGGCTTCTTCTCTCCTCTTGTCCTTTCTCCTTATCCTAATTTGGGGAATCTCCTACCCCAGTGTACTTCCACCCCATAATTTAGAATTTAAAAGTACACAACAGAAAGAATTTGACTATCTTTATCTTTAAAATGTTAATTTTATGGTGTAGAATTTTGGTTTTTTGTTTGGGGCAGTTTTGCCCTGTTTTGTTTTTTCATTGGAATAGGGTCTTATTTGAGATTTGATTTGAGCCTCTGGAGCCCAGAACATTATATGTTCTGAGCCAAGCATTACTGTTATGTACCCACTCGTATCATGTCTTCATATCATACCTGACCCACTTGTCACACAGATTTGATGCAAGTAGCTTGTTACTTAGAGGGGGTAATGGATATCAGTTTTTGAAAAAGTAACAAAAATAAGTTTTCATTTAACTCATTTGGACATGAAGATTTCTTAGTATTTGTTTTAATGAAAATCTCAGTTTCTCTATCTCCTTTATCTTTCTCACTCTATTACCTTGGTTTTTAAATCAAATAGGAGTTGCTAAAAACTCATAAATTATTCATGTTTTATGTATAATACTTAGTTCTCTTTATTTCATTTATCCAAGCTTGTTAACTTCTTCCCATGAAATATATTACAACAGGACTATTTATTGTCCTTTACCTTTAAAAGTGGTTTTGTTCTTCATGGTTTTGCTTTCATTGTGTTTTGTATGATTAGCCGGACTTACCTTATTGCATGTAATTGTGTGAATTTGTGTTGTACCATGTATCTTACCTAACAGCAAATTAAGCAATTAGCAAGGGTTAAGAAACGTTTTGTGATTTATGAATTTTTAGATCACTGATGGTATTTTGATATATTTTCTTATAGTCTTTTCTATGTATACATTTATAGTATATATTTTTAGATGATACTTGTTGTTCTGAACATTTCCTAATGTTCCCAAATACTTTTCAAAGACATAATTTTAAGAGCTGCATAACAGACCATGTGGATACACCAACATTTATTTAGTCATTCCCTTGTTGTCAGACATCTAAATTATTTATGTTTTTTTAGCCATTATAAATCACTGATAAATTTCTGTAACTCATAAACCTTTATGGTCTTCTCTGACTATTTCTGTGGGATAAATTCCTGAAAGAGAATTACTTGTTCAAAGGTTAAGAATATTTTTAAAGCTATTGCTACCGATTTTTAAAATGCCTTCTAGAAAGGTTATACCGGTTTACATACAATGGTGTTTGATGTTTTTTGCTGTAATATAGTGCAAAATTTTGTGTGCTAAAGCTCCTGGTGTTTGTCTCCTTAATGATTTTCTTCTCAGAATAAGCAGGTGAAAATAACTTTTGGGTTCTCTTGCAAGAATAATAACCAGTTTGGAGTACTGATGTATCATAACAACCGCCTCATAAAGTCTTTTGAGAAGGTGGGATGCCAGGTGAAGGTGAGTAGTTAATGTTTCTTTGTCATAGAAGGCTGAAAAGAGTAGGAAGAGGATTTAAATTTTGCAAAAGGGATAGACTAATGAATGGCTTTTTACTCATCTTGAGATAGTTGTTAAATCTGATCCTGGAATTCTGTGTTACCACTGAGCTGTCTTGTGTTCAAAAGCTCTTTCTACTTCTCATTCTTCATAGATGTCAATCAACCCAGGAGTTTTACTGAATGCATTTTCTAGGTAGCTGTTAATAAGAGGTAGAATTACAGCACCAGCAACCCTGCCATGCGTATAAGTTTATTAATGTTTGAGGTAGCTCTTTCCATTTTCTTGGGGAGACAGTAAGGCATCGTGGAAGATGTATAAAATGTAGTGGTTTATGACCAGGTTTTGAGGCCTGGCTTTTCCACCTAAAAGCCATGTAATCTTGGCTACACTGTTTAATTTCTCTGAGGCTCAATTTCCTTACCTGTAAAATGGAAACAACGATAGTAATTTTACTTGCTCTGCCTATCTTACAATTTGCAGGGTTGAGAGATTTAAATGGGATAAATTATGCAAAAGTACTCTATAACTGAACTATACAAATATTACCATCATCTTAAAATTTTGATGACAACTTAAAGTAGTAATATCCGCAAGTATCCCATTCATTCCTGTTTTACAGATAAGATTGCTAAAGCACAAAGAATGATAAACTGCTTTATATTACACAGTAGGACAAAGTTACATATGACCCAGGAGAGCTAGTTTTCAACCTATATTGCTTTTCATTGTTATATCATCTTTATACAACTTGTTTGCCAGTCTAATTACACTCTGACTCAGTTCCTTCCATTAAAGTATACAAAAATGATTATAAATCCAAAAATCTCTTGTATCAACTTGTAATTAATAATACTGCAAGTCTGACTCTCTTTAGCAGTTGTTTGGTGGCATACATATATAAAAATGGTTTATTTTAATGGAGTGTGATTTATATAGCATCCTTAAATTTTTTTCAGATGGAGTTTGGTTTTAGTTCCCTAGAACAGAAGTATATAACCTTGATTTTTTTTTAGCATTGTCATTCTTTGTTCAAGTGAAATCTTATGGCAGTCCCATAATATAAAACAGATGAAAGTGGAGGTAGTGTGGGTGAAGTAGAGATGGCTATTAATCCCTGGAAAATCCTAGGAAATCTATGGATCACAGTTTGAAAATCTCTGCCCTGTAATTTGCCAGAGGTTCCAGTTCATTGTAATACTTGCAGTCTATTGGAGTACATTCTCAGTGTTTCTCTAGATATTACTGGCCTCTCCTTGCCCGTGAACGTTATGTAACCTTTCTATTATTGTTTAGAATCAAAAGGAAGTGCCTCCAGGCAGTCAACAGTAATGTAAGTGTTGAAATTAATATTTTTCTTGTAAGCCAACTCATGGAGAAGGTGTGGGAGTAATTGGAGTCATTGAGTGCAATTTCTTAAAACCTGCCTACAACAAACAAGACTTTGAGTACACCAAGGAGTACCGGTGAGTCACTCCCAACCTGAGGTGTTTCTGATGGTTTGTTCAGATACGATTCTGTTCTCTGAAACCTCTAAAATCATCTCTAAAAACCAGCCAGATAAGTTAACTGAGAATCCTTTCAAATCTATTTTCCAAGATAAGAGATAAAAGGATTTGATTTTTAAATTAAAAGCTTACTGATACATGATGTATGGAGCCCAACTGAAATAAACCTTAACTTTAAAAATTAGGGAAAGAGCATAGGGGTTGTTTAGTAAAATACCTTGGTGAAACAAAGAGCCTTGAAATTGATCTTAATGAAAGGAGATGAGTGGATCTGAAGTTATTGAATATGTTGTGGGGAAAGCAGCAGTTTGAAGTTTGTTCCAAAAGATTTCCTTGAAGCCAATGAACAGATTGAGAGGAAAGTATTGGAGCAGCAGGAAAAACGTGTGTTTTCCCGGAAGCATCTAGATTTAATAGGTAAGACCAATAAAGAATCAGAAAGGAACTTGACATTGAGGCTGAACCAGCAAGGATATTTTTAGGAGACAAAGAAGGGAGTTGCTAAAGCCGGGATATAATAGTTTGTTTTAAAACTTGTGGGGAGGGATGGATCATACATCCCTTCGTTCATCGAGTATTGTGAGATATCTCCTCTGTGCCAGGTATTAGGGACATAAGAACGAAAGTTAAGAATCCTTGATGCCGGGCTTCCCTGGTGGCGCAGTGGTTGAAAGTCTGCCTGCCAGGGCAGGGGACACGGGTTCGAGCCCTGGTCTGGGAGGATCCCACATGCCGCGGAGCAACTAGGCCCGTGAGCCACAACTACTGAGCCTGCGCGTCTGGAGCCTGTGCTCCGCAACAAGAGAGGCCGCAATAGTGAGAGGCCCGCACACCGTGATGAAGAGTGGCCCCCGCTTGCCGCAACTAGAGAAAGCCCTCGCACAGAAACGAAGACCCAACACAGCCATAAATAAATAAATAAATAAATAAATAAATAAATAAATAAATAAATAAATAATAAAAAAAGAGTCCTTGATGCCTATGAACAAATGGGATGAGATATATGTAAATAAGAAACTTAAATACCTATAGAATAATTGCTTTAATGGGGGATGTATGCCAAATGGGAAGAAGCTTTAAATATGCCTAAAGGAATTCACAGAGCAGAATATGTTTGAGCTTAAACTTCAAGGAAAAATTGGAGTTTGCTAGGTGGATGAAGAGGGGGAGGACATTCTAAGCACAGGGAAGTATTTGAAAGGGCAAAGGGTGTTCTGGGAGGATGGAGAAAGAAGGCATGAGGACATTTGGTGTCATTTTTCTAGAAATCTCAGTAGCAAATCTTTTCTTAGAGTAGGGGAAAAGTATTTCCCCAAATCTCTTTTGTTTTGTGTCCAAAACTGTAATAAAATTAGTTAAATGTTGTACCTTAATTTATATGAAACCATAAGACTTTTAGGTTTAGTATTTGACAGAGAACTATTTGGATGACAACCCCAGATTAATTTCAAGGTAATTGGTTCTTGGTCACTCGGGCTACTCAATGATTATAATAACTACCTGCCCTTAGTTTAAGTAAAATGGTCTTTTAAATATGAGTCTGGCACATAATGGAGATCTTTGACTAGGACTTGACTCACAAGAGTGAAAGTTTAGAAATGACATCAGTTTGACAAAAGTCTCAGAGCCAAGTCATTCTATTTGTCTTGAGTGAAAGGAATAGAGAATTTCTGGTGATTAACCGAATAGTTAAGACGTGTGAAATCCAAATGTTAGATATTAAAAATTATGTAACATCCTCTTAAGCCATCTCTGCCGCCCCCCTATCTAGCTTTTAAATTTTAGAGGTATTAGACGCTTGGTTTGTGATGTTTCGTTTCAGTATGATGGGTTTGAGGTGATGGCAGGGGAAACCAAATGGAGGTATTCTATAGAGAGTAGGTTTATTCAGCTAAACATATGGGACTTCTGGCTTAAGTAGCTTAATATCTGCCACACATTTTATTAAAAACAGAAAACTAGTATACTATCCTGCATGCAGAGTCTTCGGAGGGTAATAAATTTGCATAACTCATCCCAATTCTGGCATCATTTCCCTTTTTACTCAATTTATTTTATGTTAAATGAAAAAAAGTCTTTAGTTAAAATATAAGGGAGTTTGAGAGGGCGATTAGAGAAGGTTGTCTGCTATCACAAACTCATCCTAAGAGTATTTATTATACATTTCAAAACCGCTATAAGAGATACCAGCCATCATACTGCTGGAATGTCTACAAATAAATCATTTGTAATATCACTTTTAATAGTTGTAGATATCACATTTCAGCTACAACTATCAGGGCTCAAACTTATAACATTTTTAGAGTGAATTTCAGCTAAAGAAATGCAGTCAACGCATACTAAGTGAACACACCTCACTGGTACGTGGCACAGTGGCTAGATTTTGTGGAGTTTTCCAGAGAAATTCGAGACATGCTTGCTGTCTTTGAGGAGCTCACAGTGTAATTGTAATGACGCATCGTCACAGACACGAAACAGTTTAGAGAGCAATAAACTTGCTGTTTGATCAATCAAAACTAAGTGGTATGGTATAGGAAACATTCCCTGATAGAACAGATAGGGAAGGTTTTAGGTAGAAGGTATGACTTGAGATTTGCCTAAAGGATACAGGTTTAGAAAAGGGAGGGAAAGGAATTCCAGGATGGAATTATAGCGTGAGCTAAGTGACAGCAACTCAGAGTGGGAAGAATATGGGGAGTGAGGATAAGGGGATGTAAGTAGAGTGAAGGGGAGTGAAGTCAGATGGATAGAGTATGGCCCTGTCCTAGGGCAGGGGTTGGCAAATTTTTCTGTGAAGGGGCAGGAAATAAATATTTTAAGCTTTGTGGGCCGTATGGTCTCTGTCACTACTACTCAATTCTGCTGTAGTAGGAAAGCAGCCGTAGACAATAAGTAAAGGAATGAACGGTGTCTGTGTCCAATACAATTTTGTTTACGAAAACACGCGGTGGCCCGGATTTGCCCCACAGGCTGTAGTTTGCTGACCCCTGTCCTGGAGCCACAGTTCCCAAACTGTGTGCCAAGGTGCACATAATGAACTCACAGAGGAGCCACAGGATGTTTACAATTTTCGAGGGGATACAGTGATATTGACTCTTGCCTATATGCAATAGAAATTGTTTTCTGTTGCTCTCGTAACAAATTACCACAAACTGTGCCTTAAGACAACACTGGTATATTGTCTTAGAGTTCTGTAGGTTAGAAGTCCATCATAGATCTCACTGGGCTAAGATCAAGGTGTTGGCAAGGCTGCATTTATTTCTGGAGGCTCTAAGGGAGAATCCGTTTCCTTGGCTTTTCCAACTTTTAGAGGCTGCCAGTATTCCTTGGCCCATGGCCCCCTTCCTCCATCCATATTCAAAGCCATCAGTGGTGGGTTGGGTCATCACATCATAACACTCTGATGACCTTGCTTCTGTCATCACTCTCCTCTGATTCTGACTCTTCTGCCTCACTCTTCCACTTTTAAGGACCCTTAATGATTATGTTGGTAATTCAAGGTAATCTCCCTATCTTAAGGTCAGCTGATGAGTAACCTTAATTCCATTTGCAACCTGATTTCCCCCTTGACATGTAATCTAATATATTCACAGGTTTCAGGGATTAGGACATAGACATCTTTGGAAGACCATTATTCTGCTACTACAGTCTGCCCTCTGGCCCCTTAAGATCCACTTACATCACACATGCAAAATACATTTACCCCATCCCAACATCCCCAAAAGCCTCAACTCTTACAGCAGCTCAGTCTAAACTCTTAATGTCATCAGCTCAGAATTCCCAAATCTCCTCATCTAAATCAGGTATGGATGATACTCTGAGTCTGATGCATCTTGGAGTAAAATTCCTCTCCATCTGCAGATGTGTGTCTTTTTTTTTTTTTTTTTTTTTGTATTTACTCCCAAAATATAATGGTGGGACAGGCATAGGATACCAGTTATAGATGTTCCAGTTCAAACAGGGAGAAAAAATGAAGGAAAAAGGAATCACAGATTCCAAGCAATTTCCAAGCTAACTCCACTAAATTTCAAGGCCTGGGAATACTCTTCTGGGGCTTTCAGCTCCACCCTCTGGATTTAAGGCTCTGTTCTCTGTCCTCATGGCTCCACCCTCAGACTCATTTTTCCTTTTTCTTGAAGGGTAGCATGTATTTGTAGCTGAGTAGTTTCATCAGCCTGTTTCTTAACTGTAGAGTTTTGGGGGTCTAACTGCCTTCTTTCATTTATACTCTCTCTGTCCCTTTCAGTCCAATATAGCAGTTTTGTCCTTGTATACCATTCTCGAGAACCTTGTGGGTTTCAAGTATATATCATGGATATTCACTCCATCAGACAAGAGACTCTTGACAGGTCTTTCCTAGATAATCCTATTTCTATTCTTGGCTTCTGCTGAGATGGTGGTGGAGATCTGATTCACGTGTTTAATCTTTTCGGAGAGCTTTTTGTGTGACTGAATACGTTGACCTTTTGATCTTCCTGAGATATTAGCAAAAGGTTGTCCAGCCACTGCCTTGGCTTTTTCTCTAGAGCATCTTTCTAAATTTTAGCATCTTTTGCAGTCTGGATAAACTGAGAATTTCCAAAATCATTAAGTCCTGGTTCCTTTTTGTTCGACAGTTCTTCCCTCAATTTATTTCTTTCCTCTCACATTTTATATAAGCAGCAAGCAGCCACCAGGCCACACTTTCAACAGCCTGTTTGGAAGTCTCCTCAGCTAAACGTCCAATTTTATCATTTACAAGTTCTGCTTTCCACATAACTGTGGGACATAATTCTGCTAAGCTTTCTGTCACTATGTGACGGGGATCACCTTCCCTCAAGTTTTCCAATAACATGTTCCTCATTTCCTTCTGAGCCTTCACCAGCAACAATTTTAACATCCATAATTCTACTAACAGTCCGTTCACAATTATTTAGATATACTCTGAGGAAATTTGTGTTTTCTCGACCATGCTCTGCCCTTCTGAGCCCTCACCAGTGGGGTGTTTAACATCCATATTTGTACTAACAGTCTATTCAAGGCAATCCAGGCAATTTCTGTAATGCTCCTCCAATTCTTCCACCCTCTGCCCACTGTCCAATTCTAAAGCCACTTCCACATTTTTAGGTATTTGTTATGGTAGCACCCCACTTTCAGGTACGAAAATGTTTACATTCCTCTTGATTATATCATATCTTTGTGAATCTGGGTTTTTTGTGATTGCTGTGATAAAAAGCAAGTAATACCAAAAATCAATGTTGAATAAGGAATGAGGGAAGTTGTGTCCAGTTTGACTCCAAGGTTTGAGTAGTTGTACAATACCCAACAGGCATACCCATTCCATTATAAGTAATTGTGGCTATTTAAGATTGAAACAGAAATATTTTTAAAATATATATATATATATTTTTTCAAATGGGCACTAAATTTTAGTACATAAATACTTATTAAGTTGTTTGGACATAACCATTTAATAGTAATTGGAACCAGTACATATTTCTTTAGACCTAAGGGTGCCATGAAAAACTTGGGACACTAAAGGTACCATGAACCGAGATAGTCTGAGAACTTCTGTCTTAGAGGGACATTGGATAGAGTAGTTGATGCCTTAGGCAATGAGAATTCGTTGTGTATTCTTGAGTAGAGGGGTGACTTGGAACAATTCTATCTTAAGAATATAGTACATTACACTTATATACTGCTTTATGGCTTATAAAGTGCTCTATATGAATTATATCAGTTGATAAATCTGGAAACAGGGTGCAGGATAGATTGAAAGAAGGATTATATGCTATTTGAGTAATCTAGGTGTGGGGTGAAGGTGTGAAATAAGAGTAGCTGTGAGAAAGGAAGTATGTGACAGATACTGAAAAAAAGATCAAAAAATTTGGTGTTAAATTAATAATGGGATAAGGGAAATAAAGGAGAGGAAAGAATCAAAGATCACTTCAAAGCCTCAAATTTAGTAGACTGGCATATTGACAGGATCGTTGATAGAATAATGAGGTTGGGGGAAGGAACAGTTTTGTGTAGTGGCAATGGTGGAAACTAGATTGCACGAGATTAAGACAGGAGAATGAAGAGGAGATAGTGGGTATAGACCACATACCAGGATTGGGGAAGTAAAAGGAAAGAGATTACTAGAACAGTGGAGTCAAGCCAGGTTTTTGCAAGAAGGAATGGGGTTTCAAAATACATGAGAATGGTGTCTTGATTGAGGTGGTGGTTACATGACTGTATGCATTTGTTAAAACCGATAGAACTACATGTTAAAAAGATAAATTTTACTCTATGTAAATTTCACCTCAATATTTGTTGCCTGAGTACATGAGAACAGAGGTTTATTTTTATTTTTTAAATTGAGATATAATTCACATGCCATAAATGTCACCATTTAAAAATGTATACTTTAGTGATTTTAGTATATTCACAAAGTTGTACAACCATCACCACTATCTAATTCCAAAACATTTTCTTCACCTCAAAAAGAAACACCTTGTCCTTAGAAGTCACTCCCCATTTCCCCTCCTCTCCAACCCCTGGTAACCACATAATCTGCTTCCTTTATTTTTCAATTTTTTTTTGTGGTAAAATACACATAACATAAAATTTACCATCTTAACCATTTTTAAGTGTACAGTTCGGTGATACTAAGTACATTCATATTGTTATGCAACCATCACCACCATCCAACTCCAGAACTCTTTTTTTTTTTCTTTTTTTTATAAATTTATTTACTTATTTATTTATTTTTGGCTGCGTTGGGTCTCCGTTGCTGCGCGTGGGCTTCCTGTAGTTGCGGCGAGCGGGCCTCTCATTGCAGTGGCCTCTCCTGTTGCGGAGCACGGGCTCCAGGCACACGCGCCTCAGCAGCTGCGGCATGCGGGCTCAGTAGTTGTGGCTCACAGGCTCCAGAGCACAGGCTCAGCAGCTGTGGAACACAGCCCGTGGCAGTTGCGGCACACAGTTGCTCCACGACATGTGGGATCCTCCCGGACCAGGGCTCGAACCCGTGTCCCCTGCACTGGCAGGTGGATTCCCAACCACTGGGCCACCAGGGAAGCCCCCAGAACTCTTTTCATCTAGCAAAACTGAAATTCTATACCTATTAAACAATAACTCCTCATTCCCACCTCCTCCTAGCCCCTGGCAACCACCATTCTACTTTCTGTCTCTATGAATTTGACTACTCTAAGTACCTCATATAAGTGAAATTATACAGTATTTGTCTTTTTGTGACTGGCTTATTTCACTTAATGTACTCAAGTTTCATCTATGATGTACATATGTCAGAATATCCTTCCTTTTTTAAGGCTGAATAATATTCTATTGTATGTATATACTACAGTTTGCTTATCCATTCATTTATCAGTGAACACTTGGATTGCTTCACCATTTTAGCTCCTGTGATTTATAGTCTATTTTGTCTGATATTTGTATAGCTACCCTTGCTCTCTTTTGGTTACTGTTTACATGGAATATCCTTTTCCATCCTTTCACTTTCACCCTCTTTGTGTCTTTGTATCTAAAGTTAGTCTCCTGTAGACAGCATATATTTAGGTCATTTTTTTATTTTACCCATCTCTCTGTGTCTTTTGATTGGAGACTTTAATCCATTTACATTTAAAGCAATTACTGATAAGAAAGGACTACTGTCATTTTGCTATTTGTTTTCTATATGCCTTATAGATATTTTGTCCTTCATTTCCTGTATTACTATGGTCTTTTATGTTTAGCTGATTTTTTGTAGTGAAACATTTAAATTCTTCTCATTTCCTTTTGTGTATATTTTATAGCTCTTTCCCTTGTGGTTACCATGGGATTACATTACCCTGTGATCAGGAGCAGCAAACAGAGATCAGAGCACAGATCCCCAATATTTGGAGGACAAGGGCTTTTTTGCCTACCCTGGCTCCTGCAAGCTGGTCTTGAAATGTGTGCACAGCTGCCTGTCACAGGGCTGGGGTAGGAGATGGGTAGCTAAGAGCTGAAATTTGCCAATCTATCATCCAAGCATTCCCTTGGAAATTACAAGTCTTCAGTAGACTCCAGAGTTCCAAATAGTTACATTAGACAGATTCTGCCAGTGTAATTGTTGTCTAGATGGGAGGCAGATTCCTGGTGCTTCCTACTCTACCACCTTTCCAGAATCCCATGTAATCTTTTTTAAAAAGTAGATTTAAAGTAAAATTTTAAGAGAAAACAAGAAATAGTTCTTCATCTGTGACTTTAGGGAAGGATATAAACATAGAGGTAGGAACACTGGTAGGTTGGAGGGGAATAAGAGTTTATAGGGGAACTCATATATGATTTAATCTCTGTGTAGTCAGAATCTAATTTAATATGAGTAAGGTGGAGTTAAGGAAGAATTCCTCTTAATGAGAGAAGAGGTCTACAAAACCTTTGGGGAATTATCCGGGGAGTCAAGAGATCTAAAAACTAAATTTGTAGTGTTTCAGGTGTATACAGCTCTACATTAAGTTGTAATCCTGGGTTGTAGAATTAAATAGGAATTAGTCACTAGAAATTGGCAGTTTTTAAAAGTAAAATTCAGGTTTTCTACACATTATATTGTTTAACCCTGGGTCTGCTGTTGTTCATTTGGGAAGAGAGATAAAGAAGAAAGGGCAAGAGCCATAATTGGGGCATAGCCTCCACTAACAGCTATATAGTAGAAGGTTGAAGGAGACTTTGTTGCCTGTTGCTGCTATAACTGCTGTGATCAGCATTTAGATAAAGAAGAACTATATAGACATTTTTAAGTTAGTGTTTGATTTGTAATAGATAGGGTGCAGTATTTGATCCTCTGCCTTTCAACTTGGTCCTCAATTGTTTACCTGTAGTCATCTGACCATTGAATAACTCCCCAACAACTTATCTGCAATTTAGTCTTCTATCATTGTCTCTAATGTCAGCTCCCCTCGCCGTGATTCTAAAATTTGGAGAACACAGTACTTTTTAGGACTTGTGACCATCTTACCTTTTCAACTGACTTTGTCATTTTGACATGTAAGTTACAAAGGCAGTACATTCCCATCCTAGTTTCTGAAAGTGTAGATGTTCAGACCTATGCTGAATATTCTAAATTGCTGGTTTCTGTTAAATGGGAGCATCTTAAAGATTGCAAAATTATTCAACAAATTCTCAACATTGACATGTTTCTTTCTTTTTCTTTCAGGTTGACAATAAATGCCCTTGCCCAGAAGCTCAATGCTTATTGGAAGGAAAAGACCTCCCAAGAGAATTTTGAGACCTCAGCCATAGTCAGGCCAATACTGTGAGTAGTAAATTTAGAATATAAAAGTATTAGGGGTAATGTCTATGGAGCAAATGGAAGGAATGGGATAAGATGGTGCTTTTCACATAAGGAAGTTTAATTAACTAAAAATAAGAAATCACAGGTACTAATTTCATCATTCTCTAGACCTCTTCATTCTGGTTTAACACTTCTGTGATTTGGATCATAAATATGAAGAGTTTAGTACTGTCAGTTTATCCTGCAGGCAGCATGATATAGTAGAAGATGATGACCATTTAAATCAGCCATTCCTGGGTTGAAAATCTAGATCTGCTTCTTCTTTTTTTTTAATAAACAACTTGAAACTTTTATTGTATCAATGTACTATCTAATGTATTACAATTGCTTTCAGGTCATAAGTTCTATAAAAATTATGAATATTACTTAAAAACCTAAATAAATCACTAGTGTATTCTCTACTTTCAAATAATTAGGCAAAAATCATGAAATTAAATCATGGATAAATGTCTATTAGTCTTTGTTTGTTTTTAGATTTTATTGAAGTATAGTTGATTTAAAATGTTGTGTTAATCTCTTCTGTACAGCAAAGTGACTGAGTTATACATATGTATATTCTTTTTCATATTCTTTTCCATTATGGTTTGTCACAAGACATTGAATATAGTTCCCTGTGCTATACAGTAGGACCTTGTTGTTTATCCATCCTATATATAGTAGTTTGCCTCTGATAATCCCAAACTCCCATTCTTTCCCTCCCCTACCCACTCCCCCTTAGCAACCACAAGTCTATTAGATCTTCTTCTTAATAGTTGGTTGAGCTTAGGTTAAGTAAGTCACTTCACCTCTCTGAGTATATTAAGTTAGATGACATAACCTTTTTTGCACAGTACCTGGCATATAGTAGGCATTTAGGCATTCAGAAATATTAGCCAACTTCCCTTCTCTTTATTACTAGTGAACATTGTTGGAACTGTACCAAGAAATTTGAGACTAGAAGTAGAGAACCCAGCATGTCATAAAAAAATGTAGAATTTATTGAATCTAAGACAGGAAATTACACACAGAATGGTGGATCGGGATGAAATGCCTTAGTAGGCCAGGAAAGGAGCATAATATAGAGGATAGGATGTGTAACAACATGTATACAGTCAATTATACCATCAAGACAAAGATTAGAGGTTCATTTTGGGGTAGGCACCCATGTTTTTTTAAAAATGGAAATCATCAGACAAATGTTTGATATAAAATTTTGTTTTAAATGCAACATGATTGCTGTATGAATATCACTATATCTTATTCTAAAGATCTCTACTCCTGTCCAACATCCATGGTTTTCAAGGAAATGAAAATTGAGATGCCATTTTTGCCTTTTAAATAAGCAGTGATTAATGCAATGAAACAGATGTTCGTATATTGCTGGAGTGTGTTTATGTATGTTATACAACCTTTTCTGGAGGCAGAATGATGATTATCTATTGAGTACTTACATGCCGGACACTGGTCTAAGTTCTTTACATGTATTTATTTAATCATCACAACAACCCTATGAGATAGACAGATGATATTATTACTTCTTTACAAATGTAGGCACTGATACACTGAGAGCTTAAGTAACTTGTTCAAGATTGGATAAGTAGAAAGTGGTAGATCCACTTATGTTCAAATATAGGCAGTCAGGCCCCCAAACCCAGGTTCTCAACCACGACACTCTTCTGGAAGGATGCAATGAGAATATGGTATAGACCCTTCAACTACCTACTTATTGCAAGCACAAGCTAAAAGTCTCTCCTATCTGCCTGGATGGGAGGATCTACTATGGTCTGCATGTAACCTGAGGCAGGGAGTTACTGTCTCTAATGCTTGTCCCCAAGAGAGTAATATTGGCACGCTTCTGCATGAGACTCTTCTGTGTGTGTGCATGTAAAACCAAAGCTAATATGACCTTTCCTCTCCCCTTCCACTACGGCTGAAACTCCTTTCTCTGGCTCTAAATAAAACAGTGACTGTACAGAAATATTTAGACACCAGAGGTCAGGCCTGAGCTTAGAGTTTAGAGGTTGCAAGGCTGGAGCAGCCTGTAGCTAGGAGATAGGAAGCTATATATCCAAGAATGTGTATGAATACTCTTTGTTAAAACAGAGTTTTGAACAAGAAGAGGGCATTGTATTTGAGTGGTAGACTTATGGGCACCTTTTACTTTCTTTTTTATATCTTTCTGTATTTTCTATATGAGCTTATATTGCTTTTATAACTAGAAAAAAAACACCATTTAAAAAGATAAGAAAAATATTGAACTAAGACATACAAGAATCATACCACTCTATTGAAATGTCTAGTATAAGAGCAGTGTAAATGTAACATACACAAAATCTTTTAGTGTAAATTACATGTTTTTCAAATTGGCCCTAGGTGTCTCTACCCTCTTTCTGTCTTTTCTCCAGCCTTCCCCCTTCCCACTCTGGTCTGACTTTCACATATTAGATGCTGACTACTTCTATTATACAATGATCATCTCCTCTTACAGAGAAACAAATTTACTCTAAGGTGTAGGTGACTGGGTTACACTTCCTAGAGGAGATGGGAATGGGCATGTATTTTAAGAGTAGAACTCTGGAAGAATTTTCTCTTCATAACTTAACCCAGTTGTTGAACTGGAGCCACCATTTCTAGTTATGAAATTTAATCAAATTTATGTTACTTTTTAAGATTAACTTTGGGAATATCAACCTAATATTGATTTTGATTTAAGTATGAACAAAGACTTCTTGAAAGGAAAAAAAAAGGGAGGACTAGGGAGCCTGCAGGGAAATGGGGGAGTCATTTTAATGACAGTGCTTCAATGACTCTCACAAATGCATTTCAAATCTATCACAGGATTGGATAGAAGCAAATAAAATGATTCTATCGGTCTTATTTTTTAGTAATATTGTAGTATATATAAAACTTTTTGCTGATTAATAAATTTTAAAGTTATCCTTTTGTTTGCTTAAGGATAAGATTCCAAGGTAAGTACTATTGACCTCTGTAATATGGTAGCTCACCATGTTAAAACTTGCTACTATTTTTCATATCCATATCTGGTCTAGTCCTATCATTATTTTATCTGTGAAGTTCAAGATATATACATTTTAGACACCTGGACGATAACATTTCTAACACATTTCATATATAAAATCATGCTCTTTCACTTTTAGGGTATGCCTTTCTAATGTAAGACAGAGTACAGAGCTAGGATATACACAGTCATGCTTCTGTTTTCCTTCATTCAGGAAGATTCCTGACCAGACATGGGTACAGTGTGATGAGTGTCTTAAATGGAGGAAGCTTCCTGGCAAGGTTGATCCATCTACATTACCTGCAAGATGGTTTTGTTACTATAATTCCCATCCAAAGTACAGGTAAGGTTAAGACTCAGTATTATGTCAGAGAGCACTCCTGATTTGTCTCTGTGTCCTAAAACACTTTTCATCTCAAGTCCACACTCTTCACCCTGGCGTTCAAGCCCCTATGCTAACTGGTCCCACCCTACCTATTCATTGTATCTTAACACAAACCTGCTTTAGCAGGCCTGTGGCTTCACTCTTCCCCACACATGCCATACGTATTCCCTTCTCCATGACTTGATACTGTCATTCCACTTGCTTACAGTGACTTTCTGTATTCCATCTGCCTATCTAAATCATATCCGTCTGGTAAGCTTAAGTATTTTGTGTGATACTTCTCCAGTTGACAGTAGTTTACAGTTATTTTACTCTGGCTTCCTGTGGTATTTAATTCTTCACATTTGTTCACGTACTGTTTGAATTTTTTGGATGTTTTTCATATATATATACTTGGGCTCTTCAAGAGATTATAAATTACTTGAGAACAAGGGATTTACATTTCAGGTTGAGTTGACAGTTTTCTTCATATGCTTCCTATACTTGCATCTGTTGTAGTACCTATTGTACATTCAATGCAGGTTGTTTACACGTTTGTCTTTCTAATATACCATGTGTTTCTTGAAGCAGCTAACATCTAGATAGTGCCTGTCATACCCATGGGTATTCATTTCAATTTGACAGATATTTTTTATATGACTTAGTCACATAGGTTGATAGTAATAACTCAGTTTGCTTCAATTCAGCTGTGACTTTCTTAACTTTTTTCTGCAGAATAAATGCTGATAGAAAAAAGGTACTAAACCAGAGTATGCTTTTTAGAAAAAAATATTTAAAATGGAGGAAATTAAATAAATGAAGTCCAGATCTGTAATGAGCAAGCATTTCCCCGTAGTCTCCAGATGTGCCTAAGTATCTCTTAGGGTTGTGTGATTAAAATGTAGGACTGAGTGCTTAGAAGTCTCATTTTTGAATCCTGTATATGCTATCAGTTTATACTTAGTCCAGGAGACATAGCCTTCCAGGACACTTTGTGCCCTAATAAAATGGGTGTAACATAGGGTTTCCAATTATTATTAATTTTTGTTTATTTCTAGGATTGCTTTTGTCCACTGAATACATTTTCTAGTACTCCTTTCAGCTTTTACTCCTAAAATTCTCTTCCTCGTGCTTTACATCTAGTCTTTTCATTTATAGAATTCTTTTTCTCCTCTTTGCTAGTCTCTGTTCTGTTCCTTTTACAATGTCAGCTCCTAGTCTCTTCTTGCTGCTCTCTATCATAGCCTCTGATTTTCCTCTTCAGGCGTCATCACATAGTCTAGGGATGCTCCTGCTTCTAGACGGCACCTTGGGAATTACTTTCTTAGTACATGAGGCAAAAGACCTCGGTTCTAGTCCCAGCAATATTCTCTTTGTATGGAACCTCAAGCAAGTCTCTCTTGTGCTTGAACTTCACTGTGTAAAACTAGAGAATTATGCTTTAGTACTTTGAGTGTCTTGGGAGAATGGTGATATATACACCAAAAATAATGATATGATATGCCTTGAAAAGAGAATCGCTACATGTTATCCTGCACACAGGTTTTATAATGTGGGTGGAATCTGAACTCTGTAATGTTAGAGGGTGGTTAACCTGCCTTGTCATAGTCGTGAGGAAAGTAAAGGGTAACAGTGAAGGGCACATTTTGTTTCTGAAAGATGATTTCTTCTCTGTACTGCAGGAGGTGCTCTGTTCCAGAGGAACAAGAACTCATTGATGAAGACCTGTACTTGAGCAAAGCTAAGAAACAGTTGAGTATACCCGAGGTGGTGCTCTATATCATACAGTAGAGGAGCCTGACCCTTCCTAATAGGACAGGGGAATTTTGAGAAGAGAGATGATTTTTTAAAAATGATTTCCCTATTCACCTCTCTGGTCTTCCAGTTCTTTATTCTTCCTAATCATCTCCTGAATGTCTCAACTAGTGATTGACTTTAACCTCTCTCCCTCTTCCCCCCACCTTTTGATAGGGCATTTGAAATCTCTCTTCAGTAGCAGAGTTCAGGAAGGAACACTTAGTTACTCAACAAGGCTCACACTATTTCTAGTTTAGAAGGAACATTATAACCTAAGTCTATAATTGGTAATCCATTTCAGACTGAGAAATTTCATGAGTGAACTAAATAGCCCTTTTATCTTCTCCTAGAGATCAAACTGTTGAGAAGAAGAAGGTACCAGTGGAAAGTGAGAGCCACCAGGTGAGAGACAGTCCACCCTCTTGCTTTTCTTACACAAAATTTTCCCCAACAGGGGACATAGGTTGAAGGAAGCAGCACTCTTGAAAGCTGCATAGAAATAACAAGCCAGTTGTCCTGGTGGTCTTTTTTTTCACTGGATCTTTTGATTTTGCTTTGATCTGCTGTTACTGATGTTCAGATCACCAAAAATAGAAAAGCCAAATCATTTATTGCCCAGATTTGGATTCAGTACTGATTCTGGACAGTGTGAATGTCACATTCGGTGTCACAGAATATTCAGGGTTATGTTCCATCCTCATACAGGCTGCTCCTGTTGAGTGTCTGGTTTTCCTCAGTCTCCTTTCTTCCAGGATTCAGGGGTGATTCCTTTCTCCTTCCTCTTGGGAAGAAGGGGTGGTTCTTTGTGCCCCTCCCCATCCCTGCTTTCAGGCTGGCTGGCTTTATAAAGACTCTGCTGTTTTGAATTTTCAGGAGCACTGTCTCTCGGACATGGTTGCCCAGCTCCGGACGCTGAAGGGTGCAATAAGGTTGGCCGTCCTTTCAGGGACACTCCTTTCCTGACAGCCACCATAGCACCCATATATCTTCCCCACCCAACCTTGCCTTTCTGCATGATTTTCCTCTTGACCCTCTTTCCCAGAGATATCTGCTAGTAGCATGTTAGATTCACCTTCCACCCACTCAGTCAGGGTAGGTCAGACTGGTGAGGATAGAGGCAATTAAATACTAATTCTTCCTCTGATATCCTACCAAGGCCCAGGTGTATTGATAAACAGGTTGCATACCCTCATGTCTTGGCTTAATAGTCTGATCTAGAGATTGGGAGATTTCCTGGGACCGCCCTGTCCTCATTCAGTTTACCTCCCCTTTATACTCCTTCACCTTCATCATTCATACTATCTTCATAAGCTGGCTCTCCCACAAGATCCCAGATGCATGTCTCTGTGTGTGTGCAATACGAATATATATTAGTCTCTCGCATGCATTTCTCCAAGACCAGCACAGACCCTTGCTGCAGTGCTTATTCCCTCCATCCCTTCCCTCATCACAGAGCTCATAGGAGTGAAAACCCAGCCTTAAACTGGGTCACAAGAGAGAATTAGACAGTGACTAGGGGGCCTGGGTTTGTGTTGCGGGTGGGATGACTCTAGGAGCCAATAAGTGAGTTGGGGAGGTCTGTTGGTGTCCAGTTGATAAGGTTATAACTGAACGTGCCCGGGGTCAGTGTTCTAGTGTACATTACTGCGCGCTGTTTGTTTTGTGTAGGAAACAGTTCGTTTTTATTTGGCCAAGTGTTCTTTCCTAGCATCAGAAGGATTGACTCATCCTTTGGTATTTAGTTTGAAATTGGGATTTTTTATGAGTTATTTCTTTCTTTGCTAGGTATTCACTAATCCACTCAAGATCCCTTCTATTCAAGATATGGATGACTTGAATAATAAGACGATTGAATATGAGGGAATTGATAGCCCTAGCCGGCTTTCATCTGTTGGAGAAGAAAGCAGAACACCTTCTCTTCAACTTAAGCCTCTGGATTCCAGTGTTTTTCAGTTTTCCAGGTGGGTAAAAAAACATAGACTCTCTTCAGTAATAAGCCTCAGGGTTTGTTTTCCTGTAAAATAAATTAAGATGGTTATAATGTTTTTGTTTTTCCTAAGGCCTGGCATGGAATTCAGAAGGAGAAACACCATTTTGGGTTGATAGAATTGTATGTTGCATGTATCCCCCATTTTTCAGCATTATAACTGTCATGTCAAGTCTGTCGATCTTTTTCTTTTTTTTACTTTTTTGAGGTGATCATCTGACAAATGCTTTTTTATGGATTATATATTCACATTATGTTGGGAATTGTGTAAGTGAAATAACAGACATGAAAACTCTTTGAAAAGCATAATGTACTATACAAATGTAAGGTAACATTACATAGATAAGCATTGTTTCTTTCCTTAAGTTTAGGAATATTGAAATCCTGTGCAGCCCCATAGGTCTAGCACATGTTGGCCACATATAAAAATAAGTATTAGAAGTTTGTGCCATTAGGTAAGCCTTCTAGTTCATTGTTTCCTAGGGTAAATTTTTAGTATAAGTTTAGTCTTGGGATTTACTTGTTCATCTTCTAGCACCTTATCAATATTATTTTGTTAGTCTTTACAACAGAAATTTTCATAAATATCGGGAATATTTGAAGCACTAAAAGGTATGACTGCCCCTGTGCTGCCATGAGACTGGAACTCAGGACTGCTATTTATGACTTGCTTTCTCCTCGTCACTGTGCTTCTCACTTCGGGCAGGGCCAAGCCATAGGGAAG
Source organism: Balaenoptera borealis (assembly GCF_965194805.1). Taxonomy (NCBI): domain Eukaryota; kingdom Metazoa; phylum Chordata; class Mammalia; order Artiodactyla; family Balaenopteridae; genus Balaenoptera; species Balaenoptera borealis. Next base: position 90,741,513 of record NC_138881.1, on the reverse strand, counting down.
GTACAGAGTTGTTCTCTAACAGTAGAAACTTCTATAGTCCTCAATAATATGACTGTTAAATAGTAGGTTGTGAAGTTTTCATTAACCCTTTTCAGTTTGGATATTTTCTTAACATACTGTAGGAAAAAAGCAATGGAATATATAATAGGGTAAAAATAATTCCTGCCCCCGCCCCTGCCAATGTTACTGATTCCTTTCCTTCTTTCTTGCTTCTTAGGTGGGTCTTTTCAGCTTCTTACCTAGAAAAACATCTCTTTATGTGTGCACGTCCCCTCTTGAGTGATTCTTCCACAATTAAGCCCTGTAGATACTGAAAGAACCCCATGTCACCCCGAGCATGAACAAAAAGTCTCAAGAAGAAGTAAACTGTTAGGAGAAAAACTAGTAGAACTCTGAAGGAATTAAGTGAGAATCTGTATGAAAGCATCAAGAATAGTGCCTTGGAAGAGAGTAGGTACTCAGTAACTAATGGTTGAATCGAGTCATATTGAAGGAGCTATTTCTGAGATAGAACCATGCAGCAAGGGAGTAAGAAATATAGCCTAGTCGGTCTCAGGGATTTGAGTCTAATTCTACTGTTTCCATCCACAGTTTTCCAACTCCCCTTTTCAGTTGGGAGGGGTGTACAGTAAAGTGCTGTGTTTTTTCGAAGCACATTGTTACCTCTCTACCTCGATCTCCTTGAGATGGTCATGTATCAGAATTGCCACTGGAGTATCAGGGTGTCATTGCTCTTGAAGGCTGTCCTTTCCCTTCTGTGACCACTTTTCCTTTCTCTTCAGTGTTTCTTTTGGTACTGTCTAGTGAATTTTGGTAACCTGGAGGAGATAACAAATGCTAACCTATGTATGTGTGTATTTTATGAGTGCAGTATGGCAGTACATCCATTGGGTGGCATACTTCATCAGTCTTAATTAGGATTTCTATATGGGTCTTTATAGAACTGCTGTATCCAGAGTTGGGTTTTGGCTCTGGAGGACAGGCAAAGTACTTTGACTATTTACGTGTAATTTTAATTCAAGAATAGTGTTCTTTCAAGAGATATGTGATAATCGATGATGCTAATGTCATATGTTTTATGTAAGGTCAGTAAATGATATGTCCTTTCAAGCTACACATATAGGGGGATTCAAATTTTATAGAGGAAAATTAAGGTGCCCAAGAGTTTAATACAATATACAAGGTTTTCTGTTAAAACCATGTTAAGGGAATAATAAGTTTAGTCAAGGGTTGCAAAAGTCTCCTTCGTTATCAAAACCTGAAGCTGATAAGGGTCCTTGGGTCATGTAGTACAGCTCTTTAACTCTAGATAAAATAAAGCCTACACTATCCAAGTGTGTTTTAAAAATTTCTAGTGGAGTAGGTTATAAGACCTAGAAGGTGTTCCAGAGGTGTCATTGGAAACAGCTCTGTGAGTCTCACGAATCTAGCAAGGGGAGGGGAAGACCTGCAATAAAGAGTAAGTTTAGCTAGTATGTAAGCAAGCATAACCTTTGAGGGGAAGACAGCTTATATCTGTTAAAGGAAATAGTCCCCTTTCTGTTTATTCATTCTTCATACATTTGAGTGCTTACTATATGAAAGCAGTGTTCTAAGGCAGTGATGGAATCAAAGATGAAGGAGCTTATGGTACTCAGAGTTATATATGTAAACATCCCTGGTACATGCTAGGTTTCATATGAGTGATATAAACTAAGGTCTAAAGTAGCCATAAGCATACAGACAAAGGTGAGAATTAGTGGCTGGAATTTATTTAGATATTTAGAGAACCTTTGAGTAAGCTATATGTCAGAGGCTAATTATTTCATGTTTTAAAAGGATAACCAAAAAAAATCCAAATTACATCGTAATGGTGGAAGGAGAGGAGGAAGACATTCTAATATAGTTAAAGGAATATTTGAAACAACAAACATGAGGTAGAAATAGAAAAACAGTTTTGCAAATGAATAAGATTGATTCAAGAGCCAGTATTAACATTTTAAAATATGATCTTTGAGAAGGACTTCCAGAATGGCAAAATGAGTAGTGTGATGAACTCTTTCACCAACAAGTACCCACTTAACTGGAAAAAATTATTAAACAAAACAAAGCAATCATTCCTAGTTCCTAGAAATTGTCCTAGGGGCATACAGCAAGTACAGAAACATTCATTCAAGAAAATCTATTAAATCTCAGAAAGAACAGCAAGAGTCTTTGGCATTCACCTGCTCTCATCCCCCTCCAAGCTATGTAACTACTCAAGAAGCTGTAATCCAGGTAGGTGTGGTCAAGAAGTTGGGGGCTCCCTCTCTTCCTAGCTCCTAGTCTAGAGCTATGGTTTCACCTGGGAGGTTAGGCCTCTGACATTTCTCATATCCCCCAGGTCTGTCTTGTGGGAGCTCTATTCCAAGCAGACTCAGGAGGACTGGGTCTCTCTTCCCCCACCCAGCCCCCACTCAAAGGGTGGAAGCACTCACCTAGGGACAGCATGCTGACAATCCTGCACTCCTATTGCTCCAGCCCTAGCTTACTTATAGGGCAGAGGTTCATGCCAGAAGGAGCAAGCCAAAAACCATCCCAGCACCCATTTGTAAAGAAAAGGTTTCCCTCTTAGAGAGTGGACCACTCAATGTCCCTGCCATTGGCTCTTGCACAGTGGCACAGAGGTTCTGCTTAGGGAGAACTGACCTTGTGTGGAACAGATCATGAAGAATTCCATTCCTAAGGGCATTGTCACAAACAATGGAAATCTTAGTGGCGAACAATTAAGAGGGCACTCATAGCTCCTTGATGCAAGTTACAACAAGCAAAATGGCTGCATAATCATAAGTTTGGTAACAGAGAGAACCAAGCAAAAAGATAGCCAAGAAGAGCACTCCTGGGATCATAGTCAACCCTGGCGTTTAGGAAGGCTGTGCATAAGCACAAGACCGCACTCATTCAGGACACAAGGTGGACTTGAATGCAGTCCCCAAGCTTCACACAGATCAAACAACAGAGAGCAGGAGCCTCACTGGTACTAGGGACTTAAGCACAGCCTCTAATCAACCACTGGATGAACAGTAAGCTACTCTGACCCAGGGGTCAGAGGTGATTGGAGAGGGAAAATCCAAGCTACTGCTACCTGGCTGAATGTGGGGTAGAAACTTGAATTCCTTGAACTGTGATAGCAGCCTCCAAGCCACACATATATCCAGTGGTAAAGGGTAAAAATCTAACTGGCTAAGAGGGCTTAATTATAACCTTTGGCCTATGTTGACTCAGGGTAACTCCTAGATTGCCAGGTAAAAGATAAAAATCAAGAATAAATCTGAGCAGAATACTCAGCATACTACAGGGGAAACAAATTTCATAGAGTCACTTCAGCCAAGTCACTAAAAAAACAACCCAGCAAACAATGGCAACAACCACTCAGGGAAGTGGGAGTTGCTATACTGTTATTATCTAAAATATCAATTGTCAACAAAAAATTATGAGACATGCAAAGAAACAGGAAAGTGTGACCTGTACATAGGGGTAGGGGGAAAGCAGGTAATAGAAACTGCTCCTAAAGAGATCCAGATGTTGGATTTAGCCAACAAAGACTTCAAAGCAGCCATTATGAATATGTTCAGAGAACTAAAGGAGACCATGTTTCATCAAGTGCAGAATATTAATAAAGGGACAGAATTTATTTTTTGAAAGAACCAAATGGAAATTCTTGAGGTGAAACGTGCAATAACTAATGTGAACATTTCACTAAAGGGACTCAGCAGCACATTAGGGTTGGCAGGAGAATCAGCAAACTTGAAGATACAGCAATTATAGATTATGCTGTCTGAAGAATAGGGAGAAAAAAGAATGAAGAAAAATGAAAAGAGCCTCAGAAAAATGTAGGACATCATTAAGTACACCAACATATGCAAATTAGGAGTACAAGAAGAAGAGGAGAGGGAGGAAAAGAGGTATAAAAAATATTCAAAGAAATAATGGCTGAAAACTTTCCAAATTTGATGAAAAACATTAATTTACACATCCAAGAAGCTCAAGTAACTCAAAATAGGATAAATGCGAAGAGATTTACAGCTATGCAGTGAAAATATTGAAAGCCAAAGGCAAAGAGAATATCTTGAAAGCAGGAAGAGAAAAATATTCATCATGTAAAAGAGAACCCCAGTAAGATTAACATCTGGCTTCTCATCAGAAACAATGGAAACCAGGAGGCAGTGGGATAACATATTCATAGTACTTCAAGAAAGACTTTTAACCAGGAATCATAAATCCAGTAAAACTATTTTTAGAAAATGAAGGTGAAATAAGTACATTCTTATGTAAACAAAAGCTGATGGAATGTGTTTCTAGCAAAGCTGCATACAAGAAATACTAAAAAGAGTTCTTCACCTTGAAAGCAAGTGACACCAAATAGTAATTCAAATTTGCATGAAAAAACAGAGTACTGGCAGTGGTAACTGTAATTAATTATAAAAGACAATACAGTGGCATATTTCTTCCTCTTTCTATTCTTAACTGATTTAAAGAATAATTGCATAAACAATTATATATATATATATATTTAATTATACATATATATGTGTATATATTTGTATATAATTTTATATATGAATATAATTTTATTATTGGGCTTGTCTATAGATGTAAAATATTTGCCGATAACAGCATAAAAGAAGTGGGTGGGAGCAAAGCTGTATTAGAGTAAGGAAATAGCACCAGATGGTAACTCAGATCCACAGTAAGAAGTGAAGAAAATTAAAAATGGAAAAAGAAGGTTGATTTAACAAACTCTATAAATATTATAAATATGTCCTTGCTCCACTTTCTTCTCTTAGCTTCCTCAAAAGGCATAACATTACATAAAGTAATAATTGTAGTAATGTATTGTTAGATTCATAAATGTTAAACTAGAAAATATGCACATAACATGAAAAGAGGAAAAGTAGAGGAAGAAAGAAACAAAGAAGGCATGACACATACAGAAAACAGAAAGCTAAATAGTGGACGTCAATTCTGACATAACAGTAATAACATTAAATGTGACCAGATTAAACAATCCAATCAAAAGATGGAGATTATCCAATTGGATTTTTTTAACATATACAAATATAATATCTATATACTTTATATTCAGAGATACAAATAGGTTGAAAATAAAAGGTTGAAAAAAGACGTACCATGTAAATAGCAACCATAAGAGAGCTAGAGTGGCTATACTAATATCACAAAGAATAATAGACTTTAAACAGAAAATGTTACTAGATATAAAGAGGGACATTTCATATTGATAAAGTCCATTAGGAAGATATAAAAATTATACCCATATATGGACCTAACAACAGAACCCCCAAAATGCATGAAGCAAAAGCAGACAGAATTGAAGGGAGAAACAGATAATTTAACAATAATAGTTGGAAACTTTAATATCCCACTTTCACCATAATTCGAAAAGAGACATGTACCACAATGTTCATTGCAGCACTATTTACAATAGCCAGGACATGGAAGCAACCTAAGTGTCCATCGACAGATGAATGGATAAAGAAGATGCAGCACATATATACAATGGAATATTACTCAGCCATAAAAAGAAATGAAATTGAGCTATTTGTAGTGATGTGGATGGACCTAGAGTCTGTCATACAGAGTGAAGTAAGTCAGAAGGAGAAAAACAAATACCATATGCTAACACATATGTATGGAATCTAAAAAAAAAAAAAGGTTCTGATGAACTGAGGGGTGGGACAGGAATAAAGATGCAGATGTAGAGAATGGACTTGAGGACACGGGGAAAGGGGAAGGGGAAGCTGGGACGAAGTGAGAGTAGCATTGACATATATACACTACCAAATGTAAAATAGGTAGCTAGTGGGAAGCAGCTGCATAGCACAGGGAGATCAGCTCAGTGCTTTGTGACCACCTTAGAGGGGTGGGATAGGGAGGGTGGGAGGGAGATGCAAGGAGGAGATATGGGGATATATGTATATGTATAGCTGATTCACTTTGTTATACAGCATAAACTAACACACCATTGTAAAGCAATTATACTCCAATAAAGATGTAAAAAAAAATATCTCACTTTCAGTAATGGGTAGAAGATCAACAAGGAAGTAAAACAGTTGAAGAATGCTATAAACCAACTGGACCTGACAGTTGTGTGCAGAACACTTCACCCCCAAACAGCATAATACATATTCTTCTCAAGTGCATATGGAATATTCTCCAGGATAGACCATATGTTAGACCATAAAACAAGACTCAACAAATTTAAAAGGATTGACATCATACAAAGGATGTTCTCCAACCACAGTGGAATTAAATTAGAAATCAACAACAGAAGGAAATTTGGGAAATTCACAAATATGTAGAAATTAAATAACACTCCAAAATAACAAATGAGTAAAAGAAGAAGTCACAAGGGAAATTAGAAAATATCTTAAGATGAAAATGAAAATAAAATATACAAAAAATTATGGATTGAAGCTAATGAGGTATTCAGAGGGAAAATTATATTTGTAAATGCTTATATTAAAGCTGCAGAAATATCTCAAATTGGTAACAAACTTCCACCTTAAGAAACTACAAAAATGAGAGCAAGCTAAACCCAAATCAAGGAGAAAGAAGGAAATAAAGATCAGAATGGAAATGAAATAGAGAATAGAAAAACAATAGGGAAAATCAGTGAAACCAAAAGTTGGCTCTTTGAAAGGAACAACAAAAATTAAAACAATTAATAAAATAATTCTATTTATAGTAGGTTCAAAAATAGAATCTTTGGGAACAAATTTAACAGAAATTAAAGCTAGACTTGTATACTGAAAACTACAAAATATTGTTAAACGAGATTAAAGAAGACCTAAACAAATGGAAAGACATTTCATGTTTGTGTATCAGCAGATTTAATGTTGTTAAGATGGCAGTACTCCCCAAATTGAGTACTCAATGCAATCCCTATCAAAATATCAGCTGACTTCTCTGCAGACAGCCAATGGAGGAATATGACTGAAAGAAAAAAGAAAATGAGAAGAAACTATGTAGTTGGAAAATAATTCCTGCTATGTAAACCCTAAATTAATCTCTACTGAATCAGTGAATACAGGTCTGGAATAAGATTTGATCCCTAGAGGGAAGAACCAGGAGTATTTACAGAACCAGTAAGTAAAATCCACACATTGTCTTTCATTAACATAATAGTTCCTTTTTTGATTGCCTCTTATTTGCAAAATTTTGTTCCCTCATCTCCATGTAGCAAGTTAGTTAAACTACCTTCTGTTAAGGAGTTTATACTTTAGTGGGAAACCTGCAATACACACACACACACACACACACACACACACACACAGTAGAAAGTAATATATATTATATAGAGAGTGCTAAAGTGCTATAGGAATTCAGAAGTGGCATTTGAACTGGACTTAAGACCTGCAGTGTTGAGGAGGAGAAGTGTATTCCGATCAAAAGAAGCAGCCTGAGAATTTGTGGGGCATTCTGTTTGGCTGGTATCTTTGAAGGGAAGTAGTGAGAAATAAAGCTAGGGCCAAATTATATCCCAGCTCTGCCACTCACTAGCTACATGACCTTCGGAATGTTATTTAATCTCTCTAGGCCTGAGCATCCTCTTTTTAAAATGAAGATTAAAATACCTCCTCCCTCAGGGTTATTGGGAGAATTGGGTGAGACCATACACATTAAGAGCTGTCTGGCACAGAGTAAGTGCTCAGTAAATGGTTCCTGTGTTTTGGAAGGGAAAAGCTTGAATACCAAGCTAAGACATCTGAACCTTTATGTTGTGGGGAACAATAACTAAAGATTGCAAATAGGGAGGTGACATAATCAGAGCAATGCCTTAGGAAGATTAACTTGGCAGTGGGTGATCTGGAGGTGTGACAAGGGGAGACTGGAGGAGGCCATTGCAAGAGTCCAGGAGAGGTAATGAGAACTTGAACTTGGGTATTGATAGTGGTAGAACTATATAAAATTACTGAGAGTTTGGTGGTGTCATAACACAAATAGGAAACGTGGGAGAGGGAGCAGGTTTGAAGGTGAAGGTGAAAGGTCAGTTTTATACATACCGAGTGAGATACCAGTGAGACCTCCAGAAAGAAATGTGTAACAGGCAGTTTGAAATTCAGTACTGGAGATCAAGGCTGGGAAAATGACTTGGAAGATATCTTCCAGAAGTTAGAGCCAAAAGATTGTATGAGATTACCAAAGAAAAGAAATGTAGGGGGACTTCCCTGGTGGTCCAGCGGTTAAGACTCCACGCTCCCAATGCAGGGGGCCCGGGTTCGATCCCTGGTCAGGGAACTAGATCCCACATGCATGCCGCAACTACAAGTTCGCATGCCACAACGAAGACCCGGCACAGCCAAATGAATGAATGATTAAATAATTAAATAGTTAAATAATTAAATAAATAAAAAGAAAAGAAATGCAGGGAGAGAAGAGAGGATAATTAAAGACAGAATCCTTAGAGGTGGGAAAATGAAGAGAAGGCAGATAATTTGACTTTAATTGCCTTTCATAAAACTTTGTTGTTGCTATCTAGTATCATGTACCCTTCCTTTATACCTGCAAACTGCTTGTTTTACTATCATCCTCATCACCACCGCTAAATGGACCGCCTAGAGTGGCCCTACGCATGTTTAAAGATGGATACATTCGTTCTTACATAGCCCCTAAGTCCTTTTGCTTTCCCCCTAAGGCCGACACAACAAGATCTATTAAGATGACAGACCAGTTTTATTTCTGGGTGAACACTAGTTTTGAAGAACGTTCAGGGCATTCTAAGAAGCTAAGGTTTGAGATGTCTTAACAGATGTTCTCAGAAATTGCAGAGAAATACAAGCAGCCTTGAGATATGGTGGCCAGTAACATGCCTGGCTCTTTCTCATTGGAAAAAAAAAAATTTTAATTAATTAATTAATTTATTTTTGGCTGTGTTGGGTCTTTGTTGCTGCGCGCGGGCTTTCTCTAGTCGCGGCGAGCGGAGGCTACTCTTCATTGTGGTGCGCAGGCTTCTCATTGCGGTGGCTTCTCGTTGCGGAACACGGGCTCTAGGCGCGCGGGCTTCAGTAGTTGTGGCACGCGGGCTCAGTAGTTGTGGCACGCGGGCTCTAGAGCGCAGGCTCAGTAGCTGTGGCGCATGGGCTTAGTTGCTCCGTGGCATGTGGGATCTTCCCAGACCAGGGCTCGAACCCGTGTCCCCTGCATTGGCAGGCGGATTCTTAACCACTGCACCACCAGGGAAGCCCTCTCACTGAGAATTTGAAAGTTAATTTTCACCTTGAAATTTCTTGGTTTTCTGCAGAGAGAGCACAAGAGTTATAAGGATAAAAATGGGGGTCCCATGGTGCTGCATGATATAAACTTGCATATGGATTTCGTTGGCATCAGTTTTCTTGTTAGTTCCTTCAACCGTTAGTATATATAGCAGCCACAAATGGAAGGTGATTTGAGGTCACTGTCCTTTCCTGAAGAACTGAGGGAGTGCCTGTTTGCCCTGACAAAGGGGAATTCTTTTGCCCTAAGTGGGGAATGACTTGAATTGGCCAATTCAGTTTCTTTGTTTCTGACTAGGGCCCTGTGTTTTAATTAACTTTTACAAGTGGATAATGGGCAATAGCCACAATCCAGTTGGCTGGCAAAGGCATTGTGTGTTGTTCCATAGCAGTATAAAAAATGTGCATAAGTCATTGATACTGGAAGGTTTTTGTGACACTTTAAAGTTAACGAGCTGGCTCGGTCTCCTCCGCTTACTCCACTAGGCTTTTTATGACCTTTTTTTCCATTCTCGTGTTAGGGGATTTTGAATGTGTATTTTTTTGTTTTTCTTCCTTTACTTGCCTTTCGGAAGCTTCTAAGTCAGGTTAGCTTCAATCCTATTTTCAGAAATCTTACCAAGGTCAGCCTGGTGCTGTTATATCCAGATGCTGACTCTTCATACCTTCCGATTTACTCTCTCTCTTAAGACACATTGCTGTCTCAGCAAATTGCATAAGTGAAGGGTTTGGGGTTTGGGGGTAAAGATGTATTCCTAATCTGAAATGATCTGTGAATGACAGCTAGAGTCGGTTTTAATATGGGAAATTTGAAGAGGGGCTCCACAGGATAAGAATATACTTAGCTTGTATTGTGACAGCTTAAAATTTAATTTTCTCTTCTTGCAGTAAGTACAAATGGATCCTAGGTGAGGAACCTGTGGAGAAACGAAGAAGGCTCCAGAATGAGATGACAACACCTCCTCTAGATTATTCCATGCCTGGCCCTTACAGGAGGGTAGAGGCAGCAGTTGCCTACCCCGAAGGGGAGAACAGCCATGATAAATCGAGTTCTGAGAGAAGCACACCACCATACCTTTCCCCAGAGTACCCAGAAGCAATCAAGAATACCAGTCAGAGTAGGGAGGTCTCAGTTCTGTATGCAGGGGCCCAAGACCAACACCAGGGCTCCCTGCTCCCTGAAGAATTAGAAGATCAGATGCCAAGGTTGGTGGCAGAAGAATCTAACAGAGGCAGCACACACCTAAACAAGGAGGAAGTAAGCAAGGGACCTTTTGTAGCTGTTGTCGGTGTTGCAAAAGGTGTTAGAGATTCAGGAGCTCCCATTCAGCTGATCCCTTTTAACAGAGAGGAGCTTGCTGAGAGGAGGAAAGCAGTTGAATCCTGGAACCCGGTGCCTTACTCTTCTGTGGCCTCTGCTGCAACTCCTGCTGCAGCTGTTGTGGAGAAAGGAAGAGGCTCTGAGGAGAGTGGAGGTCGTCATACACCAAAGATGAAGAACCAAAGAGAGCTAGAAGAACTGAAGAGAACCACGGAAAAGTTGGAACGTGTTTTGGCAGAAAGGAATATGTTCCAGCAAAAGGTTAGAGTAACACCTTACCACTAGGAATGAGAGGCCATTGTAACCAAGGAACCAGAGAGATGGAACGCCAATGATCTCATGTTCTGTGGCCTTTAAACAGAATAAGCCATTGAATGATCCTGTGGTATATCTCAGATTGAGTGAACCCTAATGGGCTTCCCTCCTATATTTGGGGTTTGAAAAGGTCCATAAGTAGAATATGTTTAGAGAAATCACAGGGTGAATATATTCAGGAAAATTTGGGGCGCTCTCTTTAGCTTTCAGTAGTATGTGGGGTCATTGAAATTCTGTTTCTTGGACTGCAGGTGGAGGAGCTGGAACAGGAGAGGAATCACTGGCATTCTGAATTCAAGAAAGTCCAACATGAATTGGTGACCTATAGTACCCAGGAGACGGAAGGCTTGTACTGGAGCAAGAAACACATGGGCTATCGCCAAGCTGAGTTCCAGATTCTGAAAGCTGAGCTGGAAAGAACCAAAGAGGAAAAGCAGGAACTAAAAGAGAAACTGAAGGAGACAGAGACACACCTGGAAGTGCTGCAGAAGGCTCAGGTCTCCTACCGGACCCCAGAGGGAGATGACCTAGAAAGGTTAATTACTAGGGTTTAGTAATCAGCTTGTGAGTGCTAATGGGAAGCCTCCCTTAGGACCCCTCCCCCCCCACCCCCATTACTGGTCATAGATAAGGGAAGAAGCCTTAATTAATTCCTAGGCCACCAAGGATTGAGCAATTGCTTCTTAGAGAGCTGCAGCCAACCTCCCGGTGCTTGGTGGCATTGTGCTTTCTTCTTTCTTTCTAGCTAATGGAAACGTAATTGTTGAGAAATGTAGGCCCGTTTTGAAGGAGCTTCATTTTGTTCTGTTGGCTAACGACTTCATGTCATCTCTTCTCCTGTCCCTCACTCCATCATACAGGGCTTTGGCAAAGCTTACGCGGCTGCGTATCCACGTCAGCTATCTCCTTACCTCTGTCCTCCCTCACTTGGAGCTTCGTGAGATCGGGTTTGACTCAGAACAAGTGGATGGGATCCTGTATACGGTGCTGGAGGCAAATCACATACTGGATTGAGCACCAGATACTCTATATCCCCTTCTCTACCCTCTTCTTTCCTCCCTCCCTCTGAACACCTCTCTCTCTCTGTCTCTCTCTCTCTCAGTCTCTCTCTCACCCTTTTGCCTTACGTGGAGAATCTTTGAGTAAATCCTGGCTCTTAATCAGTCTGCTTCTTATTCAGTCTTGGTGTGGAGAAAGAGGCTAGTTAAATAGGCTTTCAAGAGTTCCAGGAATGGAAAAGCAGTAGTCACCAAACCAGGTGACCGGAAAGCTTTAACTTTCATGACTCAGATACTTGGCCTATTTCATATCCTTTCTGAAATGATTTGTATTCATTTAGGTTAAATCAGTCAGCAAATATTGGGTCCAATGTACCAGGTGTTTGGGGACAAGTGAAGAAGTATAACTCATGGTTTCAGCCGTCAAGGATCTAACAATCTAGCTGGAAACACAAGACACACACCAGGTTAACTGACTTGTACAGTGAGTGGTACAAACATGATAGAGAAGTTCTGGGGGAGGAAGGTCAAGGAAGGCACCACATCAGTAATGGGAGCTAAACTAAGGTTTGTTTAAAGAATGGGCATAACAACACAGTTAACAACGGTTGTTCTTTACATGGTAGGACTATGGTTGATATTTTTTTCTTCTTCCTATCTTCCTGCCTTTCCAAATTTTCTATAATAAACCTGTTATTCTTCTTACATTGGAAAAATAAATCATTTTTTTAAAAAATGAGTAGGCTTGGATTTAGATATCAAATGAAAGACTGTGTGAAAATATAAGGTAATTTTTGTATTTATAATTTATGTTGTATTTAGCATTACCTCTGGAAGAATAACATGAAAGAAAGCATGGAAAAAGCTGGAATGTAAAAAATGTGTCTGGTAGGAGTGATGGGTTAATGTAAAGGGAACTAAGGTTAAATCATGACCCACCTACCCACCCCCCTCTGTGGTATTTGCATTTTAATAAGGAATTCTTGAAAAAGAAATCTTCAAGGCTCAAATTTTTAAAATGTGTATCAGCACAACTGTGGGATTTAAGTTAGTGGGGGGGGAGGTATTTTAGAGCAGCGACATCTATTTGATATCCCTCAGAATACACCTCCTACCTCCTCTTCAGGCTAGTGCTGAGTGAGGGTAGATCTCACATTATCAGAAATAGTAAAACTTACACTCTTTTAAAAGTAGCCATTTTATTTATTCATTTCTTTATTGTATTTATATAGTGCATACTCTCCGGAGAGTTCAAGGTACTCTTCGAAAGACTTCGACCAATGAACACATAAAAATATGCCATCAGTGAAAAATAGGAAGTAATGGAGAAAAAGGAGGTGGGATCAAGCAGTCGCAAAAGGATTAGCTAGTCCGGAGGGATGTTTTGGGTGGTCATTTTATTTCTCCTCTGCAGAGTTACTTCAGAAGACTCTCCCAAACTTACTTGAACTTTTTAAAAAGGAGGCCCATCATAGATACTCCAGTGGGACTGCAAGGGAGTAGGGGGAGGCTTAGAGCCACGCTTCACCAGTAGAATGAGTGCTGAGAGATAGCCCCGCCCCCTTCCCTCGCCTCACTGCTGGCTCTTGCCTGCCATGTGTTGAACTCTCATGTCGGACAGAGCAGGATATGGAAGGCCCTGGTTGTCTAAATATAAGTTTACTGAGAAGGCGGGTAGCACATTCAGCCATTCTCTCAGGGATACTTGTTCTCCAGATGAGGGCTTTGAAACGGTGGGACTTTGCACAGATAGGGACAATGTGGAGGGGAGGGTGGTGCAGGGGGAAATTCAGAGCATTGGAGAGTCAGCCTGAGAGAGATGATGTGGGCGGGGCTGGTGCCGGGTCAGCGGTGGAGCAGAGTAGGAAGGAGGTCAGGCAGTTGGGCTTTAAAATGAACAAAGGGGAACCAGTTTAACTCAACTCCACTTGTGCTTACTCGCAGCCCATTTCCTAGTCTGTGGCCTCAACCCCAAAATGCTCCTTCCAGCGAGAGTTACCTGTGCGAGTTCATTCCCGGCAGTACCAGAGCTGCCTCTCTGTTACCTGTTTACGATGAAACCGTACCAGCGTGAGGTCCCTTTAAGCAAAGTTAAATGCAGCAGTGGAGCGATTGAAAAGTGTCACCCAGCCTTAGCAGAGGTTATGACCTAGCGTGGAGGCAAAAGAAAAAAGAAGTGGGCGCCTCGTCCTGGCTATCCTGTTAGGTTAACATAATCATAATTCTCCTTCAGTTTTTCATTTCCACAGTCAACATTTAGGTCCTTACTACCTCATGCCTTCCTAATTGACAGATTCTTAGCTGGCCTCCCTTGTCTCCAATTCTCGTTCATTCAGTCTACTCTACTCGCTGTCACTCAATTGCTTTTAATGACCTCATCAAGTCAGGCCTCTGCTCAACGACTTGCGAGCGCTTTCAGTTGCCCGCCGAGTGCGGTACCAATTCCCATCTGGCTTCAACCCTGCTCTCTAGACTCTTCCAACATTCCAAACGCGAACCGTGTTCCATCCGAACTCAACTAGTTTTCAGTTTCTGAACCTGCCTTGAGATTTTCTCCTTTTCCGTCTTTGCCGTGTTCCATCCCCTTTGCCTGGAATATTTTCCTTCATTATCCTTCCTTTGGCTCTAAAATCACCTTTTTTCCTGAAAATTCCTCCGATTAACCTAGCCAGGTACGACATTTTCTTTGAACATGCAAGTTTTGTGTCACTTAGGCTCTTATCACGAGTGTCCTTATCCTGTGTTCCCCATTAGAAAGCCCCACGTTCAAATAAATTCAACTGCCTACTTGACATTTACACTTCTAGGTCTCACAGACATTTCAAATAAAACATGTTAAAAATAAACAGTGACACACACACCCTGGAACTGTTCCTTCCCCCAATTTTACTCATTTTAGAAAATGGCACCTCCACCCACCCAGTTGCTTAAGCTGGAAACCTGGAAGCCATCCTTAATTTTCCTCCTCTAGTCCCACACATCCAGTCTGTCAGAAAGTCGGTCAATTCTGTCTTCAAAGTGTATCTTGACTCCGCTCATTTTTACCACCATCTACCTTAGTCCACACTACCATCATCTTCCATAGATAATTGCAACTCCTAACTGGTTCCTTGCTTCCACTCTTGTTCCCACAATTGTCTTATCACTACAGCCAGAGTGATTTTTTTTAAGAAGTACAAATCAGAGCATGTGACTCCCTGCTTAACGCCCTTCCATTACTTCTCATTGCACTTAGAATAAAATCCACACTCCTTACTATGTCCTACAAGAGCCCTGCCTGCTTCTTCTACTTAGTCTCCTGCAACTCTTCTTCATATCTCACTTTTCCCCTTGCTCACTGTGCTTTTCCCACAGAAATAGTTCAGGCTCTTACTTAAATAGAGCCTTTCCCCATACTGTTTCCTCTCTTGGAATGCTGTGTCTCCAGTCTTGGCATGGTGGACTCTTCCTCATCCTTCAGGCCTTAGCGTGTCAACTTTCTCAGACAGGCCTTCCCCAGCAGCCATTTTTCTCTATCTACCCAATTCTATCACTTTTTCCTGTTTTGTGGAATCCATAGCACTTCTCACAATTTGCAGTCACATATTTGGCCGTTTAATTTCATGTATTCAACAGATATTTATTGGGTACCTACTGTGTGCTGTGTGATATACAGTGGAGAACACAACACGCAGTTTCTGCCTTCCCTCACTTCCATGAGGGGAAGGGCCACGCCTGTTTTTGCCAATCACTGTACCCCAGAGCTTATCATGGTACCTGGTATACAGTAGATGATCAATGGTTGTTACTGAACGAGTTAATGATGGAAACTGTGTTTTGTTCATATCTGCATCTCCCTCAAGAGCCTGAAACAGTGCCTCGTTTGTAGAAGGGGTTGGATAAATACAGTATGAGTGAGGTAGATAACAATCCTGGGCATTAAATTCTGAAAATGAAAGCCGGAGACAATAAGTGCTACAGGTTATGGGAGGCCTAATGTTTCTCTTTAGCTGATCTTTGATTTGGATAATTAGGCTATCAAGGAGAAAGGGAATATGGGTGTCCTTTACCACAAATATTTGAATATTATCACAAGGAGGCTCCCTAGATTTCAATTTTGACATACTGAAAATTACAGAATGTAATCAGAAGAAGTTTATAGAGACCAGATCTTGAGAATGAGAACTCAAAGGGAAAAAAATTCTGAGGAATCTTCTGCTCATTTTCCCAAGAGCAGTGATGATAGTTTATTTCAAGGGAAGAAAGAGGAGCTATCCTCTTTCAAAGGACAGACAGAACACACCTCAAGGAAATACAGTCATACCTCGTTACCTCGTTTTATTGCGCTTTGCAGATGTTGCGATTTTTTTTTTTCTTACAAATTGAAGGTTTGTGGCAACCCTGTGTGGAGCAAGTCTATCAGTGTCATTTTTCCAACAGGATTTGCTCACATCATGTCTCTGTGTCACATTTTGGTAGTTCTCATGACATTTCCAACTTTTTCACTATTATTGTATTTGTTACGGTGATCTGTGATCAACAATCTTTGCTGTTCCTCACTGAAGGCTAAGATGATGGTTAGCATTTCTTATCAATAAAGTATTTTTAATTAAGGTATGTACATTGTTTTGTTAGACATAATGCTATTGCACACTTAACAGACTACAGTATAGTGGAAACATAAGTCTATATGCCCTGGGAAACCAAAAATTCCTGTGACTCTCTTTATTGAGATATTTACTTTATTGCGGTGATCTGGAATTGAACCTGAACTATCCATGAGGTATACCTGTAAGTTCCCCACACAAGTTAGCAAATCAGTACAAGTACAGTCAACCCACCAAATCTGTGAGTTCTGCATCCACGAATTCAACCAACCATAGATTAAAAATAGATTTTTTTAAAAATCCAGAAATTTCCAACAAGCAAAACTTCAATTTGCCTCATTCAGGCAACTGTTTACATAGCATTTACATTGAATTAGGTATTATAAACTGGAGATGATTTAAAGTATACGGGAGGATGTGTATAGATTTTATGCAAATTGAACACCATTTTATCTAAGGGACTTGAGCATCCTTGGATTTTGGTGTCCGATGGGGATCCTGGAACCCATCCACCACAGATACAAAGGGACAACTGTATGTACATGCTTGTTGGATGAACACATGGGCACCTACCAGAGGACTAGTTCAGAGACTTTGAGGCCCCAGGGGACAGGAAGATTCGCTTGCCCAAGTTCAGAGACTGCAAATAATCTGGGGTAACAATTTAGAGAGAGGGGCTTAATTGGCAGGCTCTCAGTTCCCAAGAGTAATCTCCAGATAGAACATGTTTCAGAGTTCTGTACTATGCATTAAAACCTCTTTCTGTAGTACTGTGTTAGGAGTAAAGCACTGGGGTATGCTCAGGAAAGCTAGGGGTGAGCTCAAGCTAAGTCAAGTGTAATTTCCCCAAAAGAATAACTTGTGCTTGGTGACAAGGACATCCTTAACTCATAAATTATCTTAGGCAGAGAAGAAATTCAGGAACCATACTTTCTGATTCCAAAGTCAGGGCACGTGGTTGGATAATAAACTACACAACTGGAAAGAATTGACTTAGATACTCTTGGGTATGTTAAAGCTTTAGTCATTAAGTGAGACATAAAGAGCATTCATTTTCTAATGGAAAGTAAAATCTGCAAGAGAAATGTGTTTTGTTACTTGCCTCTATATCTAAACCCAAAGTTTTGATGTGAATCTCCAGAAATCCCCAACCCACTTTTAGATAGTAGTTCAAATGTTTGGGTGCCACATTCCATACATTTGCCCATTGAGTCCTCAGGGACAGGCAAGATGACTTTAGGCAGAGGCTCAGGAAGGTGTTCACAAAGGCTTGATCTTCCAGATGGGCTATGGAAACCTGTAAGGATTGGAAAGGTGGAGGTGTGTGGGGAGGGTTTTCCAGGTGTAGGGAATAGTATAAGTAAAGTCACGAGACTGGGTGTGGGGTGAATAAGGGAACGCCCAAGAAGGTTTGAGGAATAGTGAATTATTCGATTTGGAGCATAAGGAACAGAATGGACCAAGGGCTTGGAATGCCAGCAAGAGCGGGGCTGCTCTAAATCTGTTTAACAATGGAGCCTGCGTAGGATATGAATTAGGAAAGTGGCTAATGAAATCTCCCCACTTGTTGCTGAGTTTGGGAAATTAAGCCTAGTTTGCAGTTCCCCTGGACTAAGCTTTTCTCTAACGGTGGGACGTGATGGGTTATGATTCTGTTCCACCTCAGATTTTTACAAATCTGGATGAAGGTCAAAGAGCCATCACCACCTCTTTCCTCTCCAACTTCTCAAGTCTATTTTGCCCCTGGCTTCTGTTAATGGAATCTGATGAGTAGAAGCCTATTCAAAATCTTCAAGGTATTCACTCAGACTTTGGGGAAGAATCTTAAGAAGTTTTGTCCTGGGAAGGAATATCCCCTTGCTAATGCAGATTCTGATCTGTGGTAGAAAATATACTTTGTCTGCCTCCTTTCCCCAAAGACACACACATTTTAGTGTGACTTTGGCACGACTTTTTAGGTCACCTATGCTTAGAATACAGTTAACCATTTGTTGAGGACCTACTATATGCCATGACCACACTGAGAGGCAGGTATAATCCCCATTTTACAGATGAGGAAACTAAAGCGTAAAGAATTGAAGTGACTCTCCGAAGACTACACAGCTAGAGTGTGTGGCTAACGAGCCTCCAGGCTCTTTTCCCACTACACCATACTATCTTGAAAACGATCAGTCTCGTCTTCTACCTCTTGATAAGAAAATGCTACAGCCAGCCCACACTAATAGGAATTTACAAGGAAGAAAATTCCACAATCCCACACAATGTTTAACTGCCCTCATGATCAGGAAATCGTTCACTCTGTAACGAATATCCCTCTAAACAACGTGGAAATTCATTTCCTCTTGACTGGGTTTTCACTCAGGGCTGTCACTTGGCAGCTTTCCTGATATCAAAACAGCCACCGAGATCCTATTCTTACACTCCAGGAGGTCTTGGACTTGTTGGCCTCTGCCTTTGAGTGTTCTCACTGGCTCCTTTGCACCACCCCCTCAGACAGTGCTGAGTTGGGCAAATCTCTTCGGGAGTGAGAAAGTGACACTTGAGAACATATTGGTTTATTATTACACATGGAAGAGTAAAATTAACCACACGAGGTGCCTCTGGAATTGCCAAGGGGAAGATGGCACCACCTTTCTCATCTTGTCTGCCTTTCTCTTGAGTCCTACCTCATCTCCATTCTTAAAGCTGTTGAACCATTTAGTTGAAGGGTGTGTGTGTTACTCAGAGAAGTCCCCTGGTCCCCCAAATTCCAGTGTCCGTAGTCTCTGAATTAGTGTTCTATTTTTTTTTTTTTAAACTCATTAGACTCATCTTCTCACTCTGGCTCCTTCAAGGGCTAAACTGAGAAACTAGTGCAAATTCTGGCGTTAATGGTCAATCTGTGGCTGAATGTATGTTTCTTCCCAGAAAATATACTTGCTTTTTAATCAGGGCGTTCAGTGCCTTTAAAACCAAGGGAGCAGGGTCTTCACAATGTCATCAGATACCCTTTGTGGGGCTGCCGATCCGTCTTCTTGCATCCAGTTGGGTAATTCCAGAGACAAATTCAAGTCAAGAGCATCTTCTCTTTGTACTTTTGGTGTGACTGGCCTTTCTCCTGAGCAACGCAAACAGAACTTTGTCAAATATCACAGACTCTGAAGGTGCTATTGGAGAAAAGGAATTAACCACTGAAACGCTGGGTTGCCTGCCACACTACTCACACTCATTTGGCATCTAGTTTCACATCCCGTTACACTCCCTAATATCTGTTTGAAAGCACGTGAGTTTTCTCAGTGTTTTCTCCACGAGGCCATGTCTGCGAAGAGAAACTTCTTCAAAGACCTCCTGGGAAGTGACTTGTGAAGCGGTGAGAGGGCGCTCTTCTGGAGGAATGGGACGTCCAGGATGACAGACAAGCAGCACCTGATGATTTGCCCTTTTGTATGGTGACTTCCTGCTTCATCAAACCCTAAGAGACTCCTGCTTGTCTTGTGGAGAAGTGAGGCCTAGAGCAGGGAACTGTAGGCAAGTTTTAACTAGGAAACCCTGAGCTGCAATTCTCAGGAAGGTAGTAGGTTGTGTCAGGTGACAGCTTCTGTATTGCTGTGCCTGATAACAGCCTGTTAATATTTTATCAGTGATCACATCACAGCATGTGGGGAGCCATCACTTAGGGCCAAAGAGAGAGATGATAACCTGCTGGACTTCCTGTTCGAGGTCTCCCCCGCCTCCTTCCCGTTGAGATAACATAACTTCTCATCAAAGCTGGGAGCCGCTCGCCCAGGCAGCGAGACCAGGCTAGGCGAAGGCCAGGCCTCAGCCAGTTGAGGAGGAGCCCATGGGCTTCCCAGCCCGGGGCCTCCATGTCCCGGAGTGGGCAGCTGCAGGCACGAAAGAATACCCCGTCCGCGAGCCTAGGGCTGAGTGGGAGAGAACAGTTGACCCTGCGAGGCCTCATTTGGCTTCCTTTAGCACTGGGCCCCTCCTCTCTCCTCTCTCCCTTCTCCCACGTCTGTGTTTGTCCTCTGGTCCAGAGCCAAAAGGCCTCAGGTTACCTGGGTGGGCACAGCCCCAGTGTCACTCTTGCCGTTAGAGCCACTTAGGGTGTCCCGTGAGGGAAAACTCAAGGAGCTCCTACGTTCGCTGTGCAGTGCAGCCCTGTTTCCACCTTAGCACTGCCCTCTCCCCTATTTCTCTGTTTCCCATGGTCCTTCAGCTGGAGGAAGCAGTTTCTTTTGATCGTCCTTCCCCCAGAAGCTCAAGCAGTGCCAGACCCTCATTTGCTATGGGCTGGGATTTGAAGGGATTCACAAACCGTTTTTAACCAGCCCCTGACGCACCCCATCTTACGGCACTTTTTCCTTATCTCTCACAGGACAGACCATATCGCGCCTGGTACCACAGGTAGGTGTGCATGTCTTATGTCTCCCTTAGATCAACTGCCACCTCCTACGAGGCACAGATTTTACCTTGTTCACCCTTGTCACCCTCAAAGCCTTCAGCACATTGCCTGCCACCAGATGAGAGCGCAGTTAGTGTGGGCCGGCTGGTAGCTCGCCGGCTAGAGAGCTGGCCGAATGTTTGACTGGCTGAATGCAGGTCTCGCAGAAAGCTGGAGTTTGTCTTTCCACCAAGAAGCCAGTTTCGGCCTCCTCCTCCCCTATTAATGATCACATAGCAGTGGGTCACTAGGGCCCCCAGGGGGAGAGAATATGAGTCACGCCATTATCAGAGGAATGAGGGAGGGCAGAAACATCTCTCCTTGTGCAAGGGTCAGAACCATGAGGCCAGGGAATAAACATAATGGCCTACACTATCCCCTGGGTCTGTGGCTAATCTAAATTACTTTACGATGGAAGGCGATGGGGTGAACTGAAAGCTCTTCAACTTGGACCCTGACTCTGGGAAACTATCTAGAGCGAGGCTTTTCTTGCTCAACCAGCCAAAGAGAACAGTTGATCTTTATCAGGTCTGCCTTAGTTTTTCTAGTTGAGGATGAACTTCTAACTCCTTCCCTAGAATCCGCCCAGATTAAAAGGAAGGAGGACCTCTCAGCCAGCCTCAACCTAAGAGGAAGGGAAACTCTGTGCCCTATTTTCCTCAAAAGCCCCTACACTGCGGTGACAGACAGGGGCAGGAGGGCAGCAGGAATCTGAAGAGCAACGGGCCCTCTTACACCTTCTGAGACAAAATCCCAGACCCGTGTTGCTGTGCGAAGAGTTTCCAAGCTTATGTTCAGACTCTGACACTCTGTGGCTTCAGGAAATTTACTCACCTGTCCGGACCTCCGTTTTACCTCCTGTAAAAGACCTGCTTCACTGGGGGTATTTGGAGGATGCAGTGAAATCGTGGATCTGAACGCGCTTTGGCTGCCAGGTGGTGGGTCATCAGAGCCCATATCGGACTGCTGCCCACTCAGCACAGCAGAGTCAGGAAGGCAAATCCATTTTCCAACCTCCGCGGCCCCCAGTCAAGGACTCCAGGTTTCCTGGTACCAGAGCAGAGGCATGACCTCTTATTAAACTTCTGACCAAAGAGCCCTTTCTCTCCACCCTCACTGCTACCTGCCACTATTCCCTCTAAATGGGCTTGGATGCTGCAGTCCTAGCGTCTGCAACAAAAAAGGCCCACCTCAGGAATGCAAGCATAGTGCCTCTTATAACAGGTTCCTGTGCGTTGAGGCCCGCTAGGTCTGGGGACGGGGGAAGCTGAGACTTCTAGGGCTTCATTCTTGTCAGTGTAGCCACAGTTAACATGTTTAAGAATCAAGCTTGGTTAATTCCCAGTGAGGTTAGAACAGGGCCAAATCACTGGCCTCCCAAACTCCTACACCTCCAGAGGTAGAGGAATTGGAGCTAAGGTGTCATGTCTTATTCAAATGTAAGCTTGGCATCCCTGGGATGGGACAGCTAGCTGGGCCCAGGCTGGCCCAGTGGCCAGCGCAGCAGGAGGGGCAGTTCCAAGTGGTTCACTCGGTGAATTGGGCCTGTTCTCCCAGATTCCCCTCACGGGAGACCAGGAGAGCATATGTGTCCCCGATGTTACCTTGCTGGCCACACACATTGTTTTCCTCAGACAACTTGGGACCTCTGGCAGACTCTTCGTTTTGGCTGTGAATACTGTTGGATCGGCAATGTCCTGTTTTGGGAGTCAGGAGACTGGGGCACTAACACCAGCGGTGTGGCCCTGGGAAAATCTCTTTACTGATGTGGGCCTTAGTTTCCCCATCCGCCAAATGAAGATTTTCTGATCTATTTCACCTTCCTCATAATGGTGGCTCAGAGGTGAACGGAATAAACACATAGCCATTTAACAAATAAATGAAACAACTGTTGTGAGACGGGAGGATCCCTGGATGTTATGAAAAGGTTAATGTTTCCCTGGGGAGAGGGAGGGTGTCCTGCTTTCTTTCTTTTTATTTTTTTTTAATTCTAATTTTAATTTTAATTTTTAAAAATTTACTTATTTTTGGCTGCGCTGGGTCTTTGTTGCTGCGCTTGGGCTTTCTCTAGTTGTGGCGAACGGGGGCTACTCTTCGTTGCAGTGCGCAGGCTTCTCATTGCGGTGGCTTCTCTTGTTGTGGAGCACGGGCTCTAGGCACACGGGCTTCGGTAATTGTGGCTCGCGGGCTCTAGAGCTCAGGCTCAGTAGTTGTGGCACACGGGCTTAGTCGCTCTGCGCATGTGGGATCTTCCCGGACCAGGGATCGAACCCGTGTCCCCTGCATTGGCAGGCGGATTCTTATCCACTGCGCCACCTGGGAAGCCCCGTGTCCTCCTTTCTTAACGTCTCCAGTAAAGTCTGAATTTTCTATCCACCCAGTGGGGAGAAAGGCCAATTTCCATTCTACCCTCCCCTTCACCCAATTCCCTCAGTCACACCTGCCCTGTCTGAATTAATTTGTATTAATAAAACAGTTACTCAATCAACAAGTGTTTATTGATCACCTACTGTGTACCCAGCACTCTTACAGATAGTCTGGGAAATATAGACAAGTCTAAGATATGGCCCCTACCCTCCAAGAGTTTACAATGTACTTGTGAAATCAGTTACATGCACATGGAAAGATAAGTATCCATCAAAAATTGTGAATGATAAGCATCAAAGAGTGATTTTTACACTGAGGGTTGGAGGACGGAGGGGTAGGATAGGGACGGAGTGGTCAGAGGAGGCTCAGTGAAGGAGGTGGTGCCGAGCAACTTCTCCAAGCATGAGGAAGACTTGGCTAAGGGGAGAGGGCCTTCCCGCTTAGGGGAGGAACTTAAATATAGGCAAGAAGGTAGAACTGTGAAAGGCATGTCACAGACAGTCACTGGGCCCCTCCTGCTGGCACTGAGGTTTGGGGAGGTGTACTGGAGTTTGTCAGAAGCTGGTCATGCTCAAACTTTCCGTTTGTTCGTGACTCCCACCCCGACCCGCCCCCCAGGGGAAATGGGGCATTTTTAGACCTTGGAGCTGGAACCGGCTGCCTGGGTATCATTCTCGACTCTTCCATCTCAACTGAAATCCCAGGCAGCAGCTCAGCTATCACTCAGATGAGGGCCACGGCACCTTGGGCGTGATTATTCCATGCTGGAGCCCTTGGATGCCTTCTAGCAGCTCTACCATATCTGGTAAAGGATGGTGGAGAGAATATGAAGGTGGCTGACAGGGGGCCCAGCTGGGGCTGTGGTCTTTCAGAGGCTCTGCAGTGCTCTGTGGGCAGACCCCGGGGGCCTGATCTCAGCCTTTGGGCTGATTCTCCGTTAGGCCTGAAGACTCTCTGGGGGCTGCCTCTCTGGCCCAATAGAAATACCCACTGAGGTTCCCACACATGTCCACCCAGCTTCTTAGATACCCAAGTTCTTATTCTCTCTCGGGCAGCATCAAGGAGTGGTGCCTTCCTGAGTCCCCAGCTGCTCCCATGCTGTCATCCCCCAGCCAAGGGCCATCTCTACAAAAACCAGTATCCCGTTCCTAAAGAAACCACTGTGTAGGCCCTTTAGTCTCGTTGTTAGCCAGGTCAAAGGGAGGCAGGGGCTTCAGTGAACGTTGGAGCTGGAGCTTCTGAGGGAGTTCCTCAGTAGAGTCAGAGCCTGCTGCCGCCTTGAGCGTTCCACCACAGTTTCTTGCCTTGTGCTTTCCTCTAGCCGGGGGCTAGAGCCCTGGGCCATGATTCTGCTCTTTTTTTTTGGTCCTCGGCTTCTTATCCGAGGCTGTCCTCGCCCTCTCATCCTACACCCAGTTGCTACACCCTCTCCCTCTCATTCTACACCCAGCTGCTCTCTGTTCCCTCCGTACTGTGGGATGGCTTTATTTCAGTTCATACACCAACCAGTCTAGACACTGTGGAGTCATAACAAGAGTGGGATGGAGGAGGCTCCAGGGCCCATTACTGGCCAATCAGTTTCTTTGCAGGGAGGCTTGAGAAGGAGGTTAGCGCCATGCCCACGGAAGCCGCCACTTCTTCCCACCCACGCCCATCCCCCAGCAATGAGCTAAGAGCCAACCTCAGCAAGAGGAAGGGTCTTTGATCACAGAGAGGGTCAGTCAGTGGCATGTGATTCGTGGGTTTGGGGATGGATTCCCAGGTAAAGGCAGAAGGTAAAGGGGAGACTCTGGGGCCTGGACTCGGTGGGGAGGGGAGTGGAGTTGAGGGTTGGGAACTCAGGGTGGGAGATGGGGAGCCAAGATGAAGGAAACAGAAAGTCTGGCTTGACAAGCATCTTGACAGTTCAGCCTGCACGCTGTCACACCAGCTCCCGTTCCTGCCTTTGCTCGATCCAG
This sequence comes from Balaenoptera borealis, assembly GCF_965194805.1. Taxonomy (NCBI): domain Eukaryota; kingdom Metazoa; phylum Chordata; class Mammalia; order Artiodactyla; family Balaenopteridae; genus Balaenoptera; species Balaenoptera borealis. Next base: position 90,716,294 of record NC_138881.1, on the reverse strand, counting down.
TGGCCAAAGTCAGTCTATCCTCAGCAGCACCTTCTGACACGATCCAGTGGCAACGTCCCTCACCTGTGGCCCTGGGGGAGGCTGTCTACTGGTTTTCACAGACCCAGCCACCCCCGAGCTCTGGCCCCTGGTCCTTCACACATACCCTGTCAGGCTGTAGGAGTTAAACTCACTCTTGCCTTTGGGTGGTTGACCAGGCCTTGGAGAGCTCCTAGTGGCCAGGGGCTGGGCCTGGTAGGCATCGTAGTAGTTGGACCGATTTCCCTGGGGCGAGCAGGAAAAGCAGAGGATGATTCCAGCTACCAGGGAGAACAGGGAGGAAATAATGCCCAAGTAAAGAGCCTCTCCGATCTCAAATTTCATGCTGTCAGGCACCAGTGGGGAGTAGAAGTCCCGCAAGATCCCGTGAAGATTCCAGGCAACAGGGATGAAGCCCAGGAGGCCTCCAAGGATGAAGAAGACTCCGCCCACCACCGCCACTCTGTCTTTGGCTCGGGACTCTTGGCAGAAGACTGTGCATCTCATGCCCACCACAGAGACAATGCAGGCCAAGGAGGAGATTGCACTGGATGTCACCATCATGGCCTGGGCAGCCTGGATGTCAGCAGGCAGGCCCAGCATGGTGCTGTAGATGTCACACTGGGTGATGCCTGTGCTCTGTGTGGCACACTCCATCCAGAGGCCCTTGGAGAAGCCGACTGCGGTCACGATGCTGGCACCGACGTAAGAGCTTGTTCGCCAGCTGGGGAGCAGCATGGCAACCAGGGTGCCCAACAGCCCCAGCAGGCCCAGGATGTAGCCCACAAGTTGGAGGCCAAGAGAGGCCATGGCAGACCTCTCAGTAGATGCGTCTTCAGGGGCCTGCTCCCTCGTCTTCTGGCTGTAGCTCTTGCTCCTTAGATCCCGGCCTCTAATCCCTCATTTCAGAGTGTCTGTGCCAGGCCGACTTCTCTCCTCCTTACAAGTGTCTGTGGGTGGCCACGAGCAGGCTCAAGAAGGCATCTAGAAGACCTAAAAAAATCCATAAACCAGATTAAATATTGACCAGAAGCTTATGAGAAACCAGAAAATGCTGGATGCCTTTTGACCTTTGTTATCTTTAGAAATAACACATGAGAAAGAAAAAAAAAAACTTTGAAAATGGAGCCAAAATGTCATCGGCTCCTGCGTAGGTACATGCTTTAGATTGGCAGCCGGACAAAGCCAGGGGCCAGACAGGTGGCTGCTTTCCGAGAAGGTGGTGATGCCATTGTCGGTTGTGGTGACTGTGTTAACTCCAGGTCAGGCTGTAGGCTGGTTCCGTCTCCAAGGCCTGCTGTTTAACGCATTACCTGGCAACAGTGCCACAGGGCCCCTCAATTGCACACCGGTGCCAAACTCCAGGAGACCGGAGTAGGAGGAACAGGCCTTAAGGTATAGCCTTGGTCTCTAGGTTCTTAGAGGCCTCTTGAATCTCCAGCAGCCTAGAGAGTAATGTTCTAGCCCTGGGTCATCCTGCCCATGGTGAAAGTTGACTCCAGGGCAGGTTGAGGCAGGCAACGAAGCATCTGTCTACACTCTCAGAGTTCAAGTCCTCCCAGCCCTGCCCAAATCCCCCTCCACAGGCTAGCCTGAGGCCTCCCATGTGTATAACACACCCAGACATTTCCTGTCTGCTCTCCTAATAGTTGCGCCACCATCCCTAGGCCTCTCGGGTGATGTGGGAGGATTCAGGATTCAAGAAAGGTTGTTCCAGGGCCCGGAGGGAGCCCTGACATTCCCTAGGCTATTTGTTAGGGGCACTGAGACAAAGGAAAAGGTAGCTTCTCTACCTTATTCAGGGGACTTGGTAAGAGGCAGGCATCTGAGTCAATCCTTTAGAATCTCAGAGCTGTTCAGGATTTTGCAGTGTTCAATGAGTGTCCCCCCCTCACCGCCCCCGACTCTTATCAAGGTTCAAGACACTAAGGGTCAAGGGCACATCCTTCTCTCCATCCACTACAAGACCCTCCAACCCACTAGTTTTTCAACCCACCACAAGCTGGCTATTCCATTTTAGCCTTCTTCAAGATTTCTCGTTCTGTAATCATCTCTTAAATGTGAGTATTCCTCAGAAGTCTATCCTTTGCTCAATGTACACTCTGTCACTGAGCAAACGTATCCACCCCCATGACATAACCTCCTACCCATCCACTGGCACTCCCAAATCTGCATAGACCTTCCTCCTGAGCTTCAAGACTTCCAGAGCAATCACCTATTTAAAATGTCCACCTGGGGGCTTCCCTGGTGGCGCAGTGGTTGAGAATCCACCTGCCAATGCAGGAGACACGGGTTCGAGCCCTGGTCCAGGAAGATCCCACATGCCGCGGAGCAACTAAGCCCATGTGCCACGACTACTGAGCCTGCACTCTAGAGCCCACGAGCCACAACTACTGAGCCCGCGTGCCGCAACTACTGAAGCCCACATGCCTAGAGCCCACGCTCCGCAACAAGAGAAGCCACAGCAATGAGAAGCCCGCGCACCGCAACGAAGAGTAACCCACGCTCGCCACAACTAGAGAAAGCCCGCACAGCAATGAAGACCCAACACAGCCAAAATAAATAAATAAGTAAATAAAATGCATTTTAAAAAATAAAATAAAATAAAATGTCCACCTGGAAATTTCACAGGCATCTCAAATTGGACATGTTCAAAAGAAGACTCATCACCTCTCCCCTTGTACCCCTCCCCAAACAGTTCTTCCGTGGGTTCCCTGTGGTCACTGAGTGATACCTCTATTTATCTCCTTGCACCAGACCCAAATCCTGGAAGTGATTCTTGACACCTCTCTCACACTTACCGCTCACCTTCTACTGTCACAGTCTCACCAATTCTTGAAGATACCTCAAATCGATGGCATCCTTCTCTCCATCCCCACTGCTACCTCCACAGTCCAGGGCTTCATCATCCTCTCTCCTCTGGACTATAGCAACAGTTTCTTAACTGGTCTTATTTCCAGTCTTGCCTCCTCCAATCCGTTCTCCATGCTGTTGTTAAGGTGATCTTTCAGCACTAATCTAATCAAGTTTCTGCTCTACATACAACAATCCAGTTGGCTCCCCATCGGCTAAAGGATAAAGTCCAAACGTGTCTGGACTCTATGACCTGTCAAACTTCATCTCTTGCCATTGCCCTCCACATGTTCTATGCTCTTGCTGAACTAAGTTACTTTGAGTTCCTCAATCATGTCCTGTTGCCTTTTGCTTCCAAACCTGACCACAGGTTGCTCCTACTATGCGGAATGCCTGGCATTCTTTTCTCTCTGTTTAGCACCTTCTCATCCTTTAGGACTCAGATGTCTTTTACTCTAGGCTGGGTCAAGTTCCCATCCTCTGTGTTCTTATGGTATCTTGTCTTTACTTACCTCCATCATAGTAATGCTACTACTACTAATACTACTAATAAAATAGCAACACTAACATAGTGTATCCTATGTGACCATTATAAGCACTTTATACATGTTAATTCAATCATCACAACAACGTCTTGTGGTAGGTACTAATCCCTATTGTATAAATAAGAAAACTGAGATACAGATAGTACTTATTTCACTATGTTGCACTCTCCTCTTTATATCCTTATTCTTCCCCACTAGTCTGTGAGCTGCTTGAGGGCAAGGACTGTTATCTAATTCACCTCTGTATCTCCAGTGCCTTGCACAGTGCATTACCCACCCATTACACACCCAAAGCCAGTGTTCAAAAATGTCCTCTTAATGAGTAAATAAAAGTGATAAAGAGGTTTCAGGGACTATAAGATATAGACTTTCTAAATGAGTCAATGACACTTCAGTGTAAGGGACCAGGGCTGCGCAATATTGGGAAAGAAGATTGAGAGAGAGGATCAGAGGAAAAGAAGGGAAATGAAGAAGGAGTGGGGAACACAGGAGAGAAAGAGAGAGAGGGAAAGAGAGAGAGAGAGGGAGAGAGAGAGAGAGACGGAGTTTCACCATTTTATAGGTTTGTGCATATGTTGACTATCTTGTCTCTTCAACCAAATTCTAAACAATTTGAGGGAAGAAATCATATATGAAACCTCTGTTGTGCCTCCACAGCATTGGGCACGTGGTTGATAGTCAATACTACTCATCAGTGATGGATATGACAATGCCAATGTGGATGCCAAGCGGTGCAGAGCAGAGGCAAGAAAACATTTGACGGGAGGTATGGAGGGAAATCTACTTGAATCTCATGTCTGTCACTCATCAGTGGGGACACCGCGCAAGTCTTTTCCAGCCATTGGTTTTCTTACTGCTAAAACGGGCACAATTCTACCTGATCATGATTGTGCATCTCTGTGGGGCTTTCAGAGCTGCTTGGAAGTCCTTCTACTTGTCCCTGGTGAGCATCTGCTGGTGACCACTTCAAATGCCTACCACTCTCTTTGAGCTTCCTACTCTACCTATGCGGCTATCACCCTCTCCTCATCATTCTCTTTGAAGCCAAGGTTCTTAAACAAGCCATTTAATACTGATATCTCTACTTCTTCCCCCTCCCACTCACTGCTCAACCCTCTGAAGGCAAGCTGCTGCCATTAGCCCTCCACTGAAAATGTTCTCACTAAGGTTACCAACAATTTCCTTGCCCCAAATCCAGTGGTCCTATCTCTGTCATCTCACCTTGTCCCTCTCCTTCATAAAACTGTCTTCTCGTTTTCTGTAACATCCCTCCCAGTTTTCCCTGCTCCTCAAAATGATTCCTCTAGGGTCTCCTCTATAACTTCCTCCTTTTCTACCCACTCTATAAATCTGACTATTCCCCCACCCCAGGGTTTCAGCTAGACTTCTCTTCTTATTCTTTACATCCTCCATGGGTGACCTCATCCACTCCATCTCTATGCCAATGACTCCTGAATCCATATAACTGGCACAGATCTCTCTCCTGAACTCAAGATGTGTGTATGCAACTGCCTTTGGAATGAGCCCATCTGAACGGTTTAGTGGCACCTCAGACTCAACATTTTGCAAAGTTGAAATCATATTCACTCTTCTCTCTCCACTCCCAAACTATTCCTCACACAGTGTTCCCTATCTCAATGGGACTATCACTCATCCAGCAACCCAAGCCAGTCATCCTTGGTTCCTAACCTCTTCTTGACCTATAACCAGTTATGAAGTCCTATCAGATCTACCTTCAAAATACATCCTGAATGCATCCACTTCTTTCCATCTGCACTGCCTAGACTTTGGTTCAAACCCTGTATTATCTCTTGTCCAGTTGGAAATCTCATAGGCACCTCAAATTGGTCTCTCTAATTCTACTTCTGCCCACCCCTGCAATCAATTATCCATCCAGCAGACAAAGATCTTTCTAAAATGGAAATCGAATCATTAGTATCACCCCATCTCTTTGTCATGCTTAAAAAATTTCAGGACCTCTTCATTGCTTTCATGATGAAGTTCAAACTCTCTAGCCCTGGAAACCAGGGAAGTCCTCCAATGTCTGACTCCTGCTTTTTGTTCCAGGCTCATCTCACACCAATAACCTCCACCCTCATGTTTTATGCTCCAATGTGCATGCGCGCGCACACACACACACACACACACACACACACACACACACACAATCTAACCATACCTGAACGTGTGTCCTTATCTGAAGTTGCCTTTCTCTGTGTCTCCAAACCCTTAAGCATGCTATTCGACCATCCAACATTTGCGTGGGTAATTGCTAGTCATCCTTCAGGACTCATCCTCTCCTTGAAACCTTCCTTTAACCACTCTTCCCACCCAAGCTGGCTTAAATACTTTCCCTTTGTACTCCCTATCCATATCTGAGCTTTCAGTGAGGGTTGGTGAGCTGCCTTGAGGGTTTGGGATGGTGACGGAAGAGCCCGGCTTAGGTTTCCCATTGGAGTCGACAGTGGCCCCAAGAGGAGAGCCTCTCCCCAGAGCCAGTCCTGACTCGGTAGGAGGAAGTAGGAAGGTGGTTTGGGGCAGGGGGAAGGCAGAATTCTAAAAATGCCATCACTGAGGCTTGGAATCTCTAAAGAGTCTGACTTGGCAGAGCTGAGCAGGAGGAAGAACAAGTTTTTGGAGCTTATTCGACTGGGAGAAATGGCCCAATGGGGTCAGCTTTCAGCCAGGGTCAGGAAGGCAGGGGTGGACGAAATAGCTAGTGGGTGAGTGCTGAGCCAGTCTACATTCTGCTTTGATTTGTGTGATGAGGCAGTAGGGGGTTTAGAGAACCAGTCCTGGCCTGAGAACCAAGACTAACTTCTCATCTCGGTTCTGCTGGGGACCTGTTGTGGAAGTCCCCTCACTTCTCCAGGCCCTAGTTTTGATGAGAAAAATGTCTCCAAAGTTTTGAGTCTCAACTAAGGTAATGGGGACAAGAAGCCACTTTGATAAATCTAGAAGACTGAACAGTTGTTGTTAGAAGCAGGAAGCTTTGAAAGAAACTCCTCTCTCTGAGGGGTCGTCCTAGAAGTCAAGCCCTGGTGTCTCTGGAGGGACAGAGAACTCTAGGCCTGGCCAGCTGAACTTGTCTTCTGGGCATGAGGCCAACACACTCCATGGCCCAGGGGTTGGGCAAGAAGGCTTCATTTAGGATTCTTACTTAATCTTTCTTAGGGGAGGGGCTGGAACTGCAGGAGAGGATTAGGAGGGTCAGGACTGACAGCAGCTCCTGAATTAACCCCTCCTTGCCCTGCCGTTCCCCACTTCTTGCTCCAAGAGTCTTGTGCATGGTACACTTTCTTTGAGGGTACCTTTCATATGACTCTGTGGGATCAGATAGGTGGGGTTCTCAGGCACAAGGAAGGATCTGATGTGCTGCTCTGGGGGTGACAGAGGCCACCACAGCTCTCTTCTGTCAGCCAGTCTCATTGCTCCACCCCTTGGTCTCACAGCCCCTCACAGACATCTGAGATACTTGCTTTCCTCTCCACACCTCACCCCCAGCTCCCAAGGGCTCTAGTAGGTGGCAAAGCCATTCCTTTGAAGCCCTACTTTCTGCAAAGCTTGTCCCTGGAGCAGTTCACCTCTCCTTCTGCATAAGTTGGTTGATGACAGCTCAGGGAACTACAGCTGGATTGAGAGATATTCTAATTGCTTTAAAAAGAAGTTTCTTTTTGTCCTGATCATCAAAGTAAAGCACTCTCACGTTAGAATGCTGGATAACACAGAAAGGCAGAACTTAGAAAACAGACATCACCTACAACCTCTCCAGCTATAAGTGCTGGTAATGTTTATGGTTCCAACTCCATTTTCAAAGAGGCCACTTGAAGAGAATAATGCCTCAGTCCAAAAAGAGGAATTTCTTTTTTCTTTACTGAGATGTAATGGACATATAGCATTGTATTCATTTTAGGTGTACGGCATAATGATTTGATTATATGCATATACTGCAAACTGATCACCACAATAAGTTTAATTAACATCCATCACCACACAGAGCTACAAATTTTTTTTCTTTTTTCTTCTGATGAGAACTTCCGTCATCCACTCTCTTAGCAACTTTCAAATATACGGTACAGCATTGTTAGCTATAGTCACCATGCTGTACCTTATAGCCCCGAGATTTATTTATCTTATAACTGCAAGTTTGCACCTTTTGACCCCCTTCACCCATCTTACCCACCAATCCCCATCCCCACTTCTGATAACCATCAATCTGTTCTCTGTATCTATGAGCTCTTTTTTTTTTTTTTTAGATTCCACATATAAGTGAGATCCTACAGCATTTGTCTTTCTCTGTCACTTATTTCACTTAGCATAATGCCCTCAAGGTCCATCCACGTTGTCACAAATAGCAGGATTTTCTTCAAAGAAGGAATTTCTAATAACAGACTTAGAGACCAGTGGGAGAGAGTTATTTAAGGGCTTAAGGGGGAGACTTTATGACTTCACTCAGAAATCCATCTTCTGCTGATTCCCTGAGCCTTCATGCCAAGGAAGGCACTGGAACTGGCTGTGAGAGAGCACCCTTCCCGTCCTCCTCAGCTCTCCCACCACCACAGTTAAGCAGAGGGGTAAACTGTAGCTCTTTTCCTCCCATCCTTTTGTCTCAGTCCTTTTGCCCTCAAAAGCTCCATCCAGAAATTATCATCTGACTTGGAGAGTGCTTCCTCTGGCCCTGCAGTTTCAAAGACTGGAAACTTCGTGGTAGCCTTGAGGAAACAAATACTACCAACCCAAGTGCCTCCTGAATTTTCCCTCCAGTACCCTCCCCTCAGAAACCCAAGGTGGCCCAGCCTGGCTTCACCATGGGCCAAATCGATAACAACTAGGAAGCAAGAGCCCACCTAGGTGAATTTAAAAACAAATCAGAATCGAGACACTTACGAAGCAGTTCTTTTACAGAGCCTTGGAGGAGATGTATGGCCCTGGAGAGGAAGGAAGAGATCCTGAGGGAGGGAAGTAAGGTGCAAGGGGCCCCAGGCTGAGGTGATAAAGGATTTCTAATTGTTAGCTGCAGCTTTGCAAAATCCATGTGCAAATCTCAGCCTTGGGTCAGAGACTTATTACAGATCAGAATTAAACCCCTGGAGGCTGTGGAAGATTGAGGTACTTTAAAAAAAAAAAAAAAACTTTGGTGAGTTTTGTGTTTTTCCTGTCAAAAACTCCAGCTGAGCTTTTGTGAAGTGACCTCTGTGAGCCCAGGAGAGATCTTGGGGGGAGAGGGGTTTGGCCCAAGGAGGAATTCGGAACATTCCAGCTTTGGGGTGGGGAGAGGAGGGGGCTCTGTTAACCCCCATTAAGTGTTCCTGGCTAGCGGCCCTGAGGCCCAGCAGGAAGTAAGCCTCACAAACACGGTTCTGGTGAGCTAGTACCTCAGCAGCCCTGCAGACTCGTCCACCCAGCTTCTTCTCCAGCGAACCCCCAGTCCTACCCCACCCCTAAGATTGAGTCCCAGGGCAGACATGTGTACTGTAGGGTCAGACTCTGGTGGCTTCAAAGCGCAGGACCTTGTCCCTACAAGGTGGGAGTGAGGCAGCCATGATAATGGTGGGCCTCCCCTTTGTACCACACACAGCAGTACCACATAGACCACAGTCTATGTCACTTGAGTCTCTCCAAAGTTCTGTGGAGTGGATTGCGGCAATTGGGTTTCCTCTCCAAATGGGGAAAAAAAAAAGCTTTCCTGTTTTTTTTTTTTCTGATTAGAAACATACTAGATGCGATTGCAAAGAATTCAGAAAATTATAAAGTATAAAGAGGAAAATGGAGGTCCCCGTAATACCACAAGCAAGAGGTATAGTTTTAATCATTGTTAACACTTTGATGTACTGTAGAAGACATGAATAGAACATTTTTTTATAAAATTGAATCACATTATTCCCTACCATTCTATAACCTTCTATCATTTCTAAATAATATAATGATAGGACATTGACAGGGTCCATTGACATGGCCCTGTTTTCATGTCAATTAAAAAAATAGATCTGCATCATTCTCTTATGGATGTGCTGGATTCTATCGTATGGAAATATAATTTAACCATTAACTATTAGACATTTTTGTGATTTCCATTGTTTTCACTATTATAACCTAGCATCTTTGCACATAACACTGACAAATTCCGAGGATTAGAATTGCTACGTCAAAGATTGTGAATGCTTTAAAGGCTAATACAACATATTACAGAAGTAGGGCAGCTATTACTATTTCCAGATGAGAAAGCCTGGGCCCACTGAGATGAAATGAATGACTCACCCAGCGTTTCAAGTTGAGCAGGAATAGTTAGACCTGGAATCTAGGCCTCTAGATGTCTGGTTCAGTAAGCTTGCCAGTATACCACACTGACTCCCTCCCAAGAATTCCTCATTGCAAATGATAAGGCCAGTGGCCGCTATTCATTGAACACTTTCTAGGTGTCAGGCACTGTGCTTGAGTGTTTCATGTACATTGTGTACTGAGCTACTGCAGAGCAGAATCATGCTCTACTCCATTTTGGAAGCAATATCAAAGCAAACAGTCCGATTTGTTGCCTAGTGTGAATCCAGTGAAGCAAATCAGAAGTCATCCTCCTTCCCAAGGTGGCCTATAACTGTCTTGCAGGTGTGAATGGGGTACTGACCCCCGGGCAGTGCTCCTGAGCCAGGGTCTCTCCAGGGGGCTACCCCGTGGCTGGCTGGGACAAGCTAAAAGGGCAGCCGTGCCTGAGCTCGGGCCTGGGGAGTCTGTGGGCATGAAAACAAGCAACACCGAAGGGGTGGAAGGAACAGCGGGCTAATCCTCTACCCAGCTGTGTGACCTGGGGCAAGTCTTCCTATCTTCTTTCTCCAGGCTTCACCCAGCTGACTTCCCAAGCCTGGGCTAACGTAGAGGAACACATTTTGATAAGTAGAAAATGCTGGTTGAAGCGAGATAGAATTTGTAGTAGAGGGGGCGCCTTATCAGCTCACAGTGATTCTGTGTAATTGAGGAGAGGAAAAGGCAGAATCTTAGGGGAAGGTGCCAGGGCAGATGAGGGCAGGATGTGGTTACCAGATTGGCAATCACTGAAGGACTAGGTTCTAACGCTGCGTTGCCCCAGGTCGGCACTGTCCGTTCCTGGTGGAATCATGCCAAAGACTGTGACTCCTCAGCGTTAAGCCTAGGAGGCTATTTAGTAATCTGCTAAGACTCCTGATGAGATCCAGAGAGCCTAGATAGGTGGGGGAATGGAGAAGAGTGTGAAAGAAGATAAGAAAGAAGAGAGTCTGAGAAAAGCAGTATGTGGTGAAGGAGAAGAGTCAGTGGTGAGAGAATAAAGGCAGGAAAATGAGATCTGGGAAGAGATGGCTTAGGGAAGACAGCAGAAGAGGTAGGAGCGGGGTCTGAGGAGGAAAATCTAAGAGAGGTCTGTATAAAGCGAGGTCTTGAGGGAGAGGGAAGAGATGGTGCTATGAATAGAGGAGTCTAGAAGGAAGAATAAGAAAGATTCTAGGGGCAAAGGGGCAGTGATGAGTGTGGGGGAAGGAGTCAGGCTCAGGGCAGAGAGGATTAGACACAGTCCAACCCCACTATTCCACCAAACCAAGAAGTTCTCATCAAGGTCACGAATAACCCCTGACTCATCAAATCCAATGGCCACGTCTCAATCCTTAACTTCCTCAACTTCTATGCAGTATTCAACATCCGCAGTGACTTTGCCCTTCTTGAAATGTTTTCTTATCTTGGCCTCTGTGATACAGCTCTCCCCTGATATTCCTCCTATCTCTCTGGCTACTACTTCATTGACTTCTCCTCCTCTGCTAGATCTTTAAATATGAGTGTTTCTCAGGAGCCTGACCTAGGACTTCTTCCCTTCTCACTCTGCATTTCCATTCTTGGAAGTCTCATTTATCTCTTATGGTTGCAATTACCCTCTATAGTCTGATGAGTTCCAAATCATCACTTTCAGCCCAGACTTCTCTGAAATCCAGACCCCTACATACTGACATCTCCATTTGAATATCTCAAAAGCATCTCAAACTCAACATGTCCAAAATTGTATCCTTGATTCCCTTTGAACTAAAACCAATCCTCTAACAAACAAGGACCTACTGTATAGCACAGGGAACTCTGCTCAATGCTATGTGGCAGCCTGGCTGGGAGGGGAGTCTGGGGCAGAATGGATACATATATATGTATGACTGAGTCACTTTGCTGTGCACCTGAAACTATCACAACATTTTTAATCAGCTACACTCCAATATAAAATAAAAAGTTTTTAAAAAGAAAACCAATCCTCCCTCCATCTTCTCCATTTGAGAAAGCCAGCTGTTTAAGCCAGAAACTGCAGAGTTAGACTTAATTTCACTCTTTTCTCTTTCTCTGACCCTTTACACCCCCATCACATCTGATCTGTAAATCCTTCTAATCCTATCTCCAATGTATGGTTCTTTCATCCGTCTACTGGTTTCCCATATAAAAATGATATGTCCATTACCATCCATTACCATCACCTCTCTCTCAAAATTTGTGGTCTCAGGACCACTTTATACTTTTAAAAACTATTTAGGAAACAACCCAATGTCCTTCAGCTACTGAATGGATAAATAAACTATGGCACATCTGTACAACGGAATACTACTCAGCAATAAAAAGGAATGTATTATTGATACAGGCAACCACATGGATGAGGCTCAAATGTATAATGCTGAGTGAAAGAAGCCAGATTCAAAAGACTTCTTATTGTGTGATTCCACTTATATGACATTCTTGAAATCATAAAGCTATAGGGATGGAGAACAGATTAGGGGTTGCCTGGGGCTGGGGATGGGGGAAGGGGTTGACTAAAATGATGTGGCATAGGGAATTATTTTGGGTGTTGGAACTGTAAACGTTGTTGTATAACTCTGCACTCATGGAGCTATATACCCAAAAGAGTGAATTTTATGTATCTTTTCACATTTTGTCACACAGAATATAAAACGACATGTATGTCAATTTAAAAATAAATAAATAAAAAGTACTAGTTTGGGCTTCCCTGGTGGCGCAGTGGTTGAGAATCTGCCTGCTAATGCAGGGGACACAGGTTCGAGCCCTGGTCTGGGAGGATCCCACATGCCGCGGAACAACTAGGCCCGTGAGCCACAACTACTGAGCCTGCGCATCTGGAGCCTGTGCTCCGCAACAAGAGAGGCCACGATAGTGAGAGGCCCGCGCACCGTGATGAAGAGTGGCCCCCGCTTGCCGCAACTAGAGAAAGCTCTCGCACAGAAAAGAAGACCCAACACAGCCAAAAAAAAAAAAAAAAGTACTAGTTAAAAAATTATTAACGACTCCAAAACGGCTCCTTTTTATGGGTTCTCTCTATCGTTATTTAACATATTAGAAATTAAAATGGATAAAATTTTAAACTATTTTTTAATTTAAAATCACAATGATAAACCCATTGCATGTTAAAATAACATATATGGGCTTCCCTGGTGGCTCAGCGGTTAAGAATTCGCCTGCCAATGCAGGGGACACGGGTTCGAGCCCTGGTCGGGGAAGATCCCACATGCCGCGGAGCAACTAAGCCCGGGAGCCACAACTATTGAGCCTGCATGCCACACCTACTGAAGCCCAAGCGCCTAGAGCCCGTGCTCCGCAACAAGAGAAGCCACCGCAATGAGCAGGCTGTGCACTGCAACAAAGAGTAGCCCCCGCTCGCCGCAACTAGAGAAAGCCCGTGTGCAGCAATGAAGACCCAACGCAGCCAAAAATAAATGAATAAATAAAAATTTTAAAAAAATAACATATATTTATGAAAAATTACTATTTTCCAGAACAAAAAAATTAGCAAGAAAACCGGCATTGTATTACATTTTTGCATATCTCTTTAATATCTGGCGGAATAAAAAGCAACTGGATTCTCATACCTGCTCTTGCATTCAATCTGCTGCAGTACGTTGTTTTGGTTAAAAGCATTGATGTATGAAGAAAATCTAGCTTAACAAAGATATGTAATTAGAAAAGGGGGTTATTTAATAGCTTTTCAGGCAGAATTCTAAGAATGATCCCCCAAATGACCCTCACCTGTGTATGAATTTCCTCTCCTTTGAGAGTGGGTGTTTACGATGTTTATCATTCCCATGATTATATTAGTTATTTGACAAGGAGAGATTCTCCAGGTGGGCTAATCTAATCATATGAGTCCTTTCAAAGCAGATTGCTTTCTCTGGCTAGTGACAGAAAAGGAAGTCAGAGAGACTGGAAGCATGAGAAGTACTTGACATGCCATTGATAGTTTGAACATGGAAGGGACCACATGAGAAAAAAGATGGGCAGCCTCTAGGAGCAGAGACTGGCCTTTGGATGACAGCCAGCAAGGCAACAGGGACCTCAGACCTACAACCTGAAGTAACTAAATTTTTCTAACATTCTGAATGAGCTTGGAAGCAGATCTTTTCCCCCCAGGGCCTCCAGATAACAGCCCAGCCCAGCCCAGCCCAGCCAACAACTTGACTAAGCAGAGAACTCAGGTGAAACCCCCTGGACTGTGAAATAATAAATAGGTGTCATATTAAGTTGTTAAGTTTGTGGTAATTTGTTATGGCAGCAATAGAAAACTAATACACTGTGGATATTCTTCTTTGATACTACACCTAAACTTCACAAGTGGTAATTTCTTAATGTTTATTGGCAATGTTGAATCTAAAACCACATCAGTGAACCTTTTGTACTTGGTTACATTAAAATCCATTGGCTTAACTTGCACTTTGAATGGATCTATTATCCATGATTTTGTAACATCATGTGTTAGTCATTTGGAAAATATTGGTCCACCCAGTTATGCAGATCTTCCAATTGTTGACTCATTTCATGATTATACAATATAAAAACCCACATTCATTAATATCACTACTAATCTTATCAGAAATGTCCTTACGGTATTGAGAAATTCTCAAGCTTACAGTAATAGATACAGGTTTTCCAAAATTCTACTTCTTACTTGAAAGCTTAGAGTTTATCACTGACAACAGATACTATCAATTGTTTTCCTTGCGATGACAGGTTCACTTGATTCATTTTCAACAAAATGCTGGCCAATACCCAAGTCAGACTAACCGTAGTTTTTCTGTCAGTTGTTCTTTCAAGTTAAAAAAAAAGAAGTTCCATAAAAAACTGGCTAGTTTAGCTTGCAATTCAATCGAACAAGTGCTTTTCCTCATGCCAACATCATACTTCAGTATGCAGTAGAAGTGCTTTATATATCCTTCCTATTTGTCACACAGACCATTAAAAATAACATGTACTCAAAGGGTTGAGATTTATTAAAAATGAATCATCTTTACTGTTCAGTCAAGACATTCTTAAGTGAAACTGATATTTCTTCTACCAGGAATACATCAATGATGAAGAGTAACGTGAATATGGTTTGGTGCCACCACGTTGATCCATGCTTAGGTGCTTTGACCCACTGTTGCTTTCGCTCCATCAGTGCAAATGTCAACACAGTGAAAACTTCAAGTAATGTCTCAGTATTATCATGCAAGTAGCTATGACTGAACCCCCTGATCGAATCTGAGGGACCCCCATGGGTCTTTGGATCATACTTTTAGGGCTGCTGGTCTAGGCCAAGGCTGGAAGGAGAGGGAAAGGAGGGTGGAGATGAAATTTTAAACATGCTTAGAAATGTTCTGTCAAATAGAGCAGACAGCTGGGAATAAAGAGGAGAGAATTTCTGGATTCCAGGTAATTTCTAGCTTCCCCCTGCCCAAGGACCTCTGCTATGCTGCTCCTTACTAATAACCTGCCTTGCTCCTGAGCTGTCCCAGCCAAGTCAACAGCTACCCTCTAAAACTCTCCCATCCTGGGATCTTGGGTACTCTGTCTTACAATACTGACAGAGAAACCCATCCTGGCCCGTGCACCTGTCACGGCTATTTGTCACCCTACCCTAGAGCCCCGAGGCTCTGCTAGACTGAATCTGTTAGTCTTCTCAGACCAATTACCCTGTGTCAAATGGCATTCCATTCACATGGAATGAGTGCCTGCTGTGTACCCAGTCCTGTGCCAGGAGCTGATGGGAGGGAGGAGAGATGACAAAGCCACGGCCCCTCCCCTGATCACCTCAATAGGGTGCCTTGCTTCACATCTGAGACGGGAACTCAGATGATAAGGCCACGGAAGTAGGCAGATATTAGGATTTCTTGGAGACTTCCTGGAGTAAGTGTGGGTTCAAGGAGGACCTGGAAGGGAGAGGTAGAATTTGAGACATGGGGGAGACAGAGGCATTCCAGACCTAGGCAGGGGTAGAGATGATCATGTGCAGGGCCAATGTAGTAACAAGCCTGCTGGAAGTGAGAGGGGGAGTTGGGTGGAGTCAGAAGTGAGGCTGAAGTTATAGGGAAAACTGTGAATGCCTGGCTTATTCTGTCAGTCATGGGTTGCCAGTGCAGGTGTGTGAGCAGGATAGAAGCTGTGCTTTAGGAAGCTGAATCTGGCCAAGTATGCAGAGAAC
Source organism: Balaenoptera borealis (assembly GCF_965194805.1). Classification (NCBI taxonomy): domain Eukaryota; kingdom Metazoa; phylum Chordata; class Mammalia; order Artiodactyla; family Balaenopteridae; genus Balaenoptera; species Balaenoptera borealis. The sequence continues at coordinate 90,700,418 of NC_138881.1, read as the reverse complement.
ACCTGAAAGTGTGTGGGACAAAAAGAATTAATACCAATTTACCTACAGTATTTCATTCCGTCCTCACTCCGGCCCTGTGAGATGGATACTATTGTTTTCATCTCCAGGAAATTGAGGCTCAGAGAGGTTGGTTAATTTACCCAAGGCCACCTGGATGGTAAACTATACAGGAGGGATTCCAGCCCAGGCCTGCTTCCAAAGCCTATGCTCTGAATAACCACAGTGGTAGAGGGGAAAAACAGAATAATTACAATAATGATAACAGCCAACATATATTAAGTCCTAAATATGTGTCAGGCTGAACAATCTATACACTCTTTCCTTCAATCTTCACTACAACTCTGTGAGGTAGGCGCCATTACTATCTCATTTCACAGATGGGGAAATTGAGAAATGAGAGGCTAAGTTATTTGCCCCAGGTCACACAGCTAAGTGCTAGAGCTGGAGCAGACTCCCAAGTCCATCTAACTCTGAAGCCCAAGCTTTTCCACTTTAAGGTCTACTGCAAAATATAGACGTTAGATGATAAGCACCTGAGCTAGAGTGGTAGCCAAACCATTCTGTAGCAATGACTAGTGAGGGCTGAGTCCAGAGCTGTCATGAAGGAAGCACGGACAGAACTTCTGGTTGTCCCTATTTTGTAGTCGAGAGGTGGTGCCATGGACAGATCAGGCCGAGTCCCAGGGCACTGGTGATGGCTATGGTGGAGATGTGCTCAGCTTGTGGCACCAGTCACCCACTTTCATTGGCCCCCCTCTGCCACCTGCCTAACTCTATAGCAGCACACGGGCCTTGAAGTGGGGCACCCGGGGCAATTGCTAAATGGACCGCACTCTCCACACAGCTGGATTCTAAAATCTCAGAGAGCGCTGAAACAAAACAGACTTGAATCCCAATCTCAGATCTGTTCCTCACTAGCTATTTGGTTAAGTCACTTAATCTTGCTGTGCTTCAGTTTCCAGCGTGCCTTTAAATGGGAGGAATCATGGTACCTACCTCATAGGGTTTCCACAAGGAGTAAATGAAATAATAAAGCAATAAAGCGCTTAGCACAGCGCCCGGCACATCGTAAGGGCTCAATACATGTTAACTATTTTTGTTGCGGTGCTGGGTATTCTTACTAGTGTGTCAGGATCCACCTCCCAAGAAGACATCTGGAGCTAGTTACCGGTATCTCTTGTTTACTTACGCAGGATCTGCAGGATGCCAAGACTAAAAAGAAAAGAGAAGAGAATGCACTACTGAGAACTCAGCATCGCTGCATCTTCCCCAGGCCTCAGGCCAGGCTGGGAAAGGAAGCTGGCTCATAGAAGAGGCTGGAGAGTCTGGCCAGAGAAGCCAGGGATGGGGCTGGATGGATTTAATGGAGGAGGGAGTGACCTTCCCAGGCACCCTCCCTCCCACGCCTCCTGCCTCCTCAGCGCTCTGTTTTTCTAGGCCCCTGCCGTCCAAATGAGGAGCAAATGGGGAGCTGCGAGGGGCTCTGTCCAGAGACCCAGCACCACATGGGCCACAGGCCCGGCTCAAATGGCGGCCAAGAGGCAAAAAGCGCAGGAGGAGAGCTGACCCAGCAACAAACTGTTCTCCAGAGGGGACCCCCTGTCCCAGGCACCCAAGGGGCTGGGCCCAAGACTTGGCACATTTGGGACATTTGGACTTGAGGGCAGAAGCCCCAGGCACCATTTGCTAGCTTTGCTCTGGGGACAGGCTTGGGTAGGAAGAGAATTGTCCCCTTCCCTCCTCTCTTAGAGCAGACCCTGCCTAGCTTCTTGCCTCCACTTGGCCCCCATTCTGGTTTTAGGCCTCCTGCCCCTAACCCCAGGGACCCTGGCTCAAGAAGCAGAAGCTAGAGAGAACGAGTAAGATCTCCTTTCCCGAGGTGAGAGCAGAACCTGTTCTGGGCCTTTCAGCCTGGCATTTTAGGTCCTCCTCCGGTTTCCTGCTGGCCTAGGCTCTCCCTCTCCTCTGCTCAGCCCCCTTTCCGCACCGGCCCCCAGTGGCAGGGGGTGCAGCTCAGTGCTTAAGAGAACAGAGACTACCCGAGTTCAAATCCCAGCTTTGTCACTTTTAGTTCTGTGACCTTGGGCAAGTACCTTAATCTCACCTATAAATGAGGCTAGAAATAGCATCTTCTTCACAGGGTTGTTTGTGAGACTTGAATTAATCCATGCAAAATGCTTAGAACAGTGCCTGGTACATAAATGTTTAACAAATGTTCTGCCCTCTTACTATGCACTCCTGTGCCAGGATTACATTTCCCCTTCTCTCTGCCCACATAAGCCCAGCCCCACTCGATCGCCCCTCTTCCATGAGGTCTCCCTGGCATCATCTGTTCTCCTGACCTCTGTTACACGGCCCAGTGAGACTAGACCCATTTTGAGAGCAAGGACTCTGACACGAACAGCACTAGTTAAATGAGTCCCAGAATAACATCTAGTCCCTCGAGTGCAATCAAATTTTAAGACTGGGACCCACAGTAAGAAACGTATTTTACAGCATATTCCAGGACGTGCATCTGTGTATCTTTCAATCTAGATCTAGATATTTGGCTAAAGCAAAAGCTTCGCAGAACAACGTATAGCCTTGCCCCATGTGATTCACTCTTCTATCTGCTATTCATTCATTTTCTCAAATGCTGTCTGCAACCCACTAAATCGATTTTAAGCTCTGCCACTGGTTGTGACCCACAGTGTTTCCCGTGACAAGTCCCATACAGGGTGGGACTGAGACTTTCAGCGCCTCTAAACCGTGAAAAGATTACAGGTGCAAGGCATGGCCTGTTTATAGAGTGGAGGTCTCTAAAGGGGAGCTGCAGTGGCTGATGTAAGGAGGGCACCGGAGGTAGAAGGCTGGACATTTCCCATAGGCAACTGGGAATCACTGGAAGTGTTTAAGCCCAGGAAGAGCATACTCAGTCCTGTGTTATAGAAAGATCACTGGAGTGGCTGTGAGGAGGATGGATCAGAAAGGCCAAGTCAAGGATGGGGGAGCCTATCTGGAAGCTGCTTCGAGCGTCCAGGTGAGAGAGGACGGATGAGGCCATAACTGAAGAAACAACCAGGAGAGTGGGGAGCACAGAGAGGACAAACGTGAGAAATGGTGAAGACTACAATCAATGGGGCTTGGTGGCTGAGGATTTTAGCTTGAGTGACTGGGCCAGTATGATGCTGCTTATCGAGGCAGGTACAGAGGAAGTTTGTGGGAAACAAAACCAGTTTGGTTTTGGAACGAGTTTGAGACACCTATCAGGAAAACTTCAGGCTGGAAATATGAGTCAATTTTTCCTTCGTTGAATAAACATTAATGGGACTGACATAGAGAAACTAACACTTTTATTTTGCCAAATAGGGACATTAGAGAAATAAATTAATATCCATCATTGCCATCGTTTCAAGAAAGAGAGAATATTTTGCCACCAAAAAATTAGGAAAGGCATAATGTCAGAATAAAGGACAATCTTTTATAATTGAATACATTGAGATTTTTGAAAAGCTCTACTTTTGATGTTTTTCCCATTTTGCTGTGACCTACTGAAAACATTACTGTGTATCAGCCTCATTTGTGGACTGTAATTGAGAACCACAGATGTGAGGACTGAGCAGAGGAAGAGAGGTCAGCAAAAGATACCCAGGGGGATGGTTCCAGAAGTAGGAGGGAAACCATGAGAGAGTGACCAAAAGAGAAAGGAGAGCCTCAGAAATGAGGATTTGGCCAACAGGGCCTTTGGCCACCCAGAGTTCAAAGAGATCATTGAACTTGGCAATTAGGAGGTCAATGGGGACCTTTGGTAGTGCACTTTCCCTAGGAGGATGGGGCTGAGGCCAAACTGGAGTAGGTTGAGATATAAATGGGAAGTTGGGAAAAGTATAGACTCTACTTTCAACAAATCTGAGAGTGAAGGAAAGAAAAGAGAGAGGGAAGGAGGGAGGGGAAGAGAGAGAAAGAGATGGAGAGAGAGAGAGAGCGAGCAAGTTAGGGGAGCAAGAGAACACATCTAGGGAAGGAGGGACCTTGTTCTGGGGGATGACAGAGACAGGCACTTTATAATCAGGAGGGAAAGAGCTGGAATAAAGAAGCTGAAGTTTCCTGAAGAGAAGGGCCTGGAGGAAGGCCCCAGAGAAGGAGGGTGGATGAGGCCATGGCCCCGGGTGAACAGATTAGCCTTTAACGAGAGGGGCACATTGTCCCCTGAGAAGGGCGGGCTGGAGGGGAAGGAAGTTGGGGAGGCAGGCCAGGTTTGGGTGGGGGGCAGGGCGTTGAGGTAATTCATGCTTGAAAGCCTCTGTTTTCTCAGGGAAGTGGGAGCAGAGGTTGTTCTGTGGGGAGAGGGTGGGGCGGGAATGTGGTAGGAGCTGAAGGAAGTTTGGAGCGTGGCCCAGGGAATGTGGAGACTGGAGCTGGGGAGTCGACAAGGGAACATGCTTCAGGGTGGTGGAGGGGTACCAGGCCCGGCTGAGGTTGACCAAGTCTTCCCCCATGCAGGTCTTGTCTCCCTCCCTAGGCTGTCAGAACCTTGAGGCAGTGTCCGCCCCTCTTTCTAGCCCATTCTCTTGCCTGGCAATGCCCAGCAGCGTCTGGCCCAGAGGAGATACCCAGCCCTCTCGATGCTCTGGCAAAGCCATCACCGACAAAAGCCAGAGGCACTGTAGTGCTGTTAGGGGAAACAGAGGTAGGATCGTAATTGCCCTGACAGGAAGTGCTTCATTTTGGTGGTCCCAGGCCTTTCCTGCCACCTTGCTGCCCGCCTCGCTCCAGGCTCCCATTTTTGCCCAGCAACCCTTGTAGGCCTTAAATCCTTCGGGCTGGGGAGAGGCCCCCAACAGGGGCCAGTGGTTTCATCTCCCACAAGCTGAATGAGACTGAGCTAATTCTTAGGAGGTAGTTAAGACAGAGCAGCTGTGTAGGGAGAAGAACGATCCATGAACACAGGCCTGAAGGCTACCTGAGCTCCGGGAAAGGATGCGAGAGCTGGCGTGAGGGGGGAACTCCGAGGATTGCTGCTCAGGGGAATGAAGGGTCTGGACAGCCCCGATCATGAAAGATTGCGGCTGAATAAACACAAGTTCACGGTTGGTTGGGAATGAGCCCTGGGCTCTGGAGGAATAGCTACCTCTTCTCCCTTTCTCTCCCCGCTCCTGCCCATTTTCAGAGTCCATGGCCACCTAGAGATCAAAAAGATCCCCGGCTGTGACGATAGGTCTGCTCCTTTCTCCTTCACATACCATCTCCTTCCAGCCCAGTCTCTTCAACCTGGCCCCCTCTCAGGCGCTCATTTGAGCCATCGTATTGACACAATACAGGCACGTTTTCATCTTCTGGAGGTAAATTTAACAAGAACCCTCAGAGACTAATAGAAACTCGGGCTTCCCAGCAGCCCTGCTCACCATCTCCTGCCCCACCCTCTAGATTTTCCACTCCAGGATCCAGGATCCACGATCCAGCTCGCACTTACACAATTCAGGGACAGAGAGCTTAGCCCAGCCCAAGGCTCCACTCATTTCGCCACATATAATAAAGCTCTGTTTATTGAGGGCCGGTACAGTGCCAGGTCTCTGGTTTAGGTGTTGGCTGGACTGTTGCAAAGTTTTCCTTTGATTGAGCCAAAATGTGTCTCCCTGTAGCTTCTACCCATGGGCCTCAGCCCTACCTTTGAAGTCACGCAGAACAAGTGTAATCTTATTGCAGTCTAATGCTCAGATATTTGAAAATGGCTGTCATTTTCCCAGGAGTTTTCTCTCCTCTGTGGATAAGCATCTCTTTCTTTCTTTCTTTTTATTTTTGTGTGTCTTTACTTTTTACTACCCAAGGAGTATCAGGGCTTGCAGAACTTTTAGAAACACTCAGAAAAGCCTAAAGAAGGAAGTAAAAATCTACCATAATCTCACTCCCCGGACTGACCACTGTAACTTTCTCCTTTCTTCTAACCAGTCTCTTTTTTTTTTTCCTTTTTTTTTTTTCTTACCAAAGCAAGATCATCCTCTAAGTTATATTGTACAGGTTTCTTTTTTTCACTCTTCAGTATATTAACTTTTTCCCAATCTTCTACCAAGCCAATCTTATTATAAAATTGTCTAACCGTTCAATGATTTATTTAACCAGCTTTCTGAAGTGAGACATTTGGCTTGCTTCCGATTTTCCTTTGCTGCAAAGAACACAGTGGGGCTGGAATTTGAAGTGGGGTGAAGGTAAGGGGTAGGTGAACAGAGAAAAGAAGAGCCCTTGAATCAAATTATTCATGCTATTCTAGCAACTGATTTTTTTTTTTTTTACATTCTGTGTCGAGAATTATACCTCCCAGAACATGATTGTGAGTGCCTGCTTAGTACTCGGTTACAAGGACTTACTCTAATTAACGTAACTGGTTTCCTATTATTGGACATTGAGGTGGTCTCTAATTTTTGACGATTATACACCCGGCTGTGACAAATATCCGAGAAGCTAAATAAATCCGCGCCGGTGCTCGACACTGAGGTCAGGAGGCATATTTTCGGACCTCTAAAGCATAAGGAACCTGCCAGTAGTTGTAACTGCAAACTTTTTGGCAAAGACCCCGAAGACTGGCTGAGGCCGAGACTGTGGCTCAGCCACTGGGCTTGCCCCGGGGTCAGTACCCATTTATCCAGCCCCCGTCGCAGAGCATTCAGGCTGACGGTGCCCTTTGGGACCACTGGGCTCGCATCCTGGCGCCCGGACTGGAAGCTGAGCTCTGAGATCCCGATTCTGACCTGGAAACCCTGGAAATGCTGCCCGCGCTCCTTTCCTGGACCACTGACTGCTGAGGCTCGAGAGGGGATTGAGGCACTTTTGCAAATGAACTGACCAGTAAACGGGAGGGCGTGGAAAGAAGACTTGAGGTTCACCCCCTGCAGGCATCCGGACCCGTCCTACCCACAACCTCCGTTTTTTCCTTAACCCCGGTGATATGCTTAATGGCAGTCGCCCCGTATCAGGTCCACCTGGCAACTCCATTTGGGGTCTGAGCTGAAATAACATGAGTCCCTCGCTCGCCTTAGCCGGATCAGCTGGGCCTTCTCACTGGGAACCAGCTTTGCTAAAGGCCTGTCTACCCTGCCCTCTGCGCCTGACAACTTTCTGTGGTTTCTAACGAGCTTCCCTCCTTCCCTCCCCGCCCCTCAGGCCTTGCTCCTGCCTGGGAAATTCGCACAAACGGTGTGCGATTTACCCCTTTTGTGTTTTCCTTTCTGACTTGGAGGTAAAGAGAACCCCTCGCCCCCCACTGACTCTCTGTTTATTCAACTGGGAGAGATTTCACACCCAGCGACACAGTTCTCCCTCCCTGAGCCCCTTTTCCTAAATCTTCATTCCCCTCCCCTCCCCTACCCGTCAGGGAGCCCATCCTTGCACGGCCCTGAATAATTTATGAGTCCAGGCAGGCCTTATAAAAGGGTCTCCCAGGAAAAGCCAAAAGAGTGCGGGAGATTCTGAGAAATAGGAGGACCCCACAGCCTGCCTGGCCGTGACACCCTAAGGATGGACCCTGTTGCTCGTGCCCCAGCCCCAGCCTCAGCTCCAGCCCTAGCACAAGGCCCCCTGGTGCTCCCTGGCCTGGGAAACCCATCGCCCCTTCTCTCCTCTGGACAAGAAGTAGACAGAAGTGAACGGTAAGTGGAACTTGGCCTTTGGCAATCTGAACTCAGTCTTAGTGGGGTTCCTGGGAGAGGAAAGGAAATGAGATGTCCAGGGCACCCCTGTTCTCTGTGCCCCCTCCCCATCTCAGGCGCCAGTATCTCAACTGGCTCTTCACGTCACTAATCCCTCCGGCTGGCAGGAGGGGACTTGGGGACAGTGGGCATTGGCAAAGCTGAAAGCCAACCAGCCAGGCCCTCATGGGCCAAGTTGCCCAGTGCACTGAGAGGCAAAGGGGGAGATTGCCATGAAACGTGGGTTGAACATGACCTAGGCTGCAGAGAGGGGAAAGAGGTCCAAAGTCCCCAGAGGCCTGTGACTGAAGGACCGTCTCTTTCCTGACCACCCCATAAGATTTCCATTTGCTCTTTTCCTACCTTTGGCAGGAAAAGGTAGTGGGGAAGCAGTGGACCCAGAAATATTTTTGGCCCCTTTCCCCAGCCCAGGAAGAGGGTAGAACTGTGAGCTCTACTTCCTGGAGCGGGGGCAAGATAGTTTTCACCCACCCCTCATTCATTCCTCCAAACATTTACCGTTCACCAAACATTTACGGAAACACCTACGTGTACCAGGCATTACACTAGGTGTTGGGGATTCAGATATGATTGAACATAAATCCGCCCTTAAGAAGCTCTAAGGCGAGTAAACAGATAATCACCAAACAGTGTGATAACATTGTGGAAGCAGAGAGGAGGGGCATCTGTCCTGACCTGGACTCAGGGTCCTTAAGAAAGGCTTCCTGAAGGAGATGGAGTCCGAGCCACGTTTTTGGCGGGCCTCTTCTGTTATCTCAGGGAGCCCGGTCTCTTCTCCCTCCACCAGCTGATCTCTCCCCTTTGTCCTAGAGGAGCTTGTCCTTGGAGACCCTGGCTGTCTGCTACCAATGACTTCCCAAGGCAGGTGAGGAAACCTGTGGATTTGGTGAGTTTGAGCCCCTGTTCCACGTGTTCGCGCACACACACATGACCACGTGCAGGCACGCTGACCCGGTCCCTTCCCAGAGAGCCCCCGACCTCTGTCCAGGGCTGCACACCCCGGAAAGCACCTTCCCAGCCCTGCCCACTTTTGATTCCCACAGCAGCTAGGGGAGGAAGGCGGAGCTGAGGTGTCTGGGGCAATGTAGAAGATGAAGAATCTGAGTCCGGAGTGCGGGAGGGATGAGGGCAGGTTCCACAGCACGTCCGCGGTGCAGCTGGCGCTAGCGTCCCAGTCTCCTGGCACCCAACCCTGGTGCTCTCACCCACCTCCACTCCGCCCCTGCATCTTGGCCGCTCCAGTAGAACTCTGTCCCCTGGACGGTCTCCAAACAGGTGTTAGAACAGGGGCAGGAAAGCAAACAACCCCCCGGACTCTGTCCACTTGTTGTTCAACTAGAACCAGGACAGACCTCCTTACTGGGGGGGCGGGGACTGGACCCCAGAGATGTCTGAGGTCTCTTCTAGACCATCTTACCTACAGGTTGCTGACCCCTGATACGGAAGAGGCAGTTATCTGGCCATGCACTTTGAGCCACATGCTAGCTTTTGCTTTGGACAGGCTGCCGGTGGGGCAACAGGTGCCGAGGTCACCAAGGTTGACTCTGAGTTCCATCACCCTGTCAGGTAAGCTTCTGGCACCAGGCTCGGAACTTGACATAGATCCATTCGCCCTTTAAATCCTCGCAACAGCCCTGTGAGGCAGGAGGAGGGAGGCACTGCTACGATCACTATTTCATAGACCAGGAAACAGAAGCCCAGAGAGGTTAAGGGACTTGGCCAAGGTTGCCTTCCCTGGGGTCATTGTCAATGACCCCTAAGCCCCTATGGAGGGGTCAGTGAAGAAAGCCTTAGTAGGAAACGGAGGACACAGGGCTAGAGAATGCTTGGCTGGAGGCCTTCGGAGGTGGGCGGTGGGCTCAGTGTCAGGACTGATACATGCCGGGGCTGGGGCTCCCCACAGCTCTGAGCTATGGACCTTCCTGTCTGGAGCCACTTTGTAACAATCCAGAAGGTTCTGTTACAAAGCACCCTTTCTTCTTTTCCCTCTCACCCCATTACTGCAGGTAGAAGGAGTTTACGGGCTGGTTTCCTTCTTGGCCCTACTGACCCCTCTGCACATATGCGCCCTAAGTGGGGGCCGTGTTTCTTCTCTGTCCACAGGCTCTTCTGGCCTAAATCCCGTTCCTTTGACTACCTGTACAGTGATGGGGAGATTTTATTGCAGAACTTCCCTGTCCAGGCAACCATCAACCTCTATGAGGACTCAGCCAGCGAGGAGGAGGAGGACGAGGAAGAGGAGGACGAGGAGAAGGAGGGGGCAGATGAAAAAGGGCCAGAAGGGTGTGTGAAGGCACCAGGGCCAGCACCGCACGGGGCCTCAGCTCCTCGTCCCTCCCTGCTCCTGACCTGTCCCAACTGAGCCAGTCAGAGTCTAATTGGGGTTCGGTATGCCTGGCAAGGCTTCAGGGCATCGATTAGCCAGGAATCTCCAGGCACAGCTCTCTGGATTGAAAGTTGGGTCCTCAAGTCACCGGCTCACCCTGGCTACACCCAACAGGCCTGCGAGCCCAGGCCTCTGGCATCTCATTGGGCTGCTGTTGTGTTGCCAGTGAGAGGGTCCTAGGAAGTCTAGGGGAAGGAAGACTTGCTTTCTGAAGCCCCCAGGGAGCAGATGAGGACAGAGCATGGCCACGCAGAGGGGAACTGTCACTCTTCAGGGCTTTTTGACTCCCCAGCCTTCTACGTGGCCACATACTCCTGTCTCCCCATGGAAAGCCTGACTTCTGGCTTCACCTCCACGGATACGATACCAACACCAGATCCAAGCACAGCTGGGGTGCCTTTCTGATGGACCTTGCAGGAAGGGAAGGGGACATCTAAAAAATCAACTTGCTTTGGGGACCTTCCCCCTTTTGGCCGTTATCTACTGGGGTCTATGTGTTGGCATGAGATGAATCAGGAGAAAAATAAACTAGATGATGTTTACCTTTTTTCCTGGAACTGGACTGATTTCTTAACTGAACTCTGCCCACGTTGTGAACCCATGGGGAGAGGGTCAGAGAGCAGCTCAAGGCCACTTCATTGCTCTACCTGCGGTCAGTTGACAGATCTTTCTTCATGGGAATGTACCGCGGGAGGCCCAACATGGGGCCAGGCCCTCTTCGTCAACTTGTGCAATCAGGCTTGATTAAACCTCAAAGACAGCTTGGAAAGGGAACAAAAAGGCCCCCAGAGGGCAGCTTAAAAGTCGGAAGCAGGGCTGGGGGTGGGAGAAGAGGTGAGAGGTGCAGCCTTGGTTATGAGCCTGTGCATGTGGGGAGGGGCCTTGGGAGGCTACTAAGTCCTATCAATTTTACCTTCTCAAGTCCCTTTGTATCTGCCACAGCTCAGGCCCTCAGGCCCACCCCTGCCCCAATCAGTCTTCATTTTCCCTCTGCAATTCATCCTCTACACTGGCCACCAGATCAGACCATGTTGTGCCCCCTGCTTAAAGCCCTATCATGGCTTTTCATTGCCTCACCAACAGTTGGACTTTTTTTTTTTTTTAAATCACAGGTCCTCTTGAGAATCCATAGCTTCTCTACTCAGACATTCACAAATCAAGTCCTCAACTTGATATTCTAGGCAGGCCGTTCAATTGCCTGGTTCTTGCCTGTCTCTTCAGACTCATAGCTCAACACTCGAAGCTCATGCTGCCTGTCTTTGAATGTGTCATGCTTTCTAATCCCTCTGTGGCTTTAATCCTCTGTCTGGAATGCTTTTCCACTTTTGTATCTGATAAGCTCCCATGCATCCAACAGGACTAGCTCAGACACGTCTCCTGTGAGAAGCCTCCCCAGACCCCCAAGCCCAGGCTGGGTGCCCCCATCATTCAGTACCTCGTCTACCATAGCATCTACCTCTCTTTCTGTGCAGTAAGATGGGACTGTGTTTGATATGCCCACATGACTTCTTTGCACAGCACACTGCCTGGCACAAGGGAGGTGCCCAGGAAATGTTGAAGGAAAAAGATTCTCAGGTCTTCCTAAAGCAGTTCTTGGTAGAACGAGCTCTGTCCCCCCACTTGCTGGCTTCCCATATCTTTGCTGAGCTACAAACAGGACAGGGCAGCATTATCTGATTCAGGAGCGAAACGCTGGCCATCTCCCTTTCTCTCCTCTCTCAGCTTAAGACAGCCTGCTACAGTTCTGAGCCCTCACTGGGACTTCCCTGAATTGGACACAGCCTTAAACAGGCCACCAAACTCACGCACTGGTGCCACCTATTGGTCAGAATTTAACCTTGTTCCTTAATTAAGGCTGCCAGGCAGTTGACCTTTGATCACTTTAATTCCTTTAGGCCATTCTGTTTCTGCTTGTAGGTAAAGTGGAATTTACCATGTGCTAGCTGTATGACCTTGGGCAAGTTACTTATCCACTTTGAACCCCAGTCTCCTCATCTGTAAAATGGGGAAAGTCATGATGCTTCTTCTCAGGGTTGTTGTAAGGATTCAGTGAGATAATATATGCAAAGTAATTAGCACAACTCCTGGCACATAGTAAAAGCAAATAATAAGTGGTAGTATTCATAGTAATCGTAGTTGTAGTAGTAGGCTAGAGTCAGCTAATGACTGTTTTGTTCAACTAACGACTGATTTATCGGTCATCTCCACCTGAGATCCTTGGCGCCATTTGATGGTTTACCAGTCACAGCATCTTTGTAGTGTTTGTCCCCCATTAAACAAACAAAAAAAAGAAACAGAGGCCAAATGTGGCTTCAACTTATTTTTTGTGCTTCAGCAGGAACACCCTTCTTTTGAATTGAATGCAGAAAGCCAACATACCAACCAAATAAAGATGGAGCTGCCCTGGCGGGAGCCACATTGAGAAACACAGAATTCCTACCTTGGGGGGTGGGATGAATTGGGAGATTGGGATTGACATATATGCACTAATATGTATAAAATAAAAATAAATTTAAAAAATAAAAAAAAAAGAATTCCTACCTTAGTGTCCTCTCTATGTAAAAACGAACTCTCGGGCTTCCCTGGTGGTGCAGTGGTTGGGACTCTGCCTGCCAATGCAGGGGACACGGGTTCGAGCCCTGGTCTGGGAAGATCCCACATGCCGCGGAGCAACTAAGCCTGTGAGCCACAACTACTGAGCCTATGCGTCTGGAGCCTGTGCTCCGCAACAAGAGAGGCCACGATGGTGAGAGGCCCGTGCACCGCGATGAAGAGTGGCCCCCGTTCGCCGCAACTGGAGAAAGCCCTTGCACGGAGACGAAGACCAAACACAGCCAAAAATAAAGAAAGAAAGAAAGAAAGAATTAACTAAATGTAGATAAAAAAAAAAAAAAGAACTCTCTCCACCCCCTTTCTGTCAGGCACCTTCAGAGATCCCTAGATTGTGAGGAAGACTATTTGGAAACCACTAACCTAAGGGTTAAACCAAGATTGATTTTTAGTCAAAGGGGGATTAGTATTTTAACATGTCCACATGTCCAGTGTTCCGTTTAAAATCCTTGTTTTGGGTCCTAAGCTCCCAGCGTTTCATTTCATTTGAGCATTTCATATCTCAGAAATTGCTCGAGTCCTTGTACCATAGGTAGTAGAGGTTTAAAATCCTTGGAATCCCAATATCCTTGGTTTTAGGGTATTATATAGCATAGAATTACAAATCCCTAAATCCCCAGTGGCTTAAACACCCTAAAACCCTTGGAGCAGTAATTCTTAACTCAGAAAGAGCTCCTCTGACTTCCCCCCTCCTCCCCCATACTGCGCATGTGCCTTTGCTCAGTGGCAGCCATTTTGTCTCATTTTCCTCCCAGTCCCCTGCCCTGAAATGGCTTCCAATCCTCTTCCCCAGACATGGTTGCTAAGTGATTGGAATTCACCGTTCTGACTAATCAGAGCCCAGTGTGAGTTACCTTGTTATGGGTGTATCCAGTCCTTGTAGCAACTTCAGATCCAGTGCACAAACTCAGGGGAAAAAAAAATCTTTGCAAAACTGAGTCCTTCCTCTGGCTCCACCCTAGCTGGCCCATCCTAGTGCCCCATACTTCCTCATCCCAGCACTGCTGCCTCCCGTTTCCCCCAACCCATAGCAACCGAAAGAGGGCAAATCGGTTGAGTGTGAGACTTCATTTGAGCTGGGCCTTGAAGGATGGGCCCAGGTAGAGATGGAGAGAGAAAACTTTCCAGAAAGAGGCAGCAGTATAAATTCCTTCATTAAACAAATATTTATTGAGCACCTACTCTGTGCCAGGCATTAATATTGTAATGATTAATAGCATGGGCTTTGGAGACAGATGTATCTGGGTTCAAATACCTGCCACTGTTGGTTCTCTCCATAGGCCCACTCCCCTCAGGTGTCAAGGTCAGCTCTGTGCACTCAACCCTCTCACTTCCGTCTCTGTCGTCCCTGATTATAACATACACACACACACACACACACACACACATACTGCACATGCTCATTAAAAGAGTTGCCTATTTTCTCCTCTTTCTCTGGGCAAGGAAAGCCCCCTCCCCGACCCCAGTGGTTGTTACCAACCCCCTCCTCTCTCCCCTCCCCGCGGACTGTACCTGTGTGGTTATCTAGTGGGCAGTTTGTCTCCTCTCCGCCCCAGGCCCCTGCTGTAAAATCGTGGTGAATCCTCCCGAACAAAGTTGTTAGGTGGCCTGAGTTCACTGATTGGACCTATCGGGGGCCTGGTGTTGGTTACTATGTTTTGGGTTTACTCCCCAGCTGGCAAGTCCTGTAGCAACCTCCAGGCAAGCACACAAACCCAGGTAGAAAACCTGGCAAAGAGCGAGTCCTCAGGAAGTGGTAGCCACACCCTCTGCCAGGCATTTGCTGCTCACATTACCCCCATGATCTCCTACAGTACTATAATCGCAACAGTCCTCGGAGAGCGACACCGTTATTATGCCCCTTTATGAATGAGAAAACTAAGAGTTAGGTTTCTGTTCCTGGGTTTGTGTGTTTGCGTGGAGGTTGCTAGGAGCATGGCCCCTTCTAAGTGCCAGGCACTTTACGTTATTACCTCATTTAATCCTTACAACAACCCTGAGACATAAGTACTATTATTATCCCCATTTTATGGATGAGCAAACTGAGGTCCGGAGAGGTAAAGGAATCTGCTCGAGGTCGCACCATGAATCAGTGGCTGAGCCAAGATTTGAGAGATTACAGCATTTGCCCAGGTTACACCAGTGATAAGCAGCAAGACCAGTATTCAACTCTGTCTCACTCCAGAGCCCCAGTGCTTTCAGGAGTTGGAATCTACAGGGCTTGGTGAAGGATTAAATTTGTGGGAGGGCAGGAGAGAAAAGGTTTCAATTCCAGCTGGAGGGAAGTGACTCAGACATTAGGAACAATTCTGGGCCAGGAAGAGCTGAGGGCCACTGAAAGGTGTCACCGAGGGAGGGATAGCTGGGGGCCTCCTGCTGGGCAGTGGCAGCCTCTCACGCAGCCTGGGCTCTTTGGGGCACAGGGCTACCAGAGGCCAGAGGCGGATGAGGGACTTCTGTTCCCGCCCCTCAGCGCTGTGCAGCCTCTGTGTGGACCCGGCCCTGGCTGGGTGAGCTTCCTTCTGGCTGAAGGGTCTGGGCCCAGAAGGAGAAACTACCAACGGCCCAGCTCTCCCGAGATGAGCCAGGAACCGAGTTCGGCACCGCACATGCTTTATCCCGAACAAGGCTCATCAAACACCAGCAGGGTGGGTGTGCTACCCTCATGCTTACAGATAGGAAATGGGGGCTCAGAGAGGTGAAGTGACCTCAGAGAGGTCAGGAAGTGGGGAAGCTGGGGGAGACCCGGGACTGTGCAGCTACAGAGTGCTGGCTCTTAACCACTTGGCTCCTCCTACCTTTCTACTCATCCCCCTTGAGAGTCTCATAAGGGCAGGCAGCTCGCCTGGTCTCCTGTGGCCTACATGGAAGAGAAGCACATAAACTGTCATGCAAAGGCATTTCTAGCCCCATCACTGGGGACGTCTGGGGCTTGGGGCCAAATGTGAATTAAAAGGGGTTGAGGGAGAATCCATGAACAACCTGGAGTCGGGCTCTCGGTTCTTCCAGAAGTCTTCCATCCCTGGGAGAGAACGGCCAGCTCCCACAAGTCCCTAAGCAATTCAACCGCTGTCCATTAACAGCAGGGGAGGCAGCGCCCCCTAGTGGTTGAGCTCTAACCTGAGCCTGGACCGACAGCACCGCGCAAGGGATCAGGGGGCCCACGCACCCGGAAGATTCTATGGCTGGCAATTTAGTGCCCGGTGGTTATAGGAACAGGCTCTGGAGTCACACTACACCTGGGTTTCAAATACTGGTTCTTTGCTAGCTAAATGATGATGGCCAAAATAGCAAATTAGTCTGTAAGCCTCAGTTCCTTCATCTATAAGATAGGGATGATAATAATACTAATTTAACAGGGTAATTGTAAGGATTAAATGAGACAATACATGTAAAAGACTTAGCAGAGTACTTGGCACATTACAGATATGAGATAATATATCTGTGTGTGTGGGGTGTGTGTACACATATATCTAATGTGTGCATATATGTAATCATTTTCTTTTTTTGACACATGCTGTCATTTCAGTAAATACATCTTTGACTCCTCTTGACTTCCTTATCTAGCTCTATTAGGCCCCTGGTGCCTCCAAGCCTGCTGTCTTGCCCCGAGGGAAGCGCTGTCAACACTTACCTAAGGCTTGTGGGCAAGACGTGGGCTAAGACACTTGCTTTTCTCCAGGGATACTTTCAAGTGCCTCGGACTGTACATCTTTGCCCTTCACTATCCTGTGAATGTTAGTAAGCTTGCTTTACACACAGGCTGGGCTCTTTCTGCACTTCAGAGCAGCTTGACTTCCATGATCTCATTTGAGTCTCTTACTACTCCCCATGAGATATTCCCATTTTTCAACGAGAAAATTGAATATGATGGGAAGAGAAGTGATTGGCTCAGGGTTGCACGGCAAGTCAGTACAGGAGCCAAGACTGGACCCCCGAATCTTATGTTGAGTCCAGGGTTTTTCCACCAACGCTTGCAGTCGTCCAGGGCCCTGAGCTCCGGCTAAATGGGACGCGTCTATAACCCAGGATACAGCTTTATTGTTTGGAAGCCACATCACTGCACTCTGACAACAGGTTTCCTGCTTCTACCGAGGCCAGGGCTGTATCTCCAATAAACTGTCAAACTATGTTATTTTCCTAAAAGAAATGACAGCAAGTTACTAGGACTGGTGACCCAAGACAGCCACATCTCCAACACATGCCAATAATACAATTAAATGTCAGATGACAGGTTTGAGGAGAGATGAACATTATCTCCCCAGCCAAGCTGCGGGCACTGCTGAGAAATTAACTGCTGTCCTGTACTCACAGCCAACTTGATTTAGCCACTCATCTCAGGTTGGACAGAACCATCAGGGGCTCAGAAGGGCAACTCTGCCCTGAGTCAGTACAAAGATTGGGAGGTGTTGATGTGTGTCATCCGCGTGGGTCCCGATGGCAGCACCTGTTTGCAGGCACTAAGGGAAGCAGTATGGTAATAGCGGTCGGTGTCATTTGACATGACTCTGGGGGGTAGAGAATGCATGCCTGAGTGTCAGTACCAGAGGCTGGGCTCCTCTCATTCTGAGACACTGGCAGCAGCACAAGCCCTACTGGGATAACAAATCATTGAGCCCAAAGACCTCCTCCTCGGGCCCTATGTTACTTGGAAACCCTGGCAAGCTTGCTTCTCCTATGAGGGGAATCTTGTTACTTCCTCCTGGAGCACTGGATCTCTGAGTGGCACTGAATTTCTGTTTCTGCTGTCACTTTCTCCTCACTCTGTCATTACCATGGCAACCTGAGAGGGAGGCAGCATCAAAATCAACCCCTCCCCAACAGACATGTGTGGAACAGCAAGTGTACTCTCTCTCATATTAGGGAAAGGGAACATTTTTAACCCTCTCTCCACACTTCACTCTTGGTCCATGGCAGAGAGCAAATTTTTTCACCTACGATTCCGGTGTTTTTTTTTTTTTTTTTCCTTCGGTGTTTGATAGACCTCTTTCTTAGATCTTCCTGCTTAAGAGCTGCTAATCTGATTGAGATCAATCATTAGGGTACCAGGGAGCACGGTCATCACAGTGAAAAGTGATATGCATCTGTGACTATATTGTTGGGTCCACCTGCTCTGGATGATTGGCACAGGCCATATTTGTTCTGAAGACCTTAGCTTCTCAGATTCAGAGGAGAAGGAGTAGCTTAAGTTGTGTTTTCCAATCATTTGTTAAACCAGAGAAACCTACAACAGAAAGAGAGAAAGAGTGGAGGAGAGGTTACCAAGTGTATGCTGAATTCTCGAATCAAGCTTTTATTAATAAATGACACTTTGCTTGCTGTTCTAATCGTTCTGTGTGCATACAGCTTTCACAGTGGAAAGCCTGGAAGAGAAGAAGGGCGAGCGGTGGGATTCAGCCATGAAATCTCCTCCTTCAACCCACAACACCTAGGAAGGTTTGCCCAGGGTCAGAGTCTTGTCCCAGCCCATGCCTACGCTGGACAGAGAGGGGGTACTTGTTCCATTTCCTCACCTTCCCCTGAGGTCCTCTGAGGACCTGGGGAGCAACTTCAATTTAAATTCAAATTTCATGTTGAGCTTCTAGTTGTGTGTAGCTCTTTCATGGACGCCCAGGAGTGACGGGACTATGTCATGAAGTTATGAGCCTGGGAGTAGGGGCTTTGCCTCGGGCTAACAGTGAGAATGTCCCCTGCTTAAACTGATCCATGGAAACTTGTTTAATTACCAAGCACTTTTGGAAAACTGATGACAATTTCCATAGGTAAGAAAAGTTTACGATAAAAATCCCTTGTTTGTAAACGTATCAGATTTTATTAATGGCTAGTAGTTTCTGAGGTAGGGGCAGTGTTGTGGGAAGGAAAGAGCGGCAGAATCAGGAGACTTGACTCAGGTACTTGTTCAGGTTCTGTAATACGTTGGACTATTGACCAAGTGTCCTCATCTCTAAAATGGGGACAGTCCTTAGCCTATCAACCTCTTTAGGTTTGCTGGAAATGAGGTTTGAGTGAATAGTTAGATGATGAAGTCACTCTGAAAATTGTAAAATGTTATATAGACTTGCATTTTAATAAGCCCTGTGAAAGAAACTTCAGTATAATAGTCTGCCTTTCAAAAAGCAGGCATAAACCCCAGACATTTCTGAGAGAAACCCTTGGAGATCTGGCATAAAAGCCGTTCAGATAAATTACTGGAGGAACTGAAGCTCGTGGCTTCACTCCTAGAGGTAGCTGAAATATTTCCATTTTTCTGTCTGCCCAACTTTCCTGGATACTCCATTTCCTAATCAACTTGGGGAAGCTGTCCAATAGGCTCTGTGTACAAAACTGTGCATATTGGAGCAGTAGCTTTGCTCGAATTGCTGGGGGTGGTGACGTTTGGTAGCTGCCATTGGCAATGGCTTACAAAATCCCCAATGCATGCTATTTCTCCAAAGCTAGGCTGCCTTCCCATATGAGTATAATGAACATATTATGCCATTCCAAACGTACTCAGCATGTTAGCAAAATGAATTCTTTTTCTAGAAACCACCTTAAGGACTCACGCTATTCAAATTCCAAAAAGATATTGGAAATTTTAAAAAATTCTTTAAAATAGTGGAAAAAATTACAAATAATCTATAAAAGAATTACTGCAGGCACAAGAACAACAGTAAAAATGGTAGAAGACATCCCAACTGACCAAAACTTCTGCTGAATGAAACATAAAAAGTAAGATTAAAGGAGAGTAATGGGAATAAAAATAAAATTATTAAAAGTACCACAGCTTGTGTTTCTCGGAATCATTCTCTGCTTCTAAACGCACACAGGCTTTCTGGTGCCTCTAATCAGAACCTGGCCAAAAACTCCACCCTTCTCACCATCTTCTAAAAGAAATCAAAATACAATAAGTAGTACATGACGATTTTTGTATTTTCCCTCAAGATTTGTGAGGTTATAGGAGAGAAAGTCCACTGCTCCTGACAGGAGCAGTAAGATGGCAGATGGCCACGTGCTCCTTGATATGGACTTTCTCTCCTATACAAATCTTGAGGGAAAATACAAAAATCGTCATGTACTACTTATTCTATTTTGATTTCTTTTAGAAGATGGTGAGAAGGGTGGAGTTTTTGGCCAGGTTCTGATTAGAGGCACCAGAAAGCCTGTGTGCATTTAGAAGCAGAGAATGATTCCGAGAAACACAAGAAAATAGAGACAAAATCACAGAAAGAACTCTGAATTTCCTATGATCCTGGAATTGGGGTTCAAGGCAAATATACCAAATCTTTGATGAGGTAGATATGGTAGCTTGGTATTCAACTCCATTCTACCCTCATCCTAGTGTGTCATGCAGTTGATAGAAAGTATATAAAGACACACACACTCACACACACACACACACTTTCCAGATTTCCTTGCAGCTGAGATTCTGAATATGATTTAGGTGCAGCTAATCAGATGCACAGACATGAGATTTGGAAGGTGTAACACGGCATTTGCTTCATTTCTGCTGCCAAGCATAGCGGTTGAGACGTTTAGTTATTCTGCAGGAGGGTTAGCAGAAGTCCCAGGGTCCAGTCATTAACTACATGGGAGTCAAGAGGCAGTGCATGTGGCACCCATTTTGCTGGTGCAGGTTGTACTATATGTGGCATGTTTCTGGAGCTGGTGGCAGTAGTCATGGCTACCAGATTGTGGCAATAGTGACATGGCTCTGGAGCCAGAAATTTCTTGACTGTATGGAGAGATAGCAGCACTCTTTGATGGCTTGGTTTTGTGATGTGGCCTTGAGAATCATTTATTTAAATTAATTAATTAATTTATTTATTTTTGGCTGCGTTGGGTCTTTGGTGCTGTGCTCGGGCTTTCTCTAGTGGTGGCAAGCGGGGGCTACTCTTCATTGTGGTGCGCGGGCTTCTCATTGCCGTGGCTTCTCTTGTTGCGGAGCACGGGCTCTAGGCGCGCGGGCTTCAGTAGTTGTGGCACGCGGACTCAGTAGTTGTGGCACGTGGACTCAGTAGTTGTGGCACGTGGACTCAGTAGTTGTGGCACGCAGGCTCAGTAGTTGTGGCACACGGGCCTAGTTGCTCCGCGGCATGTGGGATCTTCCCAGACCAGGGCTCGAACCCGTGTCCCTTGCATTGGCAGGCTGATTCTTAACCACTGTGCCACCAGGGAAGTCCCAAGAATCATTCTTGAAGGCTCAACATAGCATCTGTTTCTTCAGCCCTCCTAAATATAATTCTATAGCCATTGATACCCTGTAATAAATTGCTTCCTCTTTAAACTAGCTAGAGTGGCTTCTGCTCTCTGAAACTGAACCCTGACCAATGAAGGATGTAGTACCAGGAGTGCTCAGAGGCAATAATGTTTCCAGAAAATGGGGGGACTTCCCTGGTGGCGCAGTGGTTAAGAATCTGCCTGCCAATGCAGGGGACAAGGGTTCGAGCCCTGGTCCGGGAAGATCCCACATGCCGCGGAGCAACTAAGCCCGTGTGCCGCAACTACTGATCCTGCGCTCTAGAGCCCGTGAGCCACAACTACTGAAGCCCGCGCACCTAGAGCCCGTGCTCGGCAACAAGAGAAGCCACCGCAATGAGAAGCCCACGCACCACAACGAAGAGTAGCCCCCACTCGCCGCAACTAGAGAAAGCCTGTATGCAGCAACAAAGACCCAACACAGCCAAAAAATAAATAAATAAATAAATAAAAATTTATAAAAAAAAAAAAGAAAAGAAAATGGGGAACTGGAATTGATTAGATAGCCTGATTGGATTTGAAAGCAGTGATAATTCTGTTAGTATTAGAAGATGAGATGCTGGTAGTTCATGACACATAATGGCAAACCAATCAAATCATCACCGGTGGGCATCTACAATGAAGTGCCTATTGAACGCAAGGCTTGATGGTCCAAGTAGCTGCTACTACAGATTATTTGGGCACTAATGATGAACTCAAGAACTATGGAGTGGGATAACTTCTAACTGTGCTCTAGAGGTTTAAAAAAAGAAAATGGCAATCATCTTAGGATTTAAATTCCCAGCTCAAGAAACAGAGGACAGTAAGTTTGTATTCTCTTATCTCTTGTTGACAAAGACCCCAGACCGGTTGGAACCAGAAGGCTGATGATGCTCACTCCCACTTACCTGACCACCAACCAGTCAGAGGAATGTCCACGAGCTGCTCATGCCATCTTTGAACCATTACTATAAAGCTTCTCGCTACCCCCTCCAGGTCGGGACAGACAGTTTTGAGGGCATTAGCCCCTTGTGGCCCCCTTTGCCTGGCAAAGCAATAAAGCTATTCTATTCTACTTCACCCAAGACTCTGTCTCCAAGAATTAATTTAGTGTCGGGGCACAGAGGCCAGATTCCGCTTCACATAGCTGAAAATTAGAGTCTTATCCTATGGGTTTTTGAATTGCAATATACATTGAACTCACAGCCTTTCCAGGTGTCACTTTTGGGAAAGTAAGGGCATGTGTTTGGCTAGATGAGACCTCCCAGAATAGAAACGAGGATGTTTGGGTGAATTCAGATGACTCTAAGTACTTCACCAATGAGACTTCTTTGCCCTAGAAGCATCCCTAGTTTAATGAGGCTGGTCCTGCCTTGCCTGAACATCCTCAGGTTACTTGCAAGGGAATGCTAATTTTCCTCATGTACCATCCCTACCACCTCTCATTGTTTCCAGACCTATAACTAGAGTTAGAACACAGTACGCTCCAAGGATACAAATATAAGTCTGAACTGGAAGGAGGAAATTGCAAAAGCTTGCTAACTTATAATGGCAGAAATTTGGAGAATATGTGTGGGAACGTATTTTAAGGATACTATACCTTGGAGGAAGGAATGTAATTTTAGATTGGGCCAAATATATTAACACCTGAATACTTACCAGAGGTTCTGGATTCAATTACTAGCTTGCCCAATTGGCAGTGGTTCTATTTGCTTGGTTGATTGAAGCCAAGGCTGAAAATTAGCCCATAGTAAATGAAGTTGATATGCCAGATATCCTTGGTATAATGTAGAGGAAGTTCTCCAAAGGCTTAAGGAAGTAGAAACATTGCAATACATTTATGATACATGTAGGATACCTACATGTAGGACACATGTAGGATACCTACATGTAGGACACATGTAGGATACCTACATGTAGGACACATGTAGGATACCTACATCCTAACCATGTCCCCCCAACAGGACCTAGGGGATGTTCTCTTCCCCAAGACATTGAAAAATACACTGATGAAAGGAGCCTTATCACTCTTGGAACATGCTACAGTGGTAGTCTTGAGTAGGCCAGAAATAGAGATGAGAGATGCTGCCACTGAAAGTAATTTGCTAATTTCAATGAGAATAATGGGATCTTAGAATAGCAAAGAACAAGCGGCAGCACTTAATGACCAGAGATGGGGTGAGCATGGTAAACATGACAGAAGCATGGTCAGAGAAGTAATCTGAAAGTTTTTGACCTGCAGAGAAATTTGGTAATGGCTAATTGTTCTTCAGAGCCTTTAGATGGAAATAGATGAGCAACCTACTAATTCCTACTTGATCTGCATAGCCAAAACAGTTCTCTCTGGTGAATAAAGATCTAATTGGACATATATACACTACCAAAGGTAAAATAGATAGCTAGTGGGAAGCAACCGCATAGCACAGGGAGATCAGCTCGGTTCTTTGTGACCACCTAGAGGGGTGGGATAGGGAGGGTGGGAGGGAGGGAGACACAAGAGGGAAGAGATATGGGAACATATGTATATGTATAACTGATTCACTTTGTTATAAAGCAGAAACTAGCACACCATTGTAAAGCAATTATACTCCAATAAAGATGTTAAAAAAAAAGATCTAATTTGAGTTATTATGATGGAGATTCATGGCCTCTTGAAGCCGAATCCTGCCTCTGTACCCAGACACTGAATTAAATCTCGGACAGAGTTTTGGGTGAAGTAGAAAAGAATAGCTTTATTGCTTTGCCAGGCAAAGGGGGCCACAGCGGGCTAATGCCCTCAAACTGTGTGTCCCCGACCTGGATGGGGTACTGAGAAGTTTTATAGTAATGGTTCAAAGAGGGCGTGATCAGCTCGTGGACATTCTTCTGATTGGCTGGTGGTGAAGTAAGTGGTCGTCAGCATCATCAGCCTTCTGGTTCCAGCTGGTCTGGGGTCTACGTGCTTGTGGGCAGCAGTTAACTTCTCCCACCTAGCGGTGGTTTCAGTATCTGCAAAACAGCTCAAAGATATTGTAATATATGTCCCTCGAGGGGGAACCAGGACTGTGCCCCAAGGCTACACTATTGTTTCTCTTGACTGTTCCTTCCTTGTCTCCGCATCCCCTCCCTTCCCTGATTAGCAACTGTTTGAACCTGCTCCCTGGAACCCAGGGAAGGTCATGAAGGCTGAATGAAGCCTATTTCCTGTAATCAAGAAATGGGGGACACAGGAAGGCTTTTGTGTGCCCAGGAGCCCCACAGGGTCCTGCTCGATATGAGTCTCACCTATTTGCAGATCTGAGTCAGTTCACACACCCAGAGGCCCTGGAAGGGAAAGCCAGGTACCCTTGAGGAAGCAATACCATAAGCATGTGTTGTAGATTTTCTTCCTAGCTTTCCTTTTTCCTTCTAGCCAGGGGGGGGGGGCTGTGGTCATTTACCAGGGTAGCAATACACTGGGCAACTGGAAACACTCATACTTCTCAGTCTTTTGGACACTATGAGTGCACATTCATCCAGGACTAGTGTTGTGGGCAGGGGGAGAGTTTAGAGCACAACGGTCATCCATTGGTCGGAGTCAGGGCTTATGGAGTTAAGAAATATAATTTTATCCTGAATCCATCTACAATGGGTCCAGAGGATCTGCAAGTACATCATATGGTTCTTAGTTTATGAATGAATATTTGAAATAGCAATACTCAGCCACTGGCAGACCTACCACTTTTGCTCCCTGACCGGTGTAATAAGGGCTATTTACGGTAGGAAGGGTCAGGTAGAATTCACCGTATCTGTCAATACTGTATCCCTGGGGAAATCACACAGATGAGTGCCCACCAAAGATCTGAAGGATGTGTGTGTGTATGTGAGGTGGGAGGTGATTTCTAGTACATCCTCATTTAACTTGCCTGTTTGGCCTGTGCAAAAGGTATGCAGGTCTTGGAGAATGATAGTTGATAATCAAAATTTAATAATCAATGCCAAACATGACTTTTCTAAAAGCTAGATAAATCATAAGAAACTGCAGAACACTGGCAACACCAAGATCTTAAAAGCAGCCATAAAGAAAAGACATTACCCTCAAAGGAAGACAAACAGAATTAGAGGCTAGGAAATCTACTGCTTGGTGCTTTTGGGATGGCGGAAAAGGTGTAGTTCTGATGACAGAAATGGAAGCTGCAGTATAATGTGAGATTAAGGATAAAATGCCCTTCTGCTGGTGATTGGAAGCCCAGGAATGTAGCTACCAGGATGATTTGCTTACCTGACCTCGAGGGATTCAGTGCTACAGGGCTCCTGCTGTCACATGTATCAATCTTACTTTAGATAGCCAATGAAATAGATTCTGGCTGGCAAAAGCAGAAAAAGACTTTATTGAACTGTTGGGGCTCACAGATGCACTAAGAATCTCCTCCCCCCCCCCCAAAAAGGGGGGATAAAGTCTGGGCATCCACAAGCACTTTAAGTCCTACTTCAGAACCAGAGTGTTGATGTGGAGATGCCACCACTGCCACCAGAATGTATTCTCCACTTTCCCTCCTGCTTTGCTATAGATTGAGAAATTCAGGCAGAAGCATCTGATTAACCAGTCCTTGGTCACATGGCTACAAGGGGCAGGGATTCTGGGAAAGCAAACACCTGGTCTTTTATATGTTGGGCAGAAAACTGATGAGTGGTTGTTAGGGGTGGGTAGAGAGTGGTGACTATGAAGGGATGGACCGCATGAGGGAGTTTTATGGGGTGAGGGAATTCTAACTGTGCTCTGTATTCTAATTGTGGTGATGGTCACAGGAACACATACCTGCCTTAAAAATGCATAGAATTGTACACCAAAAAGTAGTTAATTTATTGTATAATTTAAATAAATAAATAAATAAAACACAACTATGGTCTGATGACCAGTTGCAGAAATGAGGACTGCAGTAGCTACCCATAGTTTCTGCCTTTCTCTTTTAGGTACATAATTTACAGAGTAATCAATTTATTTCCCTACTTCTCCTCTACTATTTTATATAAGGTGAGTTGATAGTAGTTAACTTTTTGTAGTCCACACGTTACAGGATATCAAGATGGGACTGAGATTGAATTAGGAGGAGTGGACATTACCCATCGATGGATCCAAGTGACCAACAGAAACTTGGATTTTCCCTTAGGAGAGATTAGTGCATTTTTGTTGGTATGGGGGAGATTTATGTTATGACAGGCAGCAGCATACCACTGATGCTATTAGCTCTTATGTAGAAGTATGGGAAGAAGGGTGTGCTGCGTGGGAAAAGAGGTGCATAACATAGATGCTTGTGGTGGACAGACTCTACAATGCACCCCCTATAACCCCTGCCTCCTGATGTTCATGCCCTTGTGCAATCCTCCCCCCTTGAAAGTGCACGGGACCTGTGACTTGCCTTTAACCAACAGAATATGGCAAAGGGGATATGTCACTACTGTGAGATTATATTATTTTTTTTAAACATCTTTATTAGAGTATAATTGCTATACAATGGTGTGTCAGTTTCTGCTTTATAACAAAGTGAATCAGCTATACATACACATATATCCCCATATCTCCTCCCTCTTGTGTCTCCCTCCCACCCTCCCTATCCCACCCCTCTAGGTGGTCACAGGGCACCGAGCTGATCTCCCTGTGCTATGCGGCTGCTTCCCACTAGCTATCTATTTTACATTTGGTAGTGTATATATGTCCATGCCACTCTCTCAGTTCGTCCCAGCTTACCCTTCCCCCTCCCCGTGTCCTCAAGTCCATTCTCTACATCAGCGTCATTATTCCTGTCCTGCCCCTAGGTTCTTATTATATAAGACACTACCTTGCTAGCAGACTTGCTTTAGAAACTCTCCTTGCTGGACTGATGAAGTAAGTGGCCATTTGGGGGAAGCCCACACGGCAAAGTTGGGCAGCCTGAAGAAGTTGAGGGCAGTTGCTGGGAGCTGAGTAAAGCCTCTAGGAGCTGAGGGTGGCCTCCAGGAGACCACCTACAAGAAGCTGGGGCCTCCAGACCTATAACCATATGGAAATGATTTCTGTCAATAGCCTGAGTGAGCTTGGAAGTGGATTCTTCCCCAGTTAAGCCTCTACGTGAGAACCAGCTTGGCTGACACCTTGGTTTTGCAGCCTTATGAGATCCTAAGCAGAGGACCCAGCTAAGCTGAGCCCAGAGGCCTGACGCATTGAAATGGTGAGATAATGTGTGTTGTGATAATTTGTTACACAGCAAGAGGAAGCAAATATAGTGCTCAATGTCCATTCCAGCCTCTTAGTGTGCCTTCCTGTACTGCAGGGGCTAAAAAGCTAAGAGCACATTTCCCAGATTCCCTTGCAACTAAGATTCTGGAGATATTACAGGCCAATGAGATGCACACTCGTGAGACTTAAATGGCAGAAGGGAGGTGGGGGCTATGCTTCTGCCATTTCTGCTGGTAAACATTTTGCTGGTATAAATCATAGCAGGCGGAGCGTGGTTCTGGAAGTAGCAGCTGTAGTGCTGGCTTTTCATCATGGGGTAGGAAGTAGCAGTTTCCTAACAGCACAAGAATTAGCAACCCCCTTGGTGGCCTGGTTCTGTGGTAATAGCTTTGGAAATTGTTCTTGAAAGCGCAATTTAGAGTCAGTCCTCTTGGTAATTCTGTAAGCCACTTAATATCTGGTAATAAATCTTTTCCTGCCTAAACTAATGAGAATGAATTCTGTTCTCTGCAACTGAACCTTAACTAATATAGGAGGGAAGTCCTCAAGTGATGATAACTGAGTTAAGTATCCATAAAAGTACATCATAATAAATAATAGTAAGATCTTTAAGTAAGCCATTCTTCATATTTATTTAACAGATTTATAACATTTATTTTTATAAAGACCAGTAAAGCCACTTTATAACAATTTAATGCATAAGGTATAATGCACTGGTTCAGTGTGACACAACTACATAAGATTTTAAACATTAAGAACAACCCATTTGCTTAACAAGGTAGCAACTACAAAACTATGTGTTCAGCTTATGTCTCCTGCAGATTCAGAAAATAAATGTTCGTCTTTTTAACTTGCATTTATAATCTTTCTGCAATTCAGAAATCTTTAGGTATTCAATTTTAATTAATCTAGGCTAAAATACAATACTAAGTAATCTTCAATATTCTGATTTAAAAATCATCAAATATTAATGACATATGTTCTTAAGAAAGTATCTTTTTTGTAAATACAATTGACAAAATGTTCAACAAAGTATGTGCAATAGTGCCTTTGTATATAAGCATAGAGCCTTGTGTCTTTATAGAGCTATTGTACTGTAATTTAACAATCATTGCTTAATAGCAGATGTGTGATAGTTCACATATAAACTATTAATTAAACTCTAAAATTTGGACATGTTTCAGGCAAATAATTTCTGAGAAAAGGCACAGATGTTTATTTACCAACTATCTCTTTAAGTGGTAATTTCCTTGAGAAGACAAAGTTGACAAAATCATTTTAAAGACACTACTAGTAAGTGTTTGGCCAAGCCCAATTTACAAAATTTTCAAAGGGTCAACTTGAAAATTCTTGAATATCTCTGAAAATAACATATCCTGTGGTGATGAAGCCCTCTGTGTTAGGCTTTGTTCACAGTGGATTCTTGCCAAAGGCTGACTATACCAATTCTTTTCCAGAAAGGGAGACTTCTTGGGTTGTCCTAAAGGATATCTGTCCTTTCATTGTTTCAAATTTGAAAAGTCAAAAGGCTTAAAACCAAAGTCTTTTGTGAAGAAAGAAGCGCCAATGGATGACTTCTCCCCACAATTTCCTAAATCAACTGATTAATAAATTGTTCTTATCAGAAACAGCACAGAAGATTGGATAGGTGTGTTTTTTTCTCTTTAAAGTGCTAACAAAGCCCATTATCTCTAAATGAACTTTCATTGTAATGACTGAAATATAAGCAGCATAAAGTATATAGAAATTACACATCTAAATCAAATAGATTACAACTTTTTAGATAGATGCCAAAATTCTATACATTATCTTAACAATCATTACGCACAAGTACAGGCACACCTTGGATGTTGCAGGTTTGGTTCCAGATCACTGCGATAAAAGCAAATATTGCAATAAAGCGAGTCACATGAATTCTTTGTTTTCCCAGGGTGTACAAAAGTTATGTTTACACTATAGTGTAGTCTATTAAGTGTGCAATAGCATTATGTCTAAAATAACAATGTACATACTTTAAACATATTATTGCTAAAAAATGCTAACCATCACCTAGGCCTTCGGTGAGACGTATTAGTAACATCAAAGATCACTGATCATTTAAGTCTTTTGTCATTTACAGACAGTTCTGGGTGTACTCAGATGCTTTTGCAAAAATGTTCCTATAAAAGGGCTTCATCTTCAAGGAATTCATTGAAAAGACTCTGACAAGTACAGGTTTCTGGTAACTGACTATACTGCTGAACTGAATAAATAAGCATTTTCAGAACTCTAATGGAAAACTGTTGAATTCATAAAAGTGTTAACAAAAGATCAAGATGGAAAAAAATTAATTACATGGGACTGAGTGAACTGATGAGGATGATTATAATTTTTGTGACTTTCTGTTTGAATAAAAAAAAATCCCACAAGAAAAAAAAAAAGATCACTGATCCCAGATCACGATGACAACATAATAATAATGAAAAAGTTCCAAATATTGCGAGAATTACCAAAATGTGACCCAGAGACGCAAAGTGAGCAAATGTTGTTGGAAAAATGGCACTGATAGACTTGCTCAATGCAGGGTTGCCATAAGCCTTCATTTTCAATAAAACTGTAGTATCTGTGGGAATTCCCTGGCAGCCCAGTGGTTAGGATTCCGTGCTTTCACTGCCGAGGGCCTGGGTTCAATCCCTGCAGGCAACTAAAATCTTGCAAGCTACAGCAGCCAAAAAAACCCAGAAATCCAAAAACAAAAAAAAATGTAGTATCTATGAAGCACAATAAAGTGAAGCACAATGAAATGAGGTATGCCTATATACTTTATGAACTTGCCAGACTAATACAATAATTCAGTCTATCTAATGTAACTTAAAATATGACTGGTGAAAATCCAAAATCTAAAACTAGAACCAAAGCAGTCTCAAGCTACTCTGAGACAAAGCCACAAAGAGCAGTGCTCGGAATTTCAAGTAATTTCTCAGTCTAATGAGAGACCTGTACACAGTTAATTGTACTGTTTATTAACCCTTCTGAATTGGCTGGCTTTAACCAGCTCAAATCCAAATCCAAAATCGTTTTTCCTTATATCGGCCCAGAGTTTTGAGTTCTTTATTTTTATCAGTAACAGAGCTACAAGTGTGTCAGCAGCTTCTGAACTGCTCAGGTAGGGAGAAGATAGAATTCATTAAAAAACCATTTATTATTAGAAGGCTGAATGAGACTAACTTTAAAAAGTTAATATTATTTCAGTTAGATAACGTGAAAATGAGGTTCCCATATGGTAATCTTCTAGATAATTAAGGCTACAGATCTAAGAGCCTGGTTTTCTAAAGCATTCTAATAGGACTGAGGCAATTTGGAAAGTAGGATTTAGCAATATGACGTGTCAGCATCACTAATACTCAAACGTAACACCACATTTTCAAAAATCATCAGTAATTCATATGTAAATAGCAGCACAAACTAGTAATTTCCTTGCTAAAAGTGATATGGTGGTGCCCTCTGGTGGTAACATTTAGCATTTAGCATACTCCCCCTGATATTGCATACCTTGTGAAATATAAAAAGTATATTTGTATTAGAGAATATCAAAATTAGATAACACCACAAAGGAATGAATCATTGTGCTTCCAAATATCTTCTTTTTAACCTTCAAATACATTGGTAACAAGATAAATCCCTGATCCCTACTCCTAGGAATCAAGCTGACGCCTATGAGAATCTTGGTAAATGCCTATAATAAGCAATTCCTGTTAAAAGATTTACTTCCTGGTTCTAGAACTTAGCTGAGAGGTTTTTGCATTTTCTAGTTTGGCTTTTAGATCTATGGGTTTCTCAAAAAACTTCACCAATGCTGGTTCATTCAACAAAGAGGCGAGAATCTGTTCAAATGCAAATGACCAGTGAGGTTCTTCCCTGAGAGAGGAGGGATCTTTCTCTAAGTGGCTCTCTGTTTGCCCCTCACTGGGTCCTCCAGAAGCACAGACTGCACCAGACAATCCTTTGGTTGATGACGCAGGGTTATGGAGTTTCCTTCCAACTTCTTCCATCCTGAGCAAAAGGCTGGTTACAACAGCAATGGCTTGATATAATAACTCTTCTTCAGGGTCCCCGTGAAATAAGTTATATAGTGTCTTTGAAAACTGAATAAATTGCGACTAGAAGACACAAGTTAGAAATATCACATTTGATATTAGACTTAGCAAATATCAGGAGAACTTAGAAGTAAATAGTCTTCTATTTAGAATTTGTACCATATAACCTTCACCACAGAAGTTATAAGAACTGATGATTAATCCACAAATAAATCTTGATTCTAGAAAGATGGGTATGAACCATGAAAGAAAATTCCACTTAAGTCTTCTCATCTGTTGCCTAATAACAGTAAATTATATACATATATTATATATACAATAATTCTTGGACAGTATCTGCCAGCATTCCATCAATGTTAGGTGGTACTTTTAATTAGGCAAAGTCCCATATTTCCTTACATGTAAATCATCCATTCATTAACCAATCTTAATGAACAGATTAAGAATGAGTTCCCCTTGATCTCCCCGAAGGGCTAGAGTGGGCAGCTCCACTAGGATGACTTAAATTTAAGGAAGAATGTTTTGGGACCTATCTAGTAGTACAAGGTAGCTCTAAGGAGCCCATTTGGACATGTTTCTCTTTAAAGGCTAAGGTGGGGCCCAAGTAAAGAAATAAACTGGATTGTCTGCTAATTGCCTCTAGATAATCCATAGACATTCTTAGAAGATATTTGTCAATTAAAAAGGAAACTATTCCAACACAAAAGTCCTATAAGTCAATCATGCTACCAGAAAAGTTTATATGTAAATAAAAAGCAAATAAAAAAGATAAACTTCATAAAAATGTATTGTACCATACTTTGTTTTATTTCTCTTTCTTTCTTAGTCTGTAATACTGTTTATTAAAAATTTAGAATAAATATATCATGATTAATTTTAAAATGTGCTTATTTAACTATCAAATTACCTAGTCCACTGAGAAAAACTACGCTATTTCATATTTCTCATTTTGGTGAAGTTCTGGGAATCCTCAGTATCTATACCAAAAGATGTAAAAAATTTTTTAAATTTATTTTTTGGTCACGCCGTGCGGCATGCGGGATCTTAGTTCCCCGACCAGGGATCGAACCCGTGCCCCCTGCACTGGGAACGCAGAGTCTTAACCACTGGACTGCCAGGGAAGTCCCTATACCAACAGATTTTAATTAAAAAAATATAAGAACATATAATGACTGAATAGTGTGTAAGAAAGAGATGGATTTAGAATTGTGTCAATAGTAGTCATTAATACTGTCTGAGCAGGTTCAAGATGATTAGGAACTAGGGTGTGATCTATTTTAATTATTATTCCTACTACCTAGCATTGGGCATGTCATCTAGTAGGCACTAAGAAATATTTACTGAATAAGTGAACATTTCTAATAAAGCTGGAAATAAAAAACACTGAAATATATGTTATACACACATCTTTTCTACAGGTACAAATGTCACAGCAGAGGACTGTAATGAAACTCTAGATGCATTTAAATGTTTAAAGTAGAAAATCATTTAAAAATTTACTCCCCCTCTTCTATACTCATTTGAAACTTACAGAGATGATGCATAGATTATTTATTTTTGTAATAGCATGTTAGCTATTTTAGATTTGGATACACCCACATTCATTTATACAAAAATACACAAGTAAACCAGAATTTTTCTTTGAAAATACTATACCTGATTCATTCTTGGTAAATCCTTAATGTTTTCTTCTTTTTTCAAAAGCTCATCTTGCCATTGACTTAGATATGCTTGAATATCAACTTTTTCTTTTCCTCAATGAGGGGAATAAAACCATTTCATAATGAACAGCCCACTATATTTTCCCAAATCCCCAAAAGAACATTATGATGGAAAGATATTTCATTGAGATATAAGATTCTACATTTTTTACTCCAGAAATTGATCTGACTATACTTTTTATTTCACTCACTGGCTCTCAAAATACATCCTCCACTTCCATTAAACTAAAACTTTTACTTTGGAAAGGCTGGGGACTAGAGGAAGAAGGATGCCTTTTAGATTAAACAGTACATGATGTAAATTTCATGTAGACGTTCTCATGCATACCGCTAAGTTTAAAATAGCTTCTATATGATGTTCTTAGTATGCAGTTACCATAGCATACTATGGTGACTCTCTTTCAAAAATTCAAAACAGTACTTATTCATTCATTCCTTTGAAGAGTTTAATCACAATGATATTAATGGGACTTCATTAATAATTATTTAGATCTCTTAGAAAACTAGGATATACTGAACAACCTGGCGAAGTTATCATATTTAAGCAGATCTTCAGCAATTATTTTTTAACTAACTGTTACTCAAAAACATAAAAAGAATGATGGACCTTTGGAGAACAATTTGACAACCTCTATCAAAATATTAAATGTGCATATTCTTTGTTATCCAGCATTCTCATACCTCTATGAATTTATCCTATCCTAAAGAAATATGTGCAAAAGTATCATAAAATGTAAGTGTAAAAATGTTTGTTGGAGAAGAGTTTGCAATATAATTAATTGGAAACAACCTAAATGTTCATCAATATTGAGCTAGTTACTGAAATAAATGATGGTACAACCAAACAGTGGAATACTCTGCACTCATTAAAAGGAATAAGATAGATCCAAATGTACTGACATGAAAAGATGTCCATGATATACTACAAAATCAAAAAAGCAAATTGTAGAACAATATTTATGAAATGTTTCTTTTTTAAAAGGAGAGAGATGTCTATATTTGTTTATACATGGAAACAGGTCTGGAAAGAATACAGACCAAAATGTTTTCACATTTACTTCAGGGTGGGGTTGGGTGAGGGTATGAGGATTTCTGTACCATTTAAATTCTTTTTATAAGGATTATCTATTACCTATGTAATTGAAATTAATATTTTCAAATAATAAAATTAAATAAATACGGGTCATTTACAATTGTATTTCTATAACTTCTGAGACTTAAGTATCAAGAGAAGAAGAAGAAATTGTTAAACTAAAACAAAGGAACTGAAAAAGCTCTCAGGACAAATCAATCAATAGACTTTAAAAGGAATCCATGTTTCCCCTTTGTGTAGTTAACCCTATTTACAAAAACAATAATTTAAACTAAATGATACTCCTAGATCATATACCTTTTTCAGGGCTGTTTTTTGCTGACTCTGCTTCCTTCTCCTTTGCAGGCTTGGAAACTAGAGGAAAAGAGGACAATTGCATTTTGTAAAGTATTTAACAAATACCTTTTGAAAGTAAAATAATATTTTGTATAAAGACTTATAAGCACACTTTATTTTCTTCAATTCAGCAAACCAATTATAGCTAACCTGACCTCCTATCGTTAGATGGCAAAGTATTCAAGAACTTTAAAAAGAACACTGGGGAAAAATCCATATAAAAAATCTTAGAAGGAAGTATACCAAATATTAAGTATTTATTTCTGGGTGGTATGTGGTATTCTCTTCCTTGTGATTTTCTTCAAATTAAATTGTATTACTTCTTTTATTAGGGAAAAAAAACACACACACACACACCGGAAGTCAAAAGACTGAGCTACTAGTCCTGATTGTGGTAAAACCTCATTGAAAACTCTTACACAAGTCACTTCTCCTTTCTGGGCCTCAGTGCCCTCTATATAATTAAGGGACTTGACTAGAAGATTTGTAAGGTCGCTTCAAACACTAACATACAGTAACATAAACATACATTAATAAGAACTTATCCCTCTTTAAGACATTCATATTTATGAAAAAGAAGCAAAAGGCACAAAAATAAGCTCATAACACTTCCAAATTATGTCTTGGAGACGGACTCATCCCAGTCTCCTACACCTACAGTGATCTATGATAAGTATTCACTGTTTGAATAATAGCTATGACCTTCAGTCATCAAAGATTCTATTGTCTTCATCGCATTTTAACAAGGCATAAAAAATGGTCTGATACATTTTAGAAATTTCTGCTACAGAAGTAGAAACAAAATGCATTTTCTTTCTAATTCTCCAGTAAATAAGAAATTCCATAAATCAAAACCCAAAATGTAGTTTAGTTAATCAGTCAAATATTTATAGAGTACTTACCATGCATTTAGGACTGTGCTAAGTGTTACGGTAGCACAAAAGAAGTATAAGGTATAATTAACCCAAATTTTACTAGTGGTAGCTGGGTAAAGAATGTTTAAGCCAGAAAGACCTCTGAGTGGCTAATCATCAAAACAGATAAATTTATTTATTTATTTAGGCTGTGCTGGCTCTTAGTTGCAGCATGCGGGCTCTTAGTTGCGGCATGCAGACTTCTTAGCTGCAGCATGCGGACCTCCTAGTTGTGGCATGCAGACTCTTAGTTGCAGCATGCACGCGGGATCTAGTTCCCTGACCAGGGATCGAACCTGGGTCCCCTGCATTGGAAGCAGGGAGTCTCACCCACTGGACCACCAGGGAAGTCCCAAAACAGATAAATTTAAAACAGATATTTACCATGGAGCTGACTGAAATAAAGTAATTCTTCCTTGGAAAGTTCATCTCCCTTTGAAGGGTCCTTATACTTCACTTCAGTATAAGCTGAAAACAGATAACCCAAATCACATTTATAACAATGAGGGACAGAAACGAGTCCTATAATAGATCAATTAAATCTGGGGGCAGAGAATCAAACAAAGGGTCCCTATCAAAGAAAGACATATGTGAAGAAATGTGGAAGTACTCTACCGTATAGCAAATAACAAGAAGTACTTGATCACTTTGAGTTCTATTATTTCTCCAAATTTCTTGCTTCTTAATAGTTTTCCAAGAGCCATTACAAGTTGAAATTTAAAAATATGGGTTAATCGGATATACTCCAATATAAAATAAAAAGTTTTTAAAAAATTTTTAAAAGTCTGGCACTTGGGAATCTCTGAAAACGTGACCTCAGTCATTTAAAAACGTCTTTAATAAGAAGGAAAACACGAAGTTGAGTGCTCTAACAGATACACAGTGTTTTTTCTATTTTTGACCTTTCTATTGAAAGCGTATTCATTCCATGGCAATATTAGACATTCTAATTTGACTTGACAATGTAAAGTCCTTCATAGTTATTATTTGGTTTGTCTTTTGTTTTAAATGCTGTGATTGTGATTTGAGTTTGTGAAGGGTTAAAGATGGCTTTTAGATTTCTGGTCTGGTAAAGAATGGTTCCCAGCTATCCCAGGAAGGCTCTAAAAGAGATCTCAGGTGTAGTTTTAGACAAATTATGAGGTACTTTTTTTTTTTTGTGAATCACCCTATTTAAGCTAAAAGATACTTTTGCAATGTTCCTTTAAAGTCTAAGACTGGTTTCCCAATTATGGATCAGGCCTGGGAAAGGCTGCCTCTTAAGGTCAGAGGGAAATACTTAAGTTAAGTGGAATGATGTGGTAACATTAAGGCAGTGTGGTAGAATAGAAAGAAACCTGTGCTTTGGAGTCAGACCTCAGTTTGAATCTCAGCTAACCAATTTATTAGCTCTGTGATCTTCAGCAAATTTAATCTTTCCCTTAGTTTCCGTATCGTCAAAATTGGAAGGATAATACCACCTTTCAAGGATATCATGAGAACTAAATAAAAGAATGCACGTAAAGCAAACACCTCAACAGAGCAAGTGCTCAATAAATGGTAGCTTTTATTTTGCTTCCTTTTTTAAAAAAATTTATTTATTTTATTTATTTATTTTTAGCTGCATTGGGTCTTCGTTGCTGTGCATGGGCTTTCTCTAGTTGTGGTGAGCGGGGGCTACTCTTCATTGCGGTGCGCGGGCTTCTCATTGTGGTGGCTTCTCTTGTTGTGGAGCATGGGCTCTAGAGCACAGGGTCAGTAGCTGTGGCATGCGGGCTCAGTAGTTGTGGCACATGGGCTTAGTTGCTCCGCGGCATGTGGGATCTTCCCAGACCAGGGCTCGAACCTGTGTCCCCTGCATTGGCAGGCAGATTCTTAACCACTGCGCCACCAGGGAAGCCCTATTTTGCTTCCTTTTCCAAATGTTTAATATCCCTGTTGCCTGGTCTCATTTTTCTGAATAACTTGTAGTATTTCACAAGTTTGGCAGTTTGTCTAAAGTTAAATTTGGCAGTTTGTCTAAAGTTAAACAACACTAAAAATTCAACATTATGACAATATTCAAATGATAGATAGTTCCTACACACAAACTACTTATCATTAAATTGATTGAACACTAACAGGAAGGAAACTTGTGAACCCATCTGTTGCACAGAAACTCTTCCATAGATTTCAGTGTAACTATATATCAGCAAAAATATTGCTAATATGATCCATGGGCCACAATGAAGCAATGACCTTATATCATATGGAAAGTTACATTATTTGTTAAAATGGAATGATATCTGTAATTATACTTGTTAAAATGGAGTCAACTCCTATACATCACTAACAACTGTTAAATTCTTACCTGGAGGAATATGCAGCTTAAAAAGCACCTTAAGCTTCTCAGTAAAACTTCCATTGTACATTATGTCTGTTCAATAAAATTAAATTGCAAATAATCACAGCCAAAGAACATTCAATCAATTCCAGCAACACAGATTAATTAAGACACAGATACTAGCCAGGAATTAGGATTCAGAAACTTTCTGTTACTTAAACTAACCGTTAAACAACTACCCAGTAGGCCAGATTCTCTCCTTGAAGTATATAAGCAAAATACCCTTTATCAGAGGGATAAATAAAATGCTCTTCTGCTGAACTCCCTCCCCCAATCCCAATCTAAAATTTACTTTTTCTTTTGAATGAGGCCTTATGCTTCATCTGAGGAGAGAACTCCTCTTCAATGGGCAATCCCTGATAAGAAAGCATGCTACGTTGTCTGGAAAAGCAAAGGAATGATATAACCGGTGGACTATCTACAGGCACAAAATGTTCATTGAATATTTCTCTACCACTTTTCTAGGCTATGTGGTTGGATTTTTACTGAGGGAGAACGTCCTCCTGAAGAATCCATGTGCCTGAAGGTGGGAAAATCAGGACATTCTCTTCCTTCATGTTAACCATTAAAACATCCACATCTAACAGCTTGCTTTTCTGGGAGGGTTGGGGCAAAATGAGATGAATATATTTAGACTTAGCAACAAAGAGAGAAAATGGTCCAGTTATTGCTAAAGTTGGTCCAGTTATTGCTAAAGTTGGAAAATGGTCCAGTTATTGCTAAAGTTGTAAATCTGATAAAAAATCTGGTATCAGGCTGATAAAATCTGACTAAATTGGCAATGATAGGCAGTACTAAGTATTTCTAGGGGTACCTTTTTTTTTTGCTTTAAAAAAGATTATTGGACGTCATCCTACCAATTGCAGAGGAGAATTCTTTGAAGTTTATAAGGCAGTCGGAGTTTTCATCCAACAATCTGAATGTCCATAAAGCTAGTGAGTCTCTGTTTGCAGAATGAGCCCAGGGACTCAGCAAGTGATACAACACTCTGAACTGCTGGCAGTCAATCTGATACTGTTCCAAATATGGCAGACTGGGATCATGGTGCTTCAATACTGGAGCTCTCAAACACCAATAGTAAGAAAAAAACAACTCTCTCTATTTAAGAAATGGAAAAAAAAAGCAAAGTCATTATATCAGAAAAAGTAACTTCATAAGACTTTTTTTCTTTTAAACATGTCTACTAAAGTAATTAAAGATAAAATAGTTGAACGGTTGTGGTAAAATTCTACTAAGAATATTATTTTTCATTTAAAGAAGGGAAACAGTACCTTAAAGATGACATAAAGTTCATCCAATTCATGAAGGCTCAATTTCACATCTTGTGATACAACACGCAACTTTAAAAGGATTAAAAGCAATTTAGAATTTAACACTTCAGCATAGAAATTCTCTTTGAATCCATTTAGAAATCTCCCTCTGCCAGAATAAAATATATTTTTTTAACTTTTTAAAGCAATAACAAAGGTAAATGTACCTATTTTGCCCTTTTAAAAAGTTGTACATAGACTACAGCTCAATTCTACCCT
Organism: Balaenoptera borealis; assembly: GCF_965194805.1. NCBI lineage: Eukaryota > Metazoa > Chordata > Mammalia > Artiodactyla > Balaenopteridae > Balaenoptera > Balaenoptera borealis. The sequence goes on along the minus strand of NC_138881.1, from coordinate 90,661,320 downwards.
GATATGTAATTTGACCTTCATCTCTTCATATCCAGAGATAACTGCCAAAGGACAGCCACTGAATGTCTATAAATATAAGCAACAATATTCTATGGTTTTTTCCATATATTCCTGTCTTGCTATATAAGCAATCTGTCAAGTCACCACATGGGGTTGTCATTAAACACTTCAAAGGCACTGGGAGATGTACATTCCCTCTCTGTGCCAAAAAACGTAATCTATCCCAGAGCATAGAAAAATATGATTTGTTCCAAAATCCATTCTATGACATGAGCACAATTCTAATATGAAAACTAAAGTTAGCACACACACACTGTAAGCCAATGTCACTTTAACACAGATATCAAGAACCAGGCTAGGGCTTCCCTGGTGGCGTAGTGGTTGAGAGTCTGCCTGCTAATGCAGGGGACACGGGTTCGGGCCCTGGTCTGGGAAGATCCCACATGCCGCAGAGCAACTGGGCCCGTGAGCCACAACTACTGAGCCTGCGCGTCTGGAGCCTGTGTTCCGCAACAAGAGAGGCCGCGATAGTGAGAGGCCCGCGCACTGCGATGAAGAGTGGCCCCCGCTCGCCGCAACTAGAGAAAGCTCTCGCACGAAAACGAAGACCCAACACAGCCATAAATAAATAAATAAATAAATAAAAATTAAAATGGATAAAAAAAAAAAAAGAACCAGGCTAAACTATTTAGGAAAATTATCAAAGCAGAATATTAAAAGAATAATACAACACGAACAAATAGGACTCATTTCAAGAATCCAACAGAAGTCTAATATTAGGAATTCTTTAATGTACTTCACTACATTAATAAATATAACCTCAAGATACTGAAAAGTTATTTGATCAAAGTTAGCATTCAATATAGATTTTTTAAATGTCCCAAATCCCTTAACCTAGAAACTGAATGAAACTCCTTAATTTGATGAAAGGCATCCGTCAAAAATCAACAGCAAATATCATACTTAACAATAAAATACTAGAGGCATTTCTATTAAATTCCAGAATGAGACAAGGAAGACTGCTTCCACTGCTATTATTTAATACTTCTCTGGAGGTCCTACCCACTACAATAACACAAAAAAACTGAAAAGAGGTATATATATTAGGAAGGGCCAAAACTCTAAGACTAGAAATGATATGCTTGTCTATTCAGAAATTCAACTGAAAAAAATTAGAATTAATGAGAGTCAGTAACACAGCTACTTAAAAAAGCAACATGTGCAAATCAATAGCTTTTACATATACTATAATAAACAAATTAGAAAATATAAAGGAAAAAAGATCTCATTCATATTAGTAACAAAACCATAAAATATATAGGAGTAGACAAACCCAACAAGAAATGTGTAAGATCTATATGATGAAAACAATAAATGCTTACTAAAGGACATTTTAAAAGACATCATTAAAATGGATATTAAAAAGGAATTTTAAAAGCCTTACCAGATTTCAAAATGGACTATAAAGCCACAATAATTAAAACAGTGTGGGGCTTCCCTGGTGGCGCAGTGGTTAAGAATCTGCCTGCTAAGGCAGGGGACACGGGTTCGAGCCCTGGTCTGGGAAGATCCCACATGCTGCGGAGCAACTAAGCCCATGTGCCACAACTACTGAGCCTGCGCCCTAAAGCCTGTGAGCCACAACTACTGAAGCCCACTCACCTAGAGCCCATGCTCTGCAACAAGAGAAGCCACTGCAGTGAGAAGCCTGCGCACCACAACAAAGAGTAGCCCCTGCTCGAAGCAACTAGAGAAAGCCCACGTGCAGCAACAAACATCCAACGCAGCCAAAACTAAGTAAATAAATTAATTAAAAAAACAAAAACAAAAAACAATGTCCCCTGCATTGGCAGGCAGATTCTCAACCACTGTGCCACCAGGGAAGCCCCCAAATCATTTTAATGTTGGTTACTCCTGGGGTAGGAAACTTCTACTTTTTTACATTTCTATAATGTTTGAATTATTCACAATGAGCACGTATTCAGAAATGTTAAATTTCCCAGATTTGTATCTCTGAGGACTTAACCTTTAAGCAAGTAGGTTTACAAAAACAATACATGCTCATGATAAAAGCTCAAACAGCACAGAACGATTCATACAGCAAAGTAAAACACTCTCTCTTCCAACCAGAAATCTATTAATCCCACTCACCAGAAGCAACCAATATTAACAGCTTCTAATGTAGTCATCCAAATACTAAAAAGGAGTACTTAAAATACACTGTTTATTCCTTTTTCACTTTATCTTGGGTATCCAAGGATAATAATACATATTAGCAGCCTAGACTACTATGTAGGTCAGCTGTTCTTATTGATGAAGCACATCACAAATATGTTATGCTTAAATGCCTACATCATAGCATTCAATATTAAAGGTCACATAACACAAAACATGTTGGAGAAACCAATATGTTTCAACCAGAAAAAAATAACTTATTTCCTCTCAAAAAATTTACAGTAAGCTAAGCTGTGGCAAGAATCTAGCTCAAATGTATAGTTATTTTATTTTCTTCACATGAAATGATAATTTTTTAAATGAAGTTCAGGAAAAAAATGTTACTCCAATTGGTTTTCCCTCATTGGGTGGATACTCACCACATTCTGCTTTGTTGTTTCCTCTAGGGTCTGTATCACATACAACCTATTTCGACAGCGCATGCTGTATATATCTTCACAGCGAATATTCCCATATTTCTGCAAGAAATATGATTTCAGTGGATACTCATTCATAATAAATATCCACTTCTCTTACAATTGAATTTCATCAGATTCTATTCTCAGAGGCCTTGGTTTTATTCCTAGCTATTTTCCCAACTTGTTCAGTGATTATGCAAATTTTCACCTCCCACGTTTCAGTTTTTCTGTATATTCACAGGAGAGGATTCCATCTACTATGGGTCTAGACTAAGTACAAGAACACTGGTAAAATTCTTAGTCTCTAAGAAGAGAATATTTTTCAGCTTTTTATGCAGTGATAGATATTTAAAAGTGGTCATTATTTGTAAAACTATGTGAATAGTTTCATTTAATGAAAAGCAAACTGAAGCAGAGGAGGCGATATAACGTAGGAACAGTTCATAGAACTCATTTTTAAAGTGAAGTCAGATTTTACATTACCACATCTTTACTTGTATTATTATCTTACTCTTAATATACCACTAGAGATATAACTATAGTATCTATAATGTTAAATATGCTATGTAATTATATTTATGGTATAAGAAAAACTTACCTCATTTGACTCTCTAATCAAATCTGTAATATCCACTCTAATATGACTGCTTTTTTCATCACTTACATTTGAACCCTGCTGCACACTTGAAGGCAACGGGCTATCCTTATTAGTGACATTGTCAAAGAACCTATCCAAAAGTGACAGTAATACAAGAATCAGTAGAAGTAAAATGCAGAGAAAATGACAGCTCATTTCTCCCTAGTTCGAGATTAATTTCTACCAAGAGGACAAGAGACAGTCTTATGAGGGAGTAGAATTTGAAGATGGTTGGGAATTAGGAGGACATGGGACTGGGAAATGGGATGGTGATGAAATGACTTCAGAGGTGGGGAGGAGAGCATGGGGAAGCAGATAGGCTCAGAGTTCTCAGAAAATACCACATGGCCCAGTAAGGGTGGAATATAGGGTATGTAGAGGCACGTGAGGAGAAATAATTTAAGAAAGATACATTGAGGCCTTAACATTGAGAGTTCTAAATACCAGAGTGAGGTGTTTATACTTTATTCTGTACATAAATGGGATTTGATGCACCATTACAAGTTACCCAAATATTCATATATTCATTCATTTAACATATACAGTGTATACACACACACACACACACACACACACACACACACACACACACACCCCACACACACATGTGTTTCAATACAAAATAGAATTCACAGAAAAGGCAACAGGAAAATAAAGCTCAGCTTACCTGATTGAAACCACTTGAAAACACTTGAAAACCAGAACAATTTCCCCCCACTGGATATTTAATATTATCAACCACCTTTCCCCCCCTCAAATTACTCTTACACACTTTATAGCTCGAACTGGGACTATGAAAGTCCCAGCATACTGAATCAACCATATTAGATGTTAGTGTAAATGTTTATATAACCTAGTGGTTTACTTCAAAGTGAACTGACTTACTTTTGTTATATTCTATTTAGAAACAGAGGAGTGGACTTTAGGCCTAGCGTTTTCATTCAACCAGCTTTGTGACTTTGGGCAAATTATTTAAAGTTTCTAGGGCTCAGTTTCCTCATCTATAAAATAAGGGGTTTGAACAACATAAGCTCTAAGGGGCTCTCCAGATTTAAATGTTATGATTCTCACAGTACCTGTTTAAAGCTGTCACGGCTTCAGCATCATCTTTACATGCCAGAAGTTTGTCTAAATTATAGTCAAGTATTGCCAATCCCAGTTGTAAAATGGCCTTTATTCCATCATAGAAGAAACAGTCCACCACATTCACTGCACTTTCAATAGGTAGCACACTAATAAAAAGTGTGAGGAACCATGAGAGAGAAACTGAGGAAAAGAATGTCATATCAGTCATATGTTCAGTCAGCTGGGGAAGGTGATCTCTGATAAGTTCTTCAAAGACTGCCTGATCCACCAAGGCACCTGGAGAACATAAAAAGAAATTTTAAAATGAACACCTTTCAAAAGGACTTGTTTCCAATACCTTCCCACTTCTATTAGTAGGCTGATATATCTCATTTCTCTTCCTTAAATTATGAATTTCTTCAGTGCCTTTTCTATATTTCACGCATCTCTTTATCTGCTAGCAGTATCATGCATCAAGAAGCACTTGAGAAACTCAATTCATATTCATTTGAACCGTTATTTATGGAATCTTTATTATGTGCAGAAACCTGTAATAGGTACTATAAGAGATACACCAATTAATTAAATGGTCTCATCTTCAAAGCGTTTAATCTCTAATAGAACTTGCGATAAATAGACAAATAACTATAACACAAGACAATACAATCAACGACCTAGCCATGACACCAAAGGCTTATGAGGGTACAAAGGAGACCATCTATGGTTTTAAGGTAGGGGATAATGGATCTATAAATATTTGATGACTGAAGAAAATATTATATAATTAACAAACTAAGAACTTGATCCTTCTTTCAAAGCTTGCATATATCTTTACAATTCATAAAAATGTGGAGATTTTAAGCTGATTAAAATCTCTCTCTCATCAAGAAACTATTAAAATTTTTCCAGTAGCTCCAGATGCTTCAGATCACCACTGTTTTAGCAATACAGAGATAGTAAACTTAAAACTTCTATTTTATAAGGAAACAGACCAGGCACTTTATTTTTAAAAAGCAACATATTAAATAATACGTTTTTCCAATCACGTTCAGTGCAAAAAGCTCTTCTCTTGAGCCTGTCAGTGAATGTGATATTTTGATATTGCTTGCATTTTGTATATTTTGCAACTTAATTGATCAGTTCTTCCATTTGATAGGTAACTGGATAGACAAGAGGCCTATAAATTGTTTAGAAAAGAAATATGTGTTCGTATATGTATATGTGTTTTGTTTTTTACCAATGATTCGACGATTAAAATAATCAGGTAACATTCGTTCACATACAGCAACCAGAAGCCAAAAAGCTTCTTCCTCTTTTGCATACAGAAGCAACACTGAAGTCAAAATGTTCATTGCCTAAAATTCATAGAAAAATAAAAAATAAATATTGTTGGGGTAATAATTACATTTCTTCTTCACACATAGTAATTTTCAGCAATAACAACAACTATGAGAGTAATCATAATGGAAACATGAGAACTCTGAGCCAGTCCAAAGCAAAACAAGGTGAAGTCAGACTAACGTTTGCTAATCAGTTATTTTACACGGTACATTCAAGGAAAATGAAGCAGTAATATCATGGACATAGCACACAATAAGTAAAACCTCTCTAAATTGAGACTAATTTCAAGGAGTAAAAAATATTAATTATCGCAAGTCTTAAAAAAAACACTACATACTTTGAAGGACATACTAACATTGGAGAAACAAACTTCATCTGTATTTTCAACTACCTACAGGAGAACATCCCTTAGATGTCAATCATCCTCAATTGTGTCTGAAACTAAATCTTCTTTCCTCTATTAAATAGGATTCTCTTCTTTGCTACCTTAATTTTGATCATGCTAGAAACACTTTATCTGCCACATCCAATTTGTCTTCACATCCTAGAGTTTCTTCTTATAAAATGTCTTTTATTTTTATTTTTATTTATTTATTTATTTGGCCGCACCACGCAGCATGCAGGATCTTAGTTCCCTGACCAGGGATTGAACCTGTGCTCCCTGCAGTGGGAGTGCAGAGCCCTAACCACTGGACTGCCAGGGAATTCCTAAAATGTCTTTTAGATTTTATTTATCCTCTCCATTCCCACTACCACCCTAACTTTCTCCTTCTTCTAATCTATCTTCCATACAAATGTCAGATCACTACTTTTATATAACATTTGGCCATAGCCCTTATTATAAAGATAATAAACCCTTAATGTATAGAATCTGGGAAGAATGGAAAGGTGTGAAGAAAATTAAATCTCCTGTACCCTACCTACCCAGAGATCACCACCATTAACAAGCTGATGTACTTTTTTGTGTTTGTATTTCCTTCCTTTTTCCCCTTCTAAAATTTAGACCAAACTGTATATTAAAGTTTGATTTTTCACTTAGCATTATATTATACATTTTCAATGCCATTAAATAAGTCTTCTAAAACAGTATTTTTAATGACTGTAAAAAATCTATTAAGTTGAATATACTATAAATTATTTAGCTATTCTACTATTATTGAACATTTAGGTTGATTTCAACTCTTCACTATTATATATAACACTGCAGTGAATATCTCTGTATATAAATCTTCATCCAAGTGGTTTACTATTTTCTCAGTAAAGATACATAGAAATTAAATTATTTGGTCAATGAATATTATTTGTGTGTGTGTGTGTGTAATTAGTACTAAATATTCTTTATCTGATACTATACATAAACCACACTAAAATGCCTTTCATTAAGTAAAAGGCAATATTTTAGATAGATAGAGAATTTTAATTAAATTGACATAGTTAAGACCAAAAAGAGAAAGTGGACATTGCCAGTGTATCTTCAGCTCTTGCCTTAACAGGCGAATGAACACAACTTGAAACACAGGTGAATCTTGCTGTTCTATGAGACAGTGAAGAGATCTTCTCAATATTTAAATATATTAATATAACCAGTTATAGAAATCTAAATATAAAACCAATCTCCTATAGGGTTTGAGAAGGCATTCACCATACCCCTGAAAAGTTTAACGTTTCTTATTCAAGTTTAATCATCTCTTTAGAAGGGGAAAAGAGTGATAGTACTTGTTGAACCAGAATTACTATCAAAATTCAAAAAGCTGACCATATTCTTTTTTTTTTTAAATAATCAACATGCCATTAAGGTACATATATATATATATATATATATATATATATATATATATATATATATATTTGTTTTAAACAGCAATTTATTTATTTTTTAAATTTTATTTATTTATTTATTTTTGGCTGTGTTGGGTCTTTGTTGCTGCATGCAGGCTTCCTCTGGTTGCGGCAAGCGAGGGCTACTTTTCATTACGGTGCAGAGGCTTCTCATTGCGGTGGCTTCTCTTGCTGCAGAGCATGGGCTCTAGGTGTGTGGGCTTCAGCAGTTGTGGTGCATGGGCTCAGTAGTTGTGGCTCACGGGCTCTAGAGCGCAGGCTCAGTAGTTGTGGCGCACGGGCTTAGTTGCTCCACGGCATGTGGGATCTTCCCGGATCAGGGCTCAAACCCGTGTCCCCTGCATTGGCAGGCAGATTCTTAACCACTGTGCCTCCAGGGAAGTCCAAGCTGACCATATTCATTTAGCCACAAACCAATCTTATTTAAATCAGGACAGAAATATTACCTCAGCCATTCATGATCTGAATTGCAGTGTATGAGATCAATTTAAATATGGTACACATAAAAAATCATGAGACATTTGTTTCGTAATAAATATGGCAGTGGTCAACTATTACTCATTAGTAGCTTTTTTGAGATAAGCTATCAAGTCTGCCCTTTCTCTCTTCTTCTTAAACCCAGTGAAGATCATTTTTGTTCCAGGGATGTACTTCTTGGGATTCCCCAAATACTCCATCAGCATCTCCTCTCCCCAGGTGATGCTTTTGTTCTTATTGGCATCTGTGTAAGAGACTCTGAAAGTCTGACCTGTCTTTCACCCAAACAGACCATGGAGATTTGGCCCAGTCTTGTGCTTGCCTCCCTGTTCCACAGTATGGCACTGGGCACACTTCTGAACAAAAATCTTGCCCTTCTCAACATCACCCATTTTTAATTTATTTATTTTTGGCTGTGTTGGGTCTTCGTTTCTGTGCGAGGGCTTCCTCCAGCTGTGGCAAGCGGGGGCCACTCCTTATCGCGGTGCGTGGGCCTCTCACCATCGCAGCCTCTCTTGTTGCGGAGCACAGGCTCCAGACGCGCAGGCTCAGCAGTTGTGGCTCACGGGCCCAGCTGCTCCGTGGCATGTCAACATCACCCATTTTTAAATCATTCTTTCTCTGTGCACAACTAAGAGGTTCCCCTGAATATTATTTTTAAACGACTTGATATTACTGCCAAATTGTACTCCAGAAAGACTGTACCAATTTGTATTTCTGACCTATAGCATTTGAATGTTTACTTCACTGCTCCTTTGCCAATACTAAGAATTGTAATAATTAAAATTGTCTTTGCTGATTTGATAGTGAAAATGGTATCTCATGGTTTGAATTTGAGTTTCTTTGATATTGAACTTCCTTTTTTAAACTTTATTATCAATCTGTATTTTTTTCTGTGATTCATCTTTTCATGTCCGTTGCTCATTTTTAGAATTCAACACTTTTCTTATAGGTTTGTATATTAAGTATGTCAATCCTTTGTCAGATTTGGTACAATATTTGACTTCAAGTTTAGTTTTTACTCCATCATTTTCCTGTTCATGAAGCCATAATGGGAGGAGCATCAGTGAAAATGGCAGAGTAAGGCTCTCCGAAAATGCTTTCCTCTATAAAAGCAACAAGAACACTAGCAAAAATCATCAAAATCAAATTTTCAGAACTCTGAAAATGCACCAAAAGCTTACAGCAATTCAGGAAGCCTTTACTTAATAAAATGGTTGAATCTCAGTAAAAACAGTGAGCTCTGTGGCATTTTAAATCATCCAAGTTCCATTCCTCCTCAGCTTTACAGAAGCCTGAAAAACCAACATTCAGCAATCATGGTGAAAAGCAGCACCTAGCAGCCATGGTAGGGAACAGAAGGGGGCTGGAGCGCCTTCAAAGTCCCATTCCCAGAGAACTGTCATTATTTGACCCGTCTGGTCATTCCCTGGAAAACCGCACTCATAAGGCTGTCTTTATTTGACCTGACACAGAGCTCACCCAAGGCAAACAGCCTTTCCTTGAAAAATTTTCCTTGAAAAAATCAGAAGCAGTTGTTGAACATGCGGCTGCCTGAGGCAGTGGATAACAACTGGGCCAAACAATAGGCTAATAAAGGGTTAAAGTGAAAAGCTGGGGAATGGGATATCCAAAAGGGGCTTTGGAACGCTCTAACTTATTCCTGGGAATCTAGAAGGCAAAGTGCATGATATGGCTTCATGCCTGCCCAGAGCTGTATGCATGCTCATGAAAGAACAGAAAAAGCCCTAAGCTCTTACCTCTGGCTAATCTTGAGTCTCTGCACAAACAGGAAGTGATAGAGAATAGAAAAAAAATATGGAAAACTCAACAAAATCAAAAGTTGGTTCTTTGAAAAGATTAAAAAACCTGAAACACCTGTAAGTAGTCTAACCAAAAAAAAAGAAAGATACAGAGAGACAGAGAGAGAGAGAGAAAGAGAGAGAGACTCAAATTAAAATCAGGAAATAGAGAACATTACTACCAACCTTAACAAAAATAAAAAGGATCATAAGGGAATACAATGAACAACTGTATGCTAACAAACTAGACAACCTAGATAAAATGGACAATTTCCTAGAAAAACCACCAAGACCAACTCAAGAAGAAACAGAAAAATCTGAAAATACTTATTATAAGTAAAGAGACTGAATTAATAATGAAAAAACTTTCTGCAAAGAAAACTCTAGAAACAGATGGCTTCACTGGCCAATTCTACCACAATTTAAAGAATTAACACCAATCCTTCATTAACTCTTCAAAAAATAGGCGTGGAAGAAACACTACCTAGCTCATTCTTTGACATCCTGACACTAAAACCAGACAAAGACATCACAAGAAAACGATTATCAATACATTTTATGAATATAAATGCAAAAATCCCTAACAAAATACTAGAAAACTGAACCCAATAACATATAAAAAGGATTACACATCATGACCCAGTAAGATTTATCCCAGGGATACAAGAGTGGTAAAACAGGAAAGTCAACAAGGGGAGGACCTTCAAGATGGCGGAGGAGTAAGACGTGGAAATCACCTTCCTCCCTACAAATACATCAAAAATACATCTACATGTGGAACAACTCTTACAGAACACCTACTGAACGCTGGCAGAAGACCTCAGACTTCCCAAAAGGCAAGAAACTCCTCACGAACCTGGGTAGGGCAAAAGAAAAAAGAAAAAACAGAGACAAAAGAATAGGGATGGAACCTGCACCTCTGGGAGGGAGCTGTGAAGGAGGAAAAGTTTCCACACACTAGGAAGCCCCTTCACTGGTGGAAACGGGGTGGGTGGCGGGGGCGAAGCTTCGGAGCCACGGAGGAGAGTGCAGCAACAGGGGAGCAGAGGGCAAAGCGGAGAGATTCCTGCACAGAGGACCGGTGCTGACCAGCACTCACCAGCCTGAGAGGCTTGTCTGCTCACCCGCCGGGGCAGGTGGGGGCTGGGAGCTGAGGCTCGGGCTTCGGAGGTCAGATCCCAGGGAGAGGACTGGGGTTGGCTGCGTGAACACAGCCTGAAGGGGGCTAGTGCGCCACGGCTAGCCGGGAGGGAGTCCGGGAAAAAGTCTGGAGCTGCTGAACAGGCAAGAGACCATTGTTTCGGGGTGCGCAAGAGGAGATTCAGAGCCCCACCTAAATGAGCTTCAGAGACGGGCACAAGCCACGGCTATCAGCACAGACACCAGAGACGGGCATGAAATGCTAAGGCTGCTGCTGCAGCCACCAAGAAGCCTGTGTGCGAGCACAGGTCACTATCCACACCTGCCCTCCTGGGAGCCTGTGCAGCCCGCCACTGCCAGGGTCCCGTGATCCAGGGACAACTTCCCCGGGAGAATACACACCGGCCTCTGCTGCTGCACGCTTGCCCCGCATTCCGTACCCCTCCCTCCCCCCAGCCTGAGTGAGCCAGAGCCCTGCATCAGCTGCTCCTTTAACCCTGTCCTGTCTGGGCGAAGAACAGATGCCCTCAGGTGACCTACATGCAGAGGCGGGGCCAAATCCAAAGCTGAACCCCAGGAGCTGTGTGAACAAAGAAGAGAAAGGGAAATCTCTCCCAGCAGCCTCAGGAGCAGCGGATTAAATCTCCACAGTCAACTTGATGTACCCTGCATCTGTGGAATACCTGAATAGACAAGGAATCATCACAAAATTGAGGTGGTGGACTTTGGGAGCAACTGTAGACTTGGGGTTTGCTGTATGTGACTGACTAGTTTGATTTTTATGTTTATCTTAGTATAGTTTTTAGCGCTTGTTATCATTGGTGAATTTGTTTATTGGTTTGGTTGCTCTCTTCTCTTTTTTTAATTACTTTTAAAATTCTTTTAATTTTAATAATAATTTTTAAAGATTTTTTATTTTAATAACTTTATTTTACTTTATTTTACTGCTCTTTCTTTTTTTTCTCCCTTCTCTTCTGAGCCATTTGGCTGACAGGGTCTTGGTGCTCCGGCCGGCTGACAGGCCTGAGCCCCTGAGGTGGGAGAGCCGAGTTCAGGACATCAGACCACCAGAGACCTCCTGAACACACCTAACATCAATTGGCGAGAGCTCTCCCAGAGATGGATGGAAAAAGATATTCCATGCAAATGGAAATCAAAAGAAAGCTGGAGTAGCAATTCTCATATCAGACAAAATAGACTTTAAAATAAAGACTATTATAAGAGACAAAGAAGGATACTACATAATGATCAAGGGATCAATCCAAGAGGAAGATAGAACAATTGTAAATATCTATGCATCCAACATAGGAGCACCTCAATACATAAGGCAAATGCTAACAGCCATAAAAGGGGAAATTGACAGTAACACAGTAATAGTAGGGGACTTCAACACCCCACTTTCACCAATAGACAGATCATCCAAAATGAAAATAAATAAACACAAGCTTTAAATGATACATTAAAGAAGATGGACTTAATTGATATTTATAGGACATTCCATCCAAAAACAACAGAATACACTTTCTTCTCAAGTGCTCATGGAACATCCTCCAGGATAGGTCATATCTTGGGTCACAAATCAAGCCTTGGTAAATTTAAGAAAATTGAAATCGTATCAAGTATATTTTCCGACCACAACGCGATGAGACTAGATATAAATTACAGGGAAAAAACTGTAAAAAATACAAACACATGGAAGCTAAACAATACACTACTAAATAACCAAGCGATCACTGAAGAAATCAAAGAGGAAATCAAAAAATACCTAAGAACAAATGACGATGAAAACATGATGACCGAAAACCTATGGAATGCAGCAAAAGCAGTTCTAAGAGGGAAGTCTATAGCAATACAGTCCTACGTCAAGAAACAAGAAAAATCTCAATTAGAGTAAGAAGAACAAAAAAACCCCAAAGTTAGCAGAAGGAAAGAAATCATAAAAATCAGATCAGAAATAAATGAAAAAGAAATGAAGGGCACAATAGCAAAGATCAATAAAACTAAAAGCTGGTTCTTTGAGAAGATAAACAAAATTGATAAACCATTAGCCAGACTCATCAAGAAAAAAGGGAAAGGATTCAAATCAACAGAAATAGAAATGAAAAAGGAGAAGTAACAACTGACCCTGCAGAAATACAAAGGATCATGAGAGATTACTACAAGCAGCTATATGCCAATAAAATGGACAACCTGGAAGAAATGGACAAATTCTTAGAAAAGCACAACCTTCCAAGACTGAACCAGGAAGAAACAGAAAATATAAACAGACCAATCACAAGCACTGAAATTGAAACTGTGATTAAAAATCTTCCAACAGGACTTCCCTGGTGGCGCAGTGGTTAAGAATCTGCCTGCCAATGCAGGGGACACAGGTTCGAGCCCTGGTCCGGGAAGATACCACATGCTGCGGAGCAACTAAGCCCGTGCACCACAACTATTGAGCCTGTGCTCTAGAGCCCGTGCGCCACAACTACTGAGCCTGCGTGCCTAGAGCCCGTGCGCCACAACTACTGAGCCTGCGTGCCTACAGCCCGTGCTTGGTAACAAGAGAAGTCACCGCAATGAGAAGCCCGCGCACCGCAACAAAGAGTAGCCCCCACTCACCGCAACTAGAGAAAGCCCGTGCACGGCAACGAAGACCCAATGCAGCCAAAAAAAATTAATTAATTAATTTTAAAAAAATCTTCCAACAAACAAAAGCCCAGGACCAGATGGATTCACAGGTGAATTCTATCAAACATTTACAGAAGAGCTAACACCTATCCTTCTCAAACTCTTCCAAAATATTGCAGAGGGAGGAACATTCCCAAACTCATTCTATGAGGTCACTATCACCCTGACACCAAAACCAGACAAAGATGTCACGAAAAAGGAAAACTACGGCCAATATCACTGATGAATAGAGATGCAAAAATCCTCAACAGAATACTAGTAAACAGAATCCAACAGCACACTAAAAGGATCATACACCATGATCAAGTGGGGTTTATCCCAGGAATGCAAGGATTCTTCAATATATGCAAATCAATCAATGTGATACATCATATTAACAAATGGAAGGATAAAAACCATATGATAATCTCAATAGATGCAGAAAAAGCTTTCGACAAAATTCAACACCCATTTATGATAAAAACCCTCCAGAAAGTAGGCACAGAGGGAACATACCTCAACATAATAAAGGCCATATATGACAAACCCACAGCCAACATCATTCTCAATGGTGAAAAAGTGAAACCATTTCCACTAAGATCAGGAAAAAGACAAGGCTGCCCACTCTCACCACTATTATTCAACATAGTTTTGGAAGTTTTAGCCACAGCAATCAGAGAAGAAAAATAAATAAAAGGAATCCAAATCGGAAAAGAAGTAAAACTGTCACTGTTTGCAGATGACGTGATACTATACATAGAGAATCCTAAAGATGCCACCAGAAAACTACTAGAGCTAATCAATGAATTTGGTAAAGTTGCAGGATACAAAATTTATGCACAGAAATCTCTTGCATTCCTATACACTAACAACGAAAGACCAGAAAGAGAAATTAAGGAAACACTCCCATTCACCACTGCAACAAAAAGAATAAAATACCTAGGAATAAACCTACCTAAGGAGACAAAAGACCTGTATGCAGAAAACTATAAGACACTGATGAAAGAAATTAAAGATGATACAAACAGATGGAGAGATATACCATGTTCTTGGATTGGAATAATCAATATGGTGAAAATGACTATACTACCCAAAGCAATCTACAGATTCAGTGCAATCCCTATCAAACTACCAATGGCACTTTTCACAGAACTAGAAAAACCATTTCACAATTTGTATGGAAACACAAAAGACCCCAAATAGCCAAAGCAATCTTGAGAACAAAAAACGGAGCTGGAGTAATCAGGCTCCTTGACTTCAGACTATACTACAAAGCTACAGTAATCAAGACAGTATGGCACTGGCACAAAAACAGAAATATATATCAATGGAACAGGATAGAAAGCACAGAGATAAACCCCCACACATATGGTCACCTTATCTTTGATAAAGGAGACAAGAATGTACAATGGAGAAAAGACAGCCTCTTCAATAAGTGGTGCTGGGAAAACTGGACAGCTACATATAAAAGAATGAAATTAAAACACTCCGTAACACCATACACACACACAAAAATAAACTCAAAATAGATTAAAGACCTAAATGTAAGGCCAGACACTATAAAACTTAGAGGAAAGCATAGGCAGAACAGTCTATGACATAAATCACAGCAAGATCCTTTTTGACCCACCTCCTAGAGAAATAAAAAAATAAATAAACAAATGGGACCTAATGAAACTTAAAAGCTTTTGCACAGCAAAGGAAACCATAAATAAGATGAAAAGACAACCCTCAGAATGGGAGAAAATATTTGCAAACGAAGCAACTGAGAAGGATTAATCTCCAAAATATACAAGCAGCTCATGCAGCTCAATATCAAAAAAACAAACAACCCAATCCAATAATGGGCAGAAGACCTAAATAGACATTTCTCCAAAGAATATACACAGATTGCCAACAAACAGATGAAAGGATGCTCAACATCACTAATCATTAGAGAAATGCAAATCAAAACTACAATGAGGTATCACCTCACACCAGTCAGAGTGGCCATCATCAAAAAAATCTACAAACAATAAATGCTAGGGAGGGTGTGGAAAAAAGGGAACCCTCTCGCACTGTTGGTGGGAATGTAAATTGATACAGCCACTATGGTGAACAGTATGGAGGTTCCTTAAAAAACTAAAAATAGAACTACCATACGACCCAGCTATCTCACTACTGGGCATATACCCTGAGAAAATCATAATTCACAAAGAGTCATGTACCACAATGTTCACTTCAGCACTATTTACAATAGCCAGGACATGGAAGCAACTTAAGTGCCCATTGACAGATGAATGGATAAAGAAGATGTGGCATATATATACAAGGGAATATTACTCAGCCATAAAAGGAAACGAAATTGAGTTATTTGTAGTGACGTGGATGGACCTAGAGTCTGTCATACAGAGTGAAGTAAGTCAGAAAGAGAAAAACAAATACAGAATGCTAACACATATATATGGAATCTAAAAAAACAAAAATAAAAAGAAACAGTTCTGATGAACCTAGGGGCAGGACAGGAATAAAGACGCAGATTTAGAGAATAGACTTGAGGACACGGTGAGGGGGAAGGGCAAGCTGGGACTAAGTGAGAGAGTAGCATTACATATATACACTACCAAATGTAAAATAGATAGCTAGTGGGAAGCAGCTGCATAGCACAGGGAGATCAGCTCGGTGCTTTGTGACCACCTAGAGGGGTGGGATAGAGATGCAAGAGGGAGGGGATATGGGGATATATGTGTACATACAGCTGATTCACTTTGTTATATGGCAGAAACTAACACAACATTGCAAAGCAACTATACTCCAATAAAGATGTTAAAAAAAAGCCAGACACAAAAAGGACAAATATTATATTATTCCACTTAAATTAGGTACCTATAATAGGCAAATTCATAGAGATAATAGGTAGAGTAGAGATTAACAGGGGCTGGGAGAAGTGGAATGGGGAGTTATTGCTTTATGGGTGGAGAGTTTTTGCTTGAAATGATGAAAAAGTTCTGGAAATAGGCAGTGGTGATAGCTACACAGTGTTGTAAATGTACTTAATGCCACTGCATTTTTACTTATAAAATGATTAAAATATGTATATTTTATCACAATTTTTTTAATGTTAATGAGAGGCCTAAGAAAGATTTTTTTTTGGACAAAGCAATTATTCTTGCAAGAAATTGTCCTAAGGAAAATACAAGGAGGTATGTAAAGATTTAGTCACAAGGATGTTTTGTTAAGAGTAGTTTTACAAAACAAAGCGAGACAAAATAAAACAAAAATAAAGAATACAATTTTTTTTTTTGGCCACAACATGTGGCTTGTGGGATCTTAGTTCTCCGACCAGGGATTGAACCCGGGCCCTCAGCAGTGAAAGTGCAGAGTCCTGACCACTGGACCACCAGGGAATTCGCAAGAATACAATTTTAATGTCCCCAAACAAGCCTTGATGAAATATACTATGATGTATAACAGAGTGCCATAGAGAAATTTAGGAAAAGAACTATGTTCTTTTTAAGAAGAACACTTAATTACATGGAAAGACTAAGAGGAAATACTGAAAAATGTTAGTGGTGGTTATTTCTGGGTAGTGGGATTATAGATGATTTTTCTTTCTTTTATGTAATTTTTATGTTCTAAATTAATTACAGTAAATATGCACTTTTAATAAACTAAAAAAAAAAGTCAGCAAAAGTAATACACAATGTAAAAAATTAACAAACAGAAACCTCAATTAAAGAGTTGGGAGACCAGAAGGGGGCGCTCTCGTGCCCTGCAACTACAGCAGAGACCAACAGGCAGAAAAAAGACTCTTTTTTCCTGGCAAGGCCAATGAAAAGCCATGGACTCTTAGTTTACTATAGCCCTTCCAACTTCCTTTTCTTCTCTATAAAAGTGTTCTCCTCCCCTTGCCATTGGGGGACTTGCCCATGGCTCGCCATGGTTGTAGACCCCAAATTGCAATTCTCTGCTCATCCTGAATAAATCCATCTTTGCTGAAGAAATATCTGGTGGTCTATTTGTTTCAGGTCAACAATGATATTACTAAAATAAAGGAAAAAAATCACATGATTATCTCGATAGACACAGAAAAATTACTTAACAAAATCCACCACCCTTTCATGATAAAAACACTCAACAAACTAGCAATATAAGGGAACTTCCTCAACATGATAAAAAGAATCTATAAAACGCCCACAGTTAACCTCACACTTAATGATGAAAGACTGATTGCTTCCCCTTAAGGTAAATAACAAGACAAGAATATGCATTCTCACCACTTCTCTTCAACACTGTACTGAAGGTTATAGCCAGGTCAATCAGGCAAGAAAAAGGACAAAAAGGCATCCAGGTTGGAATGGAAGAAGTAAAAAATATCACTATTCAGATTCCATGATCTTATATATAGAAAATTCTAAATAAGGAATCCACAAAAAAAATCTACTAGAACTAATAAGCTTAGCAAGATTGCAGGATACAAGATCAATATATACAAAAATCAATTGTATTTCTATATACTGGCATTGAGCAATCCAAAAATAAAATCAAGAAAACAATTCCATTTACTGTAATGTCAAAAAGAATACAAAACTTAGAAATAAAATTAACAAAGGAAGTAAAGTCTTGCACATAGGAAACTACGAAACAACCTTGAATGAAATTTTAAAAGAATTAAATAAATGGAAAAGAAAAACATCCTGTGTTCATGGACTAGAAGACTTAATATTGTTAATATACAATATCCCCCAAGTTGATCTACAGATTCAATGCAATGACTAAGAAAATTCCAGTTGGATTTTTCTTCTTTATCCAGAAATTGACAAACAGATCCTAAAATTTATATGGAAATGCAAGAGACCTAAAAAGCCAAAACAATTTTGGGAAAAAAAACAGTTAAAGGACTCACAGTTCCCAATTTCAAAACTTACTACACAGCTGTAGTAAAAAAGACAGTGTGATACTGGCATAAGAACAGAAACATAAGTCAATAGAATAGAATTGTGAGTCAAGAAATAAACCCTAACATTTATAGTGAAGTGATTTTCAGCAAGGGTGCCAAGGCAATTCAATGAGTCAAAGACTGCTTTTTTTCAACAAATGGCACTGGGACAACTGGCTATCCACAAGTAAAAGAATGAAGCTGAAGCTTTTCCATACACCACACACAAAAACTAAGACAAAATGGTCCAGAAACCTAAATTTAAGCATTGAAACTATAAAACCCTTAGAAGAAAACATAGGACTAAATCTTCTTGACCTTGGATTAGGCAATGGCTTCTTAGATATGACATCAAAAGCACACACAACAAACGAAAAACATACAAAAACAAATATTAAAACTTCTGTGCTTCAAAGAACACCATCAAGAAAGTGAAAAAACAATCCACAGAACAGGAGAAAAATTTTGCAAATACTATATCTGATAAAGGATTAGTATCCAAAATATATAAAGAACCATTACAACTCAACAGTAATAAGATAAATAATCCAATTTTAAAAATGGGCAAAGGATTTGAATAGACATTTCTCCTAAGAAGATATACAAATGGCCAATAAGCATGTTAGGGAAATGCAAATCAAAACCACAACGAGATACCACTTCACATTCACTAGGATGGCTATAATCAAAAAGAGAGATAATAACAAGTGTCACCGAGGATGTGGAGAAATTGGAACCATCACACACATTGCTGGTGGGAATGTAAAATGGTATGGTCTCTTTTTAAAATAGTTTGGCATTGCCCCAAAATGTTAAAGTTACATAAAGTTACCACATAACTCAGCAATTCCACTTCTAGCTAAATACCCAAAAGAATCAAAAACCACATCCACACAAAAAGTTGTATACGAATATCCATGGCAACATTATTCACAATAGCAAAAATGTGGAAACAACCCAAAATGCCTACCAATTGTTGAACAAAATGTTGTATATCCATACCATGGACTATTATTCAGCCATAGCAAGGAATGAAGTACTGTACCAATACACGCTACAACATGGATGAACCTTGAAAACAATATGCTAAATGAAATAAGGCAGACACAAAAGACCACATATTGTATCACTCCATTTAGATAAAATATCCATAATAGGCAAATCCATAGAAACAGAAAAGTAGATCAGTGATTGCCTAGGGTTGGGAGTAGGGAAAAATGGGGAGTAACTACTAATGGATGTGGGGCTTCTTTCTGGGGTGATGAAAGTGTTATGGAGTTAAGACTGTGATGATGGTTGCATGGCTTTGTGAATATACTAAAAAACACTAATGGGTGAAGTTTCTGGTATGTGAATTCTATCTCTAGATAGATGAAAGGAAAAAGGAATGAAAAAAGGAAAGGAAGAAAAGAAGGAAGAAGATAGATCAGATAGATGGAAGGAAGGGAGGGAAGGATGGAAGAAGGAAGAAAAGATAAACAAAGCCAGTCAGTCAGCCATGAGTCAGTATGGCTCACCTGAGTTTTTGATCAAAAGCAATAAAACCTGCTTATCATATTAAATTCAAACTTCTCCCAAGCTTGAAAGATTCACCATGATCTTGCCTCACACAAACTTATTCACTTCTTGATTCCAGCACAAACCTAGCCAGTCTGATCTCCATGGCAGGCTTATTTTCACCTGAATGGTATTGCTTATAGTGTTACCTAACTCTGAATAACTTTCCTCTGGCCCTCCATGTTTCTAATTTTGCTTTCATTTTTTAGAAGTCAAAAATCAAGTATTGCCTACTTTGAAGCTGCCTTTAAACTACCACATATAGATAACATTACAGGCTCTCTGAGTGTAAGCTCTTTGAGAAAAGAAGCATTATGCTTCTTTATTACCTTTCAGAGATCCTAACACATGCTAAATACTTGTCATTCAGATGATCCACTCACTTAAATTGCTTTTCAAAAATACCTCCTATTGATAAGTTTCAATGGATAGGTCGGACTGATATGTAATCATTATGGGTACTCAACCCCATCATAAATGAATGTGTGGCTGAGAGTGCTAGCTATCCACCCTAACCCAATCTCCCCTTCTTCCATAGTATCTGGATGTACGAGTGCTCAACCGCGCTACATTTTGCAGACTTCTTTATGAATAGGTGTGGCCATGAGACCAAGATCCTCCAATAAAATGTGGGTGAAGTGATGTATGCAACTTCCAGGCCTGGCCAATAAAATTTCCCATAATTGTTTCTCCATGCTCTCTCCCCTCTTCCTGTGAGTAGTAATGGCAATGAAAGAGCACCTTGGAAGCCATGTTTTGAAGATGACAGAGCCTGTTGTCAGCCTAAATCCCTGAATAATCACATGGAGGAGAGCTACCTACTGACTTGAATATTTGCTCTCCTCTGTTTATTCCTTTAAGTAAACTTCTATTGTGTTTGAGATTATTTCTGTTAGCAGTCTAGCATACCCTTTAGTGTCCTCCTAAAGGATTTTTTTCAGTGATTCCCCCACTGCCTACAAAGTAACATTCAAACTCCTGACCTATCCCAATCTACCTTACTGATTTTTTCCCTCAATTACTTCACTTCATTCACTCTACAATTCTACTAGACAGAACATGGTCCTACATATATTCCACATTTACCTCTGTGTTTGGTTACACTGATCCCTTCACCTACAATGGTATTTCATTCCATCTCCATACATCTAAAATTCACCAATTTCAAGACCTACAAATGCCACTTCTTCCATGCAGCCTTCTCTGTTCCTCCAACTTATCCCTATTATAAATCCTGGTGAGACTTAATATTTCTCTAATAAATTGTCTCATTTGTTTTTCTTTTGCCAATGAATATGCTTTTTTGTTTGTTTTTGTTTTTAAATTTTTTATTTATTTTTGGCTGCGTTGGGTCTTTGTTGCTGCACATGGGCTTTCTCTAGTTGCAGCAAGCGGGGGCTACTCTTCGTTGAGGTGCGCGTGCTTCTCACTGCAGTGGCTTCTCTTGTTGCAGAGTACAGGCTCTAGGTGCGTGGGCTTCAGTAGTTGTGGTGTGTGGGCTCAGCAGTTGTGGCGTGTGGGCTCTAGGGTGCACAGGCTTCAGTAGTTGTGGCTCGCGGCCTCAGTAGTTGTGGCTCATGGGCTCTAGAGTGCAGGCTCAGTAGTTGTGGCACACAGGCTTAGTTGCTCCGTGGCATGTGGGATCTTCCCAGACCAGGGATTGAACCGGTGTCCCCTGCACTAGCAGGTGGATTCCCAACTACTGCACCACCAGGGAAGTCCTTGAATATGTTTTAATACCTACCAGTCCATATACTTTTAAGGGCAGGATTCTTATCTGATTCAGCTTTATATAGTCTTGAGCACCTAGCACAGTATCTTTCACAGAGCAGGAATTCAGTAAATATTTGTTAAATATAAAAGAAAAATGAATTAATGGAATATCAATTCTAAGTATTCCCACTATCATTCTTACATTAATAATATCCACTATCAATCTCAGCCCAATCTCTGTCCTTATTAGTAGAGTTGGATTTGATGTGATTTTATCATTTGGAACACAATAACAGTGGAGCTCATAATGAAATCATACCTGGCAGTATCCAATTTTGGGATTCCTGAATGCATAAGCAGTGAGTACCCGCCTCAGAGCAGATATGCCAGTGTCACTCTGAAAGGCTGGATGCTCAGGCAGGGAGCGACGCAAATCACGTTCAATTTCTTCAGTAGCCAAGTTGCAGGTCCCTAAAGACTGCTCAACCACTTCAGCATAATAGCCAGGATTAGCAGCCATGTCGTTAACAGCACCTGTACAGATGATCACATTAATATACAAAAGAAGAGGAACATAACAAAGCTACTACTTGCCTATATACATGAAGAACTGGATTACTTTTAAATTAAGCTTTATGCTCAAGTGTTATCTGAGTACAAACAAATAAAAGGAAAAGCTTCACACTAGAATCTATAACATCAGGACAGCAATCTTATCCAAAAGAATAACATTTTCATGAACTGTCTTTTCCCCTTAAATTTCTTCTGACACTAGAGATTCCCACCCCGTCCCTTGCAGTTAGCTATTGCCTAATAAACTAATCTGCTCAGACAATGGATGTATGGATATATAGGTAAGTACACATAACTACCGTACTCTCTGTGACTAGTCTGAACTCATGATAAGACTTAGTCCTAGCCATCTTTGTAATTATTTTTATTTAGCTTAGTACATAACTCCTAGAAGGGGCATAGTTAATGTCTGTTAAATGAATAAAGTGAATAAATGTAATACCTGAAAAAAGCATCCAGAGCTCTCCTCTTAAGGTCTCTGGAATCCCTCTTACAACCAGATCTTGAGTCTTTTTGGTCCGAAACATGCTAACACCACGCCCACATTCTGTAAACAGGATGTTCCAGGACTGTTCCTTCATCTTTTCTTTCAACTATAACAAAAAAATCAAAGCAACGAAACATGGTGAGAAATTAACTTAATTTGAAATTAAGTTTCAAATAACTCGATAACTCTCTTCACCATGAAACAATACCTATGGAAAACAAGAACATAGAAAGTCAAAATCAGTATTCACAGATGGGCTAAACACTGGACCACTGTCATCACAAAAATCTTTAAAATCCATGGGAGCATAACAGGTTTAATTTACTATTTTAGTTCTTAGCTAAACTCATATTAAAATGGGAAAACCATGACACCTAGGAGGTAAAGCTTTGAACCATCATTCTCACCAATCACCCCAATTAGGATTGACTGTTAGAAATCTATGCAAATAAAACCCAAGGTTCAACTTTCATCTTAATTCTTGATAACAGTCCTATTTTGTAATGGAACCAAACATGTCACACAGTAGTACCTGCTAGAAAACCTTTTCAAGCTCAAAAAGAAGAGTTTTCAGTCTGATCTAAGATTTTTATTTTTGATCAACTGTTTCAATCTATAGATTTAAATATTTTGTTTTCCTACCATTTTGGAATTAAGAGTCTCCAAATCCTGAGGGTGAAATACTGTCATTAAGGCTTCAGTGTTCACAGTTTTGCTGCATTCTTTCTGACATATCAAAGATTGTACCTCAATATCATCAGATGGGTCTACAGACTCAGAACTAATAGGAACCTGAAAAAGAAAGAATATAATTGTCCCAAATGTATGCCTGAAAGTTTCTGCAAAAAGAAAAAGTGCTAATGTTTTATCTGTCATTTACAAACCACAATTTATATACATAATAAATATTAAAGCAATGTCTCAGAAGAACATTGTTTGTCCACCAAAATTAGAGGTGTCAACAAACTAATGTCCGGAACATCAAGCTCAGGACCTTAGTGAATGAATTCCCCTACTTGGGCAATAAAATACAGGCAAAACATTAAAAAAACAAAACAAAAAAACAGGTCAGAACATTGGAAATTAACCAAAGGCACAGAATGAACTGAAAAGTATCGATTCAAAAAAAACTAATGAACCTCAGTAAGAACACCAGTCTGTGAAGTTTTAACTTGAGGTTATTCCCATCCTCCCTCCCTTCCAAGCTCAGAGGTATGGTAGCCATGAAAGTCAGCATTATCACAGCCAATGGATCTTTTGGAGCTTCATTAAAAGCCCCATCCCCAGAACACAGTCAATATTTTCACCAAACTAGCAGCTACCTGGAAAATCTCCATTCCTAGGGTGTTGTTATATTTGATTTGACTCAGAGCTCAGCTCTATGTAAAAAGTCCTTTCCCCCAGGCATACCAAGAAAACCATAGCAATCTTCTGATAATATCACAGCTGCCTAAGGCTGTTATTTCAATTTGGGGCAAACAAGAGCCTGGCTAAAAATTTAAAAGGAAGACCTTGAAAACCAGATGGTCATAGGGGAACTTTGAAAGGTTCCAACATATTCTTGGGGATCTGAAAGTATGCATGAGTATACAAGACTGTGCACCTACCCAGGCAAGAAATGGGACAGGAGAAGGCCCCAGTCATTCACCTCTGGAAATAAGAAATGAAAACTAAGGCTAATTTATAAACTTCCTAAAGTATGAAGTATACCTTCACACAAAGATCCTCTTGGCAAAAGATGGAGAACTTACTGGTTCAAGGCATTTAAGGAAATCTTCTGGCCCATCATTGGCTGACCACTGATTTATACTGACTCAGGGGGGTGATCTGAGGAAGCTATGCTTAAAAATACAAACATGGGCTTCCCTGGTGGCGCAGTGGTTAGGAATCCACCTGCCAATGCTGGGGACACGGGTTCAGGCCCTGGTCTGGGAAGATCCCACATGCCGCGGAGCAACTGGGCCCGTGAGCCACAACTACTGAGCCTGCGCGTCTGGAGCCTGTGCTCCACAACAAGAGAGGCCACGATAGTGAGAGGTCCGCGCACCGCGATGAAGAGTGGCCCCCGCTTGCCGCAACTAGAGAAAGCCCTTGCACAGAAACGAAGACCCAACACAGCCAAAAATTAATTAATTAATTAATTAAAAAAAAAATACAAACAGAACTAAAAAAAAAAAAAAAAAAAAAAGCAATCAACAAAAAAAATGTCCCAGAAGGGTCTTACTTCTTAGGTTTTTTAAAATTAGGAATGGAAAGCAGCTATTATATATATATTCAAAGAACTAAAGGAAACTGTTCAAAAAAATAAAGGACCAAGTTTAAAAGTGGGCAAAATATCTAAGCAGACACCTCACCAAAGAAGATATAAAGACGACAATCATATGAAAAGATGCTCAACATCATATGTCATTAGGTAATTGCAAATTTAAACAATGAGATACCATTTCACATCTATTAAAATTGTTAAAATCCAGAACACTGATAACACCAAGTGCTACTAGGGATGTGGAATAAGAAGAACTCTTATTCATTGCTGGCGGGAATACAAAGCAATACAGTACTTTAAGAGATGGTATGACAGTTTCTTATAAAGCTAAACATAGTCTTACCATATGATTCAGCAACTGTGCTCCTAAGTATGTACCATAATGAGTTGAAAACTTATGTCCACACAAAAACC